>NC_089221.1:70584588-71243496 GCF_963924675.1 Phocoena phocoena | reverse complement strand
GGGTGAGGGCGGGGTGGGAGGGGGCTCCGGCACCGCGCGCTTGGCTGCCGGGCTGGGACAGAGCACCCGGACCCGCGGTGGCAGCGGCAGCGGCGCTACCCACCCTCCACAACAACATCCACCGAACCAGCGAGCCATCGAGCCGCAGGCCCCTGGGGTAAGCTACAGCGCGCACACGGCAGTGACGGTGACGGTTCAGAGGCTTCAGGTTACTACCATGCGCCAATAAGGGAGATTAGAAACAGAAAAGGAGATTACAGAGAGATCAGAGATAAGAGGTGTACCTCTCTGTGTCCCTTGTCACATAGCGCGAGCGCGCGCGCGCACACACACACACGCGTCTGTACACAGATGCATGCACAGACATCCCTACAAGAACATTCCTTGCTACTACCATCTAAATATATGCACCGCCACTGTATGCCCTGCAACGTGGCTGGTGTGTTTGTCCTGATTTCTGCATAAAGGCGGGCAGGTATGTGCCAGAGTCCAGGTAGGAACAAACCGCCACGCGCGATTGGATTGCAGCCAAACTCGAAGAGACATTTAACCTGCTGAATTGTTTCACTCAGCCAGGTGCCCCCCAGAAACTGGCAATTCTGCAACCGTTCATAAAATGTGCTGAAAATGTACTTTAGGAAACGTAATCTTGCTATATATGGCAAAGTAGGGACAAACCTAAAGGATAAGTGCATCTCCATTTTTAAATGTTTTACGTGTAGCCATCTGACCACTTTTTATTGGGTAACATACCATAAGAGCACTTTGGTGTAGGCTTGGAAAAACTACAGCCAAGGGTAAGGCTGGAAATGCCATAAGAATTAAGGGTACTAAAAATGGATGCTGGATAGCCCAGCATGAAAGATGGCATAGAGCTGTAGCTTTAAAATGGGGGAAAATACATGTGAATATTTATACATGAAAGCCATTGGGGAGGGTGAGTCTTGCCCTGAGTATCTGTGCAGGTAAGTCATTCATAAGAAAACTAATTACCTGTGCATGTACTCGGATTTGTTTAATTGAATAAGCTGCATGTGTGCCTTTTGCTGTTCTTTGTGGCTGTGCAGTTGTGGATTCGGTCTTCTTAAAATGATAGCTTTGGGGGAAAATTTAAAGTGGACTTTATACATATATATTTTTCAGAAGCCATTGTGCTGAATAGACATATTGCCAGAAAGAAAAATTCGACCCTATAAATAAGATTTCCATTGCTTGAAATCTAACTCAAGGCCTGTGTATTTTAGGGCAAATCAACTGGCTTAATACAGTAAACTGTTTTGTTTATTTGTTTTAATTCCAAAGTCAGGAACTAAGGATGCTTTTGAATCAAGATAATATGCCTTGTTTCCAGTCATATTAAGATAAAAATGAAATTCAATAAATTTTGAATGAAGCAGATAAGGTACAACATACAACATGGTTGAAAATGTCTTCCTTGCAGAAGGCTGTCCGTTGCTGTTTCTACACATTTTAAAATAGTTTTTTTTTTTTTTTGCAATAAGAAATGCTAGAAAGCAATAGGGTGGTGAATGCTGCACCTCTCAGTTAATCAGCACAAAAATTCTTTAGAAATCTTTGGGGTCACTTTCTTTTATACATACATTATCTCAAATGCACTGGCCCAAACTGTTTTGCTAATATGAAGTTAATTAGACAATCAAACTTTGAGCCTTGAGCGATGGGCATCACAGCCGATCAAGGAGGGTATGTCAGGAAAGAAAAAAAAATGTGTCTTTTCTTTTATGACCAAACCAGGAGGTTATACAGCTGGCATTACATACATGACAGATGTGCATATTTGGAGCCTTAAATAAACAGAAGCAGGGAGGCAACTGTGCATATTATCTAGCAAGAGACAGCAGCAGACACTTGCCAAAAAATAAAGACAGATAGAAAGGGACAAGAGAGACAGAGAGACATAATAAGATAGCAAAAAAAAAAAAAAAAAAAAGCGGGGGAGAGAATCAATAAAACGATAAACCTGAACTTTTCGCGAATTAAAAAATGCAAATATACCTTTTACATATGCATCAGTATTAAAAATAATACACGCTGGAACCAACAGGAGCGGGAGGAGGAGGAGAGGAGGAGAGGAGGAGGAGGAGGAGGAGGAGGAAAGAATGGAGGCGCCGCGGAGCCCTGATTATGCATGGGCTGGAGCTGCCTCCTCTAACCTGTTCTTCTCCGAGCCGGGCAGCCGGCGGTCCTCAACCGCCCACAGAACAGGAGCCGAAACAACCGTTCCCGAAGGCTACAGCGTTTATTTTTCTCTTTTGGGGGTTTTGGCGGTTGTTTCAGGGGCTCGCCAACTAGCCCCTTTAATTAAAAGCTTCAATAAAAGGCGATCGCGCCAGGAATGCACAGGCTCCTCTTCGCGCAGAATTTGCATATTTTTTAATGCCCTAATTTCCTTGATGTATGTAAATGTAGCCGGACGTAGAGGGAGACAGGGAGCTGACGTCAATGGACGTGACCTCGCAGCTAAACCTTGAACGTGAAGCCGGGATGGGAGAAAACACGGAGCGGCAGCCGACGGAGCCCGCTCGTTCGCGCGGCGGCAACGGCGGTGGCAGATCCAAGGCCCGAGGGGGCCAAGGGAACCCGTGTGTCGACCCCGGGGGAGGACGAACCGCCGCCTTCTTTCTCCACTGCTCGGCTTCCAGCTTCGCCAGCCTTCAGGCCGCACCGCAGGCTCCTGTCCTGCACCTCCAGCCCCACCAAACACACGTTCTCTTGCTTCCCTCAGAAAAACAACACACCCCAAAACAACAAACCAAAAACAACAGATAACAAACCAAATCAATCAGCTCCCCAAATGCTTTAGACCAATGCTCGGGTAGCTTATCAGAAAGAAGACTCTGACAATGGAACATGATTTTTTTTTTTTTTTTTTTTTTGGCTTCTCTCCACAAGAAGAGGAGGGGGAGACCTCAGACAAGAGCAAATCACTCCTAAAACACGATAAGCTACACGTGTTTCCAGTAGGGAGAGGTAAATCGCCCAGTCGAGTGGTGGGGGCTTCTCGTTTCGGTACCTATTTACCTGTGCACTCATTAAGCGCGTCGGCTTCATTAACAGCCATGCCTGGAGCGTGAGTTACAATGTGATGCGAGTGTCGTGTGTGTGTGCTGGGGAGGTGCTTGGGCTGGTGAGCACCGAGGCAGGCGCTGTGAGCGAGACGAGCGAGAGATCAGTGTCTCTCCACGGCCACCTCTGGGACTTATCTTCGGGGCCATCTAGGCCAGAGATCCTGGGCTGGAGTTCGAGTTACACCCATTTGAAGGGGGAGGGTGTCAGAGAAGGCTGTCTCTGAACAGCCAGGCCCTTTCGATTACATTGTCTGGGGAGGGGGGCTTGAGGTGCGAGCGATTCGGTAACCGCAGGCCCGGGCGCTGTCTTGCCGGATTTAGCCTGGTGTACTTTTCACTTGGAGCTCGGCAGCCTTTGCGAGGAGGTAGTGGCTCTTGGCTACGCGGCAGGGAGGCCTTCAGATTCCGCCCCCCAACCCTGCCCCGCGCGCCCGTGTGTGCGTGTCCGCGCACCCGGCGGGGTTCGCTGGCACCTCCCTGCGCACATCCGCCCCTGCCTCTGCTTGCCACCCTCTCCTAGGCAGCTAAGAAACGGTCCTCGGCCTTTTCTGGGCCAGGGCCGTGCAGAGCCAGGAGCGGAGGGCCGGGCTACGGGCCGGCAAGGAAGGGGCGCCGGAGGCCGCGGTGTTGGCTTCCCAGTCCTGCCCTTGGCCTCCAAGGCTGCCGTTTCTTCGTTCCACCTCGCAGCCCTAGCTTTGTTTTCCTGACATGCTTGTGGCCACCGGGCCCCACGCAGGCGATGGGAGTATGTGCGTGTGCGCGGGGGCAGGCGCGCGCGGCGGGCGGGGGCCCTCCCGCCAAGGACACGCATGGCTGTCTGTCCTCCCGCTGCACTTGGCGGGAAAGCTGGGGGCCGCCGGCGGGGCTGCTCGCCCGCGGCTCTCATTACCTCCTCCCCGCTCCCCCCAGACCGCATTTACATACGGGCCACTCGTCAGAATTTTTACAGCCCCCCCCCCCCCGCCCCCTGTCGCACGCGCGCAGGCTCGGAACAGGCGCCCGCGCGCTCTGACACTGGCGCTCAGGCTGCGGCCGGCCGGGGCGCGCGAACAGGCCCAGGGGTGCAAGCCGCCCTCGGCAGACGGATTCTCGCACCTCCCCCTAGCGCCTACACCCCTGACAGCCTCCCGGCTCGCGTTCCAGGAAGCCCACCTTCTCTTCAAGGCTCCCACCCTTCTCTCCCTGCACACTCCCACCCACACCCTCCCACATCTCTCTGCCTCTTTCCCTGGAACACACACACACACTCTCACACACACACGCTTTTCTTCCCCCTCAAATAGCTAACCCCTATGGAGCGACCCTCGTACCTTTTGAATAGCTCTGGAGTTTAAAGAATAAAAATCCTTATAATGTATTACTGTCTTTAGCCAAACACATTTAAGGACCACAACAAAAAGAAGAGGAGGAGTGAGGAAGGGGGACTTGAACCAAAAGACCTTTCTTTAAAAAAAAAAAAAAAAAGTCTGCAAGTCAAAAGGTCATTCTCCAAGTTTGTAAATAAAATTGTTAAGGAGTCCTTTAAAAAGAAAGAAGGGGAGGAAAGAAGGAAGGTAGAAAAGATCCACAAGTTACATAAAAATCATGCATTGGGAAAACAAGACAGGGCTATTCTTTTTTTTTTAAAAAAAAAGTCTAAAGAAATCAAGAGGAAAAAAAACTGGAGGAAAAAAGAAAAAGAGGGAGAAGGAAATAAAAGGCAGAAAAGGCAAAAGAAGTTTCCAAAGAAATGTGTGCTTTGCTTCCTACAATAGGAAAATGTAGCTATTGCCTCCTTCAGACGAGACATTTCTAATTTGTTCCGTCTGTCAGGAGGGGACTATGAGAGGTTTGGGTGCAAATTCATTATCTCTGGCAACGCAGAACGTAGTGTGGGGACTGAAAAAGACCATGGCAATGGATGAACAATAGGGCTTCAGTTCATCAGTAACAAAAGCAGTGGGGAAATTGGTTGAGTTTCAGAGCACGTCCTCCTCGGCAGAGGGGGCTGGACTAGACCTTGGACAGCCCCCCCAAAAACTTGCCGAGCCTCGCACACACCACTTCACTCTCCACTCCGAGGCTCAGGGAGCAAGTGCCTGGCGTGGGGGGGAAAAGTTGGCTTTTTTTCCTCCTTCGTCTTTTGCGCCTTTCTCTCTCTCCCCAGAAGGGAAGATCCGTTTAAACTATTTTAGACGCAATCAAGCAAGAATCACCGTGCGGAACTGAGCGGCAGTTTTAAATGTGCGAAGGAGAGGGATGGTCTGAAAATTTTTTTTCTTTTTTCGAGACGCCGAAAGGAGGCTGTTTGTGTACTGCGGCTGCCCTGTGATTCTGGATCTTGTCTTCTGGCCGGCGCCTCGATTCCTGCCCAGCTGGATTGGGGGGCAACACTGCCTGGCGCAGGGACGAGAGCGAGTGAGTATCCTGGCGGCCCGCAGGCGGCAACTCGGCCGGCGGCGCGCGGCCAGCAGTGCCTGCCGCGGCCCGGCGCCCGCGCTCCTCACCTCGCCCGCGAGCCGGTGTCCGCAGAGGCCCGCTGCGGGCCGCTCCGAGGGCCAGTCCGGGGCTTTGCTTCAGCTAATTGATTGTGTGTTTCAATGCTAGACCTGTTGATCTCGTGAGTTGTCTGAACCAGGACTGTTAATTATCCAGTGGCCTGACCCCCCAATTGAAGAACGATTCCAGGAAATTTTCGCGTTGGAAAGGGGAATTTTGTATGTAATTTTGTGTTGTTGATAGTGCGACTTTCCCCTCTTAAACCTAGAGCCAAGTGCAATTGTATTTTGCGTTCCTGGATTCAGGATTCGCATTTTGAACAATTCTTTTAACCACCTCAAAGTTGCAGTTACCTGGCAGTGAAGTGAGGGTCTGATGGGATTCTGGTGGAAACTTATATACAGTAGCTAACTAGAACTGGGTGGATTTCCACTTCCTTTTTCTCTTTGCCTTTTGGATTCAGGGAAGCGAGAGGCCGCTTTACAGTGTTATCCCAAGTTCAGATTCATCAAGATGCAACCATCGCGATTACTTATTGGAGCGTTTCAGCTTCTGACTCTCCTGGTATCTGAGCGAAAGCGGTTTGCTAGGAGCCCAGGCCCCGCTGAGGGAGGCAAGACCTTCCTTCCTTGGCTTGGAATTGTCTGAGGGAACCCAGGGCGGTGGGAACCCAGGCAATGTATTTGCATTAGTGTCTGCGACGTTTTCTCTTGCAAATGTACCCGCGGTGTTTGAATGGGGAACTGTCTTGAGGGGTCAGGGCAGCAGTGGAATTGATCAAAAGTTAGTCCGGAGGCTCTGTCAAGTCACGGCCACGGCCGGGGGCTCTTTGGGAGCTGTGGCTGCCTTGGGCCTAGAGCGGCGGGGTCGGATCCAGTTTCCTCCCTACCGTGGTGCCTACCTCTGCCGGCCACCCTCCTTCCCCACCTTGGCACCAGTAGTTCGGGCGCTGTCTCGAGAAATGAGCTCCCGTAGTCAGCGTAATTGAACCAGTGCAGTACTTTCATTTTGCAAAACCGGTAGCCCCACCCTGGCCACTCCAAAATAACAATAAGCATTTTAAAAAAATCATAAAAGAAACGCACCTATTTTCAGGAGTGTAAGACTTCTTGAACATTGAGTCAAGGAAGGATGGGGGAAGGGAATAAAAAAATCCACCACTTTACAGCAATCAGGTTTTACATTATTCATTGATTTACTGGAGGAAATAGCCAATCAGGAGCCATAGATATGAATGCACATCTCACCGTGCTGTGGCCTTACAGTAAACTATTTGCATCTTTCTAATGGATTAGATATTTATCCAGGGATTCCCATTGTTTGAAAGGCCTGGAAATTCAGTGCCTTAAACATTTAAAAAATATGACTTTTGTTCCAGTCTTGAGATTCTTACATGGGAGAACTCTCCCTCCTCTTTTGTATGGCAGGTTACAATGTTCAAATCCCTAATGTTTCTTAAGAGTCCCTCTTTCTTCCAAGCTAAAAATAAAAGAAGAAAGAAAAAAATTAATTTCCCAAACCCCTCCAGATTCTGCATATTTTGCATTCCCATTATCATGCATGTCTCCATTTAAATGCAAATTAGCATATTTAACTCTGTGGGTGCTGAAGCACAGGATATCTTGTACTGGGGTTTTCTGGAATCTCTTGGCATTTTAAGGAATCCTGGTAATTGCAGTACTGTAAATGAAGCCATGATTATATATATAAGTATATGTATGTGTGTATATATACATATAAAACTGTGATCATTTGTTTTCTTGACTATTTTTCAGATGAGACTACAAAGAAGCAGAAAATGAATAGACAATCCAACCAACCAAAGGTAATTTAAAAATTTACATTTGACAAAATTAAAGCGATGTACAAAATAAAAATAGAATATTATTTACTGGGTGACAGACCTGCAGTGTATTGCTTATGTATATTATACATCAAGGATAATGCAAATATAACCTTAACTGCTTATAAAAAAGAAATTCAGGATACAGAAGAAATAATAGGACACTTTTATTAGAAAATAAGCCACTCAAGTACCTTGCCTGAACTATACAAATCGCTATAAATTAAATGACTTTTATGTGGAAAATGGTAGTCTTGACTGTATTAGTGGACTGTGGTTTACATGCTTGAGAATCATACAAACTCAGTATTAAAAAGGGAATTCGGTGATAGGCCAATTTCTTTATATACTCTGCAGAGGTCTGAACAGGATTCAGAGAGATGTTCTAAATATTAGTGGCAAACCTGATGTATTTGCATTTGTGGAATAGCGTAATTCTGATCTAAATATGTGGAAAATCATAACTTTTCACTTTTAACTTAAGCAGAGATTGTTTATTTCCAAGAAAACCAGGATGTTTCATGTTTCAGCTATCTGGAGACCTACAAAAAGATTAGAGAACAAGCATGACAATCATGTCCTAATCTACTGGCCATTAATGGGAATTTATTAGAGAATGAGTAGGCAAGCCATATGAATTCAGTATATCCTTCAATATGCAGATTTCAAAAAGGGTATTCTGTAGCTCAGCTAAATAGCTTTTTGAAAGCAAAAATAACTGAAATAACAACTTGTAGGTGTTAATAGTTGCTCACAACAATGTATGGCAGACATTGCTAAGAATATTTAGAGTAGCATAATTGTTGCAACTTGTCTCACATCCTAGATAATAATACAGTCCTTGAAATGTCTATGATAAACCTTGGCAATATTCAGAATACCCAGGTGCTCAGTGTTAAGCCTTGCTATGTATCTTTTATTTCTTCATACCTTGAAAGATGATGGAGAGGTAAAATATTTAATTGGCTATATATGGCTAATGAACAGACTGCCCATAATCATTACACTGGATAAATTCACTTTGGGGCACTCTCATAATGAATCTACAATGTATGTGACAGGCAAGGGGCCAGTCCTGGAGTTAGTTGATATGACTATGTGGCATTGCCACAGAAGATGCTATTTTAAGACAGTATATTCTGTAGCTTCTAATTGTAGAAGCGTCTCAGATGTTCAGTGTCTCGGCTTTCATGATAGTTACTTGGGTTCTAAAAATGCATTTAATTGTTAAATGTGGAAATGTAGTCACATTAATTTGCAAATTCACACAAATATGGTGGTGATACACACACAGACATACCTGCCTCACATCTCTCTACTTTCACCAACCCCCATGCAGACATATATAAAGCAAAAAGATATTCTAAAAATATCTGACATTTCTTGGGGTTTGATTTAAGGAATTGAATTCATCTGATCATATGCTTCTTTTATGTAGTATATGCCAAATCACTAATGATCCTGCTTCTAGGTCTTGGAAAGCAAGGCCAAAATACTCTCAATCTTCCAAGGAAGCAAAGCTCATTAGGGTTTTACATAATGTCAAAAGTGGCATGTGCCTCAGTGATGTGTTCAATTTTTATCCAGTAGTTTATGTTGTGCCTCATAGTTCAAGAAGGAACAGTAACTCTATGGGTGTGTGTTTCTCTGATTTAGTTCGTAGTTTGCATGTATGTTTTTTATACAACCCAATGCAGCTATTTCTGATTGTACTCCTTGTTTCAAAATTTGAAAAGAAAAATAGATGAGCAATTTCCATAGCTTAGTCTTCTCTAAATAATCAGGACAAGAATGCTCACCAAAAAAGTAAATTACTAAAAAACTAAGGAAAAGTTGGCATCCGTGTTACTAAGTTACATATTTAATTGGTGTAATACTGTTGTTTGAACTCTTAATTGGGGGCTTTTCTTAGCAATTCTGTTTTCTTTACTTGTCAGTCTTTTCTATAGGATTTACATATGTGCGCTCTGTAATTTGATAACCGTATTCACACGTCTTAAATGAATAAATTGCTGAATTAATGAAAGAGTGTATATTATGAAAGTGTTTTAGTGATGGGGGAAATAGTCAACCTATGAAAATGAGAGTATTGTGATAAACTAGTGATGTGTGAAATGAATATGAAGATTTATGACATTTGCTTGTAGCATATATTTAAAGAATGGTAACAGCACCAAACATAACTCATAACAGTCCATAAAGTTCACCCATGGTGAATATGCATTTTATGTGGACAGATGTTCTGCTGAGGGACATCTGACTGTTAGAATTGTACATGTCATAGGTGCATTAGACATAGATTACCCATTATGAAGGAGAAGAAGAAAAGAGGTCTTTAAGTGGTCATATTCACACTTTGAAAAGTCCTAAGAAAAAGAATGAGGCTAATTAATTAATAAAACAACATTCCTCTCTAGACAGAAGAGAGGTGGGGGTGGGGAAGGGAATTGTAGGGGCACAGTTAAAACATCCAGGTATTTTATCTGTCTTTTTAACGAGGTAACAATCCTTTTTAAAATTATTTCATAAGGAAGACTAGTACATTTTGCCCTTCTGTATGAAAATTGATGTTTGAAATCACAGACAAAGCCTCAGCATTTTTGTTACAGCAGAGTTGTGTACAACATTAGAAACTATTGCTACAGTGTTTACCTGTGCTACAATCTAAGGCACACCCTGTATACAGTTATTTTTTTAAAACCAGGATGAAGTCGGCTTGCTTAGAGCATTCACTTTGAACTTACAGAACAAAATACGCTGCCCTATCGCCACGGTACATAGATACAAAACATGCCTGAACTATGAAGCCATTAAAAACACACCACCAGAGCAAATTGTCAATGTAATCACACATCGACTCACTGCATAATACAGATCTGATTCCCAGCCCCAGAAAGCAAGGCCCTGCTTTAAGCAATCGCCAAGTGCCTTCCATCTGTCCGCCCATGCAATCTGCCAGAAGAGAAATGCAGGTAAAGACGTTCCCCAGATCTGAGATGCTTTTATCTGTCCTTAGAGAGAGATTTCTTCCAGTCTTTGGATATTAGAGCGATCTGCACTAGCACCGAGGAGGTAAAAGGGCGCGGGTTGCTTTTCCAGGAGCAGGCGGTAGTGCTAGCGGAAGAAACGTTGATTGAGAAAACAGGGCTGTTGAAATGCTGCCGTTGCTGCTGCCGCTACCTCTGCTCGGGCAGCAGGCGTGGGGCAGTTGGATGATCACTGATGCATATCAATAACCGTGTACTTGAGATTTCTCATGACATCATCATTACCTTGGTCTCCTGCGGTCTCGAACCTTTGACCTTGCCGGGCTGGTCCACATTTTGGCAGTGAAAGCCCCTCCAATGATGGCCCTTTTCTCCTTCTTTCAGAGCCGGGGCAGCAGCACGCCAGCAAGACGGCATCTTCTCCTCCCCAGCCTAGAAGCCCTGTGAAATCGAGGATCTTCCCCCTAAAACACACACACACAAGATATGTGCAATCAAGCTGCCACCGCTTGGTAGAAAGCTCATGGTGCCTAACCCAAAAGGATCCGGAGCAGATCCTTGAATCAGCTGTCACTTCTTCTATAGAATGGGATTTTTTTTTTCCCTTCCTCCTTAACCTGCGCTGGAAATTGCTGTTGGCTTTATACGTCTCTATAGAGGGAGGCTAAGGAGTCTTGCGTGAGAAGGAAGCAATTTACAATGCAAATAGAGGCCCGTGAAGGGACGGATATGCTGCTTACTCTTAACCGCTTGCTGCACCTTAATAGCTGGCTTTATTTTCTGATATTAATAGATGAATTGTTGGCTAACGCTGCTGGAGATTACTTGCTGAAAGGAAAAAAAAAAAAAGTTCGGAATAAACTTTGAAAGCAACAGCTCTCGTTTGGATGTCTAGCCGCACACACAGACAGAAACCAGGTCATATTTACATACAAGGAGGAATCTTTTGCGCGGCAAAGTATCCTGGAGGACTACTTACTCTTCGGTACCGCCAGAAAGATCTGGATCTGGAGTCTGGGCAGAAGAAGACAGAGGCTGTGAGGGAAGCGAGTTGTTATCTTTGGTTATCTAGCTGTATGAGTGTATTGGTCTTCATAAAGCTAGATAACCGAAAGTAAAAACTCCTTCAAGATCGCCGGGGAGCGTGTGAGAATGAACTGCAACCAAGAGACAGTAAAAACCAGAAAGGTCAGGAATACTTATTGAATCTAACTTTGTTTCTGTGTTTGTTTTTCCCTTATGACGAAAGGTGGGATTAGAGGAAATTGACACACGTATGCCAAAACATTAAGGTGCAGATATTTTGTGAGGTTGTTACAGCTGCAAAGAGTTGTATAGTGCTAATGAGTAAAGAGGCACATGTAGTTTGTCCTACTTTAAGGTAAAAGTTTATAAATGGAGGGTTTTTGTTTTTCCTAGAGAGCTGTTGTAGAGATGTCTGGTACCTAGTTTGAATATGATTCCATATACGTAGACTTAGGCTATTCCTTAATGAGGCCCCTCCCCTGAAAAATTTGAAGATTATGTTTGGAAACTGCATGTATTTGGGTTGTATGTCAAGTTATATGAAATTAGACTTTCAGAAGAGTTTATACTGGAAGGTTAATAATCTGTATCTACTGAGGACATAGAGCTAGGAAGGAAAATGCAAAAAAAAAAAAAAAAAGCAAAGGCTGATTTTTTATTCTTCTATTCAAAATACAAGGACAGATGCTTCTCTGTTCCAAGAGGGTTTCCTTGAGGAAGCTACTGAAGCAGAAAGACATGATGGAGACGAGATCGCCTCCCCTCTTGTCAAAGTGTTAAAAAAATGTTCTGTCTTACTCTGCGCCTAGCATTGGAAATGAAAGTGACATTTACGCCACAACCCACGTGTGCGCCTCCTCTCTTTTTGTTTAAGGATGATCAGGTCTATCCAGGAAACAGCTCTGGCATCCCAAACTGAAATAATTAGGACGTATATAGACCTGACAAAAATGGAAAGGGGGTGGGGAATCTGAGGGTCTGTCTTGCCTAATTGATTCCGCTAAACGGAATGCAGGAGATGTGAACGGCAGGACGCTCCGATTCCCACGCTCGGGGGCAAGTGGTAAAGCGGGGCCGGCAGCCTATGACAGACAGCCCTGTTGGGGGGTGAGGGTATGAAAAAAACATCAAGTACACACACCATACTCATCTCCATCGCTTAAGAAAGTAGAGGCATTTCCCACCCACAGCCCTCGGCAGCCTCCCAAATGGCAGTACCAACTGGTCTGTAGCTGCTGTGTACTGTATGTTTCTGTTAATTTTATAACCGCTGTTTAATCTGGCCATAATTAAGTTTGGCTTTTTTCTTCGGTTGAGATTTTCAATATTTAAGGAAAGCTAGTAGAAAAGTTCCCAAAATGTCCCATTACTGCCTGCCCCTCACATCAAATTCTCAGTCCCTACTTGTGGCCTTGTGACCACCTTTTGGCTTTTGTTTTGGGAGGGTTATATTTTAAAATATGTCTCTGTATAACAGACATTATAATCACTTCATCAGGCTGTTTACCTCTGAACATGATATATCTAGGAACTTGGTCTAATTATGCTAGTAGGCACACACTGGAAGTAAAATTATAAAATCATCAACCTAAAAAGTGTTAATTATAATATGATAAAAGTTTGTTCTAGTATAGTACCAGCTAGATGTGTTCTAAACAGTCTTTTTTTTTTAATCTAAAAATGACTCTGCTTAGCAGAAACCTTTGGCATTTTAAAGGTCCCCATTGTAATCTTTTCATAGAAGTCCTTACATTTTTCCACATGTCACCGATCAAACGTTTGTATAGGCATTTAAATATAAATACAAACATTGCATTAGAAAATGTCCAAAATGACCTGTTATCTTCCATGTGACCTAGATTACTGACAATCCCAAATCCCAAACATAGTTTTTCTTCAAAACCATTACGTGTTCCGTTGTAGTTTCAACTCCTTGTAAGACTGCAGACTGGAGAAGCCTGTAAAACCACTGTTAGTTTCAGAGAGAAACTCTGAGAGATTTTATTAATGTAAATTCTCAGTTTGGCTGCTGAACACGTGCCAAAGTTTTACGACTGTAGTGACCGTTGAGAAGACCCTTGTTTATTTACATTTGAAGTACTGTTTGTGCAAACAACCTTTCATTGTTAAGTGCCTGTATTCCTTTCATTTACTTCATGTCCAGGGGTGCTATTTACCTAGAACCATTGTCTACTACAATTAACATTTACATTACAAAGTGTGTGGTTTTCTTTCTCAAGGAGGTTCAATTAAGGCAATAAGATGTTTGCTGGGGAAACCTATTGTTTACTAAAAGCACTCAATGGAGTCAAATTACTGAAGCTTTTGCCTACATCTTGGTCTTTTATGTAAATGTGTTAAATATAACATCTAAGGAAAATAAACAATATTATAATTATGTGTTTGCCATTGTCATATCAAACTTGCTTTGTATCATACTAATGTTACATGACTTATCGATCAATAAAAATACATTTCAATGTTATTATTTTCATTTTATTTTTTGCCGTTCCACTGCTCTTGCTGCAACATGTCCCAATTTTTCTTTTTCTATTACACATCAAATTTCTGACATTTTGTTTTATTTGTGTGTGTTGGAGAGAGGTACTGTATCTGAACATGGGTCTGAAGGGTGTCCAAGGTAATCTCTACAATGACCTTATAATAAGGTGATATTTCTTTGAAATCTGAAATATTCCAAAGGCATGTACATTTAAGTCAAAAGAAGTGTAAATATCAGTTAAGTAGTTCTTTGAAAGCTAGTTTTAACATTGGCAGAAACCGGATCGAGTTTATTTAGCATACCACTGCATTGTAAAACAGTTGGAGCGAAGTTGCAGTTTGCGTGAGTATGCATGTTAACTAGTGGGAACCAAGCGCAGTCTTTGTGAAAGGGGAGCAGCAGATTGCTGTGCAAGGCCAATGTTAAAAAGGCAGCTGAATTTAACACCATCTGGAAGAAAAGATCCCTTCACGACTTTCTCACACCGTCAGACAAAACTAGTGTCTCTTGTTCCGAGCCCTTGTCTATGCAACCATACAATACTGAGTCATTATACTTTTTGCTGAGAGAAAATTTGAGAACACAATATGGGTAACCAGTGAATGACCAAGTTTCATTGTGCCCGCTTAAGTCGATTGAAATCTACGTCTAGAGCTATGAATGGTAGTATTGTTTTCCTCACCAGGGCTGTACTAAATGTCAGCACAGTGTAAAGAAAAACTTGAAGTCTGCAAATAACTTACCAGATCTCAATTATAATATTTTCCCACACTAGAACTAATATCATTGCGAGGGGCTACATTGCAGAAAATACAAAAAGAAACGAAAAGAAATAGAGAGTTCATTTAGAAGTTATTTTATCCAGACAAACATTTTAATTTTCTGATGGGAACTTCCATTTAGGCTGTAGCCTGGGTTGAGAAGTGGAATGCATTACTGGGAAGTTCAAGTTACAAAAATGCTTCTTGTGCAATTAAAATAGAATAAAACAAGCATCTAGTCCCACCTGAAACCCTGCCTTCTTAAATATAAAGAGACTCTAAAGCTTTTACTGCTTTAGTTCTACTTAGAATTATTAGTATGGATCTAGCTTAAATTATGCTTTAAATTTTGGCAGACATCGCTCTTTCAAAGTTTGTCACTGTGATTGACATTGCAAAAGAACATCACAGATGTACATTTCCAAAAATATACAACATTCTGGCACTTCCCTAGGTGGAATCTGGTGCCCTCAGGAATACACCTCCCTTTATATTACTTCCCCTCCCCATTTTCTAACTTTTCTTTGCTCAAGGTGTGTGTGAATCAGTTATTATACTTAGGTTTAAGGTTCACACAATCTATTTGACTGTAAACAGTCAGAAAAAGGAAACAAAACAGTTCAAAAAGAGTAAAAGGAGTTGGTTGTGTATGTTTTATTTGGATGTCTGTTTTAAATATAATTGACTTTGCAATTTTGTTATTGTGTCACCAAGTGTCGCATAGTTCTTAACATGTAAGTGCAAAACAATGAGTAATTGCTGTTTTGCTGAATAATACATCTGAGTTGCCAACGTCAAAGGTATTATTTTGTGTATTTCTAAGCAGGAACATTAACTGCAGGTTTTGACATCTAGAATCTTTTCATGCAATACTTAGAAATAGGCCGATAAAATGACACCTGTAAAAGTAAATAGAAAGATATAACCAACTTATTTTCCTTGTCCTACTTTATGCCAGAAAATTAACAATGAAATGTCACTCAGTGATAGAATTATAGAGGATATAACATAAAAACAGTCATACAGAAAAATCCAAAACAACAGGAATGGAAATTAGATAGAGGTGAAATAAGATATAGGAAGACTTCTGCAATATCCTTGCAGGGTATGAATGAATATATTTACCAGTATCAGCCCCCTAGTGCACTTACCATTAATGTGCATAGTAATGAGATAAATGCATTATTTACAGTCAAAATGAATTTTTTTCTGCAAGTGGCCTTTCTTTAAGTCTTCTTAAACACTAGATTTCTTCTACTTGTGCTCTGTGTTTATTTTAAAAATTAAAATAATTTTCCTGTTTGGAAAAACGTGAAATGCTAATTTGATTTTGTGTAATCTTTGATGAAAATTAAGAAACCACTTAAATAGTAAGAGATAAGGATAAGTACATTTCAAGTTCATAAACGTTCTTCCTATTCATAGACTACATGTAAACAGTTCAAGACAGTTTAGCATGTTAAGAATTTTGACTTTTTAAAAATGGAGAGATGAAACCAAAGGTTTTATTTTCCAATGTGGCTAGAAAATAAATGTATTAAAGACAATGTATAACTATATATCTAGTTTTTTCTATAGATCTGGAAATGCCATTGTGATAAGAATATTGATAACCTTTCCCCACTCTGTCTTGCCATGACCTAGCTTTTCCCTAATTAGTTAGAGTAAAACACACCATAATATGATGTTGCATTTGGATGGGTGCTGGGGGTGGAGGTGGTGAATCGGGCAACAGGAGACAAGGTGTCCTTTAGAAGCTGATGAGTAAAAAGACATTATAATACTGGGTCAATTGTTTTTAACACTGGTACTTCAAGAGAGTTAAACAGGTCGTACAGCGATGGGGCATGTAAGGTAGTTCTTCAGTGTCTCCAGATTTTAATGGATGGCTTTGTTATCCTGTCTTGTATTCATCGGTTTCTTAGCACAAGTTAACCTAGTACAGAAGTCAGCAGAAACCTCTGTTCTCATCTGCTTTGAGAACCCATTTCATCCCTTCTGGGAATTGTTTGATTTTATTGTGGAATTAATTCTAAAGATAGTGAATGAAAATGAAAAGTATATAGTTATGATTGCTAAGGAATATCTGCTTGCCCTCAATCAGGGCCACGAGAGTTAGTGCACTTAGAAAGGTGATGACCATCTTTGAGGTGGGAGCATGTGTTTTTCTGCTTTGCAGACAACTGCCAGACCACAGGGGGTAGGACTTTAAAAAGTGAAGATAATCGACTTTATTCAGGGAAATATGGAGTTCTGAGCCATATCTGTTCAAAGAGAAGCACATCACTGTGCTTGGTTGTTTGGGTTTTAGCTGAGCTCTGGCACTACGTATTCTTGAGATCTAAAAATAGCCAGGCTTAGCGGCCGCCTTGCAAGGTGCTTGGCGTGGGCGGCGCACAGAAGAGACAGCCGACTCTGTGACTGGCTGCGAAAGTGGTTGGGTTAGGCAGTGGCAGCGGCGAAGGCAGCCGGCCAGCCGCCGGGCAGCACGACGCCGCCCGGCTACCGCGAGCAACCTATTCCTGAAAGCGGGCGTCTGATTGGTGTTTCCCGGGAGACCGGCTGCCTGAGCTGCCCGAGCTGGTGCGCCGGCGCGCGCGCTCCCGGGGCTGGCGCGCGCTCGGGGCTGGCGCGCGGCGGGGTGGCTGGGGGCGCGCTGCGGCCGGGGTGGCTGGCTAGGAGGCTTCCAAAGTTCGCACGAGCTCAAATTCCAGTGCCCGCCCTCCAAGGCTTGGAGACCGCCGGCCGCCCGCCCCACTGCCAGAGTGGGGCCGCCAGCGTTCCAATGCCTGGCTTGCTGAGTTGCGTCTACGAGGGGCGTTCTGTGTTTTTTGATTTGTCCGCCTTCGGCCCCTCACCAGCGACCTCGGCCCTGTCTCTGCGCCAGCTCTGGACTTCGGTTGCTTAGGAATCCCGGGAGTTGGACTTGTGGATGGGGGTGGCGTCGGGGTTAAGTCACGCCAGGGGGTCGGTTGTAGGCAGGCCTCCGCCTTCCCAGGGATCCTTCTTCAGGCAACTTGTGGTTAAGGAGCTTTTTTTGCTGAAACTGTTTCTCTAATTCTGCCCAGGCATCTTTTCTGGGTGTGATCAATATCAGTGATAAAGATATTGTGTTTCCCCCCTCCCCCAATTTTTAGCCTAGTGAAAAGCTGCTAACGGAAAGGCACCCTCACCCACACCCCACGGGGAAGATCTTGGGGGAAGAAGTTTTGTGAATCCGGAGAGGGGGTTCGGTGAGCGTAAACCGCTCTGGGCCCTTCCCGAGATCAACTTGCACCTCTACCCCCATTGTCCATTAGGGACCCTGAGAGCATCTTCCCCCTATCAGATTTGCTGGAAATATTAATCTCCTTGTTGGGTGGATACAGTAGAACTTGTTCAGTGATTACTTTAAAAAGAGATCTGGGTCTTAAGCACTTACTAAAGCCAGTTAATAACATCATGCATGGACATTTAAACTTGTTGTAAGTTGCAGAGAGGATTAGTGGGAAGTCACGCTGTGCGCAGCTAATGATACCATCTTAACTCTAACGGGACTAAATCCACCTCGCCCCGCGCAGGTCTGGCTCTGCGGCCCTCGGGTGGGGCTGGGAAAGAGGAGGGGTCTTGGAGGGGCGCAAGAAGGGTGGAAACAGGAGGAACCGTCCTGGCCCTCCCTTCAGGTGACGGTCCCTCGTCCTGGGAGGCTGAGGGCGGTTCTGCTGCTGGGTGGGCACAAGCACCGGGACTAGGGCCCAGGCTTCCTGGTGTATACGGACTCGCCACAGCCCACGGGCTGTGCTTTAGTGACTGTGCTTTAGTGACACTGAAGGGCACTTGCCTGTATGTTGAAACAGGTTTGATTCCATTAACTAGTGGGTGCACCAAGGTCTGTTACAAGCTCAGGTGAGGGTGAGGGACTCCTAAGGTGGTCGCTTTTTGCTGCCGATCGATTTGCATTACAAAGGCCGTTTACTTTCAGTTCTTTTTCAAAAGTAGACAAGCTCAGTATTTCACAGGTAAATTTCGAAGCATATTATTAACAACTTTCTGTCATAGGCTTGCACAACTCATTTCAAACTGATTATTGTTGTAAGGCAGTTTGCGACTACTTTATGACAGGGCCAATTAGAAATCATCTTGGGAAAATGCTTCCAAAATGCTGCGTTACTAAAACACTCACATAACAATATTCATTTGGTTCTGTCACTAAGTAGCTGTCTGACGGATTTCTTGTGTTCTCTGAGTTTCTTTTAATAGTAACTGGCCCTGGGAAAACAAGCTACAGAAGAATTTTAACTGCAACCTGGCTCTTGGAGGTTTTTGTTTTTGTTTAGTTTAAAATTCAAACTTGACAAGGTTAAAATGTTTATGTCTTAATTGCTAGTGGGAGATTTGGAAATAACTATAGATACTAATCACTTTAATAATTGGTGAAAACCTGTAAATAAACCACTTGGGGAAAGAGATGTGTGTAAAAAATATTAATAAATAAACACTTCTCAATCCGTCCGTGAAAAATGACTTGCAGAATATTGCACAGGATGTCTCTTAAATCTTTGTCTTTCAGAGAAAAAAAGAAAATCTATGTATATATATAATCCCTCCCCCCAATACACACACACAGGTATAGATATGAGTGAGATTTACTGGAATGGAAGAATTTCTAACAAGTATGATTAAGAAATATGTTCACTGAATAAATATCTCAAATATAATTAATTTATGTATTTATCAAACCTGCTGTAATGAAAAAAACTTCCTATAATTTCTTTGGAGCCAATGCCTTCATGAAGACAATAATAGATTTAATATCGTTGAAATTCAGAATCCATGGACTTACTTCCTGTCGGGGCCAGGTCTCTTGTATAGTAATAACAGAAGTGTACTTAGTTCTTATTTTTAATTCAGTGAGAATTATGAAGGTATCTGAAACTGTTGCATGAATTTAATAGTCTTTGAGAGGAACTCAAATCATGGATTTTAAGCCTTATTTTTAGAAAGCACATAGCTTGTACATAGTAGCTGCTCAATATATATTATTTTAATGTATTGAATTATCCTTGAAATAAATAATCTATATACGAAGTTAAATTAGCATTGGCTGACGGGAGTTTAAAGTTAAGGATGTTGAACAGTCTGTGGAATAGCTTGAAAACTGTTTAGGAGATTTAAATATGAAGTTATCACCATGACTCATTCATGGCAAGTGGGTTTGTAAAGAAAGGAAGAAAAATAATTTGATAGGTCTTCATCTTTAGTGTTTGTAGTATATGCCTCTTGAGTGTTTATGGTGGTGAAAATGCCTAGACAGCAAGGAGGTAGGAATTAATCGATAAATTTATATTTGCCTTGTCATATAAAGTAACTCTTATGACAATTTGTGGATACTTAGATTTATTAATTTTTTTATATTTAAAAAATAAAAAGTTTAGCTCTCCCCAAATAAGGTTAGAAATTGTTGAGTAGCTTAGATTTTCACACTAAAGACTCATGCTCAATTATAGTCTAAAATTTGAGTTTGCAAATAGACATGGGACTCCAGTGATTCAAATGGCACAGTACAAATACTGCATATATTTCTGCCAAATTTGTCTCAGATGGACTAGCTGCTAAGGAAGAATCCATAGCATGACTGAGCTAACAGAAAGCTACCTTTCCAATAGGTAATCCCTCCATTTGCATGCTGTGCTCACTGACAAAGGAGAAAACTTGAATTTCTGTCATTTTTCTGGACTTCAGCCTTAAGGTCTATATTGTCAGTTCAAAATGTATGATGTGAACAATGTTTTTGGTTAACCAATAATTATTATTAAGGCAAAATTATTTTCTTAGCCAATAGAAATAGAAATCTGGCTGTATTTAAGTTAAATTTAACTAGCTCCATTTTATTGGAGATTGTCTAATTTTGATTTTTCAAATTGCATTTTATACCATAAGGAGCCCTTCTGTGTAAAGTGCAGTTTGAAAAGAGAAAAATATTTATGCTTTTATCATTTTAAGTGATCAAATACTGCAGTGGTAGATAGAATATCATGTGCATCAATACATTATTAACTTAATCTAATGCTCAGTCATTACCACATTCATGGGTGTCTTTCTGATATCTCTCCAGTCCACTGGATTTTGAAGTGTGATTATGTAAATTTTCTACTGATAAATAAATGACTATAATTGTACTTGAAATACCACTCAAATTCTTAAGACCATGGCATCTATATAATATATTATGCATCCCTTAATTATTTATCAAGACTAATTCAAAATAACTGTAGGGTAGAGCATACATTTATTTTTAAATAGCCATCCCCTTCCCCAATTCTTTCTGTACCAGGTTAAAAAATAACCCAGATGGTGAAAATATGGAGAGATGTGAAAAAGGTTGATGAGTAGAGTGAGTTAGCAGCGAGTTTATCCTTCAAGGAAATATCTGTGGTTTGCCCGATAATACTATCACCCTGATGCAGTTTTTGTGGCATGTGATCTTAATGCCAGTTCTGTAGGGGTATTTTGTTGACAGAAGAAATCATGTTTATATGTTAAACATTAGTGTAGAAAATTCCTCACCATTCCTGGACAAGGAAAAACGGAAAAGTTAGCAAACAAAAACATTTTACCCATGGGTATTTTTTAAAGTTATTTTATAAACATAGTAGGGAAATTGTAATCTTGAGTTATAAAATTTGACTAAGGGTTACACAGTCAAGTGATACTAGAATTAATGTATGGCTATCCTTTATTTAATTATAGCTATAGAAAATCACAATAACCGAATGGTGCCTTTTCATTGTTTAGCACTGCAAGGCTGTATTCAGAACTCTTGTTGCACTGTGCCTTTAAAAGAAGCGTGCGTGTGTGTTTTACCTACATAAATTCTAATTGCAGAATCCACTCTAATCACCATGTAGAAATCGTCTGAAACCTCATAAGTTCATGAGCTACACACTTTTCTTTTTTATTCTGCAGACCACACCTTATCTGGTTGCTAATGAAATACAGGAGATTGATTGCAGAAAATCTTCAAGGGAATATTTGCTGTACCACATATAGTAAGCTCCATTTGGTGCATTAGCATTTAGCCATTTTATGCAAATTTAGAGAAAATGACTCATGTATATGATTTAATATGCATCAGCGATAACTCATACCACCCTTATAAGAAAAAAGAAATTAAAAATTCATTAGAAAACTAGACTAGTGTCACTACATGGTTAAAACATTATTAAAGCATATTTCAATGTTTTGCTTATACTAGTGTTCTCATCATGGTGCCACCATTTCATGACAAAGGCCGTAGAGGAGAAAACATTCAACTTAAAATGTCTGCTGGCACACATCGCTGGATTTGTGTGTCACTAAACAATGAGCGAGCATAGTCTTGAATACCAACTATTTAATTAGCACTTTTGGAAGCCATGCATAGAAAATAGCTCATTTACATGCATCTGCTTAGCGATTAGTCCCATAAAAAGCTACCATTTTTTTGTTGTTGTTTAATATAGCGAACATTTTACCATTCGGCCACAAAAAAAAAATCAAAACATATGTTATTATTTTCAAATCCTGAAATTCAGAGATTTAATTAAAATAGGCAAAAGTCTTCATATTTCTTTTCAAGGTATATTTAATTTTTTTAATATAACCTTAAGTGTACCATAGAAGGCTGGATACAAGTAATAATTAAGAACTTCAAAGGGCAACTGGAAACCCTCTAACAGTCCTTGGTTTAATTAAAAGCTATTATTAGAAAGCTCTCAAATATACAGTTACATTTAATGACAAGTGACGACTAGTAAAAGCAGTATTTGAAAGTTATGAGTATCTTATTTTAAATACAATTGATAGACTCTAGAAAGTATTGCTATCATTCCATTTTGAAAATAAATGACATGTATTTCTTGAAAAATCAAACTGATAACATTAAAACCCTGTTAGTTTAAGATGCTTTGCTTTTCATTAATTCTCTAGTCTGCATATACCTGTCATGATCACAGATTAATTGTATGCTTCTTAAAAAGCATTTCTGCCAATTTAAATGTCTTTAAGAAGGTGTATTTTTTGAATACAGTGGCATATTTATGAAGTCATGTATACCAATGTGTATGGATGCATTAACAATAAAAGTGAGCTTAACTCGTGCATTTTGAAATATAACATTCTTTTTTGGAATATGAATTGATATTTAATATAACAGTAATAAATTATCTTTTAGAAGTTTATATTATCTACCACATTTGTGTGAGAGACAATTGACGAAAAAAACCAGGTGATTCTAAATACATTTTAGAAGGGGTATAAACCATATTGAAAATAGTAATAGGCCACATGTAAAATTTGTTATTATAAGTAATAATAATGAATATAAGTAATTATAGTCATTGGACTATTTGCTTTATATGTATTTATTTATATACGGAATTTAGTTGCAATTTGCATAGTTAAAATTCAGGGCAGATGAGTGCATAGTGTATGTATATATATTGTCAAGTGAAATTGATGACTATTTTAAAAGTTCGTTTAGAACATTTTACTGATTCTGTTTGTTAATTACATTTAGTAATTGGCTTATAAAACATCTATAATAAAAACGCCTATTTATTAAGCATATAAAATTTTACTTTTATGAGTAATCTATTATTTTGAAAATGTGATACTATTTCCTTTGTTCACTATGGGCCAGTGAATAACATGGGATGTTTAGTCTTAGAAAGACTATGCAGATTAAATACATAGACATGAATCTATATCTGTACAGCTTATCTATCTAGTTAAGTAATGCAGTATATGTGTATAGTCCACTGTGTAAGAGAAGTATGCCCCTAATGTGCATTTTGTATACATTATTTAATTTGAAAATATTTTACTTCGGTTTCTTATTTTATCCTCCTTGTAACTGGTATTATTCTTTGTTTATTATGCCCACCTCTTTTTTCCCCCTGCGTAGAAACTCAGAATATAAGGTTTGTAGAGTAGGGAACTTAACTATCTTGTACTGATGAATATCCTGCACATAGAACAGTGTTGGACACATAGTAGATAGATGCTCAATGATTACTGGTTGATAAAAAAATGAGTAAATTTAAATATGAAATTGATCTTTCTGAGATAGCTGTTGCCTTATGGATCTAAAAGATTGATTCATATAGACAGACTGGTTCCCCCAACACTGGAGCCCTTTTTAAGCTGCCCAGCTGTGTTAAGAGACTACCCTTCTTAGACAGAGTAAGACCATTGTTTTGTTTGGGGATAAGCGATGATGGCAAGCAACTTCTAAGCTAGATTTTAAAGTCCATTTGTAAGAGAATTGTGTATATATTTGAGATCCTATCCTTGATATTCTAAGCTAGATTTTAAAGTCCATTTGTAAGAGAATTGTGTATATATTTGAGATCCTATCCTTGATATAGGGAATAGTCAGTGGTTCATGGAATAGGGCCAAGTTAACTGGACACATGGGAACTGAATCCTAGAACATAGAAACAAAAAATATTTTGTAAGTAATTTAAAAATTTTTATTTAACTTTGATTAAAATATCTATTTCATAGAAGCATTGCTTGTAAATGGTCTGAAATGCTTACAATTTTAACTAATGATAGAAGAAATAAATGTGAGTCAGAGTCTCCCTGGTGCCTAACCTTCTTGACTAAGTTAGGACCATTTTTGAAAGCTCCATTAGTTTCCTTTGAATACTAGGAAATTATGAATACTGATAGGTCTATGTTACTAAACTGTGCCCCTGTGACTTAAAAATTAACCCCTCTAAGTATCTAACATGCAATTCAAGAGTTACATGGAGATTTTAAATCACTGATTATATTTTTGAGCAGACATTGGAATTTATGATTTGGTATAAACACTGAAAATTTGTCTTTTTACATGTTCACACAACATGGATTCAAAATAACAAACATAAGATGGGAAGCTCAAATCAATGAGATATTTATTGGGCTCTTATTATGTTCCTACCAATAAGGCTCTAAAGTTCTTAGAAAATAACCATGGTAGATTGTCAAGTGCATAAACAACAAGAAAATATATTCACAAGACCAGGTAGTTAGAAATGTGAGTCATCAAAGAAATGCAGCCCTTTTCTATTTATGTATCATTGAGAAAGAATGTTCTTGATTTGGGAGTTGGGTGAAGTATTTGATTAACCCCATTAACTCTTAAGAGATTATTAAGGTACTATTTTGGTCTATGAACACAGTTTTGGAAGCTACAGTGGATTCTGTGTTGGTGCAAAAAGGCACTAAATGATACCCTGGGAGATATAATAGGCTTTTCAAGTCATCTGCCTTGAACATCATGACTGACTCTGGAATCTGGTAAAATCAGATCTGAACTGATATTGTCAACAGATGTTATCATAAAGCAAAGCAGAGAATTCAGATTACATATTTTACCTGGGCTCCATTTTCATGCTTTTGGCTTTTAATTAGGAAAGATGTCTCCACTATGTAAGTGGCCATATTGTTTACTACGTTAAAGATAGAGCTAAATATGAGGGAATCAATCAAGAACTTCTGGACCAATAGAAAAATCTATTAACCAGAAAGTATTTACTAAGTAGCTTATAAGAGTACACAGTGCAAGGGGCTACTTATATTTTTGGGAGGGTAGGCTTGGGAAATGTAGAAATGGAAAGCTTCCGAAGAGGGCTTAGAAAAAGTATAAGAAATGATGCTAAAGTAAAAGTATAAGAAATGATGCTAACTTTAAGAAACATAAGATTTGGTTGAGGAGACTAGATTAATAAATATTAAAAAATAGTGAATAATGTAAGATAACATTGAATTGTGGAATACCTATTAATAATATTATAGGAATATACAGTAAAGATAAATCAGTATGAATAGCTAAGGAAGGATTAGTAGAGAGAGTAATACTTGTAGCTTTGAATTTGCACTTTGAAAGAGTTGTAGAATTAAGACAGATAGTGGGGAGAGCATTCTGGGCCAGAAAAACAAAATGATTGATGATGACCTGGACGCACGAATGAACAGAGCATGTTTTTGAGAGTGAGAAGGGAGAAGAGCTTCATATTTGGTAATAGTGATTAATATTTGTGGATAGGTAGGATAAGGCCAGATTATTTATGTTTTTGAAACATTAGAGATAGACATGATGATGGAAATCATGGATAGTTACTGCGAGTTTCTTCTTTGTTATATTCAACAAATATTTATTGAGCATCTACTGTGTGCAAAGTACTGTGCCAAGCACTGGGAGAACAATGGTGAACCAAATCTAATTATTGCCCAACCACATGAAATTGTATTCTAGCAGGGAAGCTAGAGTTTAAATAACTAGTTACAGAATTGACTCTTTAATTATGGCTTTGATTAGTTCTACAAAGGGGAAGTACATGGTATCTATCATGAGTAAGTAGAACTAGTCAGTCTGGGATAGAAGGCAGTGTTAGGGAGCTTGCCTTAAGAAGTAGTGTTTGAGTTGAACCAAAGGAGGAGTGAGATGATTGAATAAACAGGAGCGGGTGGGTAGGCAGAACTTTAGAGTCAGAAGAGACAACACATGTCAATACACACAGGCAGGAGAAAACCTGCCATGTTTGAGGCACTTCAAGATCAGTGTGACTAGACTTCAGAAATATACAGAAAATAAGACGAGATGGTCTAGAATGCAGTTTGAGAGGGAGGCAGACCAGATGGTGGAAAAGATATTCTAGGGTTTTGGTCTTTGACCTAAGTATGGTGAAAAGCCACTGAATGATTTTAAGCAATGGAGTGGCATGTTTTAATTTACATTTTAAAAAAGTGATTCTGACAGTAATCTGAGGTAATAGTTGAATTAAGAGATAAAGATGGTTTTGGCCTAAGGTGGTTGTAGTGAAAATGGAGAGGGGTGTTCACGAGGCAAAATGGACCAGATAAAGTAAGGAAAGCAATACTTAAAGAATGGTTCACTATCATCAGTACTCAAGTGGGTCAAAGTGGGCATAATATGGACATAGGAAAGCCAGTTGGAAACTGTGGCAATAATCTGAGACAGTGATGGAACCTGAAATTGGGAATGGAGAAGGGAAGACATGTTCAGAGACATTTAAAAACAAACAACATATAGATTTTTTGACTCAAAAGGTTTAAATCTTAGTGAATTGAGTGGCCTTAGTGGCTAGAAGAAGCAAGCAGTATGGGGAGGAAAAATGACTGAGTCATTTCCCAAGTGTTGAGTTTGCAAGGCTAGATAGCTGTAAAGGCAGACGTGAGTGTGATTCTATTTGTGAGAGCATCAGTAGATTTGAGATTGAATTAAAGTAATAAAATATGTGGAGTTTGCCAAGGAAACAGTACAGAGAGTGAAGAATAGCAAGCTAAGGCAACGATTCTGATGTTGGTGGAAGGAATAAGTAGGTGTCACCCATGGCTTAGAGTACATTTGGAAACAAAGTCCCTCTCAGTAATTCCCTTTTGAAGGCCACTTAAATTTTAGCTGTTTAGTATATGTTCAACTACTGAAATAGAGTCCTCCCCAAAATGTCTGTAGTTTGCCACATTTAAGAATCTTACATTGTTATTGTAACTAGACTTATCATGGTGATCACTTTGAAACGTATAGAAATATTGAATCACTGTGCTGTATAACAGGAACATAGTGTTGTAGGTTAATTATACTTCAAAAACAAACAAACAAACAAACTCATAAAAAAAAGAGATCAGATTTGTGTTTACCAGAGGTGGGGGAATTGGATGGAGGCAGGCAAAAGTTACAAACTCCCAGTTATAGGATAAATAAGTAAGTAAATAAGGGATGTAATGTACAACATGATAAATATAATGAACACTGCTGTATGTTATATATGAAAGTTAAGAGAGTAAATGCTAAGAGTTCTCATCACAAGGAAAAATTTTTTTTCTATTTCTTTAATTTTATACCTATATGAGATGATGGATGTTGACTAAACTTACTGTGATAATCATTTTATGATGTTTGTAAGTCAAGTCATTATGCTGTACACCTAAACTTATGCAGTGGCATGTGTCAATTATATCTCAATAAAACTGGTAAAAAAGAATATGTTACATTGAAATAAGAAAGGGAGGAGAGACTGGTTGGAGAGTGTTCATATAATTCTAGAAATACTTGGAATTTAAATAATGCTTCTTAAACATTTAATTCAAATTGATTACCACATCATCCAATATATGTTCAAGTTCATAGAAATGTCTTTTAGAAAAATGTAAGCTTATTCTTTCATCCAGTAAATATTTATTGAGCGCTTACACGCTTGGCACTGTTCTTGGTCCTATTGATTTTAGTTTTGATTATGGAATCTACATTTTAAAGGGGCGAGACAGTCAATAAATAAAAGAAAATATCATATAGCTGTAAGTGCTATGATAAATAATGCCAGGTAATGGGGCTTACTTTAGATTGGGTGGTCAGGCAAGGCTTACTTGAGGAAGCAATGTTTAAAATGACACCTTAAAATATAAAAGCATAATAGTTACACTATTTAAGTCTATAAAGAGGTACATATACTTGTCTGTTTACATAAGATTAATGAACCTCTTTGGGTTTAACATCAATAAAAACCTTGACCTAATTTCTTTTGATTCTTCATTCAGGTCCATAAAAGACAGAAGGGTAGAGAGAAAAACACTGTACATGAATGTGACTCTTGGTGTGCTTTACCTCCATAATTATGCATCCAAGTTAAGAAAAAGCTAAAGGAATAGTTTTTTTCTTCGTTTCTTATTTCTCCCATGAACTTCAGAGTTCACTTTTAAAGGCACTTTAGAAAATCAACATGATATTTTAGTGGAGACTTTTGAGCTGCATCATGATAAAATGTTTAATAAAACAATACTATCAGTAACATCAGGCAAGTGTATCATAGGTATTGACTGGGTAATGGAGTTATTCAAAAGTAGTGATTGGAACTGAGGCTAAGAAATTTAGGCGGAAGTGTTAGAATAGTAACAGGAGAGTGAGGGCTTGAGCCAATTCACAGCTAATCAGTTCCTTATCAGTAACTACAATTTGTATTTATTTATAGAGATTAAGGATAATTTTTTCCACAGCTAATGATGGTTCTATTTCAATGTATTATAAAATTTTTAACTTGTTGAAGTTATCAAGTAAAATTTTTCTTTTCAAGACATTTCTTAATTGCCTACATCATAGTTTTGAGGAATATTGGCATTTTCTAATCATATGTGCTTAACGTAGTTTTGGAAATTCATGTTCAGACTTGATACACTGTTTAACAATTTTAAATAATCAATTAAAAAAAACACAGGCACACATGCACATGCTTTTAAAAAATTAAAAGTTGCACAGAGCTATATGGTAAAAAGCAGGCTCCCAGTCATTTGAGTTTTACTCCCCAGGGGTAACTAGCAGTTTCTTGAGGTTTGGAAACTGTTTTAAAATTTAAATTGAAATTACTTTGTGTGAAAGTTCCTCAAATTATAATTATATTGGCCTTGGGAACATCTTTCTGCCTTTTTACAACTTTCTCTAAACTACAATGTCAAGAGTGGATTTAAACATAAATGATTAAATATCTCAGAACTGTTGTGGTTATCTTTGATGAACGCTAGGCTTCAGTGAAACCATATTGTTTATTCTTTTTGAAATTCACAATTCAAGAGACTTAAAGGAAAGTTATGGGCAGTGTCCCTCTGAAAGGTATTTATTTATGCCTTCAGGGATTTCATGAGCATTGTTATGACCACAGGGGTTTCACAATCAGGTTTAGTTTCTAAACTGTTTTCCTCACAATCCCATATACTTGACCAACTTTCAAAAAGCCAAGATAATTAGTGGTTCTCCACTCACGTCAAATTAGCTAATCTCTAAGCTTTGGCCTGGACCCTCATCAGTAACCTTCTCTTCAACTTCGGAACACTTATGAATCAGTTAGAAAATTTCAGGACAGAGTGTCCTCACGGAATCAGAAGAAGATGCTTTTTGGTTCCTAACCTCTGTCCTGCAAGACAAGAACAGCAACAGCAGTGGCCTAATATCCAATCCGACCCTCCCTTAGTAGACAAATTAGTAATTCACGTGTCTATTCTGCCGAAATCCCCTTAATTCTTACCATTTATCCTTCTGTCAGGGTTTAAGTTAAATCCGACATTCTGTGAAGCTGTCACATTCTTCTCTCTAGTTCCAAAGCTAGACTTTCAGTTCAGATAGCCCATCCTGGAACAACAGTGGCTGCCAAAGGAAAGGTCACAGCAGTGCTACCCCAAAGTGTCCCCTGGTAGAATGAAGATGGAGCATTATGCACTTAGGTAAGTGAATAAATAAATGACTTTGATTTTCTCAATAGCATATTATAAAGAAAATTTTGGACATCAAGTATATTGTTAACCAGTGCCTAAATTGGGGAACAAACCAAGGATGTGAGCAAACATTACTTTCTCATCCATCACTATTACTCTGACTGTTCTAGAATTGACAAGGAAAAGTGAGGTGAGAAGAAAAGAAACCTTATTGTATTAGACACTGTGCTAGGTGATTTACATACACGCTCTCATTTAATCCTCCTGAAACTTTGTAGTTTATGTTAGCCTCATTTTTCAGAGCCAGAAACTGAGGCTTGAGGGGATTACTTAAAACAAATAAAGAAAAGATGGGACAAAAGGAGAAATGTATAGATATCATAGAATCAGGTCAGGATAGTCTTATATTTAAACAAAAACTCGGTAGAGAATATTATGATTTATTTGTGTATCTCGGTAGTTAAGGCTCAAGTCAGTAAAATCTCAGCACTTTGAATTCATAAATTGTCAAAATATCAGGTCATTTAAGAGAAAAAACACCAGAGACCATTCAATGGGGAAAAAACATATCTACAAAATGAACTGAATATTTCATATTGCGTTCAGTTGCTATGGTATCACGTAGATATAATTTATAAACACACTCTTGCTTCACATTTTACATATTTAGAAGTTAAATCTACATTCATAATTATTTCAGTATTTGAATTTCTTTACAAAAAACACCCCTTTTTATGTCGGTTTTTTCCAGCTTTATTGAGATATAATTGTCAAATAAAAATCACCTATATTTAAGCTATACAATGTGATAATTTAATATACATATACACTGTGAAAAAATTATCACAATCAAGTTATTTAACATATCTACAACCTCACGTAGTTACCCCTTTTTTGTGTGTGTGGTGAGAACTCTGAAGGCATATTCTCTTAAACTTCAATCATACAGTACACAGTTTTTTGGGGTTTTTTTTCCCTTCAAAAAGTTTCATTGTTTCCATTTGGCCCAAGGCTTGGGAGAGCGCTCTCGGGTGATTAAAAAGCTGCCTAGAGGCTGCAGAGAGGGGCTTCAGGCAGAAACTCTGACACCAGAGGAGCTTTTCAAAGGCCACAGGCTCCAGAGGCCCCTAGTCGTGCTCGAGGGGGAGCCTCTGGAAGAGATACTCGCCCAGCCCCGCCTGGGGACCACGCAGCCTGCGGAGGTTGGTCAGGTGGTCGCCATCTTCTTGAGTTTCTCCTGCTCACCTAGTAAGCGGCTCTTCGGGAAGTCTCTGGCTCTGGCAGGCACAAAGCCAGGGGATGTAGATTCAGAAGGGCCTGGTCCAGGGTCCTCTCGCTGAGAATGGTGGCTTCCCTAGCGTCCCGGGTTTTACCGCACTCATCTTGAGATGGATTCCGCGCGTCCTGGAAGAGGGCGTGGCTTCCACACTGGTGTTGCATTTTCAAAAGACGCTGGGCGAGTTCGCACGTCCCCTCCGCCGATTTGTGGAAGAAGTGGCTCCGCGCTCTCCACAGCCACGTCGTCGTCGTCGCGGTCGAAATGGAAGCCCAGAGAGAGAGAGGTAGGTGTAGGGGGCCCCTCGATGCATGTTGACCGGGAGGTGGATGGCGGCCTCCACCTGGGTGGAATAATTCTGACGAATCTGGGAGCTCACGGTTGATCAGCAGTAAGGAGTTAAGCTCCAAAAATGGTGTCGGCTCGTGCCGGAGGCCCAGGGTAACTGACTGGTTGGTTCTGAAGGTTGCGACTGGGAAAAAGGTACAATACAGTATTATTAACTGTAATAAATACGCTGTATATTAGAACTTATTAATTTTATAACTGAAAGTTTATATCCTTTGACCAACATGTCCCGATTCCCTCACCCCCATCCCCTGGCAACCACTGTTCTACTCTCTCGTTCTATGAGTTTGGCTTTTTCGGATTCCACGTATATAAGTGAGATCATACAGTCTTTGTCTTTGTAGATGCTTTATTTCACCTAGCATAATGGCCTCAAGTTTCATCCATGTTGTTATAATTGGCAGGATTTTCTTCCTTTTTATGCTGAGTAATATTCCATTGGGGGTTAAAAATATATATATATATATATATATATATATATATATATACACACACCACATTTTCTTTAAACCTTCATCCATTGGTGGATACTTAGGTTGTTTCCATACCGTGGCTATTGTGAATAATACTGCAGTAAACATGGGGAGTGCATATATGTTTTTGAGTTAGTGTTTTCATTTACTTTGGATATATAACATGAAGTAGAATTGCTGGATCATATGGTAGTTCTAGTTTTGATTTTTTGAGGAACCTCTGTACTGTTTTCCATAGTGGCTGCACCAATTTACATTCCCACCAACCGTGCACGAGAGTTCTCTTTTCTCCATATCCTTGCCATCACTTGTTATTTCTTATCTTTTTGATAATAGCCATCCTAACAAGTTGCAGGTGATATCTCCTTGTGGTTTTGATTTGCATTTCCCTGATGATTAGTGATATGGAGCACCTTTTTAGGTACAGCTGTTTCTTGGTATCCTTGGGGAACTGCTGCCAGTACGCCCCACGGATACCAAAATCCAAGGATGCTCAAGTCCCTTATGTAAAATGGTGTGGTACAGTCAGACCTCTGTATCCGTAGGTTCACCATCCTCAGATTCGGCCAACTTCAGATTGAGTTACAATTCGAATGTGGAACCTGTGGATACAGAGGGCTGACTGTACCTGTTGTCCATTTGTATGTCTTCTTTGGAAAAAAGTCTGTTCAAGTCCTTTGCCAGTTTTTTAATTGGGTTATTAGTTTTTTTGATACTGAGTTATATGAGTTCTTTATATAGTTTGGGTATTAGCCGCTTATCAGACATATGGTTTGCAAATATTTTCTCCCTTACTGTAGGTTGCCTTTCATTTTGTTGCTTGTGTAGAGAAGCTTCTTAGTTTCATGTGGTCCCATTTGTTTATTTTTGCTTTTGTTGCCTATGTATGTGTGAAATATATTTAATTTCATGGAAAGAAATTTCATGTGCATTGGAACTATGTTTACCAATATGATATTATGACTGTACAAACATATTAACCGTAATCTTAAGTAAGTGACAATTTGCTCTGCCTTATGTCCAAGTATGTGAGGAGAAGGGTCTTTGATGATCAAAAGAAAGTTGATATTAACATAACCCGCACTGGGCACTCAAACGTAATCAAATATATACTATCATTTTGTTTTTTCTTTAAGCCTTTGAATTTAAACACACTCTTGGATTTGTGGTTCTGCATGCTCTCCTAACTGCATGGAAGGCAAGCTGACACTGGGCAAAGTTATTAAGTAAGGGATGTTTGTAGCTTGTATTTTAGCAACGGATTGTCTTTGTTCTGAAGACGATCTTTTACCTTCATAGTTGTTTTCTCTTCCCACACCCTTATTCCTCCTTGAAGATACCCAGTTCTTTCTTGTCTTCTCTGATTTTACCCTGGTAATTTTTGCTCTAGGGATGGGATTGAAAGAAACTAACTCCTGAGGTGAAAGTGGCTCATATGGTTTAATGCCGTACTTCTTTTTTTATTTTGCGGTACGTGGGCCTCCCACTGCTGTGACCTCTCCCGTTGCGGAGCACAGGCTCCGGATTCACAGGCTCAGCGGCCATGGCTCACGGGCCCAGCCGCTCCGGGGCATATGGGATCTTCCCGGACCAAGGCACGAACCTGCGTCCCCTGCATCGGCAGGCGGACTCTCAACCACTGCGCCACCAGGGAAGCCCTTACCTAACTTTTTAGAGTATATGGAAGAATCACTAAGAAAAATTATATAAATGGTGAATGCAACAAAAAGGAAAAAGTACAAGAGTAGATTGATTTTAATTAAGGAGTATCAAATTTCAACTTTAATTGCAATCATTGTTTGAGTTTTTCCAATCTCACATGATAAATTGACTGATAGAAAATTTGTCCACTCTGAAGCTTATTATTAAATAATAATTCTAATTGTCATTTGACTTCTCAACTGATAATTTCTCAAATAAGTCTTTGAAGAAATAGTACAACTTTTTGATTAAGGTCAATACAGACAGGTGTAAAACAGTAATTCTCAGCCTATATTGTAGTTATGGGAGAATTGAGTCAGACCAAAGAAAAATGTGCAACTCAGTTTATCATTACTTATTTAAATGGCTAAGTCATATTCCATGAAACGTTTTGTTGACACTATAACATTTATAACGCTTAGCCAATTGGAACTACCCAATATATAGGGCCCCGCACAAATTGTACACACTGGTAAGAGTTCAGCCTTCCTTATGAATATTGTTTAAATTCAGAAAGCATTCATCTGTCTTGCAACCTCACTTTGAGCTTAAGAGATGTAGTTCTAGTTTTTGCTATACTGATGCTTTGCAAACTTATTGTTTAATAAAAATTGAATTCTAGATAATTCCCTTTCATCTCCCCACCTACCACAAGGAATTACGGAGGAGGAAAATAAAAACTTGTATTGCGATACCCAGGGAAAAGATTATAGGTCCTTTTATTTTTCCCCAAACAGCTATAAATTTAGGGCATTCAAAAGAATTCATGCAAAATCAAAGTTGAAATGAAAACTTTCTCTCTTTGCTAGGAAATTTAGTTCAGTGTCTATAATGTGCCCTTAGTACTTCTAAAATTGGAAATGAGTCAGTCTGTCTCTTAGCTATGTACAAATTCCTTGAGAGGCATCATACAATTGCTGGTTTCAAATAAGCATTAGATTTATTACCTAAATGTTGTCAACCACTATAGTAGATTTACTACAAAATACGAAAGACACTTTTGCAGTGATTCATATGAGAGTTTATCATATTTTAAAATATTTTTTGAAATTTATTATTGGTCATCCTTCCTTGCACAATTGCTCGTACCAAGCACGTTTTACAGATTAGGAAATAATTTGGATATATACTAAGTAAAGTCTAAATAAAGCAGAATAATTATCAGCATATTTTACAAAGATGGGATTTGGGGATTGGTTTACAAAGATGGGATTTGGGGCATGTCCTTGGACTTGAATGAAATTCTGAGCTCTGTGCCATAGAATATGAAATACTCGTAATCCATGGCATGTGGTGGCATCACAGTTAATAAAATTATTGCCTATAATTGGTTGTGATGACGTACCTTCCGAAAGAAGTACCTTGGGAGCCTAAGTGGTCACCACAGTTGACCATCATGGTCATCATTAGTGACTAAAAGAACCTTAGTGTGGGTAAGATTCTTCTGAATGAACTGGAGCATTTACAGAAAGAAAATTCAGAAGCACAGGTTTTTAACTCTTAGTTTGAGGCATGGTCAGAGAACCTGTGAACTTCTATGGTAGCCTTAAATCTCTTATTTCTTATAGAAACAATACCAATATTGCTGGAAAGTAAGCACAAAGTTTAATTGTAATGATTACAAAGTTATAAGGTAAATTCACAGGCTCACCAAATCATGAAAATCAGGGCATGCATTGGAAGATGTTGGACTCTCAAACTTGGAACGGAGGCATTGCCAAAGAAAACAGCTTGCCTGTGGGAACGTTAGTCTTCCCTGGCTTGCAAGTGCTGTAATGACCTTACCCAGGGCAACACCATGTAAGGGGATGCCCATTCTCCTCAAGACTCACCCCAACTGTTCTTTGTAGACTCATTACTGGGTCATACATAGCTCACTATGCTCCAAAGTACAGTCTCATCCAGGAAGAAATAGTTTATATGCCAAGAGAATTGTAAAATTGTGCTAATTTATATTGGCAGAAGTCTGGGGAATACATGAAGGAATGAAATCTAAGGGTGTTGGAACAAGGAGGGTGGAATAGAACATTGGGTTGGACCACATTTATGGATATGGTGTACTTACTAAAGATTCTGAATTTAATGCATTAGCTTGTGTAGCTGGAAGACTCTTAACAGTTTACTAGTTTGGTTGACTGAAATTTAGATTCAATGAGGAAGAGATGCCAGAAATTCTTTGAAATAGTAGAAGTCAAAGGCTTATGGAGATAGGAATGTTGAGTAGGTTTATCATGTATGTCATACATAGCCAACCATTCCTAACAACATCACCTGAGCCAGCCCAGAGGACTCTCACTTTATAAGACTTGGAGAAGTAAACTAGGGAGGGAAGCACCTGTATCTTTGAATAGCTCTGTGGTGACTTCCTCTGTAGGCCAAATAATAGCACTTAATTTCCAAAAACAAGTTGGGCACATTTACTATAATGGGTAGCAGAGACGTGGTAATTAGAATGTTTGGACCTACAGGGATATTTAATGAAGGGCAATCCTCTCAGTGGCAGGATTTCAAGCTGTCCATTTGCCTGATCTGAGATACAGGTAGAAGTACATTGTATTAGTTTGCTAGAGCTGTCATAACAAAGTACTACAGATAGAGTGAGTTAAACAACAGAAATTTATTTCCTTATAGTTCTAGAGACTAGAGCCCAAGATCAAGCAGTTAGCTGGGTTGGTTTCTTCTGAGGTCTTTTTCCTTAGCTTGTAAAGAGCCCTCTTTCTCCTATGTCTTCACATAGTCTTTCCTCTTTGCATGTCTGTGTCCTAATCTCTTTTACAAACAAAAGTCATTGCTGCTTCCCAAGGAAGGAATGTTTCCACCTGGGGACCCACATGGTTCCATTGAATTAGAATGTCACCTCAATATTTTGGGCTTCTCATTCCACTAGACCAAGAAGCTAAAGTGATTAATCCCAGATTACCAATTACTCTTTGGAGGTGTGTGTGTGTGTTTGTATGCGTGTGCGTGCAGAACAAGCAAGAAAGAAAATGTGCATAACTGATACTGTCTTAATGTCTATAGCTGGTCATGAGACCATAGTTGATGTTTAAAAATTCCTTCTTCGATTAACCATTTCCTGTTTCCTTTGCCTTCCCTCAGCCAGGGCTTCAGCTGGTCAGTCCTTTACTTGTCAAGGTGACCCACCCAAACTTTAATTTGTGATGGGTCTGAATCCTGCTCTTTTTTAGTTGGTTGTAGTTTTTCATTAATTTTTACCATTGGACATGGAAGTACTAAGAAGTGCCCAGAGAATTCCAGACATGATCTCTTTGCCCTGTTAGATAGGTCAGTACCATCACAATCAAGAAAATGAACACATCTAATACCCCAAACAGTTCCCTCCTATCACTTTTTAAATAATTTCTCCCTCCTGGCCTTCTCTGTCTCCCTCCTGCTCTCATATACCCAGGTATCCTCTAAATTTTATATAAATTTGATCACCCAGTACATACTCTTTTTTTTTTTTGGACTGGCTTCTTTCACTCAGTGTAATCATCTTGCAAATCATCCATGTTGTTGACTGCATCAATAGTTCAGTCCTTTTTATTCCTAAGTAGTATTACAGTATATGGATATATCACAATTTGTGTACCCATTCACTTATTGATGGATATTTGAATCATTTCCAGTTTTTGTCAATTAAAATAAAGCCGCTCTGAACCTTTGTATCAACACTTTGTATGACATATACTTTGATTTCCCTTGAGTAAATACCTAAGAGTGGAAATGACTAAACTATATGATAGGTGTGTGTTTAACTTTTTGAGAAACTGCCAAACCTTTTTAAAAAAAGTTATGCTGTTATTTATACCCACCACGGGTGTGTGACTGTTCTAGGTCCACATCCTCAGCAATACTTCGCATGGCCAGTCTTTTTAATCTTAGACATTTTAATAGTATCATTGTGGTTTTCATTTGCATTTCCCTAATGATTAGAGAAACCATCATTACAATCAAGATGATAAACATATTCATCACCTTGGAGAATTTCCTTTGCGTGTTCTTGTTTGCCATTCATATATTTTCTTTGGTAAAGGTGATTTTTCAAATCTTTTGCCTATTTTTCAAATTGGATTTTTAAAATTTATTAGTGAGTTTTGATTTTTGACTTGTTTATTCTGGGTACAAGTCTTTTATAAGATATATAATTTGCAAATATTTTCTCCTAGTTTGTGGCATTTATTTTCATTCTTTTAACAGTATCTTTTGAAGAGTAGAAATCTTTAACTTTCATGAAGTCCAGTTTAACAGTTTTTTCTTTTATGGATTATGATTTTGTAGCTAAGAAATCTTTGCCTAACCCAATGTCACAAATATTTTTTCCTGTGTTTTCTTCTAGAATTTTGGTAGTTTTAGGTTTTGTATTTAGGTCTGTGATCCATTTTATTTTTAATATTTGTATGTGGTATGAGGTGTGAATCAAAGTTTTTGGGTTTTTTTTTTTTTTGTATATGGTTATCCAGTAGTTCCAGGACCATTTGTTGGTAGTTGACAGTTCTTCATATTAAATTTTCTCTTTTCAAATAACCAGTGTGATTTCTGTTTCCTGACTGCACTCTGACTGATATAACCTGGCTATCTCTTGAATCGTGATCTGGATTTCTAAATTTTTTAACCAACATTTTTTTCCAGATTGTCACAGTGTAATGCATAAATAGTGTCAAAATGGGATCCCCAAGATAAACATGTAGTTAGTAATATTCACTTTGTTGTAAATAAATTTAAAAGTCCTGGTTACCCAATACATGGTGATAAAATATTTTAGGAGAAAATGAGTAGTTTCCCAGTCAGTGCTCCTATATGTTAAACGTCAGATTCTCAACACATCCAAGGTTTTGGATTGGAGTGTGTATATAATATTAAGTATTAATACAATACCCAAGTCAAGTATTAAAAATAAGTGACTATCAATTTTTTTCTTACATATTTCTTGGGTATATGGGATGAATGGATGGATAATTTGGGTTGGATGAAATCAACCCACCAATTAACCAATTAATTAACCAACGGACCAACAGATAAACAAATTGATGCCCAAATCCAAAGTCAAAACAATGGAGTCAGTGAAGTAAGACATGTTAAAAATGAAATGTTTTGTACCTTCATGGCAACTTAATCACTCATTCTTTTCAACTACTTTTAGGCCATAATACAGATAGAATAGTGATAAAAATGAAGGCACAAGAGTTTGGAATCCCTCAAGTATCTGAAGTTCCTTGTCATTAGACTCTTGATCGTTGAACCAGATTTTGTTTTGGATCTTGGTAGGAAGCAGAATGTGGAAATCATAAAGCTTAAAGTTTATGCTTTTAAACCAACTGCAGCCTGTGCATTCTGTTTTACAACAATCCCAGGTTTAGGGCATGTTGTGAATTAATAAGTATATAGTTATGACCAAGCCTATTATTTAATGAGAAAGACTACTCTTTTTTAAGTTAATGATTTGAAAATGCACATACCCTAAAAAGTGATTCTTAAATTTCAAACGTATATAAAATAGCCAATTGTGCTGTTTCTTCTGCAACTTGACCAAGAATTCATTTTCTGTTGTACAATGAGGAGGAAAAAAGTTAGTGATATTGGGAGACTTTCTAATGAGGCCCAAAAGAGCCAGAATACATTTAAAATACTGAGAGAGAATCAAAAGTCAGTTTTTAGACCAAAGAATAAAAGAGGGGTTCGTTGATAAACTACTCAGAAATAGAAACCATGTTAAAGGTGATGTTTTGGTTGTTAGGCTTTCTTCAGGCCTTAGTGTATAAAACTAACATTTTTATATTTCTTGTTCTGCCCAAGGAAGGCCTCAAAGACAGAATGCTGCCTTTAACCTTATTCTACATTCCATGGAGTATTTTAAAGACTAGAAGAATATTGCTGGGGCAAAAATGATTGGGGCTCTGAAAGATCAGAAGAAATCTATCATTATTTTTTTTAAATAAGCAGACACTGAGAACTTCATGCACAAAGTTATTCTGAATTCAGTGTTCTAGCCAGAAACTTTTGTAGTAAATAAATAAGACTGACCTGGAGTTCACTGTATTTCTGGATCTGAGTGTTACTTTCTTTTAGATTGGTTTACTTGAAACTTTACCTACCTTTCTGTAATAGATTACTTATATTTTAGTTTTAAGGCAAATATTGAATTCAAAAATAATTTTAATTGACAGCTGAATTGCTCAATACATTTTACTTATGTATACTTTCATAACAGCTTGAAAAAAATTTTAAATTATATGAAGATATTTTCTAGAAATTATTAAAATCACAATATTTTATTTTTTTCTCATTTTATTTTTTCATCTCATTTTTATTTAAAAAATATAGAATTTTTAAAATAAATGAATTAACAGTTTAGAAAAAATAAAAGTGACAGAATTCAAAGCATTAATTCAAAAAACTACTGGCAAGTTGGTCTTCATATCTTTTTTTTCAGAAAAGGAAAAATTTTAATATGTATTATATATTAGATAATATTACTATGTCAATGCTAAATTTCTTTTTTCTAAAAATTGAAGTATAGTTGAATTACAGTATTGTATTATTTTCAGGTGTATAACATAGTGATTTGATATTTTTATACATTATGCACCATACAAAGTTATTACAGTGTTATTGACTGTATTCCCTGTGCTGTACATTACATACCTTTGACTTACTTGTTTTATAACTGGTAGTTTATACTTCTTAATTCCCTTCACGCGTGTTGCCCATCCTGTCACCCCTTTCCCCCGACAACCACCAGTTCTCTGTGAGTCTGTTTCTGTTTTGTTATATTTGCTTGTTTTGTTTTTTAGATTCCACATGTACAGTACTTGTGTTTCTCTGTCTGACTTATTTCACTTAGCATAATACCCTCTAGGTCCATCCATGTTGTTGTATCTTTTTGTCTAGTGAGCAAACACATATGTTCTTAAAAAAATGTTTATCTTGACAGATATGGCCAGGTGCACGCATGGATTGTGACATTCACTGAGGAGTGCAAGACTGTGTTCTAAAAACCTAGGTAGCTGCCAGAATCACCAACTATTTGGGTCAGCTGTGAATACCTAAAATATGGAACATATCTATATAGAGTAAGGAAAGAGAATTGCAAAAAGGAGGGGCACTATTGATTACTGAAAGCCAACTCTGAACCAAATGTTTTTGCACATATTACCTCGTTTAATTCTCACAAGAACCTCGTTAGGGATAAAGCAATTTTCCGTTTACCCTACAGCTAGAGAATGTCACATCCAGCACTGATGTGTTTGCTCTCCAAGCCTGCTTTTTCTCCATGACACAGAGCTGCCTCTTAAATATATACCAGGTAATATTCATTCATTAATTTGGTAGGAAGCAACAACTTTATAACCAAATAGTATTCCATCTTGTGCTATGAAATGTATTAAGTACTCATGAAAGGTCACACCTTTAGTATTAACTTTTATATATTCTATAAAAAACATGTAGATTTCATATGCTGTTTTTAATTCAAAGATTTTTAGCTTCACTTTTATAATTTTCAATGTTGATATTTTATAATATTTATGCACCTTAATTTATCATATGTTTTTCTGGGATGAAATGGATTAAGGTAGCCCAAATGACTAAATAAATAAAACAGGCATACCTCTTTTTATCGCACTTCACTTTGTTGTGCTTCACAGATACTGAGTTTTTGACAGATTGAAGGTTTGTGGCAACCCTGTGTTGAGAAAGTCTGTCGGTTCCATTTTCCAGTAGCATTTGCTCACTTCATGTCTCTGTGTCACATTTTGATAATTCTTGTCATATTTCAAATTTTCATTATTATTATATTTGTTATGGTGATCTGTGATCAGTGACCTTTGATGTTACTGTTATAATTGTTTTAGGGCACCATGAATGGCACCCATGTAGAATCTTGAACTTAATCCATAAATGTGTGTGTTCAGAGTGCTGCATCTATGGGCCATTCTCCTGTCTTTCTCCCTCTCCTCAGGCCTCTCTATTCCCTGAGACACAACAGTATTAAAATTAGGCCAATTAATAACCCTATGATGGCCTCTTAAGTGTTCAAGTTAGAAGTCTCTCACTTTAGATCAAAAGCTAGAAATGATTAAGCTTTGTGAGGAAGGCCCATCAAAAGCAGAGATAGGCCAAAAGCTATGTAGGCCTCTTGCATCAGTTACCCAAGTTTTGAATGTGAAGAAAAAGTTCTTGAAAGAAATTAAAAGTGCTACTCCAGTGAACACATGAACGATAAGAAAGCAAAACAGCCTTATTACTGATGTAAAGAAACTTTTAGTGGTCTGGATAGAAGATCAGACCATCCACAGCATTCCAGAAGCCATCCAGAGCAAGGCCCTAGCTCTATTTTAATTCTATGAAGGCTGAGAGAGGTGTGGAAGCTGCAGAAGAAAAGTTTGAACCTAGCAGAGGTTGGTTCATGAGATTGAAGGAAAGAAGCTATCTTTACAACATAAAAGGGCAAGGTGAAGCAGCAATTACTGATGGAGAAGCTGCTGCAAATTATCCAGAGGATCTGGCTAAGATAATGAATGAGGGTGACTACACTAAACAACAGACTTTCAGTGTAGATGGAACAACCTTATATTGGAAGAAAACACTGTCTGGGACTTCATAGGTAGAGAGGAGAAGTCAGTGTCTGGCTTCAGAGCTTCAAAAGATTGGATGACTCTCTTGTTAGGGGCTAATGCAGCTGGTAACTTTAAGTTGAAGCCAATGCTCATTACTTTTAAAATTTTTTAATTATTTTATTTTTGGCCGTGTTGGGTCTTTGTTGCAGCGCATGGGCTTTCTCTAGTTGCGTTCGAGTGGGGGCTATTCTTTGTTGTGGTGCATGGGCTTCTCATTGCTGTGGCTTCTCTTGTTGTGGAGCATGGGCTCTAGGCATGTGGGCTTCAGTAGTGTTGGCACATGGGCTTAGTAGTTGCAGCGCGCGGGCTCTAGAGTGCAGCCTCAGTAGTTGTGGCACACGGGCTTAGCTGCTCCACAGCATGTGGGATCTTCCCAGACCAGGGCTTGAACTCGTGTCGTCTGCATTGGCAGGCAGATTCTTAACCACTGTGCCAGCAGGGAAGTCCCACCAATGCTCATTTACCATTCTAAAAATCTACTTTCTGCCTGTGCTCTGTAAATGGAACAACAGAGCCTGGATGTCAGCACATCAATTGACAACATGGTTTACTGAATATTTTAAGCCCACGGTTGAGACCTACTGCTCAGACAAAAAAGATTTCTTTCAAAATATTACTGCTTATTGACAATGCACCTGCTTACCCAGGAGCTGTGATGGAGATACACAAGATTAATGTTGTTTTCATGCCTGTTAACACAACATCCATTTTATAGCCCATGGATCAAGGAGTAATTTCAACTTTCAAGTCTTGTTATTTATGAAATACATTTTGTAAGGCTATAGCTATCAGAGATAGTGATTCCTCTGATGGATCTGGGCAAAGTAAATCAAAAACCTTCTGGAAAGGGTTCACCATTCCAGGTGCCATTAAGAACATTCATGGGGGACTTCCCTGGTGGTCCAGTGGTAAAGAATCCGCCTTGGAATGCAGGGAACGTGGGTTCGATCCCTGGTCAGGGAACTAAAATCCCACGTGCTGCAGGGCAACTAAGCCTGCGTGCCACAACTACTGAGCTTGTGCGCCTCAACTAGAGAAGAGAAAACTCGCATACCACAACTAGAGAGAAGCACACGCGCCACAACGAAGAGCCCACGCCGCAACGAAAGATCCCACATGCCTCAATGAAGATCCCGTGTGTCGCAACTAAGACCCAATGCAGCGCCCCCCCCCCCAAAAAAAATTCCTGATTCATAGGAAGAGGTCAAAATATCAACATTAACAGGGGTTGGGAAGAAGTTGATTCCAGCCCTCATAGATGACTTTGAGGGGTTCAAGACTTCACATGTGGTGGAAATAGCAAGAGAACTAGAATTAAGAGGTGAAACCTGAGGATGTGACTGGATTGCTACAATCTCATGATAAGACTTTAACAGTTGAGGGGTTGTTTCTTGTGGATGAGCACAGAAAGTAGGTGACATTTACTCCTGATGATGCTGTGAATGTTATTGAAATAGAATGAAGGATTTAGAATATTACATAAACAGTTGATAAAGCAGTGACAGGGTATGAGAGGATTGACTCCAATTTTGAAAGAAGTTCTACTGTGGGGCAAATGCTATCAAAAAACATTTCATGCTACAGAGAAACCATTTGTGAGAGGAAGAATCAACAAGGCAAACTTCATCATTGTCTTACTTTAAGAAATTGCTACAGCTACCCTAACCCTCTGCAACCACTACCCTGGTCAGTTAGCAGCCATCAACATCGAGGCAAGACCCTCCATCAGCAAAAAGATTATGTACAACTTGGTGAAGGCTCAGATGATGGTTATCATGTTTTAGCAGTAAAGTATTTTTTCTTAAGGTGTGTACATTGTTTTTTTAGACATAATGCTATTACATACTTGATAGATTACAATATAGTGTAAATATAACTTATATATGGACTGGAAAACAAAAAAATTGTGTGACTTGCTTTATTACGATATTTGCTTTATTGCATTGTTCTGGAACTGAACTTGCAGTATCTGCAAGGTATGCCTGTAACAAGTTCTTAATAAAGAAATCATCCAGAAACTGGATAGTCAATAAAACTTGCAGATTTGGATGGTAATTATAGTCTATTATTAATTGACTTTTATATTCTTAACATTTCGTGAAGTTCTTTTTGAAAATGTCAAAGGAATTGTCATATTTTGTTTCATTCACTAATAATAATAAACTAAGTCATAGTAGATGAACTCAAAGTCAAGTAAGATTTTCAGATGAATTGTAATGATTCTTAAGATTGGAAATCTTGTGCTATTTTTCACTGTCATAGTTTCTAAAGAGCAGTACAAAGTTCATGTCAGGGGTGTGTGTCTTAGGAGTCTACTCTTCATACCATCTGTAGGTGATTTACTGATCAAACCTACCAGGGAATAGCAAGTAGTTTCTTACTATTTGTGTTAAAAGCACTTGCTAGGATTATTTCAACCCAGCTGCAGGACACTCTACTAAGAATTTGTGGTCTATAAAAAAAAACATTCTGTAATCTCTCTGAGAATGTTCTTACAATGGACATCTTGGAGGGGAGATTAGTCTACTTTAACTGTCTTCATGATGGGACCAAGGTAGAGAGGCCTTTTTGTTTACATTCAAATGTGATGAACTAACTATTAGATGTATTTTCAACTCTTTGAGTCAGAGCTAAATGACCAACACAAAGAACTGACATTCAGAAATCATTATTTGTTTAGTTTGATATAATGCAAACAGTACTTGGAATAGTTGTCATCAATCTCTTTAGAGTTACAGCATTCTATCTTTGTGGTCACTGTCCATGGTTTAATGTGCTGTATTTTTTTTTTTTAATTTACTTAAAATGAACTACAATTTTGTTGGAAAGTGTAAGGAATTTTCATAACATCTAACTTTGGAACATTTTAAAGGATTCAAAAATAAATCAAAATAAGTGATTTATTCTTTTTTATTAATATTTTATTGGAATATAGTTGCTTTACAGTGTGTTAGTTTCTACTGTGTAGCAAAGTGAATCAGCTATATGTATATATATCTCCTCTCTTTTTTGGATTTCCTTCCCATTTAGGTCACCACAGAGCACTGAGTAGAGTTCCCTGAGCTATACAGTAGGTTAGAGCTACGCTGACAACAAAAATTACAATGAATTGTTTCTTAGTGATAAGTTCTGAGTATGGCAATTCTGTTTCTGTTTGTGCCTCAATAGATTATAAGATCATAAGTGATTACTAAAAGATAATTTTGAAACTAACTTTGTAAACACCTTTTTAAATGTTTTTTTCATGACTAATACTAGATCAAGTGTAGTAGTATTTGCAGAAGACAAAAATGTATTTACTAGAATGCTCAAATACTTTTTTAATTAGGAGAAAAATTATTTTATTAAATTGATACTATTTTAAAATACTTCTGTACTGAATTTGTACAGGATAGTATTGCTTCTGTGAAATTAGATTTTTGACAAATTATTGACTTCAGTCAGCCCTTTGACTGTTGATAGTTTTATAACTTGGTAAAAGAAGGGATATATAACATGTTGCATGCACTAAACTATCCTATCAGATTTATTTCCAAAATAGTTTTTTCCCCTTAGGAAGGACTTCAGTTCATAATTATTAAACAAATGCTGAAGAATTAACTAATAAATGTGGACTGCAAGGGTCAAATTAGATTATTACCTGAACTGACTCATGATTTAGTCCAAATTGAGTTAGCTGATTTTCCAACCTATATTTAAGTTTTCTTTTCCTGCAGAGACAGTCTTAGCCTTTTATATTCTCATCTTGACATTTTCATTGTGTTTTTTAAAGTAGAGCATCCCCATTTATCTTTATTATCATTAAGCAAAATAAGATTCACAATTAAAATGAAAGCCAAATGTGGCTTGGCTGAAAAAGAACTTATTTTCCAAAAACAAAACAGAAACAAACAGACGAAACCCCCAACAGTTTGATAGCTAACTACAGTACTGAAACATTGTGACAAATATCTGTTCCTCACGGTATACTCCCAATCGCCTCACCACAGTCTTCACTGACCACATGAACCTGTGGAGGCCAGGTAGGAGTGGGACTGAGGATAACTTATTTGAAGAGCAAATTAAGAAGGTCCAAACAGCGGAGCAGTGCTCAGAGGAATTGGCAAAGGCTTTTGCATGAAGAAGCAGCAAGGAAAAAAGATATGAAATGCATAAAAACTCTGCACAGCAGTTTTAGAGCTTTGATAAAATATAAAATGTCTTTAACCCCTTTGCTGTTCTTGCAAACGCCTGCAATTCAAGAATTTTATTATTCTGGGGCTAACGTATTTTAAACCTCAATAACTGAATGTTTCCTTTGGGATACCTTCAGGCAAACTATATATTGATTTTCTCAGAATGCACTGTATTTTTCATTAGTACCAAGGTTTGGTGGATATCTAGTCATTTGTTCACCAAATTCCTCTGAAAATTAAAATGGACTACTCCATTTTGGCTGTGGAGTCTTCAGAGCATGAACATTAATTTTTTCTATTAGACATTACCAGGATACACTATTTTGACATTCATCTTGTCCAGGGCATATGATACCAAGTCCCCTCTTTGACTTGATATGTCATTTTCCTCTAAATACCATCCCCCATTTACCACTTGGGTTGGATGACATAGTTGACATTGCTATGATCAAAATGTTTTTCTGATTTATATTTTTAAGCTATAAAGTTACAGGTTTGCCTACATAATGCAGATAGAATAAGATTTTACCTGATTATTTTTCATTTGAATTATCCAGGAAATTTAGTTATTTTAAAAGACAAATCATATTGACTTTGCTCAGTATTCCTTGTTTCATTTGTTGGTAGAAACTTAGTCTGTGACATAGATGATGAGGTTTCCACAGTTAGAAGTAGAATTACCCAAGTAATTTTTGGTGTACCTTCCAGTCTCATCCTTTATGAACCACTTCTGTTTTCCTGCTTGAGGGAGGAGATCCCTTGCTTTTGCTCAAGCTTGCACTGTTCACCAAGCCAGATACGTATGCCAGAGGTCATGCATTAAAGAAACCTTCCTTCTTATTTTGTCTTACACTTCTTGATACCTGGCACAGTGTTGACTCTACTAGCCACCCCCAAAGATACGTAGTTGGTACCTTTTTTGGTATACATTTAAATCATGCCATTTGCCAGTGAGTGAGGAAACTGAGCCCCCTGAATCTACATATGACAGTGGATTTGCAGTTCTTATTTAATTCTCATGACAATCTTGTAAAGTAGGTGTATATTAGTATACCAGTTTTACAAATGACGGAACTGAAGAAATTGTATGCTATGGTCAGATTGTTAATTCAGTGATTCTGGAGGAATTGAGGTGTACCGTTTGGAAATGTCAAGATCTACTATGACAGGAATCATTCAAAGAACCAAGGAAGGGCTCAATGCAGACATGCACTTATTGTTTCTTATCTACTCTATGCATCCTCATTGTTGAGTTTTTGAATTCAAAATGTTGAAATCTTGAATGCCTTCTATGAGTAGAGCACCATTCTGGGCATGGAGGGTTCCAGGGTGAACTATGCAGGAAGGGTCCCTGCTTTTATAGAATTTACATCCAATTAGGGAGAGGTGAGAGAGTCAATACAAAAGGAAACAAATAAATGAACAAGGTAATTTCATGTAAGGGAAAAATAAGACAGGATGATATAAAAAGAGGGATTGGAAAGTGCAAGCTTGCGAGTGATGAGAGCTACTTAAATTGATCGATAATTCTTTGACGAAGTGAACTTTGTGCTCAGGCCTGAATGATATGTAGAAGCTAGCTCTGTGGAGATCTGGGAGCAGAGAAAACAAGTGAAACGGCCCTAGTGTGGTAATGAGCTTGGTGTGTGCAAGGGACAGGAAGAAGGTGAGTGTGGCCAGAGAATAGAGCACAAGATGCAGCATCATTAGTATGAGAACAGGCCCTTTATCCTGGATTAACCAGATTTGTAATTTGGCCTCAAAGATGTAACTTCAGGATTCAGAATTTAACACTTTTAGGTCAAGATCAGTGTTCACTTACAATGGCATAAGATTTTAGATAGAATGTCCTTATAAAAGAATTCATGTGATGGGAATTCCCTGGTGGTCCAGTGGTTGGGACTCCAACAATGGCACGGGTTTGATCCCTGATTGGGGAACTAGGATTCCACAGACCACGCAGTGTGGCCAAAAAAAAAAAAGCAAAGACTCAAAAGTAAAAGAATTCATGTGAGAAGAAAATATAAAATTCAACTTAAAATAGCAGGAAAAAAATCCATTTAATGAAGTATTGAGCACTTTTATGTATCAGACTGTGAGTTAGGTGGAGGTAGGTGTATGAATAAGCCATGATCCTGCCATTAAGGAGGTCCCTGAGAGGTAAAATGCAGGTTAAAACCATTACCTATCTGTCAGATGTATGAAAAATCAGTCAACCTCAAAAGTTACCCTCATGTCTGAAACTGCACTTATGTACCTTCTCAATTACAGCTGGGCCTTCTTGTCCAGTGTCCACTTGTTTGATTGAAATCAAGTTTAAAGTTAAGTAAAGTAAGTTATACATAATGGGTATTTATTAACTAATGATTCATTTATTAGTTTTATTAACAACAGCTGAAAGATTCAAGGTGTGTAGTTTATAATTACTACATCTATGCTGTAATCAAAATAAAGTAACATTGCAGAATTTTTAATCCACATCTTCAAACTATTTCTGCATATCCTATTAGTTGCAATATATATTTTATTTTCTAACTCTGACTGCAGTTATTTATTCTAAATTTTCATCTGAATTTCTAAAGCTAATTAGTTTTAGCACAAAGGTGTGTTGACAAATTACCAGTGCCCCTTATTTTTCCTCCTTATATAAATTATTTTAAAAACAAAACAAAAGTAATAAATTCTCATTGTAAAGAAAAAATAAATATTACAGAGTTTTATAGAATAAAAAGTCAAAATCCTGATGCCCCACCCCCTCCAGTGCCAAAGTGGAGAGACTGTCACCATTAATAGTTTGGTGTATATCTTGCAGTTCTTTTTCTACACCCACTCCTCTCCTCTCTACATACAGGGTTTGCTTAATTTTCTGTTTATGTCAATAAATCACATTCTACATGTTCTGTGGCTTGCTTAGCAGCCTATCACTAATACATTTTCAAGTTAATACACGTAGATTTACACCATTCTCTTAGGATGGCACGGAATTCCATAGAATCAATACATCATAATGTATTATTGTTTGCTTTTTAAGATTGTTTGTATTACAAGATAGTCAACATCCAGACAAGAGTAGAGAATAAGATAATACAAATAATAAACACCTGTGTTCATACCATGTCACTCCATCATATATTTAACAAGGTCTCTATTGATGGGAATATATGTTCTTGCTAGATCTTTAGTGTTCAAACAAATGAATAACTGTTTTGTACACTTATCATTATGGACATGTGCAAGCTAGTTGTGAAAAATCGATGCCTAGAAGTGGAATGGTTGGAACATTCCTACAAAATGGTTGTGCTTACGCTCCCATCAACAACAGATACACATGAGATCCCTTATCCGAATAATGAAGAATAAAAACATAATGAAGGATGAAAAACAATAGGATTTCAACATGGAAGAACAATTTTTAGGAAAATCAAATTAAACTTCTAAAGTTATTATATTAAACTCAGAACCACTAAACTGTTCTACTTTTATTAACTTCATTGTCAATGCCTCAGGTTGGTGTCCACTTGCTCATATGTTCAGATATTTTTATAAAGATAAAAGTATTTATGCAGAGAACAAATAAACTTGATTCCAGAGGTTTGCTGCGTATAGTTTGTATTTGCATACTCTGTTTGCACCTATAATTGTATTTCCACTGCTAGATGATGCTAGATGAAAATAAACTGCTTAAGACTCCTGTGTCATACTTTCTTTCCAGGGGAAGCCTTCTGTTGAGCAGGAAGCTTTTCTTTCAGGGTAGCCAGAGGGCCAGACTAAAACAAGTTGTTCCTTAAATAACTCCTTTATGATTTCAATCCTTCTGACTATGAGGACAGTGTTCAAGGCTGAGAAAAAGCATGGGAATGGAGATTATGCATATTCTGGTGAATTGTCAGAAGTATGATTGAATGAATCGCTATGAAATTTAGAGCTTATGGTTTGTAGTCTTCCATGGTTAAAACAAGTCTATTCTGGGCTTTCCTGGTGGTGCAGTGGTTGAGAGTCCGCCTGCCGATGCAGGGGACACGGGTTCGTGCCCCGGTCCGGGAAGATTCCCACATGCCGCGGAGCGGCTAGGCCCGTGAGCCATGGCCGCTGGGCCTGTGCGTCTGGAGCCTGTGCTCCGCAGTGGGAGAGGCCACAACAGTGAGAGGCCCACGTACAGCAAAAAAAAAAAAAAAAAAAACAACAAGTATATTCATCCTCACCTACTCACAGAAATTGTGTGGTTTCAAAATAAAAACAGAACCAAAAAACAGGTCTCCAAAATTGGTTCTCTTTAGATCACGTTGAGTCCTTCAACTAACTATTCCAGTTGTAAGTAGACAAGTGATTTCACTGTCCGAGAATAAGCTTTTATGAATTAAATGTATTCGAATGCATAATAGCTTCATTTTAAATGTCCCAAGTACTGTTTGTGGTAGTATCATTACTTGCTAAAAGCGTATAAAAAAGAATAAGGTGGAACAAAGTCCAAGAGTAACTAGAACTTTCTCTGGAAACAGTGTGCCTTTCTGGGTATGTTCCATGAGTGCTATGCTCAATAAAAATGCTCACTCAGGCGAATCTCCATAATCATACTTTTTTCTCAGCCTGACTCTGTGCCCTAAAATTAAACCGTTAGAACTAAACCATTCAAGAAATAAATATTTATTTAGTCACAGTGAAAGAATAGATGAATTCAAGTCAAGTTTGTGGTTTAATTTCAATGTACTGAAACTAGAACTAAATATTTTAAGGTTTATGTGTCAGAGCTAGTAAAAATTACTTTTTCTTTATCAAAGTGGTTTAGTTCCATTGTAAGCTTGAAGTCAAATGTCCTCCATTATCTCTGTGAGCTTAAATTAACCTCAAATTAACCTTTATTATTATTTTAAATTATTTTTCTTCACAAAATTACAGAAAGTATTTGGCTATTTACCTCTTTCAGGATGGAATCATATCTTGATCATTTGAGAGAGTTGTACATCCGATGTAAACAAGCATTTTTTTCCTTGACAGATTATCACAGCTCACTTTAGCAACAGTTCTCCAATGTTTTACATAAAATCACCTGGGAGCTTGTTAAGAATTCAGATTCCCAAGCCTCTTTCCCTGTGATTCTGATTCAGTAGGTCAGAGGCAGAGTTCAGGAATCTTTATTTTTCTCAGCCACCCCTCTCCATTCTGATGCAAGAGGGTGATCCAAGCCTTGCACTTTCAGAATACTACTAGAGGCCGAAATCTAAAATAGATTTAGTGAAATATTTGGAGTAAAACATAAATATTTTCTTTCTTTCCTGCTGTCTTTCATTCCTTTCCTCCGTGTTCCTCTAAACTTCATATACAAATTCCCCCATCAACCTTTCTGCTCTTAAATACATACTTGAGCAATAAACCTGGTCTCTTCCTAACGGCCTGTGTTTTTCCCAAGGAAAATGTTACTTTATTCATTTTATGTTCCTCTAGTAAAGTCTGTACGGACACAAGTGGTAGTCCTTCTGACTACAGCTGGGGCTTTGCAGATTGTGTTTTGCTTCCAAACGTCTTCTCTCTTAATTTTTTTGCCTTTGTAAGAAACTGATGAGGAATTAATACCCTATTAATAATGCTGCTTTATAAAGAGCTGGTTTTCAAAATGATTGTGATTTTTAAGTGGGATGATATTGTTACTCTTTTTAAAAATTTTTATTTGGTTGCGTGGGCTCCTTGGTTGTGGCTTGCGGGCTCCTTAGTTGTGGCTTGCAGGCTCCTTAGTTGCAGCATGCATGTGGGATCTAGTTCCTTGACCAGGGATGGAACCCGCGCCCCCTCTGCGTTAGGAGTGCGGAGTCTTATCCACTGCACCGCCAGTGAAGTCCCTACTCTTTTTTGTTTGTTTGTTTTATTTTTGGTTGCTTTGGGTCTTAGTTGTGGTACACCAGATATTTTGTTGTGGCTCATGTGCTCAGTAATTGCAGTAGCACGGGTGTAATTGCCCTGCGGCATGTGAGATCTTAGTTCCCTGGCCAGAGATTGAACCCGCATCCCCTGCATTGGAAGGCAGATTCTCAACCACTGGACCACCAGGGAAGTTCCCATATTGTTACTCTTACAAGGGATCTCTAGTTTGGTGGACAAACCATCTTGTCTCTTCCCTTCTGAGTGTCTTTATTTGGAGGGTTGTAGTTGACTGTTTCCTATTTAGTCCAAGGATGATTTTGAAAATTAAACATTCACTGTTCATTGCATAAATCTAATTCAGTGTTCACTGCATGAGAAGCACTATTCTAGGCCCTAGGGACACCACTGTGAGCAAAATAGAACTGGCGCTTGTCCTCATGAAGTTTTCAGTCTAAATTATGGCTTGAAATAAGTGGTAGCTTTAAGAGGTTACCTAGGTTGCCAAAGTGAACTTGAAATTGAAAGGAACGTTAGTGATACATGGTTGCTGAAGATTTTTAGAACCGGAAGAGCCCCTTAAAGATGATGATTTTAGCCTTATTTTAGAGCTGACACAACTGAGGTTAAGGGAGGTTGAAGGACTTTTCCTAACTTTTCCTAACTAGGTAGTGGTACAGACCTTGAATTCGGCTCTGGATAAAATGTTAGAATTTTAGGGGTGGAACTTAGAGGTCATCTATTGAACCTCCTCATTTTAACATTGAGGTTACTGACACAGGTCCCAAAGCCATATGGCTGCTTTGTGACACAGTCAGGATGTATAGCTGAGTGTTCTTTATGCCAAGCAGTGTTCTCGACGTTAGACCTTGGTGTTGACTCTGAGTTCAGGACTTTTCATCTCACACTGTATTTCCTGGCTCATGGATTGAGTGTTTGGTTGAAATTAACTAATTCCCACATACTCCCCACAGTTCCTTCTACTGTTAACATCTTACATTATTATGGTACATTTGCCAAAATTAATGAACTAACATTGATACATTATTAACTAACGCTCATATTTTATTTAGGTTTCCTTAGTTTTTAAACTCATGTCCTTTTTCTGTTCCAGGACTCCATCTAGGAAACCACATTATATTTAGTCATCATGTTTTCTTAGGCTCCCCTTGTCTGTGACAATTTTTCAGACTTTTCTTGTTTTTGAGGACCTTGATAGCTTTGAGATGCACTGGTCAGGTATTTTGTAGAATAGCCCTCAACTGGGATTTTCTCAAGAATAGACTGTGGTTATGGATACTGGGGAAGAAGACCACAGAGGTAAAATATCCTTCTCATCATATCACATCAAGACTACATATTACCAACATGACTTGTCGTTGACCTTTACCTTGATAATCTGGCTGGAGCAGTGTTTGTCAGATTTCTTCACTATAAAGGTAATTTTTTTCGTCCCCCTTCCATACGGTATTATTTGCAAGAAAGTTACCATGTGTACACCACAGTTAGGGGCTGGGGAATTATACTTCACTTCTTTGAGGGTGGAATTCTACATAAATTATTTGGAATTTTTCTGTGTGGGATATTTGTCTATTCCCCATTTACATATTTATTCAATAACTTATATCTGTATGAAGTTATAATTCAATAGTACTTCATTTTGTTGCTCAGATTGTTCCAGCCTTGGCCATTGGGAGGTCTTACATTTGGGTCCTGTGTCCCTTTGACATACCACCATCAGTGTGTGTGTGTGTGTGTGTGTGTGTGTGTGTGTGTGTGTGTGTGTATACCATCTCTTACTTTTTGGCACTGCAAGATGCCCCAGGCTCATCTTATTTACTTCCTGCCTGAGTTCTAGAATCAGCCATTTTTCCAAGGGACTTTGGTTCCTTTTATTGGAAAATGTTATTAGAAACGTTATCTCAATAGATATTTATTATCTCAATAGATTTGGTCTATTATCTCAATAGATATTGTATTGTATTTTATTTTTGTTTTTTGTGGTTCGCGGGCCTCTCACTGTTGTGGCCTCTCCCGTTGCGGAGCACAGGCTCCGGACGCGCAGGCTCAGCAGCCATGGCTCACAGGCATAGCCGCTCCGCGGCATGTGGAATCTTCCCGGACTGGGGCACGAACCCGTGTCCCCTGCATCGGCGGGCAGACTCTCAACCACTGCGCCACCCGAGAAGCCCTAGATATTGTATTTTAATCATTTCTTTCTGAAATACAATGAACTCTTTTTATCTGAATATTCAGGCTTTTAAAAAATTGTTTAAGAAAATTTTTTTCAATTATAGTTTTGATTCTTGTTTCTGTTTTAAGTATTGTGTTTCTTTCCTCAGAATTTGTTATTCTTGTGTTGATCTTTATTTTCCATTCCCAATTTCCATCTTCTTATTTTTCATATGTCTAATTAGCTCAGCACTTCTTATTCTTAGGTTGGACTCCATTTTCCATACTGTTTGTATATTTTTATTTCTCATACTTTTTCTCTATATCCTTTTCTTTTGTAACCAGGGAGATTCAAAACAGTGTTTTGTTTTACTTTTTAAAAATGTGGCTTTTAGGAAAATATAATGGCATATGTGGCTTGCTTTATGTATTTCTGATTTTTTCACAACTGAATCTTCAGTAGCCAGCGCAGTATTGGACACATTATAGGCACCAAGTAAATCTTAGTTGTATAAATGAACGAAGCTGCTAATAATTAAAATTATTTAACTACTTACATAATTTCATCTGCTGAGAAACTCAGTCCCAAATTGGGGAGAGCAGTAGTGAGTGAGAATGGTGGAAAATATATTGGGTTAGGGTTAGATCTTAGAGAAAAGCAGTGGGAAATATACCTTTGAATGCAGGGGATGCCCTAGGACTGTGAAAATGCCTGTGTGTATCCAGGTCTGTCTTAAGTCTCTTCTCTCATCTCCCTACTCTTGTTTCTCTCTCTACCTTTCTTACCTTTTCCAATTTGTTTCCATGTCATCTAATCTTTTGGAGTTTTGTCATTGTTTGCTCTCTCTTTTATTTTAAAAATCTATTGAGCCATTGACTAAGTATAAAACGTGAGACTTGAAATAAAAAGAAGCCCTATAACTAAATAGAGTCATGGAATTTTAGGTAATTTTTCTTAACCTATTCCTCTCCTTTTCCCAAAATTAAAAGCTTGGTCATTATTATTTTTCTGGTGCTCATTATATAATAAATACTGTAATTGGCCAGGGCAGATTTTGAAGGCATTTTGTGACACTGGCCACTCTTTCCCATCTACATGTCATGTAATCTATAGTTGATTAGAAGACTTTTTAACCCGAAGTGCTTCAAAACCTCCCTAGTTTATTGATAACATGAGAAATACATAACAGCATTGTTGTAGCATTAGGTATGTTTTAGGTTGGTTTAAAAAATAGTTTTAAGTGATACTCTCAGTGGCATGGAGTTGGAAGCTAGAAAATGTTATTGAGAAGGGAGCTAGGAGGGCGTGGAATGTATGTGAGAAACACCTATCAACAAACCTAAAACATTCTCGCATTCAGTAAATCAACCACTTCTTAGGAGTCCTTCACAGTGTGACTTTATTTGAAAAATTTGGAATTCATAAAATAGGAGATAGAGACTTTCAAATGTAAATGTGAAATTGTATTACAAGGAAATTTTACATTATCCATCTTCTTGGCCTTCTGTAGAATTCAGAACTTCCCCTTTCCTTTGTTACAGATTAATTCTCTTAAGCTTTGCCAGGAAAACAACTAGATGTTGATGTTGTGTTACATATACAGGAAACTAATTTTTGTTTTAACAGGAACCTCCCTGTGAAACAATGAGTAATACCAAATTATTATTGATGAGAGAGGTAATTTGGATTGCCTTAAATTTTACCCATGATATTTAAAGGTGCTGGTGTTTAGACTGTCCCATGTCTGTTGTCGCTAGGCTGCCTTTATCTGCTTATATCAGGTCCACATGTGATAATACATTAGTATAAAAGAAATTGGGAGCTTGACTCTAGAGGTTATAATAAGTTCTCTCACAGCAAACTGTGAGTATAGTGTTCTGAGATCTAACTGCCTGGATTTGAATCTGGACTAGACTATTTACTTGCCAAGTAACATTGGGAAAATTATTTCACTGTTCTGAACATGTTACCTCTTCTATAAAATTGACATAATGATAGTACCTACCTGAAAATATTGTGAAGATTCAGTGAGTTAATAATACATGTCAAGTACCTAGAACAGTTCCTGGCCTTTCACGAGTGTTTAATAAGTATTAGCTATTATTACATGATAAGTATCAGTGAAGTACATCTGGATTTTTTATGTGGGTAGCCTCAAGTCTAATTCATCCATTTGTTCCTGTTATGTTGCAGTCAATTTAGAAATAGTTTAAACCTGACCCCAAATAGATATTATTCACATTGTAAATGTTGGTTAGCCATTTGGTTATGGTTTTCCAAATTATGCTTATGGAATTGAAATATAGGATATCTGGGTTATAATAATAATAGATATTACAAATAATTTAAAAATAATCTATTTGTAGGAATAAATTTCCACTATGAATTATAGAACTAACTATCTGAAATCATACAAAAGAAAGCCACCCTCAATATTTCTAGAATAAAAAGATTATAAATAAAAATAAAAACGTATTCATAGATATATATTCGAGCACAATCATTCATTTCATGAGTCAAAATATTTAATATAGTTTCATCTTCCTGAGTTTCTTGCCTCAGAGGTACCTGGGTTGCTTAAATATGAGTTTAAATATATGAGTTAGAACTCGTTTTGGTTGCCAGCAACCAAAACACAAGTAACAATGGCCTAATCCAAAAAGAAATGATTTATTCACTCATGCAACTCAGAAATCCAAGGGACTGGCTTCAGGTATGGCTATTGCATGCTATCTTTTAACTCTTTTTTTTCTCTATGTAGACTTTTCATACTCAAGTATGTTCTCCCCAAGTTATGATAAAGGCATTTTTAGGCTTACATTCTCACAGCTGAAAAATCACAGTAGAACGTTCTTCTGAAAGTTCACTCAAAGGATTTACTTTTAGCAGACCAACTTACATTATCTATCTATGAAGACTCACTATGGCCAGAGGACATATGGGTTAACATATGGGTTAAGCTGGTTGATCAGGCCTGGGTACAGTTTTAATCTTTTCAGTGGGTGAAAGGGTGGGAGGGTGGGCATAGTGGAGAGGGGTGTTTCCCCAAGATAAAATCAGGGCTCTCCTATCAATAAAAAGTTATTCTGGGCCAGCAGAACCAATAGAATCTGCTGTAGCCAGAAGTGTCCAGGGGCGCTTCTACTGTCATTTCTTTCTTCCTTGTCCTTGGATGACATCTTAAATGGTACTCTTTCCAGATGAACAGACAGCCTCAGAACCCTTTTCAACATGATACTCCAAGCAGATTCAAACAGTGGACTTAAGTTGGCACTCAAATGAAATCAATTTGCCATACCTGGTTTAGGCAAAGAAAGAAACATAGCCATTAGTGTTAATACTTGATTTGTTGGGCTTAACACCTGTTGCCTTACATTGTGTTCTCTAAAATAAGACCCTGAAATGAAGATTTGCATGCAGAAAGTGGAAGTGTCGTGGGGATAATCTTGGTAAGAACACTTCTAATGGAGTGAGGGAAGCAGGATTGGGAAGAGGGAATCCCACTGGAAGCTCCAGAGCTGGGGTTGCCCTTCAGAGTTGTCCCAAACTGGGGCAAGAGGCCAAGATTTTTATCCATGCTGTCCAGTCTTTGGGTGCAAGCTGTCATCATGGAGGGGGTATAATCTGGGGAGAGGTAGCTACCTTTGTCCCAAGGCAGTCCCTTGGAGGGGACACAGAGGGACACACCTTGAGCCAAAGCAGTCGACAGCTGAGGTTGTAAGCACAGTCAGCCAGTAGAGGTGAATGGGACCGGTCACACTGATGTAAGAATACTTAGAATTCAGAGCTTCAGGTTTTAATAAGACATTATTTGCCTCAATACCTACTGATGTTTTATTTCCTTTCAACTTAATTTCTTAGATATTGTGTATACACAGTTTGAATAGAGGTGACTTTGTCAGCAAATCCTCTGAAGTATGTTCTCACAAATGGTAACACTAGATACTATGTAGGCATCTACATTCCTTCAAGGAATTAAGAGTTATTGAGTTCTTATTGTCAGAAGATTGTAAAGACTGAATAGACAATGTGTACAAGCATTTCATAATAATGTTGGAGATAATTGAATCACTAGTTTGGAAAAAGGGGAGAATCAGAAATTTTTAACAAGAAAGCAGTAGAAATTTGTGCCAACAGGGATAAGAACAATAAGAAAAGAGGTTTAAAAAAGAATCAAGATACGTGGTATTGCTAATGTTTAATTGTGTAGGGAGTTACATAACACATAGATAGGAGCTGTGATAGATGCAACACAAATTCTCGAGCAGCATCACGAGTATTCATGAATACCAGCAATCTTAAAAGCCAGTTATGACTTTAACCATCAGAGAGTGATAGCTGCAAGACAGATTAAAACAGTTAAAGGATGCTTCCCAAAACATCCCCAATAACTCTCAGAATACCAGGGTAAGGACTAGGAAAATTCATCAGCTCATTACTGTCAATAAACACCATTTTGTGCCAACAGAGAAGAATGGCTATAAATTAAATAACATGTGTAAATTATACTTATAATAAACTATAACTTTAAAAGTAGAACCATCAAACTAAGCATATATGACAAGTTTGATAAACTCTGATGAACTAAACAACACTTGAGCATTTAGATTTATACATTTTAGAACATTAGACCTGGATATGGTCCCAGGGGACAATCGGTTCAACCCTGTTTGTTTTTTACTTGAAGAGAAGGAGAAAACAAGTCCAGAGATGTTAGATGACTTTTTAAGATCACTCAGCTAGTGGTAATGTCTAGACTGGAAAGCTGATCAAAATATATCCAGTGTAAGTTCAGAGCTTGTCACTGTGAGCTATTTAAAAAACAAATGTTTAGGTCACCTTTCCTGTCCTTATGGAGTCTGAAACCAAGCTTGACTTTTGGTAGGACAAACGTGTGTTCATCTCAAGGTTGCAGCTCATCCCTCAAAAATTGGGGGAAAGGCAAATTTATGGTGAGCCAATTATGAAATTGTCTATAGCCTCTTAATTTAAAAAGTGTTCTTTACAAACAGTTCTCTCTGAACTGTGTATAGGAATAGAAGTGAGTTACCCCCAAAGTGTTGGGGATTGACAGACATACTTGGAATTTTGAATGTTTAAATATTTTTTTCCTTTCCTTAAGGATTTTTGGAACACAGAATCCACCCTAAACGAGTCTCCCAAATTGGAATTTTCAAATTGGTACTTGGCTCTTGATTGAGAAGCATAGTGACTTGGAGATATCTTAATGTTTGTTCATGGTTAGTGAATATATAAGAATGTGGGAAGAGGGACCATTGGAAGATATACCTGGGGACAGAGAAGAGATTTTTGTTTTGTGAAGGGAAAAGTCAATAATTCATACAAAGTTTTTACATATGAGAAAATTTTAAATGCTTTGAAAAGCTGAGGGTTTTTTGTTCAGTTATTCATTCATTCATTTACAAATATTTATTTAGGCCAGGCATTTTTCTAGATGCCAAGATACAGCAGTGAAGGAAGCAGATCTAAATATCTTCGCTCAGTAAGCTTATATTTTAGTTGTGGTGAGAGACATGATAAAGAAGTTAAAAATAGTATGCCAGATGGTAGCAAGTGCTATAGAGTGAAGGGGTCAGGGCTTTGGGGGTGGGATTGCTATTTTAAATAGTGCATGAAGGAAGGCCTCACTGAGATGACATTTAAGGAAAATCAAAGGAGATGAGGAGGCAAGCCATGTGGCTCTCTGGTGAAACAGCTTATATGGTGAAAGAATGTTCCACACGAAGGAAACAGCAAGTGCAAAGTCCCTGAGGTGGAAGCATGCTTAAAATGTTTGAGGAAGCCATGGCAGAATGAGCAGAATGAGTGAGGGGAGAATAGTGGGAGATAACATCAGAGGAGAAACGAAAACTCATATCATGTACCATCTTGTAAGTTATTTGAGGACTTTGGCTTTTACTTTGGTAGAGACGAGATTGGAGGGTTTTGAACTGGGGAGTAATGTGGTCTGGCATATACTTTAAGAAGGACGATATAGGTCCTTTGTTGAGAATATCCTATATTCTCTGCTGGGGCAGAGATGGGAATCCAGTTAGGAGGCTATTACAATAAGGTAAGAGGCAATGGTGGCTTGAAGCAAACTGGTAGCAGTTGAAGTGGTCAGAGATCTGGATATATCCTATAAGTAGAACTGACCCATTTTCGATTAGTTAAGAGAAATGAGAAAATAGAGGATCCCAGGATGACTCAAGATTTTTGCCTTGAACAGTTGAAAGGCTGGAATTGCTGTTTGCTGAGATGGGGGGAATGGGGAGGTGGAAGACCAGAAGTTTGGTCTTGAGCATGGCTAACTGCTTTTGCTCATGTTGACTTGAGATTTGCTGTGTATGTGGCTATGTAAAACATCAGGAATCTTAGGTACTTGAAATAAATTAACTTCATATAAGTTTTGGCCAAAACACCCATCAGGAACTTTTATTTTTTATCTAGAAAATGTAACAAAAGACTTGGTAAACATTTCTTTACAACATTTAGTATTTTACATTTAAATTGACAGATTTGTATTTTATGCAAATCAAGGTCATCTTTTTTTTTCCCAGAATGGCAAGAAAAAAAATTTTAAAGTACACTTGTTAATGGTAAGCTAGGAATAATCAGTTAAATGTTAATGAGTTTAATGACATTCATTTTTATTGAATGATTTTAAAGCAAATCCCAGATAGCATATCTTTTCATTCATAAGTACTTATGTAAAAATGTTTATGTCTGAAGAATATGTTTTATCCACTTATCTAGCTATAGCTTCTAATTCCAATTCCAGTATACATCTGGTACCATATTCAAGGCCTTATCTGTTTACTGGTAGGTGTAAGAGATCCTTAAACAACTCTTAAGAATTGCCCTGAACAAAGTGACAATAATTAAGTTAAATAAAAATTCTTCACTGAGATTACACTACATGTATTAAAATAAAACATTCCCTTTTCCTCACTCAATCTTGTGTGAAGTGTTCGAGTTTTCTAGGAATGTTTGTGTAAACATCTGCACCTTTTTGAGAAAGTATAGGTACTGCACATCTACTTGAAATACAGCTCAGCTTATGTCTGCAAATGAACTAAACTGAGGACTTTCCTGGGAAATTAAAAATATTTTAATATTCTATTTAAGAAAATGAGATTTTAAATGATCGAAAGAGAAGTTTCTAGATCAGTGATATTTTCAAAATACATAAGTGGAAATGAACTTTTAGCCATTATATAACTTTGGAACATTAAGAAAATTACTCAGGAAATATTTTGCATAGTAGATTGATTAATATGTATTTATCTCTCAACTGCCCCTAAATTCAATTGCATAGATTATCATCACATTCGTAAAGCCTATAGTTGAAATTTATTTTAGCCAAGAATCTTCCAAAGATATTGAAAAGAGGGCATAGATTTCAGCTATTCTCAGATACTTCAAACTGATCATTGTATTATTTTGGAAGGGACATCATAGGCGTGCAGGTCTGGAAGTACCCATAAGGGTTCATCTAGTTCATCATGTCATCCTAAGGATTATTAAAATTTCCAGATGCAAAACCAGTTATAATAGGTCGATTTTCTAACCTGTGAACTTGGAGAACTCTTCTAAAGGCAGAATCTCCTTTTCAAAGATATTAAAAATAAAGTTCCTCCTCATTTCACTTTTGCAGAGTCCCCAGCAGTGGTGGTATATTTTAAAGGGTCTCCTCATAATCCTTTAAACCCTTAAAAGAATTTAGAACTTAAACTTCAGATAATCTTCTCTTTGTCAAGGTCTTTTGGTGTTCTTCAAATAATAATCCTTTGTTTAAAGAAAATCAGACTTGTGTATTAAGTGATTAAAGTAAAAGCTCATGATTATGTTTTCCCTGTTACTTCACCTCTGATCTTTCAACTATGACCTCTGCTTTTGATCCATTTCCAAAGTATTAAAATATAACCACTATAAAGAACTAACCTTTATAATAGCACAATCACCAACATGGCCCTTGGCTATTTCTGATTATTCAGGCCTTGTTATTCAGTTTTGAGACTACCTAGTATTTTTTTGGTTCACTTCATGTCAGTGGTTACCCAACTTTCTCTTTCAAGGAGCTCTTTAAGGATTCGTCTTATTACTTTGAACATTAGAGTCATTAAAATATTTTAAAATTCTGTTTTTTGCCACTATGCTTATAAAAGGAAATAAGTAAAAAATGATAAAAACTATGTTAAGGTAGAAGATGATAAGCAATTATTTCCAGAATATTCTTGAATATTGTTGCTATGTCAATAGTAACTAATATATATACATAAATTAAATTACTACAATGGATTAAAAATATAAACTATGTTAAAATCTCTGAGTTAATGATATTTTAAAATCATATTTCATTGATCATTCTTGGGAACCAAATCATTATTCTGGAAACTTATTGATAAAGGTAAAGAGTCGAAAAAGGAACATTCTATTTTTTAAGTCTCAGAAATTTAAAAATGTCTTCTATCACTTTCCACCAAATATTTAGAAATTTCCTTTTCCACTGTCTTTGGCACTCTAGATTCATTTTATATCTGCCACAATTGTAATATCATCTGTGCTGGGGTTCCAGGGTTTTACATGATCAATTTTGGAACATTTAGGGACTGATTAAGTGACATGTTTTTCAGTGGTAGACTTCAATAAAAAATTAGTGGTGCTATTTTTATTTTTTTTTATTTTTTTTGCGGTACACGGGCCTCTCACTGTCGTGGCCTCTCCCGTTGTGGAGCACAGGCTCCGGACGCGCAGGCCCAGAGGCCATGGCTCACGGGCCTAGTCACTCCACGGCATGTGGGATCTTCCCGGACCAAGGCATGAACCCGTGTCCCCTGCATCGCAGGCGGACTCTCAACCACTGCGCTACCAGGGAAGTCCAGTGGTGCTATTTTTAAATAAAAGAATGAAATGATTTTGTTCATAGGCTATGCATTCGTGGATTAAAAGGAGAGGGCCAAATGTGGGAGAATGAAGTTTGGGGACTGCTGGGGAGGTCTCTGTAATTATGTGAGTCACAGTTTCCTCATCTTTAAAGAGGGATAATAGATCTAGGTGCTTATGAAGATCAAATACAAAATGCACATGAAAATTCTCTGTGAACTCTAATTATGTAGATCTAAGGATTGTTGTTTTTAATTTATTAGAGGCATCACCTATAGCACCATAATTTAGTACTTCTACTTGTGTCTCTGTGTCCTTTAAATTGACAACTAAGCAATGCAATAATCCAGTCTTGTTATAATCAGGATGTGCCTAGGATGTACCCTTGGGGCATTTTAGCAATAGCCATCTGGAGAGGATGTCTCTGTATTTAACCCTGAAGAGCCATGCATACAGGTGGGGCTTGGTGGGCAGGTGGATGAGACTGACAGTGGGGAAGACAAAGACTGGCAGTGAGGGCACAGGGAGATCAGGCAGGAAGCCACAGAGCACATCTCCACCCTGAGATGGCCCTATGATCAAAGGACCAAGAAAGTAATTGGATAGTTTTCTTTTTTAAAAAATCAACGTACACAGATTAAAAAGGAGTTTATGTTGTAAACTAAGCCATTTAAAAGTGTAAACCATCAGAGTAGGAAACATCCCAAATTAACAGAAGGGTGCTTTTACCTCCACCTAGCTTTGTTAGTACTATTCCAAACCAGTACATTTGAAGAAAGATGTTGCTATAGGTTACCTTTCAAGACTGTTCATAGAAAGCCAGGGTGAAAGCTAATGTAGTAAGCGGTATGTCTACTAGAGTCTATTTTGCGCTGCTTTCACTTTTAGGGGAGAAACTATACGATTAAAGAGATATTAAAGAGAACCATGATGCACACGTGGACACACGCACACAATGTACTTGTTAAGGAATATGAAGGTGAATGGAATTTTATGTTAATGAAGTCTGTCTTTTATGATCGTCCAGATGATTTTTTTTTTTTTTTTTTGCGGTACGCGGGCCTCTCACTGTTGTGGCCTCTCCCGTTGCAGAGCACAGGCTCTGGACACACAGGCCCAGTGGCCACGGCTCACGGGCCCAGCCGCTCCGCGGCATGTGGGATCTTCCCGGACCGGGGCACGAACCCGTGTTCCCTGCATCGGCAGGCGGACTCTCAACCACTGCGCCACCAGGGAAGCCCCCAGATGATTTTAATTATTTATGTGCTGTAAAGTTCATAATATTTCTAATGTTAGTTTTAAAATAAAAATTTTGGAAATAGCTAATTTGGGGAGATTATTACAGAATATCATGGAAAAGACATTAATTAAACTTCAGTACACTGGACAGTTCCAGAGAAATGAGAAATAGCGAGATGATATAGGTGATAAGTCCAAATAGAGAATCAGGGAACTCTGATCTTCAGTCTTTGCTATTTTGTCAAGAAACAGTTTCTTGGGGCTTCCCTGGTGGCGCAGTGGTTAAGAATCCACTTGCCATTGCAGGGGACACGGGTTCAAGCCCTGGTCCGGGAAGATCCCACATGCTGCAGAGCAACTAAGCCCATGCGCCACAACTACTGAGCCTGAGCTCTAGAGCCCGCACGCCACAACTACTGAAGCCCGTGTGCCACAACTACTGAAGCCCACGTGCCTAGAGCCCATGCTCCACAGCAAGAGAAGCCACCGCAATGAGAAGCCCACGCACCACAACAAAGAGTAGCCCCTGCTCTCAGCAACTAGAGAAAACCCGCGTGCAGCAGCGAAGACCCAATGCAGCCAAAAATTAAATAAAAGAATAAATAAATAAGTTTATTTAAAAACAAAAGAAACAGTTTCTTTATCTACAGAAATGTCCCCCTAGCTAGCTAGGCCATGAGTCCTTTTTTTTTTTTTTTGGTTTTATTTGTTTGTTTGTTTGTTTGTTTGTTGCGGTACACGGGCCTCTCACTCTTGTGGCCTCTCCCGTTGTGGAGCACAGGCTTCGGACGCGCAGGCTCAGCGGCCATGGCTCACGGGCCCAGTCTCTCCACGGCATGTGGGATTTTCCCGGACCGGGGCACAAACCCGTGTCCCCTGCATCAGCAGGCGGACTCTCAACCACTGCGCCACCAGGGAAGCCCCCATGAGTTCTTTAAGCAGTATGTTTTCCAATACCTTTATTTTAACTTTACCCTCCTCAAAAATGGGCACTATGTAAAGAGTATGGTTTGGAAAAATGGAAAGGAAGTGGAAAAGTAGGATAAATAACTTAAATAAATTTCTTACTTCCTAAGTGAGATCTGGGAAAATTTGCTTATTCCAGTGTTGTCATTCTTTAATTTTATTGCATTGTAGCTCATTGACTTGTTAAATCATTTCACTTAAGACTCTAACTCTCAAATGATGAATGGTCAGTAATTATTCATCAGTTTATTATTCATTTTTTATCCAGATCATTTTGCTTGATGCATAGTAGGTGCTCCATAAATGGATTTTAAATGAATGAATAAATAATAATATTTTATATTTTGAAGCAATTTCATATTGTGTCAGCTTTTCTTACCTCATTTTGCATGTGTGATTATCATCCCAGTTTTGAAATGGTAAAATTAATTTTGTGTTTCTTGCAGGGTCTGCTGGTCTGAGATGAGAGCTCAGACTAAGATCAGTTCAAATTAAGCCTAGGCTAGACTGTTGTTTAGATTCAGAGGAGGCTGACCCATCTGTTATTAGCCATCTTGGCCTCCCTCCCTCCCTGCGTTCTGGACCTCTTCCCATCCCCAATACCTCTCTCATTTCACCTCCTGCTACTACCCCTCTGTTACTCTACTCTAGGCATACAGCCTCCCGCTGTTCCTAAACCCCTCCAGGTATGCTCTGCACTAGGGCTTTCTCACTCATCATTGTTTCTTCTGCCTGAAACATTCTTCCCAAGGATATGTGCTTGATTAACTCCCTCATCTCTCATCTTCTCAGCCTAACAACACCCTGCTAGACATCGCTACCATTCACCAGTATCCGGTTCCCCTCTGCCCCTGGGCAGATCACACCTCCTTTCTCCCTCGAAGTTAGACGTGGATGTATGACTTGCTCTGGCCAAAGAAGTATGAGCAGAAGGGACTTGTGTTACTTCCAGGTGCATGTTTTAAAAGCCTGTGTACAATTCTCCAGGCTCCCTTCCCTATGTCCCTGCCACTGGCGGCCTTTCAGATGATGGGGTTTCTATCCGCCTGGGTCCCTGAGTGAGGATGGTGTGGGCAGTGCTGCCACCAACCTATAATGGTTATGTTGCATGAGCCAGAAATAAACCTTTGCTGTTTTAAGCTGCTGAGATTTGGGGGGTTGTTTGTGCTGCAGTATAACCTCGCTAATCATGAATAACACACCTATCTATTATTATTCAGTACTGCCCAGGGCACTCCTCTTTCCTTCACTCTACCTTACCTTTCATAGCACTTATCACCTTCTAACTAGGTGTTAGATACTTTACTTACCATGTTTATTTTAAAATTTTCTCTGCCCTCCCCCATCCCCACACTAGAATATAAGCTCCATGGGGTTAGGGTTCTGTGTCTGTTTTGTTCAATTATGTGAACATAAGACACTGAGTAAGTATTGAATGAATGGCTGTTAAGCACCACCATGGACTGTTCTGGATGTTGAGGAGGCAGAGATGAAACCCCTTCCCTGCCCTGCTCAACCGTCATGACTGACACAGATATGATAGCATATTTATAGGAGTAATGCATTGAGAGGAGCAGAGGGGCAGGCACAGCCCTGCTGGGAGGCATGGGTGGCGGCTTTACTCCCCTAGGGAGGTATGTTTAGGGAAGCCTCCAGACAAGTGATGTTGAGCTGGTATTTGAAGGCCAATTAAGGGAGACACAGGCAGACGAGAGCAGGGAATTTTAGGCAGGGAATAGCATGGAAGAATGACGATGAGAAATAGCACGGTTTATTTCAAGAGTTGCAGATAGTTTGGTGTCGCTGAGGTTCCATATCCAGAGGCTGGAAAGGTGGGAAGGGGCCTACGATGGTTAATTTTATGTGTCAACGTGACTGGGTTAAGGGAAGCCTAGGTAGCTGGTAAAACCTTATTTCTGGGTGTGTCTGTGAAGGTGTTTCCAGAAGAGATTAGCATTTGAACTGGTGAGCTGAGTAAGCAGATGGCCCTCCCCAATCTGGGCAGGCATCCTGCAATCCATTGAAGGCCTGAGTTGAACAAAAAGGTGAAGGAAGGGCAAATGTGTTCTCTCTGTTTGAGCTGAGATATTGATCTCCTGCCCTTGGCTTTTGGGCGCAGATGGGGACTCAAACCATCAACCCCCAGTTCTTAGGCCAAACTGCACCACCAGCTTTCCTAGTTCTCCAGCTTGTAGGCCACAGATCATGGGACTACTTGGCCTCCATAATCATGTGAGCCAATGCCTACAATTTATCTCTTATATATCTCTCTATATATCCTATTGGTTCTGTTTCTCTGGGGGACCCTGTCTAGTAAAGATTTTGGTACTGGGAGTGGAGTATGTTGATTTGTCCTTCTAAGGTGAAGGATAAGTTGTTTCATCTAGCTCTTCCGATAACCAGTGCCTAATGGGCCTCTTCGGATTTTGGAAGCAACATATTCCTCATTTGAATGTGTTCCTCTGGCCCATTTACTGAGTGACTCAATTTAAGAAAAAAAAAAAAGTCATGAAAAACCTAGGGGTAAGACAGGAGTAAAGACACAGACCTACTAGAGAATGGACTTGAGGATATGGGGAGGGGGAAGGGTAAGCTGTGACAAAGCGAGAGAGAGGCATGGACATATATACACTACCAAACGTAAAATAGATAGCTAGTGGGAAGCAGCCGCATAGCACAGGGAGATCAGCTCGGTGCTTTGTGACCGCCTGGAGGGGTGGGATAGGGAGGGTGGGAGGGAGGGAGATGCAAGAGGGAAGAGATGTGGGAACATATGTATATGTATAACTGATTCACTTTGTTATAAAGCAGAAACTAACAAACCATTGTAAAGCAATTATACTCCAATAAAGATGAAAAAAAAAAAAAAAAGCTGCTGGTTTTAAATGGAGCCCAAAATAGGAGAAGACTCTGCAGCAGGCCTAGGCTGCTGTGCCGCTTGGGCTATAGGATCCCGCAGATCCAGTGATGCTTGAATTGCCAGTGACAGATAGAGATGCTGTCTGGAGACTTTGGAGACCCCTATAGCTGAATTGCAGCACAGGTCTTTAGAATTTTTTGCAGTAAGACCTGGTCATTTTCTATAGATAATTACTCTCTGTGAAAAATAGCTCCTGGCCTGCTACTGGGCCTTAGTAGAACACTTGACCATGGACCGTCAAGTTACCATGTGACCTGAGCTGCCCATCATGAACTGAATGTTATCTGACCCATTAAGCCTTGAAGTTGGGCATGCACACGATACTCCATCATCAAATGGAAGAGGTGTATATGTGACTGGGCCCTGGGAAGGTCTGAAGGCACAAATAACTTACGTGAAGTGGCCCTAACGCCCATGGTCCCCACTCCTGCTGCACTGCCTTCCCTCCCCCAGCCTGGCTTCACGGGGATTTCCCTATGGTCAGTTGAAGGAGGAAGAAGAGACTCAGGGCTGTTTTATAGGTGGTTCTGCATAGTGAGTAGACACTACGTGAAAGTGGACAGCTGCAGCATTGTAATCCTTTCTGGGACATGTCTGAAAGGCAGCAGTGGGGGGAAATCCTCCCCGTAGGCAGGACTTTAGGCAGTGTACCTGTTGTTCACTTTGGTTAGAAGGAGAAATGGCCGGACATGTCATCATGTATCGATTGATGGGCTGTGGCCAATAGTTTGGCTGGATCATCAGAGACCTAGAAGGAACATGACTGGAAAATTGGTGACAAAGAAATTTGGGGAAGAGGTATGTGGATAGACCTCTCTGAATAGGCCAAAAATGTGAAGGTATTTGTGTCCCATGTGAATACCCACCAATGGGTGACCTCAGTAGAGGAGGATTTTAATAATCAAGTGCATAGAAAGACACATTCTATGGACACCAGTCAGCCTTTTTCCCCAGTCACCCCTGTCATCTCCCAGTGGGAGTGGCCATGGTGGCAGCGATGAAAGTTATGCACAGGCTTCGCAATGGACTTTCACTCACCAAGGCCAGCCTGGTTACAGCCACCACTGAGTGGCAGCCTGTCAGCAGCAAAGCCTAACAGTGAGCCCCCAGTATGGCACCATTCCCATATGGGGTAGTCAGTCAGCTACCTGGTGGCAGGTTGATTACGTTGGACCACTTCCATTGTGGAAGGGGCAGCATTTTGTTCTTACTGGAATAGATACTTACTCTGGATACAGATGTGCCTTCCCTGGACGTAATGCTTCTGCCAAAACTGCTATCTGTGGACTTACAGAATGCCTTATCCACCATCACTGTTTTAGACCAAGGAACTTAGCTCACAGAAAAAGAAGTGTAGCAGTGGGCCCAAGCTCCTGGAATTCACTGGTCTTACCATGTTCCCCCCATCCTGAAGTAGCTGGTTTGATAGAACATTGGAATGGCCTTTTGGAGACTCAGTTACAGTGCCAGCTGGGTGGCAATACTGTGCAGGGCTAGGACAAGTCTCTCCAGAAGGCTGTACATCCTCTGCAGCTACGCACCTGTGAGATCCAATATGTTATGTGTTTCTAAAATACAGTGGTGGGGCAGGGATAAGATACACAGTCTCATTCCAAAAGGGAGAAAGAGAAAGAAAAAAGGTAAGCCCAACCTAATGGGACAAATGGCACTAAATCTTGAGGCTTGAGAACAGTCCTCCTTGGATCAGTGCTTCACCTTCTGGATATCCTGGAGTGAGGGTGGGGGCCTCACAGCTCTGGGCGGCCCCACCCCCAAGGCTTGGCTTTGCAGAGTCCTTGTTGGAGCTCTCCTGGGCTGGAATCAGAAGCTAGTGGCTCTACCAGTCTGGGGTTTTGGGGGTGGCTGGTGCCCACAGCTCCACTGGGCATTGCCCTAGTGGGGACTCTCCGAGGTGGCCGTGCCCTCTTTCTGGGTTGGGTGTTCAGGTGTCTCCATCCTTCAAACTTTAGGTGTAGGCAGCCACAGCCCTGCTTTGCTGGACACAGCACAAGCTGCACCAGGGCCCACTGGAGCTGCATCTGGGGGGCTGGGGAACATGGCGCTGGAATGCAGGGAACTCATTTCCACCTGATACCTCATCAGAACGGCCTTTACGATCCATATTTTTACCAACACTGTGATCACAACCTCTTAGATATTCTCTAAGAAGACTGAGGCTTTTTCTATAGCTCTCCTCTTCTCCTTTGAGCCCTCACCAGAATTGCTTTTAGCAGTCTGTCCATGGCAGTGTAGCCTTTTCCTAGCATGCACCTCAAAGTGTTTCCAGCCTCTACCTACTACTCAGTTCCAAACCCACTTCCACGTATTTGGTATTTGCTACAGCAGCACCTTACACCTGGTACTAAGACACTTTTATGTCTTAGTCCTTTGTACAGCTGTAACAAAATACCACAGACTGAGTAGTTTATAGACAATGGAAATTTAATTCTCACAGTTCTGGAGGCTGGGAAGTCCATGATCATAGCACTGGCAGACTTGATATCTGGCAGTTTAAGTCCTGATCTGAGTCTGAAAGTCCATCGTGGTGGATGAAGAGCAAGGTCACTAACAGCTTTTTCCTTCTTGTTTTTTTGTTTTTATCATTTAGAAGCCAATTTCTTGGATGGTACTGTTGAAAAGGAGTAAGCATTAAGTGAACTTAACCCAGTAAAATTTATGATAATGGCAGTTATAGTCCCACGGTTAACTTTCTCAGAGAACCCTTTTTTCCCCACTATTAATTCATTTAATAAAAGTACTGGAAGCCTGAAAAGTTTTTTTCCAAATATATTGAATTTATTTCTTATTCACATTCTACAAACATCTCTAATTCACAGAATTTCACTAATTTTATAATTTCCCCAATCAGAAATGTGAAGCCTACAGAAACTTGAAAATGCACCTTATAACTTCAATAAATTTTATGACTCTCAACTATTGTAAAGATTATGAAAACAAAATGAATGGCATTTGTTACATTAAAAGTGAGATTTTCAGACTTCCCTGCTGGCATGATGGTTAAGAATTTGCCTGCCAATGCAGGGGACACGCATTCGAGCCCTGGTCCAGGAAGATCCCACATGCCACGGAGCAACTAAGCCCGTGCGCCACAACTACTGAGCCTGCACTCTAGAACCTGCAAGCCACAACTACTGAGCCCACGTGCCACAACTACTGAAGCCCGCGTGCCTAGAGCCTGTGCTCTGCAACAAGAGAAGCCACCGTAGTGAGAAGCCCGTGCACCGCAACGAAAAGTAGCCCCCGCTCACCACAACTAGAGAAAGCCCACGCACAGCGAAGACCCAAAGCAGCCAAAAATAAATAAATTAAATAAATAAATAAAATTTTTTAAAAAGTGAGATTTTCTTTCCAAATTTACCCAAACCATTCTTTAATATTCAGCAAAAAATTGTTGGAATTTGTAGGTTTTTATGTGTTTGTGTGTTTAAATGTCAGAGTGGTATGATCTTTGGATGTATGGCTTTTGAAAGCCAAGAACCAGGAGTTCCAATGTCTGAGGGCAGAAGATGGATGTCTCAGCTCAAGCAGAGAGAGGGAATTTGCCCTTCCTTCACCTTTTTGTTCTACTTGGGCCCTCAACGGATTGAATGATGCCCACCCACCTCTATATGTTTTACTCAGTTCACCAGTTTGAAGACTAATCTCTTCTGGAAACATTCTCACAGATACATCCAGAAATAATGTTTCACCAACTCTCTGAGATCCCTTAGCCCTATCAAGTTGTCCCAAAATATTAACCATCAAAAGTCCCAAGATTCATATGTTGATATCCTAATCCCCAAGGAGGTGGGGTCTTTGGGGTGATGATATTATGAGGGCAGAACCCTCATGTTTGGGATTAGTGTCCTTAATAAGAGAGGTTCCAGAAAGCTCCCTACCCCTTCCACCATGTGAGGATACAGAAAGAAATCTGTGACCCAGGAGAGGGCCCTTACCTCGTGATGTTGGTGGCCTGATCTTGAACTTCCAGCCTCCAGAACTGTGAGAAATAAGTTGCTGTTGTTTATAAGATACCCCGTATGTGGTATTTTGTTATAGCAGCCTGAATGGACCAAGACAGGGCTGGATCATGAAGGGCTTTGAATGCCGACCGAAGAGTTTGAACTGGTGGTGTGCAGTCCACTGAAGGATTTTAAGCAGGAGAATAATAGAATCGGATGGATTGTACTTGTATTTTAGAAATATTACCCTGACTGCAATATGGAGATCAGAAAGACAGAGAAGGTAAAAGTCTGTTGAAATAGTCCAGGTAGGAGATCATAACAGTCATAAGCAATTGATAAGGCAAAGCAATGAGAATTCAGAGGAAGTGACAGTCACATAGTAACTATGGGGAAGACTCTAGAGGATTCAGATTGGAAGTTTGGGTTATTTAAAAATTTTATTAAAAAATTTGTTATTATTATATTTTAGTGACTGAATGAATCTTGGTTTCTTTTAACAAAGTAGGTAAAACAGGAAGAAGACATATGATTGGGTTGAAGTAACTATGAAACTCCAGTAAGTGAATATCCAGTGAGTCATGGTATGTATAGGCCTGGATTTATAGATCTGGGGAGCCATTACCCTGTAGGGGTAGTTAAAGCTGTGGATGTAGGATGAGAAGTGGGTTAAAGAGGGAACCCTATGAAAATCACAACGTATTGGGATTGGGAAGATGAAAGTTAAACCTGGTTAGAAAAAGAGAAGGTGTAACCCAAGAGTAAGAAGGAGAACCAGGGAGAATGGATCTGTGAAAGCTAAGAGAGGAGAGGGCATTTAAGGTTGAACACATCAAATTCTGCATGGAGGTCAAGAGCTTGGAAAGTAGCCACTGAGTCTGACTTGAAGGTGTTCACTGGGGACTTCAGGAAGAGTAGTTTGTGAACTTTGCTTTACTTACCTGATTTCAAGGAAATCCTTAAATCCTGCCTCAGTGGCTGAGCTCTCTGAAGGAGCTGAGGAATACAGAGAGACTTGCACAGGATCACACAATTAATTAGAGGCAGACTTGAGTTAAAATGCTGTCTGCGTTACTTGTTTGTTCTTTGCTTTAGGACTAAATATTTTGATGTTTGGAAGTTTCCCATAAACCAGGCCTAACAGCTTTAATAATGGGAATCATCTTATTTTCCTCCCCTGACCAAATCCAATTCATTGGCAAATCCTGTGGACTCTTCCTCCACAGTATATCTCTATTTTGATCAGCTAGCTCTCTACTTCCACCCGCACACCTCCATCCAGCCATCACTGTCTCTTGCCCGTGTTCCTGCCTTGTCTTAACTTGTCTAACTTGTCCTAACTTGTCTTAACTTGTCCTAACTTGTCTCCAAGTGTCCATTATGCCCTCTTTATATACAGTCCATCTTCAACAGAGTGGCCAAAATTCTCTTTAAAAATATAATTGTCACTCTCCTCCTTCAGGTATTCCAAAAGGCATCCCATAACACAGAGAAAGAAGCCCACACTCTTTAAATGTCCAAGGTCTCATGCACTGTAACTGTTGCCCATATCTTGAGTTGTGTCACCCTCCCCTTCCCACCTCATTACTGTCCCCGATACCGTCCTTCTTTATGTTCCTTAAACAAGGCAACGCATCCATGCCTCCTGGCCTTTGCGCTGCTCTGCCTCCTGGATGCCCCTTCCCTGGATTTCCATGTGGCTGTTCTTCTCTTCCTTCAGGTCTCACTCAAATGTCCTCTCCTTAGAGAGGTCTTCCTTCTCATCCTAACTATAGGAACCTCCCCAACCCTGCCCCCCACCAATTCAGTCTTCATTATCACACAATCTATAGCACTTCTTAGCACTTTTTGAAATGACATCGCTTATTTATTTGTTGACTCATATCGTCTGTCTTGTCCATGAGAACAAGAACCCTGTCTGTCCTGTTTGCCTCAGGATTCCCAGCACTGAGAGCAGTGCTTGGATTAGGGGATAATGGCTAACTCTCATAGTGTTTGCCACTTGCCCGGCACTGTTCTCAGCACTTTACAGATATTAACTTATTTTCTCATCAGTTCTATGAGGTAGGCACAGTTAAAACCTCCATTTCATGTGAGGAAACCAAGGTGCTTAGGTAATTAAGGCCCTTGCCTAAGCTGGTAAGTGGACATGCTTTAGAGCAGTGCTTCTCCAATGTCAACACCCACACGAATCACGGGGGGGCTTTGTAAAACAGAAGTTGCTGGGCCCTCACTTACAGTGTTTCTGATTCAGCAGATCTGGGGTGAGGCCCGAGAGTTTTCCCAAAGGATGTTGATGCTGCTGGTCCAGGAACCACCCTTTGAGAACCAATGCAATAGGGTTTATGGAACATCTTCTCACATTATCTATGTTAATATTCACATTCCCATAATCCATTATTATGTCCATTTTGTAGTTGAGGAAACTGAGGCTCAGAGAAGTTAATCAGCCTTCCCCTGACCACAGAGGAAGTGAGTGGAAACACTGCTTAGACTCAATTCTGGGTCTCAATCAGTGCTCTTGGCACTGCCCTAAGAGGCTTCTATATTGTATTGAATTTTTAAAAATACTGGTCTGGTAGATAAATTGTGAAGGCTTCATGAATTTGGCAGATAAACAAAGGAACCCCATGGGAGCACAAGGAACTTACGTCTTCTACTCTGTTTCAACTTAATTAATCTGAATAACCAAGATGGTTTGTAGACTAGCTGACTTGATAGAAATTTGTTTTCATTCTAATTTAGACCTGCCGTAAATATAATCCAACCACTTTTCCTTTTGTTTAATACAATCAGAGGCAGATGATAGCACTGCAAGTGAGGTTTATCTGGCTCAAATTACTATTAAATAAACTTTCTTGCAAAGTGAAAGGAGAAATTCAAGAATGTTTATTGAAAATTACGATATTTTAATATTTATCATTTAACCCTTTAAAAATAGCACACTTGTTCTTAAAACATTTTTAAAAATCATACACGTGACAATTTTCACAAAAATTTCTGAAGAAATACTTGAACTTTTTTCTTAGATCGCTGCACTACTACACGCCAGAGACTTGAAGCTACAAAACTTTGTTTTCCTCAGGTTCTTTCAGGCATTAACAATCTGGTGCCATATTCTTATGACAAAGACTAATAAGGAGAGCAAATGGCACAACCTGGATCTATTTTAGTGAAAGACAGGCGTGGGAAATGGTGAAAATCTACCTTGCTCTCATTACTACAGTGCTAAAACTGTCATCAGTTACAATCACTCACCTCATCCCTAACTTGAAACTTTGCTGGTAACTTCAACACAAACTCAGTCTCCTTTAATCCAGTGCGTGTGTGAAATATATGTGGAAATATATTGATAGTGCTCACATTGACAGCGTTCTCTTCACTTATAAAAGCATATGCCGAAGAAGGGATGTCATCACACAATAGCGAGGTTTCTCTAAGACAGTCCTTTCTGTTTTATGACCCATCACCTCATAGGCAAAATAGAAAATTTTCCAAGCATTTACTTTGACCTATATTTCATAGTCATAGTTAGCTATGTAGAATTTTTCTTTTGTCCTTGCCCAATGTGCAGAAACGTCAGGAAACTTCTACCCTGCCCTTTGCCGATGGCCTCATGTTCATGTTTGCTCAGTTTGACTTTTTTCTTTCTTCTTTAGTGTCCCTCCTTTTCTCCTTCCCTCTCTCCTCCTTCTCTCCTCCCCTTTCTTTTTTCAGCAAATAATTATTGGGTCCATGATGTTCTAGATTTGGAAAGTAAGACACTTATAGTCATGCTAGGAAAGGAAATATGAACATATAAACAATCCCCCTGGTTCAAGGTGATACACACTGTATGACAAGGAAGCAAGCGATATTTCACAGGAATGCAAAAAGCATTCACTGGGAATAGAGGTCCTTATGGAACTGGATTTTAAGGATGGCTCATACAAAAAAAAAGTTCTTTTATCTATTGCTGCATAATAACTAAAATGTGGTGGCTTAAAACAATAACAGTTTAGTATTTGTCTTAGTTGTACCATGTGGGCTGGGCTTAGCTGTCTTCTGCTTCCCCTGGTGTGTGCTGGTGTTGAAATGTTCAAGATGGTTTCTTCCCTCATAGGTCTGGCTGGGACAGGTGGGAGCTGACTGGGCACAAGAGAGCATTTCAAGAGTGTGAAGCCCAGCATGCAAGTACTTAACAAGGCTTTGCTTGTCTCCCACCTGCTAATGTCTCATTGGCCAAAGTAAGTCAGTGTGGAGGCAGTGAATACTCGGCAGCTTGGTGTACTGGAGGCCACCAATCCAAAGTGCTTGGAAGACCTGACAAATACGGTGTGTGAGGAAAGGAGAGAAGTCATATGTGGAGAATTTGAGCTTGGGAGATTAGAGAAATTGTGGGACCATTCATTAGAAGAGAAGTAGTAACGTGGAGGAACTAGTTTTAGATATGGTAAGTTTGAGACAATGAAAATGTCCACTAGGCAGACAGAGAAAATGTGTTGGAATAAGGATATAAGCTGAGGTTCTGAGATCCTAAACTCTGGAGTCATATTCAGAAAAGAGATAGTTCAAGTTGTGTGACTGGGTGAGTTCTGAGACAGAAGTTGGATCAATGAACTTTGAACTATGCTTATGGTAAGAAGTTGGGAGGAGGTAGAAGAGCCAGATTAGGAGACAAAGATACCGCTTATTCCTCTCCTATTTTATGACACTGTTAGAATTTTTGTATCGCTAGTCGAATTTGACTCTTATTTGTACACATCTGCGAGTGGAGTTTAATTGAGAAATGATTCGGTTTTATTTTAGCAACTTTTACTGTAGAGCACCTCTAATGCTTTAAGTTACTAATTTAAAAATATGTATTTATTAATAATAACTAATATCTTTAAGACTTCCTCCTGGTTCTCAAGTAGGTGGAATCAATGCGTTAAAACTAAAGTTAATGATAGAACTTGACAGAATGAAGCTTTAATTAATTTTATTTTATTAATTGATCTTATTAAATTTTTGATGGCCTGCTTTTGGAAACTAACAAAATTGTAAAAAAGCTTGGTTTCTATGATGAATTAATATTCTTCTTATGAAATGGACTTGATATTACAGCTATATCAATGCAAGTGCACATTAAAAATAGGGTGCAGAAATATTTTCTTGGTGTCCACGCAAAGTTAATTTTTAGAGGCAGTGAATAGTTTTCTACAAACCTGCTGTACACATAAATGAGAACTGTTGATTGAGGAATTGTGTTCAGAAATTCCCTGAGGAAGTGTCAGGAAGTTTTTGTATCTAAGCACTGGCCTTAGGTAGTATATATAGTTAATACGACGGTTAGACCAAAAACTGTGGGTAGGCCATAGAACCCTCTCACATTTCAGCCAGAGGGGATAGGATACACCACAGAAACCATTTGGAATGTATTGTTTTTGCTCAGCCCTCTGCTTTAAGAGAAAAATGTGGAGTCTAGGAGTTTAGTCACAACAGAAATTAAATATTTGTGCCTTTCTCTTCCACTTTTAAGTCGTTCTGGATTTATTGTATGGAAAACAACTATTCATTGTTGCTTATCTGTAAGAATATAATGAAAAGGATATAAAATGTTGTTGTAATTTTATATGCCCTGTGCAATATAAAAGCAATTTTATTAAGTATGTTACTTGGTTCCCTCAACTTTTTAAAGTTTTCATGGTAATATGATGTGTTATACAGGCCATGTCTTTTCTAATGTGCAACATTGTGACCTTAATACAAATAGGTAACATTTATTAAGCTCCTACTATGTCCTGATTGCTTTACACTAATTATTTTATTTGCTTCTCACAGCAGCCTTATGAATTAGGTACTGTTATTTGCAGAATAGAAAACTGAGACAGAGAGTTCATGTAACCTGTCCAAAGTATAACACAGCTGGTAAGTGGTAGAGAGGATTTAAATATGCACTGTGAATTTATAGGTAGAGCTTTTAAGTACTATCCACGTACCAGACATTTTATGATCTTTCTCCTATCATGTTTCTTTATTTTCTACTTTTTAAAATCTTGAAACTGTGAAACCAAGGACAAATACGTCAGTGGAAGAAGGGCACTCACCTATAGTATTTTCTTGCTATTCTCTTACTATTTCCTGAGTGGCCACATCTGTAATCAGGTAATTGTTAGTAATAATAAATACATAGTGCTTGATATATATCAGGATTGTTCTTTGAAGTGTATTTGGTGTTTTAGCTCATTTAATTCTCAAAACAGCCCTATGAGATAGGCTATTTATTTTTGGTTCTTTTTGCCACACGGTGTGGCTTGCGGGATCTTAGTTCCGTGAACAGGGATTGAACCAAGGCCACAGCAGTGAAAGCACCAAGTCCTAACCACTGGACCACCAGGCAATTCCTGAGATAGGCTTTCTTACTATCTCCCTTTTACAGATGAGAAAACTGAACACAGAAGTTAAGTAATGTGCCCAAGATCACACAGTTATTAAGTGGCAGAGTCGAAGTTCAGATTCAAGCCATCTAACGTCAGAGTCCATATGTTTGACCACTACACATACTGCTTTTTTAGTTTTATTTTCTTAAAAGCTATATCTTTTTTACATAATAATTTTGATGATGACAAATTAAACAATCAAAATTAGTTTTGCCTATATAAAGACTAAGATATATTTCATGCCTCTGTTCCTTTTTTTTTTTTTTTTTTGACTTTTTGGTACCAACTTTATTGAGGTATGATTCACGTACTGTTTTAGTTTGCTAGGGCTGCAGTTAATTGCACAAACTGGGTGACTTAAACTTGACAGAAATGTATTTTATCGCCATCTGCAGGCTGCAAGTCTGAAATCAAGGTTCAGCAGGGTTGGCTTCTTGTAGGGCTGAGGGAAGGCTTCTTGTAGGGGCTTTGAGGGTTGGCTTCTTGTAGGGCTTTGAGGGAAGTCTGTTCAAAGCTTCTCTTTTTTTGGCTTGTAGATGAACATCTTCACCCTGTGTTTCTTCACATCATCTTCCCTCCATACGTGTCTGTCTCTGTGTCCAAATTTCCCCTTCTTATAAGGATACTAGTCATATTGGATTAGGGCCCACCTTGATGACCTCATTTTAACTTAATCATCTGTAAACACCCTTTCTCCAAATAGGGCCACATTCTGAGCTACTAGGGGTTAGGACTCCAACATATTTGTTTTTGTTCTTGTTTTTTGGTATGGTACACAGTTTAACCCATAACACATGCAATTCTCTGGTTCAAAGTGTACAGTTCATTGGTTTCTAGTATATTCACAGAATTGCACCCATCACCACAATCAATTTTAGAACGTTACCCTTATGCCCCACAAGAAACTCCAATGCTGTTAGCAGTCACACACCCCTAATTTCCCCATCCTCACACCCTTCAGCACTAGGCAACCACAAATCTACTTTCTGTATATGTATTGCCCTATTCTGGATATTTAAGATAAGGTGAATCACATAATATGTGGCCTTTTGTGACTAGTTCATTTCAGTTAGCCTAATATTTTCAGGGTTCATTCACGTAGCATATATCAGTACTTCATTCCTTTTTCTGACCAAGTAATATTCCATTGTATGGATGTACCACAATTTTGTTAATCCATCAGCCAGTTGATAGACATTTGGCTTGTTTCTACCTTTTGGCTCTTACGAATAAGGCTGCTATGAACATTTGTGTACAAGTATATGTATGGACATATGCTTTCCTTTGTCTTGGGTTTTTCAATCCTAAAATTTGTTTGGTTCATCTTTTTCTTCACTGAGACTATATTTCCAATTGTTTTGAAAAGTTTGTAATGGCTTACTGAAGGATTTTTATGATAGCTTCTTTAAAATCCTTGTCAGATCTGATTTTAACATCAATATCATCTCATTGGAATCTGTTGATTTCATTTTTAATGTCCTTATTGGAGTATAATTGCTTTACAATGGTGTTAGTTTCTGCTGTATAACAAAGTGAATCAGTTTTACATATACATATGTTTGCGTATCTCTTCCCTCTTGTGTCTCGCTTCCTCCCACCCTCCCTATCCCACCCCTCCAGGTGGTTGCAAAGCACCGGGCTGATATCCCTGTGCTATGCGGCTGCTTCCCACTAGTTATCTACCTTACATTTGGTAGTGTATATATGTCCATGCCTCTCTCTCGCTTTGTCACAGCTTACCCTTCCCCCTCCCCCTGTCCTCAAGTCCATTCTCTACATCTGCATCTTTATTCCTGTCCCGCCTGTAGGTTCTTCAGAACCACTTTTTTTTCTTTTTAGATTCCATATGTATGTGTCAGCATACGATACTTGCTTTTCTCTTTCTGACTTACTTCACTCTGTATGACAGAGTGAAGGTCCATCCACCTCCCTACAAATAACTCAATTTCGTTTCTTTTTATGGCTGAGTAATATTCCATTGTATATATATGCCACACCTTCTTTATCCATTCATCTGTCGACGGACACTTAGGATGCTTCCATGTCCTGGCTATTATAAAGAGAGCTGCAGTAAAGATTGTGGTACATGACTCTTTTTGAATTACGGTTTTCTCAGGGTATATGCCCAGTAGTGGGATTGCTGGGTCATATGGTAGTTCTATTTTTAGTTTTTTAAGGAACCTCCTACCAGTTCTCCCTAGTGGCTGTATCAATTTACAGTCCCAACAGTGCAAGAGGGTTCCTTTTTCTCCACACCCTCTCCAGCATTTATTGTTTGTAGGTTTTTGGTGATGCCATTCTGACTGGTGTGAGGTGATACCTCATTGTAGTGTTGATTTGAATTTCTCTAATGATTAGTGATGTTGAGCATCCTTTCATGTGTTTGTTGGAAATCTGTATATCTTCTTTGGAGAAATGTCTATTTAGGTCTTCTGCCCATTTTTGGATTGGGTTGTTTGTTTTTTTGATATTGAGCTGCATGAGCTGCTTGTATATTTTGGAGATTAATCCTTTGTCAGTTGCTTCATTTGCAAATATTTTCTCCCATTCTGAGTGTTGTCTTTTCGTCTTGTTTATGGTTTCCTTTGCTGTGCACAAGCTTTTAAGTTTCATTAGGTCCCATTTGTTTATTTTTGTTGTTATTTCCATTTCTCTAGGAGGTGGGTCAAAAAGGATCTTGCTGTAATTCATGTCATAGGGTGTTCTGCCTATGTTTTCCTCTAAGAGTTTTACAGTGTCTGGCCTTACATTTAGATCTTCAATCCATTTTGAGTTTATTTTTGTGTAAGGTGTGAGGGAGTGTCCTAATTTCATTCTTTTACATGTAGCTGTCCAGTTTTCCCAGCACCACTTATTGAAGAGGCTGTCTTTTCTCTATTGTATATTCTTGCCTCCTTTATCAAAGATAAGGTGACCATATGTGTGTGGGTTTATCTCTGGGCTTTCTGTCCTATTCCATTGATCTTTATTCCTGTTTCTGTTCCAGTACCATACTGTCTTGATTACTGTAGCTTTGTAATATAGTCTGAAGTCAGGGAGCCTGATTCCTCCAGCTCCATTTTTCTTTCTCAAGATTGCTTTGGCTATTTGGGGTCTTTTGTGTTTCCATACAAATTGTGAAATTTTTTGTTCTAGTTCTGTGAAAAATGGCATTGGTAGTTTGATAGAGATTGCACTGAATCTGTAGATTGCTTTGGGTAGTAGAGTCATTTTCACAATGTTGATTCTTCTAATCCAAGAACATGGTATATCTCTCCATCTGTTGGTATCATCTTCAATTTCTTGCATCAGTGTCTTATAGTTTTCTGCAGACAGGTCTTTTGTCTCCTTAGGTAGGTTTATTCCTGGGTATTTTATTCTTTTTGCTGCAATGGTAAATGGGAGTATTTCCTTAATTTCTCTTTCAGATTTTTCATTATTAGTGTATAGGAGTGCAAGAGATTTCTGTGCATTAATTTTGTATCCTGCTACTCTACCAAATTCATTGATTAGCTCTAGTCATTTTCTGGTAGCATCTTTAGGATTCTTTATGTATAGTATCATGTCATCTGGAAACAGTGACAGTTTTACCTCTTCTTTTCCAGTTTGGATTCCTTTTATTTCTTTTTCTCCTCTGATTGCTGTGGCTAAAACTTCCAAAACTATGTTGGATAATAGTGGTGAGAGTGGGCAACCTTGTCTTGTTCCTGATCTTAGTGGAAATGGTTTCAGTTTTTCACCATTGAGGACGATGTTGGCTGTGGGTTTGTCATATATGGCCTTTGTTATGTTGAGGAAAGTTCCCTGTATGCCTACTTTCTGCAGGGTTTTTATCATAAATGGGTGTTGAATTTTGTCGAAAGCTTTCTCTGCATCTGTTGAGATAATCATATGGTTTTTCTCCTTCAGTTTGTTATGGTGTATCACGTTGATTGATTTGCATATATTGAAGAATCCTTGCATTCCTGGAATCAACCCCACTTGATCATGGTGTATAATGTTTTTAATGTGCTGCTGGATGCTGTTTGCTAGTATTTTGTTGAGGATTTTTGCATCTATGTTCATCAGTGATATTAACCGTAGTTTTCTTTCTTTGTGACATCTTTGTCTGGTTTTGGTATCAGGGTGACGGTGGCCTCGTAGAATGAGTTTGGGAGTGTTCCTCCCTCTGCTACATTTTGGAAGAGTTTAAGAAGGATAGGTGTTAACTCTTCTCTAAATGTTTGATAGAATTTGCCTGTGAAGCCATCTGGTCCTGGGCTTTTGTTTGTTGGAAGCTTTTTAATCACAGTTTCAATTTCAGTGCTTGTGATTGGTCTGTTCATATTTTCTATTTCTTCCTGATTCAGTCTTGGCAGGTTGTGCATTTCTAAGAATTTGTCCATTTCTTCCAGGTTGTCCATTTTATTGGCATAGAGTTGCTTATAGTAATGTCTCATGATCTTTTGTATTTCTTCAGTGTCAGTTGTTACTTCTCCTTTTTCATTTCTAATTCTATTGATTTAAGTCTTCTCCCTTTTTTTCTTGGTGAGTCTGGCTAATGGTTTATCAATTTTGTTTATCTTCTCAAAGAACCAGCTTTTAGTTTTATTGATCTTTGCTCTCATTTCCTTCATTTCTTTTCATTTATTTCTGTTCTGATCTGTATGATTTCTTTCCTTCTGCTAACTTTGGGGTTTTTTGTTCTTTCTCTAATTGCTTTAGGTGCAAGGTTAAGTTGTTTATTCGAGATGTTTCCTGTTTCTTAAGGTGGGATTGTATTGCTATAAACTTCCCTCTTAGAACTGCTTTTACTGTATCGCGTAGGTTTTGGGTCATCGTGTCTCCGTTGTCATTTGTTTCTAGGTATTTTTTATTTCCTCTTTGATTTCTTCAGTGATCACTTCGTTATTAAGTAGTGTATTGTTTAGCCTCCTTGTGTTTGTATTTTTTACAGATCTTTTCCTGTAATTGATATCTAGTCTCATAGCGTTGTGGTCGGAAAAGATACTTGATGCAATTTCAATTTTCTTAAATTTGCCGAAGCTTTATTTGTGACCCAAGATATGATCTATCCTGGAGAATGTTCCACGAGCACTTGAGAAGAAAGTGTATTCTATTATTTAGTCTTGTTTTTGTATCCATTCAGTCAGTCTGTGTCTTTTTGTTGGAGTATTTAGTCCATTTACATTTAATCCATTACATTTAATCCATTTACATTTATTGATATGTATGTTCCTATTACCATTTTCTTTATTGTTTTGGGTTGGTTTTGGTAGTTCTTTTCCTTTTCTTGTGTTTCCTGCCTAGAGAAGTTCCTTTAGTATTTGTTGTAAAGCTGGTTTGGTGGTGCTGAAGTCCCTCAACTTTTGCTTGTCTGTAAAAGTTTTACTTTCTCTAATCTGAATGACATCCTTGCTAGGTTGAGTAATCTTGGTTTTAGGTTTTCCCCTGTCATCACTTTAAATATGTCCTGCTGCTCCCTTCTGGCTTGCAGAGTTTCTGCTGAAAGATCAGCTGTTAACCTTATGGGGATTCCCTTGTATGTTATTTGTTGCTTTTCCTTTGCTGCTTTTAATATTTTTCTTTGTATTTAATTTTTATTGTTTGACTAATATGTGTCTTGGCATGTTTCTCCTCGGATTTATCCTGTATGGGACTCTTCGGACTTTGTGGACTTGACTGTTTCCTTTCCCAACTTTAGGGAAGTTTTTAACTATAATCTCTTCAAATATTTTCTCAGACCCTTTTTTCTCTTCTTCTTCTGGGACCCCTACAATTTGAATGTTGGTGTGTTTAATGTTGTCCCAGAGGTCTCTGAGACTGTCCTCAATTCTTTTCATACTTTTATCTTTATTCTGCTCTGTTGTTATTTCCACTGTTTTATCTTCCAGGTCACTTATCCGTTCTTCTGCCTCCGTTCTTCTGCTATTGATCTGTTCTAGAGAATTTTTAATTTCATTTATTGTGTTGTTCATCATTGCTTGTTTGCTCTTTAGTTCTTCTAGGTCCTTGTTAAATGTTTCTTGTATTTTCTCCATTCTATTTCCAAGATTTTGGATCATCTTTACTATCATTACTGTGAATTCTTTTATAGGTAGCCTGCCTATTTCCTCTTCATTTGTTTGGTCTGGTGGGTTTTTACCTTGCTTCTTCATCTGCTGCATATTTCTCTGTCTTCTCATTTTGTTTAACTTACTGTTTTGGGGGTCTCCTTTTCCAGGCTGCAGGTTCGTAGTTCCCATTGTTTTTCGTGTCTGCCCCCAGTGGGTGAGTTTTGTTCAGTGGGTTGTGTCGGCTTCCTGGTGGAGGGGACTGGTGCCTGTGTTCTGGTGGGTGGGGATGGATCTCCTGTTTCTGGTGGGCAGGGCCGCGTCCAGTGGTGTGTTTTGGGGTGTCTGTGAACTTAGTATGATTTTAGGCAGCCTCTCTGCTAACGGGTAGCGTTGTGTTCTTTTCTTGCTAGTTGTTTGGCATGGGGTGTCCAGCACTGGAGTTTGCTGGACGTTGGGTGGAGCTTGGCATTGAGACGGAGATCTCTGGGAGAGCTCTTGCTGATTGATATTATGTGAGGCTGGGAGGTCTCTGGTGGTCCAGTGTCCTGAACTCGGCTCTCCCACCTCAGAGGGTCAGGCCTGACAGCAGGCTGGAGCACCAAGACCCTGTCAGCCACGCAGCTCAGAAGAAAAGGGAGAGAAAAAGAAAGAAAAATAAATAAATTAATTTAAAAAAATTATTAAAAGAATTAAAGAGCAACCAAACCATTAAACAAATCCACCAATGACAACAAGTGCTAAACACTAAACTAAGATAAACATAAAAAGCAGAAATAAATCAGTCACAAACGACAAACCCCAAGTCTACAGTTGCTCCCAAAGTCCACCGCCTCAGTTTTGGGAGCATTCGTTGTCCATTCAGGTATTCAACCAACGCAGGTTCCGTACATCAAGTTGATTGTGGGGCTTTAATCTGCTGCTCCTGAGGCTGCATAGAGAAATTTCCCTTTCTCTTCTTTCTTCACACAACTCCTGGGGTTCAGCTTTGTTTTTTGCCCCACCTCTGCATGTAGGTCACCCTCAGGTATCTGTTCCCTGCCCAGACAGGGGGTTAATGCAGCGGCTGATGAGGGGGCTCTTGGTCATTCAGTCTGGTGGAAGGGAGGGGTATGGTAGTTATAGTTGGAACGCGGGGCAAGCCTTCGGCAGCAGAGGCCTGTGTGACGTTGCACCAGCCTCAGGAGCGCCGTGCGTTCTCCCAGGGAAGTTGTCCCTGGATCACGGGACCCTGGCAGTGGCGGGCTGCACAGGCTCCTGGGGGTGGGGGTGTGGATAGTGACCTGTGCTTGCACACAGGATTCTTGATGGCTGCAGCAGCAGTGTTAGTGTTTCAGTGCCTGTCTCTGGGGTCCGAACTTATAGCCGCAGCTTGAACCCGTTTCTGAAGCTCATTTAGGTGGTGCTCTGAATCCCCTCTCCTCATGCACCCCAAAACAATCGTCTCTTGCCTGTTAGGCAGGTCCAGACTTTTTCCCAGGCTCCCTCCTGGCTATCTGTGGCACACTAGCCCCCTTCAGGCTGTGTTCACACAGCCAACCCCAGTCCTCTCCCTGGGGTCTGACCCCCGAAGACTGAGCCTCAGCTCCCAGCCCCTGCCCGTCCCGGCGGGTGAGCAGACAAGCCTCTCAGGCTGGTGAGTGCTGGTCGGCACCGATCCTCTATGTGGGAATCTCTCCAGTTTGCCCTCTGCACCCCTGTTGCTGCGTTCTCCTCCGTGGCTCTGAAACTTCCCTCCCTCCCACCTCCGGTCTCTGCCAGTGAAGGGGCTTCCTAGTGTGTGCAAACTTTTCCTCCTTCACAGCTCCCTCCCACTGGTGCAGGTCCCATCCCTATTCTTTTGTCTCTGTTTCTTCTTTTGCCCTACCCAGGTACGTGGGTATTTTCTTGCCTTTTGGGAAGTCTGTCTTCTGCCAGCATTCAGTAGGTGTTCTGTAGGAGTTGTTCCACATGTAGATGTATTTTTGATGTATTTGTGGAGAGGAAGGTGATCTCCACGTCTTACTCCTCCACCATCTTTAAGGTCCCTCCCCCATTTCTCTTAAAAGCTAAGATGGTTTGAACTGGGATAATAAAGTTATTCTTTGTATTTAATAATAATTTGTGGTTTATAGAGTCCTTTATAGAGACCCTTAGAGTCCTTTTGCTTGTTAAGTGTCTACTTATTTAATCAGCTCATAGTTGGGGGCCTGGATATGTGTGTCCTTACTCACTGAAAGCACAGAAGAATATTTGAATTTAGCCTAAATATTGTTGAAATAGAATCTACTCCCAGTCCCATTTGAAAACAACAACACTAAAATTAGAATATTCCATGCATCATCTTTTTACAAGTGTAGAAATATAGGTATCCCTTACTCTATGCATATCATTCTGCATTAGAGGGTTGCTACAATGACCAAAAGAAGCTTTCCTTGTACAACTGTTTAGCATTCAAAAAATGAGCCAGTTTATGTGATAGCAGGCAATTCTATCAACTTTTAAAGCTGAGTGTGTTAGAGGAAAAAATAGCTTATTGACTTACCTTCTAGAAAAGAATTACTAAAACAACCATTGGGAATAATCCTATAAATTAGACAAGGAGGTCCTTTCTGCAAAGCTTTGGTGACACTGCTGACAAGGAGAAAATGCCCATGGCATACATCCAGGTGAGTCTCTGTTGACACTATCCCCCAGGCAAAGTGCCAGTGCCTGAAGCCCACAGAATGGATAAACCTGGAATCTCATCTCTCTAAGGAACATGGTAAACACCAGCATTTGCAAAAGAATTTTAGTAAGTGGGACTCAGAAGTAACGTCCAAATTTCTGATTTCTGTCATAGTCTCCAGTGACAAACAGAAATTTTGATAAGGAGAGTTCTCCTTAATATTAGAATACAAAGGAAATAAAGTTTTCAAGTGAATTCCTTAAATAACATGAAGTTCATAGTTATTATGCTCTACTATTGGATTATCTCCTTCCCATTTATTATATTACTTAGACTTGGGAGTCTTAGTTTTCAAAATTAATTCTTACGATGTTATTTTAGTGATCAGCAAAATGGAGATCCAGATGTAAATATTCAAATTACCATCAGTGTAACAGTCTTTAAATCCATAGGATTTGAAAATATAGCGGAACGTGATGCATCATTTAGAGTATCTTTTTATGGTTAAAAAATTTCCCCCAGCTTTAAATAAATTGAAACTTTAATGAAGCTTTAACACAAAAATAACTTTCATTGATCAATTCTTTGGCGTTAGCATTTTAAATGGTTTTTTAAAAAGGTATTCAGAATTAAGTATAACTGATAACATACATATAGTGACTAGATATACATTCTAATAATTTGCTTGTACTATTAGATTTATTTCCTCATTTTAAGAGGGTCTGTAATACATACAGCATTAATTTATCATAACTTTGAAAATTCTTTGGGATTTTTATTACATACGAACTGATGAATAACAAAATATCCTTTAGTCATAGTCTTTCATTCCGTGAACATAAGAGTTTAGGCAACTTTCTTTATAGGAATATGAGTCATCTAGTAGAAGGATTTTTTGCTAGCTACTTGTATCCCCATAGTGATAGTAGGTATTAAACTGAAGCTGGAAGGAAATTCCTTACTTTCATATGATCTTCAAATAATTTTAAACCAACTAAATTCTTTTCAAGCTCGAATTTCCTATGTTCCAATAACCCTAGGCTCTTTTTTGAATCTTGTTATCACAGGATATGTGATTTTAGAAATGTTTTTATTTAAGTCATAAAATAAAATGTCCCCCTGCTATAGCATGGATATTACGTGCCACTGGATTTAACATGAGCCAGTCTTCTCTCAGCTAACACCATTGTGAGAACAGAGTTCCTACGGAATCACAAAGGCTGAGAGCTATATTTTGTATGAAGTCCGTTACTGTTTCTACAATGGAGGCTTGTTCTTTCATAGTGGATTCCAAGAGAGTGGGACCGATTAGGTTCCGTCAACTCAAAATTTAGTGATTAGTGACAGACTTGAGTGGTGGTCTGTGTCTGCACTAAAAAACAAAGTCAAGAAGGTTATTTGGAGAGTTGATCAGTAAAAATGTTTTCTTTTTCTGAGTTAATAACTCAATTTTCCACTTACATTAGTTGGTTTATTAGTTCAGTGTAGTGTAACCTTATTGTTTCTTTATAGAAATTTATAGCAATAGTCCAACAGTACTAAGTAATCCATTTAACTGGGATGACCCCAAAGGGTCAGAGAAGGATTGTATATAAGCATAGTCTATCACCCACTCATCTGTTCTCTCATTAATTCACTCAACAAACTTTTGTTGCCTTCCTAGTATGTGTTAGGCCCTGTGTTAGTCCTTAAAACACATTTGTAAGTGGAAAAAAATACAAAAAACTAAACAGGGATGATCCTTGTTCTCATGAAGGTTCAGGCAAGTGCTTCCACTTGTATTAATCACATCACCATACTAATGAAAGTATACTTACAAACAAGTCTGTTCTTTTACAGGGAGCAACCCCGTACTCAGCATAACAAAGCAACCAGACTTTGTCTAGAGTGAGTTTGGGGTGAAAGAAAGGCTCTGCGAAGTTTGAGTAGGGTGGAGTATGAGGGAGTTTTCTATTGGGAGAAGATGTAGATGTAATTAAGCTAAAGATCTTGAGGTGAGGTCACCCTGGATTATCCCAGTGGACCCTAAATCCAATGGCAAATCTTTATAAGAGACAAAAGAGGAGAAAAACCACAAAGGAGAGGGCCAGGTGAAGATGGAGGCAGAGATTGGAGTGATGGGCTACAAGACAAGGAGTGCCAATAGTCATCAGAAGCTTGGAAGGGGCACGGAACACATCCTCTTGTAGAGCCTCTGGGAGAAGCGTAGCCCTACAGACACCTTGATTTCAGACTTTTGCCTCCAGAACTGTAAGAAAATGAATTTTTTGTTGTTTTAAGCCACCAAATTTGTGGTAATTAGTTGTAGCAGCTCTAGGAAACTAATCTGGGGGTGGTGACCTAGTCTGATTTTTACTTTTTTGTGGATGGTTCAGCTATAGTATGTGGAGACCTGGTCCAAATCAAGTCAGAGAGTATTGAGGTGAACCAAGGAGTAGGTTTTTGCTTTATTTGAGGCAAGAGCTCATGGTAACTTTATTGGCCCAGGGGGATGACAGTGGAAGTAGGTAGTGAAGTAGTTAGTGAAGAACTATATAGGAGGTAAAGTTGAGAGGACTTGGTGATGGACTGTTTACCAAGGTTAAGGAGAGAGGCAGGTGTCCGTTATAAGATTCGTCTTTTGTTTTTGGCAGAAAAGTTGGTATTTTATTCATCCAAGGACTGTTTATTGACTACTATGTGTCAGGCAGTGTCCTAAATTCTGTTGACAGTGTGAATAAGACAGACAGAATTGCACCCTTTCAAAGATTATAGTTAACAAGGAAATGAGGATGAATTGTAATTTGTGAATGTGCACATACATGTAGTTCAAGAATATGTAAATAGAAAAAGTTAGTAATAAGAACATTGGCTGATTTTACCTTGGACCCAGAGTAGTCATTATACTGTACTTATGCCAGACACAGCTGAGCAGGAAGATGTCATGGGACAAAGGAAGTACCCTTTGAGTATAATGGCTTTTTAAAAAGGTAATCCCCGACACAGTCTTTTTATGTTGAAGTGAAACAGGAACACTTATAGTTAGGTGTCAGGGTAATCTGTTATATCTAAACAAAATACAAAATTATTTTCCTCTGTTTAAATGAAAGGATTGACAAAATGATTCTCTAAGGTCCCTTTTAGCTCAAAAAATTTTATTTACTCCATTTTATAAAGTACAGTGTCAAGATCTATATTTAGAAAGGATTTATTAAGTGTAATTGAAGTATAAGCAATAATTTATAAATATATTTATATTTAGAAGTATGTGAATAATTTAAAGAAGGTGTGAATTGTCATGTTTTTCGTAGATGGCTCCTAGATCATAATCAACTTTTTGCCCCTGGCATGTTGACATTCCATGAATTTGGGATGTATCTTTGCTCTTCACTGTAGATTTTGTGTATTATTTATATCCAATGTTTATGTTAGCATTTTTTTTTTTTTTTTTTTTTTTTGCGGTACGCGGGCCTTTCACTGCTGTGGACTCTCCCGTTGCGGAGCACAGGCTCCGGACGCGCAGGCTCAGCGGCCATGGCTCACGGGCCCAGCCTCTCTGCGGCATGTGGGATCTTCCCAGACCGGGGCACGAACCCGTGTACCCTGCATCGGCAGGCGGACTGTCAACCACTGCGCCACCAGGGAAGCCCTATGTTAGCATTTTGAAGAAAAAGAGGAGTTGTGAACACTTTGCATTTGAGTTTTGGGGGATTCTCAGTCTAGTTTCAGATATTACATCATATGACTTTCAGTCTTATTCCATCAATTGCTGGTCAGTAGCTTCCAGTTGGCTCTCTAGCTTGAGCTAAATTTAAAATTTGGTATAGTCTTACTTGTCTAGTTTTGCTTTTGTTGCCTGTGCTTTTGAGGTTATATCCATGAAATTACTTCCAAGTTCAATTTCCTGAAGCTCTCCCTATGTTTTGTTTTGTTTTTTTTTTGGAGTTTTAGTTTCAGGTCCTTAAGTCTTTAATCCATTTTGTGTGTAGTGTAAGAAAAACATCTGATTTTATCCTTTTGCACATGGATATCCAGTCTTCCCAATACCATTTGTTGAAGACACTATACTTACCCCATTGTGTGTTATTGACACCCTTGTTGAAGGTCAGTTGACTATGTATGCGTGGATTTATTTCTGAGCTTTTTATTTCTATTCTATTGGTCTCTGTCATTATGCCAGTACCATACTGTTTTGATTACTGTAGCTTTGTAATATATTTCAAAATCAGAAAGTGTGATGCCTCCCACTTTGTTCTTTTTCAGAGTTGATTTGGCTAGTTGTGGTCTTTTGTGGTTCCAATGAAAGCAAAAATAGACAAGTGGGATTACATCAAACTAAAAAGCTTCTGCACAGCAAAGAAACAAACAGTGTGAAATGGGAACCAATGAAATGGGAGAAAATATTTATAAATCACATATCTGAAAAGGGGTTAATCTCCAAAATATATAAGGAGCTCCTACAACTCAATAGCAAAAAACTAACAACTTGATTGAAATTGGACTATAAACTTAATAGACATTTCTTCAAAGAAGACATACAAATGGCCAACTGATATATGAAAAAAAAATGCTCAAAGTCACTAATCATCTGGGAAATGTAAGTCAAATTTGTAATGAGATACCACTTCACACCTGTCAGGGTGACTATTATCAAAAACAACAACAACAACAAAGACAACCAAGGTCAAGGATGTGGAGAAATTGGAACCTTTGCACACTGTTGGTGAGGATACAAAAATAGTGCAGACACTATGAAAAATGTTATGGAGGTTCCTCAAAAAATTAAAAATAGAACTACCTTATGATATAGTAATCCCACTTCAGGGTATTTATCCAAAAGAATTGAAATCAGGATCTTGAAAAGATATTAGCACTCCTGTGTTCATTGCAGCACTGTTCATAATAGCCAAGGTGTGGAAGCAACCCAAATGTCCATTGACAGATGAACTGATTAAAAAAATGTGGTATATACATACAATGGAACATCATTTAGCTCCCCAAAAAAGGAAATCCTGCTGTTTGCAATAACATGGATAAACCTTGAGGATGTTATGCTAAATGAAATAAGCCAGTTCACAGAACAAATACTGCACAATTCCACTTATAGTAGGTATCTAAGAGTCAAATTTATATAATCAAAGAGTGGAATGGTGGTTGTCAGGGACTGGGCAGGGGAAGAGAAATGGGGAGTTACCAATGAACAGGAATAAAACTTCAGTTAGGCAAGATGAATAAATTCTAGAGATCTGCTGTACACCATTGTACCTATAGTCAACAATATTGCATTACACATTTACAAATTTGCCAAGAGGGTAGATCTCATGTTAAGTGTTATTACCACAATAAAATGAAAAATTAAAAAATTTATGCTGATTTGGCTTCATTCTGTGGGATTTTTCTAAACAGGGCCAGGACCTGAGTGTTAAGTATCCACTTTGTGAGGTTTACCAGGTTCAGCCTCTGAGGGAGTCAGCAGGAGGTATAAGGGGCAGCCTCCAAGAATGGAGGCTGAGGGCCCTGAAGGTGAATCCCTCTCCAGCACTCACACTATGTCTTAATTCTGTTTTGTTTTCTTAAACCTGTAAAATACCTATTTTGCAAGCTCATTTTGAGGATTAACACATCTGTTTATAAAGGATTTAGCACAGTTCTTGGGTTGTCACAGGAGCTGAAAAAATTGTGTTGATTTTGGTTATTGCAAAAGTATTAGGAAGTGTCATCTTAAATCTCTATGAAACCGTTGTCGCTGGTTAGCCACTTTAATTAAATGCTCTGGATTCAAGTTTGAGTAGCTCAGCTCATTTGAGAAGAGCGGCTGAAGCTGTTCCAGAGGAGGATGTGAGGCAGGAACACAAGAGAATGAAGAAGGATAAAGATCTTCAGGATTTTCAAATAGCTTACTTCTGCTCCATTCAAATAGGCTTAGGGATGTTTAAAAATCATATTGTGTTTAAAATAGCATATTTCTAAAACATCCATATGTCGTATGCATCTGTTCATTTTACAATGCTTATTTTAAATCTAGTTTCATGTAATTTTGTATATAAAGAAAAGAAAAAAATATTCTCCCAATTTATTGACTTCCTAGATGTTCCATGGGTGCTTCTGAAAGCTGCATTTGATGCTTTCCTTTCATCAGTGTGTTACTTAATATAGTATTATTTACTTAGCAAACGACTAAATACTACCTTAGTGCAACTGAAGAAATACCTTACCATATCTCCTCAAAATGACCATATATATATTTTAGGAAAGATCCATTTATTTTAAACTATGTTTGAAACTCACCTAGGTTCATATTTTCTCACATTTTATCTGAGAAATGCACAATGTTTATTTGTAAAATGGAAATGAATTTTAATATTGCACTTCTTACTGCTGTGGGGTTTAGAGTTGGCTTCATATCATTAAATGCATGGATGAATTAGTGTATTTATTTGCATGTATGATATATCTGTATTTCAAAGCAAACATTTCAAAGGAGCACCAAAATATGTATGTAAAGTTTGTATTTGCCTCCTAGTAATGTTCATAGAGAGGATGTGCATTACACAGATCTGGGTTTATAAGAAAAAATTGGACTGTTTGGAACTCCATTACCCAATTTTCATGGGCATACATGTAGGCAGACTTATATATGCAAAGTTTGCAAGTGTTTATGACGTAACTTTAAAATCTGACAATAAATAGGTAAGATCAATTTCTACCCACAGGTGACTTAATATTGGTCAAAACAGTACCTTTGCTCTTCTGTACTTACAACAGAGCCAAGACACACGGGGCCAAGAATAGTCTGTGAGACAGTCACTCACACACATTTCATTTTATAATGTGGACACTTTACAGTAAATAACCTGAGACCATGGACGTATTAGAAATATTGCCAGGGGGCCTGTATGTCATTTTAGTCATCCATAAATGTAAACTTCTTTAATTAAGCACAACATGGTCTCATTTTTTTCATATGCTTTTCCCAAGATTTTAGTTCTTCGTTTTTATTTTATGATAAATAGCTTTTAATCATTACTTAAACGTATGAGGGCCTCGTTTCACTCTGATACATGTGTGTCCAATTCCCGTGGAAGTTAATGGAGGTTAGGAATATCTACAGAGGAAAGAATACACCCACAGCTTCTAAAACAAATCTAGAACAATTTAAAATGCCCTGGAGTAATAAAGAGCTAGTTTAAGGGGTCAATAAGAGGGTAAATATATATTTCAAAGATTATTTTTGTGAAAACTCTGGTGGCTTTGAGGCTCAAGGGAAGAATAGATGGGTGTGAACAGAAAAAAAGGATAAACTAACAATTTGGCCTAGGGTAAAAGTGTAAATTACAGTTTACCTTGGCAGAAAGCATGTGCATGGAAACATTTTTTATGAGAGCTATTTATATCTCCAAGAGCAGTGTAACTGTTGTTTATCCCTCAGAATGTCCTTGTGAGGTGTGTGTTTTCTACCAGTCAGCCTTATGTGACTGTGACACGGAGATGCATTTATCATTCAGCTTCTAGGATCTAATATTTTAAGTTATCAACTAAGCTACTGTCAGTACACCCCCGTGCAAATGAGAAAATGGGAGAGTTAACGGGGCTTAGAACTTTGCTCAAACTCTTGAGTGGCGGCATTAGGACTGAATTTTGTAAGTAATCACTCTGTTGTGTTACCTAAGAGACATGGAACACATTTGTTTCTATGTACCATGCCTGCCTCTCCATCCTTCCACCTCACTCCCTTCTCTTCCATAGTCAGCTGTGTTATTAGCCATCAAGGAGCCAGGAAAATACATGCTTAGATCCTCAGTCTTGAATGCTATTTAAATGTTGGCAATCCTACCCTCTCCTTAAAAACCATCAGAAAATATTAATTAGATCAATGGAACCAAATGCAAACCTTCACCCCCACTCTCCTGAAGGCAGCATAACAAGAATAACCTAATGCCAACACCAGTTATAGTATAATATAGACCACCTATTTTGCTTTGCAGTTATAAAACCATTATAAAACCAATAGAAAACCCACTTAACTAAAATCAGAAGATATGGGTTCTAATCCAGTGCTTCTCCACTCTGGCTGCCAATTGGAAACACCTGGTGAGCTTTCAAAACCCACAGATGCTAGAGACACCCTTCGCCTCCCCACTCCCAAGAGTCTAATTCAGTTGGTTGCCGTGAGGTTCAGGCATAGTATTTTACAAACTCCTCAGGTGAGTTCACTGTTCTACTTTCCATTTTATAACATTTGCTTTTTGTGAATTCCTTTCAAGGACTCAAGTACCATTAAGCTTTTATTTTCACATCTCTAAAATTGGGGCAACACATACCTAACCTGTTTGTCTCATACAGTCATGAAGATCAAATGGGGAGATGATTTTAAAACTTGTGAAAACTAGGACATGCTGTACAAACATGAGACATGATGACGATCAGGTTAGTTTTCTTGTAATTTAAAAATTAAATTTGAAGAAACCTTGGGAAAACCTTTTCCTCCCATTTCCAGTTTCTTTGATTTTGACATTGGTTCCTTGATAAAACTTCAGTCTGTTTTTACTTGGGTATGTACTGTGTACTTATGTATAATGTTTGCTAATTGATTTATGTCAACTCAATGGTAAGAATTGATAGAAGTGTTGATTTGTGTGTGTGTGTGTGTGTGTGTGTGTGTGTATGCATGTACAAGTTTGTTGACGTAGATATCTGGAAAAAACTCTTTCGATAGATTTAAAGAGTGAATAGTGATAAACACATAAAAAGGCAATTGGCCAAAGCATGTCATGGTTTATTCATTCATCTAAAAAAAGACTCTTTTGAGGGATAAATATGTGCCAGTCCTTCGCCAAGACATAGAAATAGATGACATTGTCAGTGCCCTCAAGGAATTCACAGGCAATTGACAACGACAGACAAGTAAACCAACACTTATAAACAATTATAAACAAAGTCATGAATGCTGCAATTGAAGATTTTTCAGCACCCTGAAGAAGTCTGTAAAGAGAAGTGAAGGGCATGAGAATGTGGTCAGGAACACGTAAGAGAAGATATTAAGTGTGAACTGAGTCTTGAGGGACACACAGAAGTTAAGTTAGATGGAAGCAGGGGATGGGTCTTCTGGGCAGAGGGAAAAGTGCTGGAAGAGAAGTGAGGGAATGTGGCCCATTCAGGAAAGTGTGTGAAGTTCACATAACTGCATGTGAGAGGACTCTGGGAAAGTTGGTATTGGATGAGGCAGGAGAGAAGTAGCCAGGGGCCAAACATAAGTGGGTTTAGAATTTATCCTGAAGGCAATGGGGATACATTTTATTTTACGTAGGGGAGTATGGATTGGATTGCTTTTTTGTAAACTCACTCCAGTAACCATGGAGAAGGGAAGGAGATGGACTAGAAGGTAAAGAGACCAAAACAGTTCACCGTTGATGTAGTCCAGGCAAAAAATGATAAAAGACCGAACTGTTCCTACAATGGCAATAAGAAGAAGAAGGAGTTCAGTAGATTGAGCCATTTAGCAGAGTAGAATCAATACCATGCAGTGGCAGATTAGTAATAATCATATTAAACATTTAAAAAATAAAACCAACACATGATGTTAAAATGGGACTGTATTAGGCTGAGTAATGGTCCTCCAAAGACACTCACGACCCAATTCCTGGAGCCTGTGAATATGTTACTTTATGTGGTAAAAGGGACTTTGCAGATATGATCAAGTTAGTAGTTTTGAAGTTATCCTGGATTACCTGGGTGGGCCTGATGTAATCACAAGGGTTTTTTAAGAGAGCAGCAGGAGGATCAGAGTCAGTAGTAGGAGATGGGACAATGTAAGCAAGAGTTTGGAGCAATGCAAGGAAGGGATCACAAGCTAAGGAGTATGGGTGGCCCTTAGAAGCTGAAAAGGTAAGATGACGCCTCCTCTAAAGCCTCCAGAGGGAAACATCACTGTCAACTCCTTGATTTTAGACTTCTGACCTCACCAACTGCAAGAGAATACATTTTTTAAACTTCTAAGTTTGTGATAATTTGTTACAGCAGGAATGGTGCCAGGATTTTCTATCTCCCTGTGGATCAGCCTTTGGATCCAGGGCATGATCTTGGGTGAGGAGGCTCCGTTCAGCCAATGCAATTCCCTCAGAGCTTTCTGCTGGCAGCTCTGCCAGCAGCTGAAGGGGGATCTGTGTGGTTCATGTCAGCATCCACCACATCTGTTTTGTTTCGTTTTTTAGGTTAGATTAGTAAGTTCTACTTGTTCAATTTTTTTCTTTCTCTTTTATGCTGTTGTTTTTCCCTCAAATATTTGGCGAGTTTAGGTTTTCAGTTATACGTATGAATGAAAGCCTAGGCAGTTAATCTGCTAATTCTCTGTCGCTGTCTACAGTAAGGTTCTTCTCTGAATGAGGGCACTAACACAGAGCGCCATGTACGTGATTGGGGCAAGTAGAGCGGCAGGACTCCTTTTAAGATGCTCAGACAGGAAGCCATCTGGCAATCCCACGTGCCAGAATGGGGACAACTTTCTCCTGGGGTGTTATTTCTGCTCGGTGTCCCAGACAACTTAAACTTTTCTTTAGAAATTAATTATCTGATTTTAAGCCTGGGGAATAAACGCTAATCCTGTATGCCATAGAGATCTGTGTGTGAACGGTGGGAGAGGGGTTCCTGAACAAAGAGTGGACCATAGTCCAATATCGCCCAAACTTGTTTTACATAAAAAATCACCTGGAAACCTTGTCAAAAATCCAGAATCCTGAGTCATAATGCCAGATGCACTGAACTAGAATTCCCAGAGAAGGGTACTGAGGTTCTCTGTGTTTAACAGGAGAACTTGTTAAACTCCGAGTAATGTTATGATCAGCCGAGGCTGGTAACACATTCTATAGACAGTCCTTCAGTTGATCACTTTCCCCGTCCACCTACCCATTCCACTCTCTGTATCTGCTCCATTGAAGTCTCTGTGGCTCCACAGCTAGGAGCAGTGCTTCATATTCTGTTAGAGTTTTCTCATAGGTTTGTTTGAGATGGAGGATCCCACTTTTGTTTACCTCTTAATGTGATAGGTTCCACCTGATTTCCATATTACAGAGCGTCATCAAACTCTCTGGTCTTCCTGTTCCAAATTTATACCCTTCTTAGCTTCTTTCCTGTTTCTCCAGTGGGTTTTAAGAAAAGAGGGAAGGTAGACATGTGCACTCAAAATACCCTCTTAAATTGAACCTCAATAATCACACTTTGGAAGAATCTCCTGAGCTAGGCTGTGGCTGATGTGCAGTGTGACATTGGATGTGGGGCTAAGGGAGATGGAGCAGTCTTGGATCATCCTCAACTGGCTGTTTTTAGCAGTTGGGCAAATTTCTATGTGCTTCATGGAAAAGAAGAATTGAGGGCGGTATAGGAACCATTTTGCTGGGGAAAGAGAATGAATTTAGTTTTTTTACATGTTCAGCTTGATATGAAGGCCTAGGGAGGAGGTCTGATCTGGAAAAATATATGTGAGTCATTCATTCATTCATCAATTTGCATATGTTAAACACCTTCTTAGTATGTGCCAGGATATGGAACTGGAAATATCTTATAGGGGATAGAAACAGATAACTAAGCTAGTACCATAAAATATGATAAGTTCAATGATGAGAGATATCTGGAGTGCCTGCGATCTCATAGGAGAGGCACCAAACGCAGACCCAAGTGATCAGGGAAGGTCCTGACATCTAGGCCGAGACATGACGATCTGGATGAGTCTGGCAAAGTGGCCTCGACGGGGAAGTTATTTGAGAAAGAATGAAGAGCCAGTATGAAAGATGAGAGCCAAAGGAGAGTACAGTAGGAGTTCCTGTATGCTGATTCTTACCAGGAAGAAAGGCAAGAGAGGAGGCTGGAAAGGCAAAGAAGGGAAGATAATGTGGATCTTCTACACTGGGGAGCCACTGGAGAGTTTCATCCTAAAAGTGGATCTGAAACCTTAGAAATGGATGATATCACCCAGTGGTTCTCTAGCTTTGGTCTGTGTCAGAATCAACCAAGAAACTTGTCAAAAGACACGTACTATGTGTAGCACTGCATTAAGCCCTTTACATAGCTATCTTCTTTACATATGTTATCTCTTAAACCTCATGATCTTGGAAAGAGAGTGGAATTTATATTCACAAGGTCACTTCTGGCTATGAAGTCCCTGCCCTAACTGCCACGCATTAAGCCCTTTACATAGCTATCTTCTTTACATATGTTATCTCTTAAACCTCATGATCTTGGAAAGAGAGTGGAATTTATATTCACAAGGTCACTTCTGGCTATGAAGTCCCTGCCCTAACTGCCACACTGTGTTGTTTCTAGATACAAACATTGTGTAAAATAGACCATTGAATTTCTAGAGGGCATATAATGAGGTCTTTGAAAGTTCTGAGATTTGCAGTGCCCCTATAGAAAACCATTTACTCTCTCCAGTACCCAGAGATTTCAGTTCAGGAGAGCAGAAGGTGGGCCTAGGAATCTGAATTTTAACAAGTCTGAAGATATCACATGTTGTTGCAGATGATTCCCTGACCCTCCTTGGAGTAATTAGAGAATAGAGAAGAGGTCTGAGGTTGGTCCCTTAGGGCAGAAGAATCCATGAAAATGACTGAGAAGAAATGTCTGGAGAAGTAGGAGATAAACTTTAAAAGAGTAGTGTTATGGAAAAGGAGAGAATTTGGAGAAAGAGGTCAATGATAGGACAGGCAACAGCCAAGACAAGTTAGGTAAGGGCTAGAAAGTGCCCATTAGATCCTATCATCAGCTCACTGATAAGGCTGAGACCTTTTCCCCTAAAGCCATGATTCCCACTTCAGAAGAACTCCTATTTCTGCTTGTCCATGATGCTTGGAACTAGGCCTAATTTCCATTTTCCTCGTAGTTCTTCCTGTCTCGTAGAAGCAGTTAACAAATAGTCTCTGGAAGGTCATTTCTCTACAGCTTACCTGTGTTGGCACTTAATTTCAACCACAGCCAAGCTGTGAAGGACAGACTCACTGAAATTTCTTACAAATTCGCAAATATGCTCCAGGATTTGACCCTTTAAATATGAAAAGATTATTTGTTTCAATGAAGTGCTGCTCAAGCAGCAGTCTCTCCAATGAGGATTCTACCACCCACAATAATTGGACTTGAAGAGAAGAACTGAACTTGGGTTTAAGAAAAACTCTGTGCCTATTTTTAAAGGTAGGCCAACAAAATTCTCACGAAGTTTAAGCTGGAGGTGGATAACTCAGTGTTTTGGAGTATTGCTTTCAAAATCAAAATAAACAGATTTCTGCTTTGAAGGTATACTGGCTATTCAGACACCAGAGTAAGTGACATCTTTTCGACATGCTGAAATGTACGTACCTGATTCCTGCTGGATTTTACTCAGATTGAGTCTCAGCACAGAGTTGACTAAAAAACCAAGAGTGTTAAAATCTCCATTTAACTAACTCTCAATTATAGATGTTTATGATGTAACCTCATTATAACTATTATAATAACTATTATAACAATTATATAACCAACAGTTACAATTTCTTCCTAGTAACATAAAACATTTCTCCTAAACTGAATTCTAAACCTAGTTAATACTCCTTCAGCATTCTTCCATTCTTGTATTAATTCATGTATTGACCTTAAATTAGAGGGCCAAATTCTCAGCCCTGGAGATCCCATAGAAATTTTATGATAATAATAAATAACAATTACTGACTACCTACTATGTATGGCATGTTATTATGTTCTTTACATATCCTGGAAGCCTCACAGTTTTGGGAAGTAAATGGTATTTTTCCAAGATCATATAGCTGGTAAGTGCTGAAACTGAGACTTGAACCCAGAAAGTCTGGTTGCAAAGTCTTAGTTCTTACTCCTGTATTAGATTGCCTCCAGATAGAAGCATTGTATAATATAGACTCCTCAATTTCATGAAAGCTATAGAAGAGACCTTTGAGAATTCTGAGATTCACAATGCCACCAAAGGAAACCACCTATCCTATGAACAGTGGATAGTTTCCTAAACTCATTCAAGACCTTGCTGACGCTCCTATAGACTAGCCTCACCACACACTGTGTGTATTCATCTACACCTAACATCACCATAGATTACACATTATAGACCACTGAGTTCATTAGCTGTCATCTGTTTATTCAACAAATGATTGAGCATCTGATAAATAAGACAAGGTCCTTGTGTTCGTGGAGTCTTTATTCTGGTGGCGCAGGGGGAAGACCAGGAATGATAAATCTACAAATATCAAGAGTTTAGTAGGTTACTTTGTCGTTTGCATATACATGTAAATGTTGTTGAGGTTGTAGAGGGCACCCAAACAACGAAGGCATCTTTTAGGATGTGAGGAGAGACGAGTTTACGACGTTGCTAAAGACTAAGGGACTTCTCTTTGGAAAGGGCTGAGAGCCCCCATCTTCATCAGATGGAAACACCAGGGGAAAATGTTGCTCGTTGGAAGGAAAGGAAGAAGTCATGTCAAGGAGGTGTTAGGCTATGAGTTCTGAGACATTAAGAAAAGAACATCTGGGTCACTAAGTTTTTTTGGTTTGTGTATTCCTGTCAGATAAGAGACAGTCAGTGGACATTTCTGTAGTAACCTGAGGTAGAACTTCAAGCTTCCAGAAGAAAAGGAAGAAAGAATACTAGCAGTTCATTCTAGAGTGTTGCTTCCTTTTACCTGCCAGTGCTCATCTTCCAACACCATTCAAGCCTTCTGAAATGGCCTCTCGCTCATCTGGAGAGTTTGGGAACTCACAACCTTTCATATCAAACTCTGCAGATAAAGCAGGATGAGAACTTAAACTCTTATGATTACTGCCATTAGAAACCAAGTAAAAAGTAATTTTCTATTCCACTGCTTTTATTAATCGTGGCATATAGCTTATTGTTTGCTGTATCTTTAAATTACTTTGTATTCTAGATTCTGGGTAAGTGTTTTAACTGATTTTTTTTAGAGAATTATCATGAGAAACAAAACTATTTTTTTAATAAATTTATTTTGGCTGCATCGGGTCTTCGTTGCTGCTCTTGGGCTTTCTCTAGTTGCAGTGAGCAGAGGCTGCTCTTCGTTGAGGTGCGTGGGCTTCTCATCGCGGTGGCTTCTCTTGTTTAGAAGCACGGGCTCTAGGCACACAAGCTTCAGTAGTTGCAACACACGTGCTCAGTAGTTGTGGCACTCGGGCCCTGGAGCAAACGGGCTTCAGTAGTTGTGGCATGTGGGCTCAGTAGTTGTGGCTCGCGGTCTCTAGAGTGCAGGCTCAGTAGTTGTGGTGCACAGGCTTAGTTGCTCTGCGGCATGTGGGATCTTCCTGGACCAGGGCTCGAACCCATGTCCCCGGCATTGGCAGGTGGATTATTAACCACTGTGCCACCAGGGAAGTCCAACAAAACTATTTTTAATAATTCACCAGAAAATCTGAATGAAAGGCCCATTAATTATTTTTATGGTGATATCTACGGAAAACACAAATAGATTAATTATTGAGTTAGCAATTACCATCAGCCAACCTACTGGAAATCTTAAGATAAGCGCTACCATAATATTCCTATTTAAAAATTTGAGGTATAATTATCTCTAGATTATTTTCAAGACAATCTATTTGGTTATTTAACATTTATACTTTGTTCAAATTTATAAATAGAATTATTTTTTAAAATAAGAAAATTAAATTAAGGTAATAAAAAAACATTTTGAACTTCAGAAATAGTGATTTTTTTTTCCTCAGGAATGTATGTAAAACTTCCAATCACCTATATTTACATTCAAAACAATACTCTCTTCTTTACTAGAAGAATAAATAAACTTTTCTGTTATGTTTATATCTTAATAGTTTGAAAAGCACTAGAACTCTGGAAATGACTCTGGATTTTAATTCTCTCTCCAGTACTTACTAGGTATATATTCTTGGACAAATCTCTTAATCTCACAGAGCTCTTACTTTTTTATTGATAAAACGAGGGTAAGCTTGAAAAGTATCTCACAAGCTTGTTGAGAAGGTCAGATGAGATACCATATATGGTGTGGATAATGTGTATAAACTAGGAAAGCCTACATATATACATAAACACACTCATAAAACATTTTTTTAAGATTGGTTAACTAGATTTGTAGGCAAAACCCAGTGAATTGATAATTATAGAAGAAATATTTTGTGTTTTAAGATAATAAAACCTCTTAGGAATTTCTACAACTCAATGATGTAAGGAAGGAGAACATATTTAAATGAATATGCCCTGTACTGTGGTCGGAACAGAGCACAGCCCATCCAGGAGTTATGCTGACAGGAAGAACACTTCTTCAATGGGACATGGATGCTAGATTCAATCTTTTAATTCTTATCTTAAACAACCCTTTCATACAATATTGATTTTATATTGGTAAGTATATTTAAATTAATAGAAAGTAGTTGTCAACCTTATTCGCCCTCTCCAGCGCAAGTTCTTTGTTCATTTTGTTGCCTGCCCATTGCTGTGAAGTTAGAGATCTTCTCTTGTTTTGTTTAATGTACTAGCACATGTGGAGTCCCAGTCTCAGGTGGAGCACTAGGCAGGGCCACTGGGTGAGGCTGGAGACAAACTCAATAGAAGACATCATCACTACCCTTTAGGAGCTTCTGATCCAGTTGAAGGAATGCATATCAGCATTTCAAACAAGGGACCACACATTTATGGACCAACATGCCAGTGAGAGTAAATTGATATAGAAACTGTGCTGGCCTGAGGGAGAGATTATGGGCCCAAATACTTTTAATTCAGATTGTTTTCTGCTTGGGTATGATCTGCAGCTGTCAGTCACGATGTGTCTGAATGGTTGTCAAAAGCATGATTTGAAACTTTCACATCTCACAATTCATCCCTCTTCTATTCTTTTTACCCTTGCCCTATAAATTGGACAGATTGTACATTTGTGGGGTGATTTATAGTTTAGCTTATATATTTTCATACTTACTGCAAGAGAGTACATTTATTCTTTGCTACAAAATAAAGAGGAAAATCCACACTGTCAAATCCTACCAAAGAGATAGTTTATTACGTCTAGACTAATTATTGTAGTAGTTGCATTAGGCAGCAACTGTTCTTTTGTTATACAACATGAAAAAGTTCCATTTGATTCTGTTAAATAACTAAATAATGTGACTGACTCTAACCATACTTTTAAAGTTATAGTTTATCCACAGAACTCTGTGTGACAGGGCTTAATTAGTTCTAATAAGCTATACCTGGTGGAGCTTGCCACATCAGTCAGGATAGGCTAGGCCCCCAATTTTTGTTCTCTGGTCTCTTTACTTTAAAAATTATTGAGGACTCCCAAAGAGTGTTTGTTGAAGCGGGTTCTAGCCACTTATTTTTCTTTTTCATATTAGAAATGAAAAATAAGAAAATTTAAAACTACTTATGATTTAAAATATCAACAACAAATCCATCACATGTTAATATAAATAACACACTTTTTGTGGAAAATTGCTAAATTTTCCAAAACAAAAAAAAATTCAGAAGGAGAGTGCCATCATTATAAATTTTTTTTCAAATCTCTTTAACCACTGGATTCTTTTATCAGCTTCTGCATCAGTTGGCTGCAATATCACACACCATGTAAACTTTGGAAAACTCTACTTTGCACTTGTGAGGGAATAAGAGCAAAAGGAAAAATAACATCTACATATTATTATGAAAATAATTCTGACCTCGTGGATTCCTTGAAAATGTTTCAGGAACCCCAGTGGTCTCCAAACCATACTCTGAGAACCACTGGACTAAGTTATACTATGATAATATACAATCCTCAAATCCTAGTGACTTAACTGTAATGTTTGGTTTTTTTTTCCCTTCTCTCTCATTCTCATATCCATTTTAGATCAGTTGGACATTTTGCTCCATGTCATTGTAGCCCTCACTCTGGGATCCATCTTGGTGGAGCAGAAACTCTTTAGAACATTGCTGGTAACCGTGGCAAAGGGGAAGAAGAAACGGCAAAAGACGCACTGATTCTTAAAGCTTCCCCCTGTAAACGACACCTATTAATTCTGCTCATGTGCCATTAGCCAAAGCAATTCACATATCCTAGCCTGACTTCATGAAGGCAGGGAGGTGTATAACCCTCCTATAGGGACAGACACAGGCTATTAGTGAATAGTAATACTGTCTACTATATTCAGTCATATATGTAAAGCACATCTAACTCTGTTGTGTCAAGTGATTAGATGCTTATAGACTTTGATCTTCGTCAGATGTTAGTAAGGCAGTAAGGCAATCTTTATCTTTGCCTCCAAATCTCCTTTTCTAGTTTTCTAGAATTTGACAAATGCCTGATGTGTATTTAGTGTTGAATAAACATTCATCATCTATATGGACAAGTATCTGATAAAATATCATTTAGATATACTGTATATAGCATGACACTTATGTGCCTAGAATTTCAATAAGAATGATGTATCCAAATACTGGCCAGGTTAATTTTGAATCTGGGAAGGGTCTTATTGATAATCTACCTTAACCCTGTCATTTAACAGATGATTCAATTGAAGTGTAAAGAAATTAAATACCACCATTTTAATTTTTATTTTATTTTTTATTTTTTTTTGTGGTACGTGGGCCTCTCACTGTTGTGGCCTCTCCTGTTGCGGAGCACAGGCTCCGGACACACAGGCTCAGCGGCCATGGCTCATGGGCCCAGCCGCTCCGCGGCATGTGGGATCTTCCCGGACCGGGGCACGAACCCGTGTCCCCTGCATCGGCAGGCGGACTCTCAACCACTGCGCCACCAGGGAAGCCCTAAATACCACCATTTTAATCCTAGAAATGGAAATAAGCTTAATTGTGTCTAGCATGTTTTTTGAAAATTGTGTTGAGTTTAGGAGGGCTTCTAGATAAGTCCCAATAAATACTCAAATGATATCGTCTTACAGATTTCTGCATCAGAGTTGCATATTGTACCAAATCTAAAATTTCTAGGACTCAAGAGAAAAATTAAGATAGTTTTAAAGCAACTATAGCCTAAAAACTTTATTCACTTTGCTTCCCTTGAGGTGCCACTGGAATAAGAAGTCTTTGTCAAATTTCTAGTTCTCATACAGGCTTGAACTTATTCTGAATGTTGCCGTGTTGACTACTTCTACTGCAAAAGCCATTTTCTAAAACCAATTATGCTCATAGAAATATCTTGCAGATCATAACAAGGTTATATAATATGAATCGCCAAGATGTGGGCGATTGATCCCACCTCCAAGAAATCCAATTAAGCGTTTATGTTTTATTCTCATTAACTCTAGAACCAAAAGTGCCAAACTTAAGTAAAAGAGATTGAATATAGACAAATATACAACACTGCATTTTCCCCAAGTACAGTAAAAATTAATCAATGAAAAAAAAAAAAAAAGCTTGTGTTCTTAAGGTACATTCTTCCTAAAAACAATACTTGGGCTTCTCTGGTGGCGCAGCAGTTAAGAGTCCACCTGCCGATGCAGCGGACACGGGTTCGTGCCCCGGTCTGGGAAGATCCCGCATGCCGCAGAGCGACTGGGCCCATGAGCCATGGCGGCTGAGCCTGCGCGTCCGGAGCCTGTGCTCCGCAACGGGAGAGGCCACAACAGTGAGAGGCCCGTGTACCGCAAAACAAACAAACAAACAAACAAACAAAATACCTTATTCCAATAAACCTTTACAATAGCCCAATAAAGGTAGGTAAGGGTAGGTAAGGGACAAATATTCCCTTTTCATAGATGAAAAAATAAAGGCACAATCAGGTTAGGGGAGAAGCACGAGGTCGTGCAATGAGTCATTAACAAAACCAAGAAGTCATGATATTTTTTTCTTTCAGTTTGGTGTCCCAGACATGTAGCCACTGTAACCATGATTATACATTTTGATAAATAACAGAAATACAAAAAGAATCCTGGTCAAAATATCTGGAATGAAACCTAAATTGTACATACAGCCATTATCTTTACAGGAAACAAGAAATTGCTACCATTTTCAAAAACATGTTCCCCAGTATTTTTTCCCATTTTCTTTGTATTCAAAATTATCTATTGTCTAACTTCAAATAAATGCAAATATAACTGTGGTACAAAGTAGCATTTGTGCCACTAGTACCATTAAAAACCATCATGTGTGAATGGGTTTTAATTAGGCTGTATTAGATTAATCCCATGTCTCCATTGGTTGTAACAAATGAAAAGATAGTATGCACTGTCATGGGGATAGACATTTAAAGCTCAATGTAACTTTCATATTTTTCCATGTGATCGGTCAGCTAGGACTTCCTTTTAATTTGATGAAAATTTGGTTTGTAAATCAGAAAACCTTTTAATTGCAAGAAATGCGAAGCAGGAATCTTTTTTTTTTTTTTTAAGGATTGACATTACCTTTGTTGTTTGATACATTAAAATAAGACCCATAAGGGACAGCTTCTAAACAATGAACTTCACATAAAATAGATAAAAGCTTGCTCCTTGGGCCTACATAGAAATTCAGACAGAGGCTTGGAAAGAACAACTTAATACTTCTAATATGATAATATTGCCTAGGTAGCAGTAGAGTATTTGTTATAAAAGGTCTTAAATGTCATTTCCTAAAGACATTTTGAGGTAATTTTAACCACTCTTAAAATAATTGCATATAGATTATAGTTATTGTATAAGAAAAGACTTGCTTCCAATATAAGCAATGTTGGGAAGTTAAATGTAAATTTAAGTAGTGAAACCTAATTTTTAAATCAGAAAAATACTCCAGCCAATGTGTAAGTTTTGCTTTGTCACTATACTGTATTCCGTTCAGTAGAACAAAGACCAGTGCATAATGAGCCAATGTAAATGAAGTCAAATCAGCAAAAGCATAGTGGGGGAAGGGAGGTGTAAAATATGACAGTCGGTATAATGACCAGGGAGTAGAGAATTTAAATGTTTAATGCCTACACATTCAGATTCATTTTTCTGTCATCGCTTTGAATGGGTAGACTGAGGTGCTTGAAAGTCTAGAATGAAAACATCATCCCCTGGACCAGAAGAATTATTAATATTATTTAATAGCACAGATGTGGTCTGCACTCATAATCGTCCTCTTTCTACCACTTCCCCCACCCACTTCAGGAAAAAAAAAAAAAGAAACATGGTTATAATTAGAGTTGATTAGAAAATGCTCTAAGTGTTTATTTGGGGCTTTCTCTCTTACTCTCCTGCATATGTGCCAGCTTCTCATTTCCCAGCCATGATGGAAGCTCAGAACACAATAGGAACACAGCAACAATGTGAATTGCAAATCCATGCATATCTTTCTGCACAACCTACCTGATTAACTCTGAATAAAATGAGTATCCTCTAAAAAATATCCTGAGCTGTAAACTGTTTTACGACTGATGACGGGCTTTGGAAAAATACTATACATGCCTTACAATCAACTAGACAGAGTTGTGTTAAACAGACTTGCTTAGCCCTTGTCTGTAAATTACTCCCCTCCCTCTCCGATAAAGGAATGGATCTTGCTTAACTCCCCTCCCTCTCCGATAAAGGAATGGATCTTGCTTAATAATCTGTGCTGCTTAGCATGTGTTAAACTGTGCATATGAAAATCTTCATATTTTACATAGACCGCACTTCAGGACTATAACAAGCCTTTATCTTAATGTTCTCATATTTAACATTTTCCTACCTAGAGTGTGAATTTTCAAGAATACTGGCATAAAGATCACTTAACGCAGTGTCCCCCGCCATCCCATTTTCTCTCATGTGCAGTTCCAAACTATGGCTGTCTTGAAAGATATTCATAAATTCATTTCGGTGTCTAGGCAGTTTAACATACAGTAATTAACCTGGAGCTATAAACAGCAGAGCATATACATGGACTTATCAGATTTCAATATTACATTAAACTAGAGAATATTAATCCCTAAAAATGAGTGCACTGATAATATGAAGGTGAAATTCTATTCGGAGGGGGGGGAGATGGGTGGAAAATGAAAATTATTGTAAAATAAGTCAGATTTCTAGTTTTAGCGTTAGTTAAATCATTGAAGATAATTTGTGTCTTTACAGTTTAAAAAAGGGAGAAAAGATTTCTTTGGCACTGGTGACGTGTGATAAAAGGCTTCGGTTAAACTAGCTCCATGTACGGGAGGGGTGAGTGTGTGTGTGTGTGTGTGTGTGTGTGTGTATGTGTAGGGTTAGGGAAACACAGGAACCTGAATACTTTGTAAATATTTAAGCTTTTTGCAGGCTGGAATTTAAAGAAGAAATAAAATGCTAGCCTTTTACCTTTGAACCCTTTGGTGAAATATCTTAATGTGGCCAAATGTGAACATAGTGAACTTAATCAGTCAATTTGACTGAGATTTATGAAGTTTTTCATTCTAAATGCATTTACATAGACACAAGCACATATATGTACATAAATTTATTTTATTACATGCATTTTACACAAACTGAACCTTAAGCAGTTGAAGTAGTAAAAAAGCCAATCAAAATACTCTTCATATATCCTTAAATCCATAAACCTCTTTAAATTGTCTCTTTTAAAAAACAACTAAATTATGGAAATGCAGACTGCATTACAGAATATTTGCCAGTTATATCTTGATTCTTATTTGAAATTCCCACAAGAATATAGGCATGACAGTAATATAAACCATAGAAACAGGCAAAAAAAAGTAGAACACAGGGACTTGTAAATAAATCCATGAATATCAAGAAGCACAGATGCTGAGATTATGCATTTTTACTAGTACAGTTCTGTGCTTGTAAACTATAAGGCCAGACATTTGTAAGATGCAGTGTAGCAGGCTCTGCAGAGGGAGGGAGAGGAAGGAGAGACACTGAGAAAGGTAGGGAGGAGGGAAGAAGGGAGGGAAAGTGAGTGAGAGGCAGGGGCGGGGAGAGAGAGAGAGAGATTGAGAAGAAGAGAGGGGGGCAGATAGCCAGACACAATAACGCATAATAATGTTAACATTCCTGCATGTCTAATGGCTTAAATATGCTGTGTGCCTCACTCTAGCCCCACACGGCAGCTGATGTCAAAGAACCATTTAATATTTTATCAATAGTCCTTCTTTGAACCAAAAAATATTTTTTTCCCTATAAAAAGAATTCAGGGGCTTCCAAGCATGAAAAAAATTAAATCTCTTGAATGGCAAAATTTTAAGACACAACATATTTGTGAATACCTCATGTTCAGCAAGATTCACACCATTCTCCGATGCATCTTACATTATTTACATCTCAGCAATGTCAACATGTCTTATTTACCAAGGAAACATAAAGTCATATTTTTAGCATCTCTTTTTTTCACATTAGGAATGTATAGCTTTACTTTTTAATGTAAAAGAAGCCCATTGATTGAATTATTATTATAATATCAGTTGGACTTTTAGGTTGTTGTTGTTTTTTGGTGGAAATATTGTTTTCTTGTTTGGTGGATACTATGCCTGTAACAAAGAATGACTGAATTGTCTTAACAAAGAAGATGAAGGCTGTATGTGTTGGTTACAATAGAATAACCACCTTCCAGATCTCTTAAATCTACAATATATGTAGTGTGGGTCCTGAGTGGCTTTTGTTTTCAATGTCTTTTGTAAGCTTTTAGGGTTTTTTCTGCATCAAATGTCAAGTTAATTTACAGGGCGCTATTACTGATATGTTTCCTTGGCTTGTGGTTTTCTGTGAAAGGCAGGCAGCTGAGACCAAGTCTTAGGCTAGGGGGGAGGGGCAGCCGGCGAGCCCATAACACATACACTGTGCCAGGGTCTGTAAATTGGCTGCCTGTATGACAGCGGGCCCAGTGAAACCTCTGGTCTTCATTTGCATGCTGAAGAATATCCAGGATTAAACCAGACTGATTTTCATACAGGATTTAGACCTGACATTTATTATTCGGTTCACAGACCTCTTGAAGGAAAGTTTGTTTTCCACTCATAGATGAAAAATCTTCTAAGATAAATAAAGACTGGCTTAGCAGTAACAGTAAATAAATAGCCTTCCTGTATTTCTTATGAATTTATCATATATGATTACCAGACAGATGTTTGCCACCAAATTACTATATTTTTCTCTTTAGCAGTACTAAAGAAAAATGTCTATCAAAGCCCCTCGCAGTATTTGTAAAACATATCCATTTAATTCTGGAACTTGATTTTTCATGAATACAATTTAGAGGCAGATACTTGAGTATTAAAACAAAACAATATTGGAGTAGTAAAATACTCTGAAACGCTTAATTTTAAATTTGCTTCATGTGTTTTTATGAGGACAGAGAAGATTTTGGTTATACTGTAAGCATCAATTACACACTTTTATATAAAACATGAAAATTATAAATGAACATTATACATGAGCCCTGTGCACCACATTTATAATACAGATAGTTCATTTTCATTGCCAAATAGATCCATAAAATATTCCAGTGTCTTTTAACATTTAGGTATTAACTGTTTGTCCAGACAAATACTTATAATCCAATACTTTGACAATATTTTAACCAAACCAAGGTTTAATTTCTAATGTTCAAACAAAACATAGTTTGACACAGTGCCAATATGAAGAAACATGGTACAGTTGCTTTACGTTTTCTGGAATTCATTTTCTGTGTGGGCCAGAGTAAAGACTGCAAATAGTGATCAAGCAGGCCCAGAAGAAATTTAGAATTCCTCATGTATTAATAAACACAACAGACTTTTCAAATGCATTGAAAACACACTTTATTTAGTTAATAAATGTATGGTAAAATAATACAAATGTCAGCAATTAAATATATTATTGTTTCTGTCAGTGCATATGGAGAAAACACTGTAAAATCTGCTATATATTTGAATTTTTAATGTATCAATGGAACTTTTGAAAATGTGTTCTTGTATTTAATTTCTTTATGGATATTAACTTATTCATAACAAATCTTACACATGGACAATATGGGATATATTCTTTGGAAATTTTTGTTTGCCTTAATGTTGCATTTTATTATAAAGGTACATATGAATCACATTTACTTCTTCAAATCAATTTATGATTATACTCAGTAGGAAGCATGTATGATTAAAGTTTTAGATAGAATATATCAATGAACTTCTCATAGTGTGATATCAGTATCTTATATACAAATTAGATTATTAACCAAGCATTTAATAAATGAACAAATGAGTCCATCTAGTTTTGCCTTAATTCAATTACCATATATAATATGCACACAAATAATCAGACTCTTTACCAAAAATTAGGTACAACCAAAGAGGAGTTATTGCTGGGAAAAGATTTTGGTCATCTTTAATGAAGAAATATATCTCCTTTATATGTATGTAAATTACAAATGTTAGCATAAATATTATTGCAAAATGTGTCTACACATGCAAAGTGAAGAAAATCAAGGCACTTATTTGAACAATTCAGGCTAAACCCCACACTTTCACTTGCAATAGATAATTGAGGCAAAAGTGTTTTTCCCTTGAATTATCTGGATGATTGCATCAATTCTTCACTTTGCTTTGTACGAGTATATAGACATAGCAATTGTGTGTCTTTAGAAATTGCCACTTTAAAAACATGCAAATACAGAACACATTCATTTACGACACTGCTACTTTATAGGCTTAATACACCACTGGACTTATTTGTTAATGAAATTGGAATCTTAAAAAAGGGGAGGGGTTAAATATATTTTCCTAAGTAATTATTTCTAAAGCAACTTACAGTGATATTTAGATGTGACATACAATTATATATGCATCATGCAAACTAGGTTTCTCCAACCTTTTCTGGCATACTAATGCCCCAGTCTCCTTCATTATTATTTCTATTAGCAGTCTACTTCCACAGTAGGCCCTGATAATTGTATGGAGAGTATTCACGATGGTGTGTTACAAATACAGTACTGAGAAACATTTAATTGTGAAAGTTTGACCCTCCACCTGAAAGTATATGCTTGAGAAAAAGGAATTCTGAATCCAGTTGGTTAGAATGGGGAGGATCATTTTCAATCAAGCCAATTTTTAATGACTTTATTGTTAATACACTTAAAAACATGGCTGATATAATGACTTGAACTCACCCGGTTATTTCGTCCTTTCTAGTGACTGCATAAGAAATAGATATTAATTGCCCTGCCATTTAAAGTTCTTGATACAACTCACATTACTCACTTTAAACTCAAGATGTCTCTCAATTAAATTCTGGGCTCTTTATATCTTCAATGTAATTAGTATTGTACAATATTCATGACAAACATAAGGAACAAGGAAGAGGATTCCTACTTGGTAATCATGGTAAATATGAAATTGTCAAGCTAGTTCTAATTAGTCACTGAGATAAAGATAATATACAAGTCTCTAAGAGGTACAACAAAACTTAGAACAAAATTCAGATATGTCACAATTAGATTATTGTTTCAAATGCCTATGCTTAATGAAGTTGGTGAACCCTGTTTGCCAAATAATTCTGTCAGGCAAGCAGTCATAGTTTAAAAGTAATTAAGCAATTCAGCCTCATCTTAAAATGGCACATGCAAAGGTCCATGTTTTGTTGGTTTGGAAATGTGTAAGATGCTTGATAGAAAGCATCCTCTAAGAAAATTCAGTGTATTATACTTTTTAAACTTCAACAGGTAGAGAATCATTTTTAAACTTGCCTTTAAAAAGCATTCTAGTAAAGCATTTAATTGTTTAACATTTTTATTATTCAAGTTCTTACCATTTCATACTACTCCCTAGAGAGGGGCCAAGAAAATATTTAAAATACTATAGAAATATAAAGGATAAGATATTTGTCACTCTCGTTTAAATTGATGTATGCCGCTGTCCTATAAACGTCACATCGGATAACCCTGAAAAATTACCATGAATCTCCATAATTACGCATATTCATGATGCTGTTTTGCATAGCGCTAACAGCAGACTGCATGTGGGGTGGGACGTGAAGGGGGGTAGGAGTGATGTGATGGATTAAAATTATTACCAGTATCATGGAAATAGACATAGCAACAGTTCCATTTTGTTAGGTCTTAGAAAACAAAAGCATATCATAAAATTGTATAGTAATTAAATAACTCGAAATTTTTCTCCTACATATTTCACAATAAAAAGTTAACACCGACAGACTGACTAGAAACATCATTGTTACTTGAAATGTGCTTATATTTGTCATAGATTCCTAGGTATAGGACTATGTCAACTGAAAGGAGACGGTGCTTGTTAACTTTTTTTGAGGCGGGGGAGTGGAGAAGGTGAGGTGATGGAGAATTTTCAAGCCTTCGAAGTAGTACACGGGTTTCTTACATGGTTCGAAAGCTCTTGATGAGCTGAGTGCAAGTCATGTAGGTACGTTTCTTCTGATAAATATGAGAACAGAATCATATTTAGTAAACTGTTAAAAGGCTCTAAGAGATAGAAAAGTTGTCTGGTGTCTATCTCAATAGTTTTTTTGTGCTGAGGCAGAGAGCAGAGTTCATCAGGGACTCTAGAAGTAATTACCGACGGAGTTTGGGTAATACAAATGCTTGGGTAAACAGCGATTGTTCTTTCCACAAGATTGCGAGTAGAAACAACAATACTGGTATTGTCCTCCACTTCTCATTAAGGGCACTCGGGGAGGGAGTGCTGCACTGCGAGGCGGATGGGAAACTGACAGGCAAACTGTGCTCGGAACGACTCTCTTCTGATCCCACTACCACAAACTCTGGCTTTTGGCATCAGGAGTGCCAGCTGCATCAGGAGAAGCCAAGCCTGTCATACCATCTTCACATCAAATCTTCAGGATACAAGAGCTAGAGCATAGTTAGAGCTTAATGAAGAAACAAATACAAAAGGGAAGATTAGGCCTTGTTAACACTTGCATTCATTTGTTCTTATAGAAACTGCATTGGATGGGTTGTTTTATAGAACTCATTCTTTTTTCTCTTAAGCAGAAAAGTTACATTGAGGATGCTTTTTTTTTTTTTATTGTAAATACATAGGAAAAAAAAAATCTTTCAGTTCCCCTGTAACTATCAGGCAACAAATTGTTTTGTCAAAAATGCCATTGAAACAGTGATGTCCCTGACAACTGTCAAAATTGGTAAATAAATATTTTCATTTTTTAATATTAATCTTATTATACTTCTTGCCACATCAAGCATTTCCTTGCATACTTAAGTGGTACCATTGCATTCTTTTGAAAAATTAGGATGTGAAACTTTATCTATTGTTATTAGATAACAAACAATCTCCTTTCTGGGGTGAAAAATTTATGTTTCATGGCACCACATTGCTTTTATCTTCAAATTAATTGCATTTGAGAAAAAGGAATCATAGTTTTAAAGTTCACTATAAACTAGCCAGAAAGTTTGACAGCAGAATGCTGCAATTATTTTTTATTGTTGTAAGTAATCAGTCAGCTGTACAAAGGTGTGTTGTGTACAGCTGCAATGTAAAACCTATTTTTGTTTATGCTATCTGTCAACCACTTAATATGGCTAAGGTGCATTCTAAATGATATTATTCCAAAGGAAACAGGAACGCTTTAAGGAAATAATGTACTTTCTATTCTATGCTTTGTGTGTAGGGCCTACCCAAGAAAGGCTCATAATGTATGTGTGGTTCTTAAACTTTAGATACATGTTGAAAGAGAATGGGCAATTTGTTGTAGACTTTGAAGAGGGGATATGTAATACCTGTATCAGGACTAGAGATATTTGATTTTTACAAATTCTCAGATATTTTAGATGCAAACTAAATGAGGAGACCCTTCGTGTGCTTTGCCTTGCTTATGATGGTAAACATAGGCATATGGACAGCTAGGTATCCTTTCAGAAAGTAACTTTCTGTAGACATGAAAAGACAATACTCAAACACAGTGCAGCCTAATTACTAAAAGAATTATTTTTATGAGAAAGGCATTTAAAATTACATCCTATATTTTCAGTGTGGTGGGAATGGATCCCCTTTATTCTGTTAGTGTCAGGAAATATCACCAATGTAGTGTTTTGTGCTGAGTTCCAGCTTTTACTGTTTGTGGTTATTATATTATGTTTGACATGGTTTTTGTCCATGGTATCTAAAATAGCCAAACAAAAGTGGACCTTGAAATACTCAAAAATATCTGCTATTTCCTAGTGATCATACTTCTCAGTACTTTGAACTGTAGATGTCACCTTTTTAAGGTGACTGCATCTCAAAATGTGAGGTTATGTTGTAGGGAGCTGACCTCGTTACAAACACTTCTCAGAGAATTCGTTACAATGAATTAATTGATTAATCTTTTAAATGGCACTTGGTATTTATAAGTGGCAATTCTCATATGCTTTCAGACCAAGAGCAGTTAAATAATGAATATTGCTATTTTTATTTGTTAATTTTATTAGCAATCTCCTCAGTGGTTTATAATTAAACATGACAGGTGGATTTGCATGATGTTTCTAAATGTGCTTAGCTACTCAATAGTATTAATGTAACTTTTTGTGCTAACAAGTAAAATGAGACTACATTTTTCTCTCTGATCAATAGAACTCCTTTTTAGGATTTTATTAATAATTATTTTAGCATTAATGTGACTATACTTTATATTCATCTCTAAAACTGTCCAACCGATTTTACGAATCCGTTATGTATCAACAGGACTTGCAACTAGAGAATGTACAAGAGAATCTTTACCTCTGGAATTCATTTCATCTTAAGTAAAACATTATAAAATGTGTATGTGTTTATTTGGATTACTTTAAGACAACAGTATAACAGAATAGAGTAAAATAGCTCATGTTACCTAAAGCAAAATTTAACAAAAATATTTATGTTTATTGTACCATAATCATCACGTGTACATATTACATATATTTAAATATTTTACTGACAAAATGAATGCAAGAAAGTTTTCTGTTTGAATATGTATGAAGCTGGACTGAAGTTGTAGAGTTTAGGTGAGAGTAGGTAGGGCTGTGAGTATTAATATTACATGTATTCGATTGATGGTGATCTGGCTGCATTTTAGATCACAAAACATTATTTAAAGAAGTTGATATTTTTATAAAGATTAATGTTAATTTGCACAGGTTTATAACTTAGTTGAACAAAAATAAAAGAAATTATACTTTTATTTAGATCAGGAAGTATATACCATGAATTTAATTAAACTTTCCTTTAAAATGAGTTTTACGTTGTTTTCCACACAACGTGAAAAATCAACTTTTCTCTTTAATGTGTTGAAAAATTTGTTTGGTAAGAATAGAATAATTCAAATGTAGCTAAAGAAATTAAGTATATAGAAATATTGAATATTTGGGCACTGGATAAGCTTCTATTGAGTTGTTTTCTTTTTTGAAAGATGTCATCCCTGATCAGAGCTCTAATGAGAATGAACTTACGTCGGTGCTCTCACCTGCCCCTTAACCACTAGCAGTGTGGAGGCAGAGGGGGTATGTATAGCAATAAAATCGTGGCTGGGCCTAGTAGCAACCGATTTCTGCTATAGCATCCTAACCTCAAGCTTGCTAAAATTAGAGGCACAATCCCATTAAAAATTCCTCGTGGTTGCCACCCCTGTTGCAGAGAAGAAAAGCACAGTTTTCTTGGAGGAGAACTGACTAAAGGGGTAGGAGCTGGGGAGTTGTTATGTAGTCAGAGTTCTTTTAACCTGAGCTCATACTTGTATGTACTGGATAAGTGTATCTGTTCACTCTGTTTTCCACAGGCTTCTATCTCTAGGAGCTTAAGAAAATCCATTCATCGAAATTGTAGTTTGCCTAATATTTCCACTCAGTACGGACGCTGCTTGGCTTGAGTGAATCAGGTGGTCATTTTGGCATGTAGGAATTTACCTGTAAGAGGGCTGGCTTTGGAGTGAGGAGATCTGGATTAGAATTGCACCTTGTCCTTATTTGGAGCATTGTCTTAGCTTCAGGAATTTCTTCCTTACACGGTGACTCTAAAGATTACATAAAATATCATCTGACAAAATAGCTACTACTATATCTGGAACATAAGAGATGTCCCAGAATACTGGTTGAATTAAAATTTGAATGTGTAGATACAGTCCAGGATAAATTCAGAGCTGAGTGGTTTTTTAAGAATGGTTGTTTTATCTTGAGCAATGCATGGGGTGGTGGGTGGGGAGGGGTGCCCTCAGAGCCCCTTCATCATCCGGGAAAAGCGATGAGGCCCCGCGTGGGGCTGTTGCTTGAGTCTCAGGTCAGAGTTGCACATTTAACCAAACCATGTGAAACTTTTGAGTGTTTTCTTATAGCTACAACTCAGGCAAGAATCGAAACACTAGATGCTTAGAAGCAAACAAAAAGAACGAAAGTTCACACAGAAATCCAATGTTTTTTTCTTTTTTTTAAACACAGAACCTAATGTATGATAGATTAAATAAACATTTGCTGAATGAATACACAAATAAAGGTGTATTTTAAATATGAAACCACTAAATTTGAAAATACGTAATTCCAAGTTCACCCCCAATTCTATCCTTTTTTTCTTTTGAGAATAAAAAGTTCAAGAGACTTTAAGAGAATGAAGGGCACTCTAAAATGATCCATCATTATGTTCACATATGTTGAAGAAGAACCTACTTGACATACACCTTTATGGAGTGTAGCTTTAAGTATAAGAATAAGCCCATATTAATACATGTTTCTTGTACGATTTTTTAAGCACACATTCTAGCATAGTTACTACATATTTATTCATGGAATAGTCTATCATTCCTTCATAGTACAAGCATCTATTTAGAATATTTTCCTAAATAACATAGTCAAATGTTTACCAAACATGCCCTTTAACTGTCTTATGAAGAAGGATATATTTTCAGACATCCACGTAAATTTGGTTTCAGTCAAGATTGCCAATGTATGTAGGCCAATAAAATGAGTGCCTCGGCTGCATTGTGTTGACCTGTTAATCTGAATTTCATTTCTGACTACTTTTGTATTTAAACTTAAATTCTATAACCTATATATGTATTGGGGATTAGTTATCATTTGAGAATTATCATCCTACTTAAAAATAACTGTAACAGCAAAAACAGGTGTTCATTTCGACCATCAACTTTTTTTCAAGATTTGGAGCTTGCCTTCTTGAGAGTTCTTCCGTACAGCAGAGTGAAGAGGCAACTTAAAGTGATACCAGTAGGCGTTTGCAGAGATGTCACTTCATAATGGAAGGTGGCATCTGTGGAATTCCTTTATTCTCTGGCATTCATAAAAATTATACCTCATCTGTGTACATTTTAAGTGCCAATATAAATATAAAAACTTTCTAAATGATACTTTCCAAGTGCATATAAATCACATAAATCTCAATGATTCAAAATAAAACTGGGTGATACTAATTCTTTCTGGTATAAAACATATATTGGGAAAAATTATAAATATACAGTCATCTCAAACTCAAAATAAGTAAATGAAGCGGATCAATTTTGTACAGCTGTCAATGTATTAGCCCATTTATAAGTGATAATAGTAATGTAAAAACGTGTGCATTGAATGTTCAACTTTGCAAGCGCATTCATAAAGATTAGAAAGGGAATTATCTTTTTTTCTAAATACATAAAATTACATACATTAAAATTAAATACATTAAATGCATAAAATTTAATGCAAAAAAAATTTTCCTGTTTCACTATTTGTTTTCCTCATTGTACTTTGAAGTTAAGGCCCAAAAGGACCTCTCTATACACTGAATTTAATTTTGCCCATTTTTTATCCCTGGAAAATTGATGATGATTTGAAGCCGTTATTTGAATATTTGTCTTAAAAGTATTCACTGGTTATTTATTTATTTATTTTTGGTGGCTTGATAACATAATGAATATTTTAACCAAAATAATGAAATCAAGATGATGTATTTACCTTTTTCTTCTATAGTATTGTATGATCTGATAAAGTACACTTAAAGAAATTATCCTACTAAATAAATAAATAATAAACTTCATGCCCAAGTGTTTTCTGGATAGCAGACATTTCTCAGAGTAGCATGTTTACTTTAAGATATTTTCTGGTTATTTTTAAGACATGTGACTTCACCTTTTTAGGAACTTACTGAAAAATCTTTGCCAACATTGAGCTTTTTCAAGTAAAAGGCATAGGTGTATTCTTCAAGGGTTTCCTTTTCCCACTGTATGTGGTAAAGGACTTATAAGGACAAATTTAATCAGGCAGTTCACTATTTATAGTATATAAATACTTGAGATAAGCACAGAGAAACAAGAGGACAGTTATGTCCCAGTTTTATTTACTTCAAACAATATTGTATCACACAAGTTTTTACTGATGATTAGGACTCAAAGATGTGCTAGTTAAATGAAGCGTGTGTGGCATACCTCACTCATATCAATCCCCAACAAACTCGTAATAACAAATTTGCATTTACAAATCTTCATAATTATAAAGTTAATAATTTTCTTTATATTGTTCATTTTTAGCAAATGTTACATTTGCTTTAGAATGAGTTGTAATCAGCTTATAGTGCTATCACATTAATAACATATTTTAATACCAAAAAGTATTATCTATCTTTCCTACAATATTAGAATGCCAACTTTCAGAATTACTGCTCTCTGCTGCGTACACACGCTTATGTGTTTCTCACCAATCAAAATCTTCTCTTTTTTCTATATCTCTCTTTCTCTCTCTCCCTTTTCTTCCTCTATTTCCTGCGATCTCGCCCCCTCTCCATCCAGTTCCCTTCTTCCCTGCCCTCAGTTCTCCACTGCAGAGAACAGTGGACGTATTAGGAACAGTCAGTTATGGTTGGGCTTCTAACCTAACTCAACTCCAGCATTAGCAAAGGGATTCAGTTTCTTGAATTCATTAATAGTATTTTGCCACAAACGGCTTTGTAGTTCTCTCCTGAATATTGAGCCTAGCTTAATAACATTCCATTTATGTTAAAGACACATTTAATCTGTTAATGTGACCTTTAGAAGTATTCTCTTGTTTTTCATTAAAGAAACACTGCCTTACAAATATTAATTATTTCTTGATGCCATATTTTAATTAACTAATCATGTGCTATTTGCAGCAATAACAAATGTAGTAATGTATGTGCAGTAATGCTGTGTAATGCAAGATCGATATCAAAGAATCCATTGCTGCAGAAAAGACATGTTTTGAGTATCTTCTCTGGATGAGTCTGCTTATGAAACATTCAGTCTAGAATGATGCTTTGTTTTGCTTTGTGTTTTGTATTTTTAAATGCCAATACAAGACTGATTAAAATGCTGAACATATTGTTAGCCCCATCACTAATAAGTGAACGTTCACTGATGCATATTAGCAGGGTCTAGCAATGTGGTGAAATTGTCACTTAAGTGCTTGGAATCTGAACACAGAAAATGACAGGCAATGCCGAAGGTCCGGCTCCAGTGCATGTCTTTACTGTAGCTGGAGTCACTGGAATGGTGAAACCAGTTTAGGTTCAAGGTCGCTGCTGACATTCAGCTGTCATGGCTTCATTGTCTGCAGGCCTTCTCTCCATTGACACATTCAAGAGTACTTTATAGCAACCACAAAGAGCCAGTCAATTGATACCATTACACTTCATGCACACACAAACCACAAGCCTGTTCAGGACTGTTGATACAGTCTAACATTTATTCATTAAGGGATCTATTGAAAATGCAACTTGCCCAGCCCCACTCTTAACAACATAGACTTACTTGTTTAGTCCAAACATTTAGCTACGTCTTTTTCAAGTTTTGCACAGCATTCTCTAATTGAGGTAACATTATCTGCATTTTAATGCTACACCATTTATGTCCAATGAAAGATTACCTGAAGAACCCTGCCATTACCACACTACTTTAAATACGGGCAGTCGTATAGAAAAAATATACACAAAAGATGTAAGCAGGGGGAAAAGGGAGATATTTATTTGTTCTGGGAGTGCCACGGAAATCCAGTTGCTCAGAAATGAAATAGGAGTCTGAAGTGAAAGGAGGGAAAACCTAAGCTTGGGTCAGGGAAGAGGCAGTGATTAGCTCCATTGTTAGAAGCTCTTTGAGCTTCGTTGGTTGTAAAGAAAAACCCACTAATGAATCTATTGAAGCTTGCCAGAACTTTGTGTGGAAGACAACTTAAGTTATGGTGCTTATCTAAAAAATGGTAGTAAAGCATGTGGATATATAAAACAGCACATATGTCTCTTGATTAACAGCTTGCCCATAAAAACAAAAAAATTGTTTAAAGATTGTATGTTGCACAGCTAGCCTACTTAACATGTGTATGTTTAATTCCATATTCACAGGTCTTAAAAATAATCACATCAATGTTGAGATGTAAGAAAATATATCCTATTGAATATTCAGAAGACAGGGAAATAGGCAGAAATATAATGTAGCTAATTTCTTCTTGGTTTTCTACCAATATTTGTAAAGAAAGATTCGTTTAAAAGTCAAGTTCGAAGGCTGATTCATGCTTTGCATATTTTAAAAAGGCAAAAACCACTTCATTAAGGAATGTGATCAACTGACATAAAAACTAATAGACTTTGGAAAAAAGGACCAGTATGTCCACGTACTGCATTTAGAAAAAATGTTTATCATGCTTCCATCATATGTGGCATTTCCAACATAAAATTGAGTCCTTTTTGCTATTCGATATAAGTTTAATTACACGTGCCTATTTAACTCTAAAGTATACTTGCACGGTTTGAAATAAGGCTGTCATTAATATAAGAATTCAATTAGGCAGCAGTATAGGAGAAAAAAATAACTATGGCCAGTCATTTGGTCAAGATCATCGCTAGTACCTGGAAAACTTGTATAAGTAGAAATAGAACATAATCGTCTGAAAGTTCTGCCAAAGTGTTATATTGGTGAAGCAGAGTTCAAACCCTGAATAAAAAGAAATCCACTCCCTCACCCACGTTCCCCATCATCGAACTCATCTATGGTTTCATGACTATTTCACAGGAATGAAGTTTGTTATTTGGTAGGTATGATTCTCCTCCTCTGAAAATAAATGAGTGTTAGGTCAATGAATTCACTCATTTTTTTTTTCATGAACACTAAAGCATTATTCCTCCAAAGCATACTATTTTGGTGCAACAGGAATAGCCACTAAGCAGGTTGTTTCTTATAATGCCAAAGGCCTCTTTACTTTTGGCATCTCAGATTTCTCACTAAGGCTCTGGAGACTTTTTGTGGAGATTACCTTGTGGGTATCATGACATTGTCTCTTTAAACCCATGTCTACATAAGGGAAGATACCATTGCCGTGGTCTTAGCACCCTTTCTTCAGGTCTTTATTAATTTGCTTCAGTGTTCAATCTAGTGTAAGCAAAGGCTAAATACAACCAAATAAAAACTAGTTATGTGGGTGTAGTTTTTCTCAAGTCCAAACCATCAGAAATCCATTATAAAATTTGTTACCAAGATTGTCTCTCTTTCTCTTAAGACTTTATTTCACAATTTTGACTTATTATTGACCAACAGAAGAATTTGAGGATGAGAATTGCAAGAGCTATATCAAAAAAATTGAGGAGGGGCTTCCCTGGTGGCTCAGTGGTTGAGAATCCGCCTGCCGATGCAAGGGACACGGGTTCGTGCCCCGGTCCGGGAAGATCTCACATGCCGCAGAGTGGCTGGGCCCGTGAGACATGGCCGCTGAGCCTGCGCGTCCGGAGCCTGTGCGCCGCAACGGGAGAGGCCACAACAGTGAGAGGCCCGCGTACCGCAAAAAAAAAAAAAAATTGAGGCGGTAAAGGGAATCAGTATTTATAAAATACTACATTCCAGACATTGTATTGGGCACTTTACCTTTGTTGGTTAGTCTCCACAACTTTGGGATTATTATTATTTCATTTTATGAATGGGAAGAAAGAAGCTCCAGGATTTTTAGAAACTTACCTGAGGCTACAAAACAAGTAAGTGGTAAAGCTGCAATTTAAACTCACGATTATATTCTCATGAAGCTTATGCTGTCTTGGATACCTATTTTAGCCAAAGGACTTTGGTAAAATTTAGCTAATGTTGCTGACGCCATTTTTGGTGTATACTGCCTTCTGTCTCTCATTCTCTTTTATATCGCCTTACTTCAAATTCACTCACTATAAAGAGCTTTTCATTTTGCCTTTCTTTCTCTTCCCTTCTTTCCTTCAATCCAAGAGAACACTGAAGATCAACCATCTTCCATATCAGACATCTTCCGTATCAGCTTAACAGAAGCAACTTCACTGAGAAGTGAAGATGATCTATCTACACACAACTGTTTCTATTGGGTTACCTTTTCTCAAATAAAGAATATGAATATAAGTCTGTCAGTCTGAAATTCTGGGTCTGTAAATGTTACATAAAATCATTATGGCATATTATAATCCTTCAAGCTTCCCTCCAAAACTATCTTCTTTTTTTTATTATTAATTTAACAATATTTTCTTGGAAATTTCTTCTGAGATGAGGAAACAAACTTTTATAGTAAGTTACTCTATATTTCCAGATTTCAGATGAGGAGATGTATATTAAGTTCCTTAGCCTATACTATGGTATACTTTTGTACATTGTGTTCCTGTGCACGTGTGTGTGTGTGTGTGTGTGTGTGTGTGTAAACTTCCAGGCATACCCTTCCCTCTAACCAACTTCTGTTCTCACTACTTTTGGATGGGGGATTTAAAAATATGCTTATGACATATTTCTACAAGAAGAAAAAGACTGTTTAAATGCAAAATTATCACTTAAATATCTTGGTCAATTTTTGGAGTATTCACTCATTTGAATGGCAAAGAAATGATCCCATTTGAAAATTAGAAAAGGTGTAGTGCTTTTGTCATAAACACATTTACTTTCTCTCATAAATCAATTTTTCTTTGTCCAGCTCCATTTCCAAAAACCATTCTAAATGAGCACTTCAAAAAAATGCATTACTAAAAATGACACCAAATAATATTCAAACATTAGCAGAAGGAGAGGGGTGACCAGAGCAAACAGCTGACTTTCCTTCTCAAACTTCGCTGAAATGAAATATATATTTTTATTTTTAATGACGTAACTTGGTCAAAACCATTTTGAAATTATATTAAATGATATGTTAGAAAAACAATTATTTTCCAGAAACTCCCCCATGTGAATTTTAATTTTTACTGTTCTCTGCTAGTAGACAGTTAAAGCAAACGTTATGTGGCACACTTTCTATTTGTATTTCACCTTTTTGGCGAAAAGAAAATTTTTTTAAGTGTTACAATAGCTTACAGAAAAATACTGAGCTCTTTTAAGAAAGTGAAATATGCTTTTAAGATATGCTCTCAGTTAATTTCTAATCTAGAAGGAGGCTTATTTGATGGTGGTACCCTATAATTAGTGAGATCAGTAATCAAGACAACTGTGATTTATTTTACTGGGAAGGCTCAGAGACTGAAGACATCTGGCCTAGACGACTCTGATGGTAAAATTCAAACTGCACCTAAATTTGCTTTGTTATATGATTCTCTTCAGAGGGACAAGAGGAGGTTATATTCTCTGCAGGAGGACAGTTCTGCAGTGTCAAAATCAAATAATATTTGTTTTCGGCAGTAGAATGTATCATATGTCTAAGGACAGTAAGCACTTGGGTGGACGTCAGTGAATACTAAACACTAATTGATCTGATACATCCATATGCACACACACAAATACGCATGGTGGCCGGTAATGGCTGAGAATTACATTTTGCTTCTATTAAAAGATCTGTCACTTTCAGGTCAGAGTGGGATTTTGGAGGGTAATCTCCCACAATAGAAAACTATGCTGACAACACTGGTGTTTTAGGGTTGTTTGTTGTTTGGCTTGTTGATGATGCTTAGCCAAGGAGACACTTCCTTTCAGATTCTGTCTTCCAAACCCCAGGGCTCTGTTCTGGGCAGTTCAGCCTAATGGAATTAAGCCTGACACGTTTCAACTCTATTTCTCTATAAGATAAACATAAAACAATGGTTTAGATTTCTCATGAAACTCTTGAAGCATGTGGGAGTCCAACTTTCCCTGTTCTTTACACATCTGTAAATAAAGTGCATAAAAGAGGAGCACAACAGGATAAATCAACATAAATTTGAAATCCACTGCAGCACATTAAATGGCGCAGTCTCAGTCAAAGAGAGGCTGACCCCGCGGCTTCGTGCGGATTGAAGCTAATTGTTTTCGTCAGGATGGGAACGTCTGGAAGTCCATGGCTGTATCCCACCAGTAAGGCTCCAGTAACTGAGCCGGCCCACAGAGAATGGACCCACTTTGTAGCGACACAGCGGGCTCAGACACCACCTATTCTGCTCTCCAAACTGTCATGCATAACAACTTTATTGTGCTAAATTGAACTTGAAAGCAACCAAAGGCTATGAGAAGGAGAGGCTATGAGAAAAGCGTGCTGTCAGCGCTGGCAAAGGCTGACCTGGAAAGTAGGCTCAGAGACAGGGGAATAAAAGACCAGGCCCCATGAACACAGCATATTGTTTCATTTTAAAGTATGATTCCCATACCAGAGAAAGTAGCAAATGTGATGTAAATTTATTTAAATAGATTCCACCGCTTAAAAGTTTGCCAGCCGCTCTTATCCAACTTTCCCAGCTCTCTGATTCGTTACTTACAGTGGGAATATAATGACATATAGTCATCATTGTAACAGCTTCTTTGCAGGGGCACAATGATGATTAATAGCCAGCAGCAAATTTTCACATGGGCTCTGAAGCACTATGGCATTAAGCAGCCAAACAGTCCCAAATCCCCCTTTTCTGTTCCTCTGAAAAGTCCCCTCCTTGTACCTTGCAGATAGGAACAAAGCCTATCTTAATTCCAATCAGCTTTTCCTCATTCAAAGGGACCTTCTCTTCTTCATAATTGATTCATGTGCAGTTTTTTAGTGTTTCACTGAGCTGAAGCCACTTTGCTCCTTTTCTCTCTTCTGCCCCAACACCCACACCTCTCTTTTTTGGAGGGGGGAAGAGTGGGAAACATTTCAACAACAACAACAATAAAAAAAAAAAAAGATGTGTTTTTTCTTCCCCAAATAGTTGCTACATAGATTTCTCAATTAGCAATCATTTCTGCTTTACATTTAAAGGGTTTAAGACAAAAATTAACTCCTGGATTTCTCCATCATTGGAAATGGTTTTGGTTATAAAAGGTAGGAGCTCACGGAAATAACTCTGGCGGGAGCCCCCCAAGGATGCCCTGTCTAGTTGGGGGAGTCTGGGTGGCGGGTGTTCCCATGAGAGACTCACAGCTGGAACGAGGACAGAGTCTCTTGCTCTGGACAGATTCTATTTTCTCCTCTGTACTGGTAGCCATCAAAAAAGGAGCAAGGGGCCAAAATGGAAGGCAGCAAATGAAACCCTCCTAACCCACTCTATCCTTAAGTATCATTTTACCCCGTAGCAACTGCACATTATAATTATTAGCAGAAGCTTCTGTGCTATTTGTACAAGTGCTCTCTCCCATCTACACTTTCCACCTCCTGTGATAACGACAAAAATGACATCAACCAGTGCTGTCTTGGGAGGGGATTTCCACATGCAAACTCATTTGTGTTTCTATGACAATATAATGGCCATAAAGTGCAGTTTTAGTAGCTATACTTTGCATATTTGTTTATGTTTCTTACAATCCTGCCCTCATTATTATATATGACCATATGCCTCTGTTTGCTCAGGACACACCTCATGTATGTCTATTTTCTGACATAATTATTAAAAGTGCTCTCTTTCACTCTCAGTTTGATTTGAGAAATTTGCAAAGCCCATATCTTTTTGCTATTAAAACTGCCCCAGATGACTTCTGCAAACCAAAAGGGTGGGTTGTCTCTTACCCAGGCGGCTGTGGACTGCTTTACCCTATGGCAGTTTTGGAGAAAGATTCTGACTTGGAAACCCTGCTGCCAATGTAGCAGCACTGACTTTTGTCTCTCCCACTTTTAAGAGGTCAGCTGACCTTTACAGCTTCTTTGATATGTGGCAGAAAGGAGGTCATATGCTGAAATGAAAGGCACATTGCAAACCAGATTCTAAGTGTGACAGTCTCCTTTGGCTGGGTCACTGTTCTCACTGTGAACCAGGGCAACACACTTCACTGGTCAGATAAAAATACTATGCCATGTTTTCGATAATGACCTTTCTCTTTCTTTGGTGCCTTCAAATGGTTAAATGATGAACATGTCAACGTGATAGGAGGAATTCTTCATCATCTTCACTCTAGTGCTTACATCTTCTGATAAAAAAGGAACATGTGACAGTGGCATCACATATCTACATTGTATTTTTTTTAAACAAAAATCTCATACAGGTGAGTGTATTCTAGTCTTTGGGTTATAGAACCAAAGTGTTTCGGGGAGTGTAACAAATCTGTATGGCAATGTCCTTAAAGGCTGGATTTTGCATTTGGATTTCAGAGTTAACTGAGAGGTGTATCATATCACCTGTAGGCAGAGAAGTCCCTACTGACAGGGCCACTGAGGAGGTTTATATGTGTTGTTTATTCCTGAAAGAACATGGAATAAGTGGACTCCTGATATGCTAGTTTCAGAATCACTTTAGCAAAATCATAAAATTTCCCACTTTCCATCAAACCATAACCCATATTCAAATACTGGAAGAACATTCATGTAAGAATTACGGCTCCGTTCTAAGTTCCTTTACAGTAGCACAGTCCCTTGGTGAAACCATCATTCCTAGCCAAATGGGAGCTTTCCAATCTTTATTAGTGTGTGTTATCCCCTTTTTAGATAATTCTTTCAGAAATGAAATGAGCAGAATAATGAATGCTATTTTGTGATGTACTCTTATGCCCTTATTTTCTTGTAATGTTACTACTGTGAAGAAGTATAAGTAAGACTTTGATAAGAACCATCAACTGTGTTAGATTATGGTGATGGGTCTGGCTTTGAAACTCCCACATACATGAAGAATTCTGCTTTTTACAGGCTAAGACAGGATTTTTAAATGAAATGACCTTTAGGACTCTCAGGTAAGTTGCTTCTTCAACCCTGCGGTTCTTGGATGAATTGCTAGGGACAAACAGAAGGGTGGACCAAGGATACTATGCTCATCTTGTTTACTGGCAACATCTGAGGAACTGAAGAAGGTTAGGGTGCCTCTTTAAGACTTTGGTTTGAGATTATAATGCTGCCCCTTGCTTTGCTGTAGTATATTTTTCTCACCCAGTCCACAACTCTGTATCATCTTCAGAATTCCATAAAGCACTTTTCTTACAGTAGAAAAAGATTTTCGTGCAAAGCATGTCAACGGAGGGCCACTGTCATTACACAGGAAGACCTTACTCCTTTCCTACCCAGGCCTAATTTTTCCTGGATACCTAAGATATTTACTTTATGTACATACCCTATCCTAACTCTAACCCCAAGCCAGCTAAACAAATATGTCGTACCCAGGATGATTATATTTTATTACATGGTGTGTACATTTAGAAGTATAAGATCTCTTAATTGATTTCTATCCTGTTCCTTGATATACTCAATCTTTTCAGGTCTTTACTCTGCTTTCCCAAATTTTTCTTACGTCTTTTTACTGGCTAACAAAACTGTTTTCTTTTGCAGGCATCATGCAAAACTTGGCTCAGAGAAGGTGAGCATATTCCCAGGAGATGAGTCATAGTTTAAATCTTTCATCATAATTCTATTCTCCTTTGCCAGGGATTGGATTAGAGATGGTCATGTGACTCATCACACTAATCAAATTGCTCAAAACCAGTGATAAAATAATCTTAAAAAACATATTGAACAGAGGAGAAAAGGTAAGGATAACAGTAGATTTCTCTTTGGAAACAATGCAAGTGAGAAGACAGTGCTCTTTACTCTTTGCAAAACCTAAAACAAAACAAAAAAAAGTCTGTCAACCTAAAATTCCATACCCAGAAAAAATAACTTTCAAAGATAAAGGTGTTGCAGACAAACAAAATGACCCACACACCAGCACTACAATGTATGCTAAAGAGATTCCTTAAGGAAGAAAGTGAGACCACATGCAAATAAAACACCAGAAATAGCTATTTCATGAATAATTTTTTTTCTTATTTAGTTCTCTTAAAGATATTGACTTGACAATTGTCTTTTATATGTTACATAAGGAACTCTCAAAACGTAACAGTAAAAAGAAAAATCCAATTCAAAATGTGCAAAAGATATAAATATATAGACATTTTATTGAAGAAGATATACAGATGGCAAATGGGCACATGAAAAGAAGTTTAACATCATTAGGGAAATGCAAATTAAAACTGCAGTGAGCACATCTATCAGAATGGCTAAAAGTAAAAAATGGTGATAGCATAAAATGCTGGTGAGAATACAGAGAAACTAGATTATTCATACACTGCTGGTGGGAATGTAAAATTGTACAGTCACTCTGGAATATTTGATGATGTTAAACTTCTTCTCACTTCTTTTCACTCTGGAATATTTTCCAGAGTGCCATACTATTGTATGGCAATTTTAAAAAATCTAAGCATACGCTTACCATACAACCTAGCAATCACACTCCTGGGCATTTATCCCAGAGAAATGAAAATGCACATCCATGCCAAAACCTGTACACGAATGTTCGTAGCAGGTTTGTTTGTAATAGCCCCAAGTTGGAAACAACGCAAATGTCTCTAACATCTGAAGGACTAAGACTGTGGAATATCCATACGAAGGAACAACTATTCATACGCACAACGTTATTGTGAACTGTTGAGGTGCACAACAGCATGAATGAATCTCAGAATAATATGCTGAGGAAAAGGAGCCAAACAAAGAGCACATCTTGTAGGATTCAATTTATATAAAATCCAGCATATGCAAACTAATCATTAGTGCCAGAAAGCAGGCAGGATGTGATTGCCTGGATTCGGGGACAACATAAGGGAGGGTTATTACCAAAGGGTATGAGAAAACTTTTAGGAGTGATGGGTAAGTTCATTACTTTGGTTATGGTGATTGTGTCATGGGTTTATACATTTTTCAAGACATCAGATAGTTCACATCAGTTTATTGCATGTCAGTTATTTTTTACGTTGAATCAGTAAAACATTAGAGGTGGAGCCTATTTCCCTCCCCTTTGAGACTGCTTAACCAAGTGAACATGGCAGCTTTGAAGCTGTGTTGTCTCTGAGATTAGGTAAGGAAAATCCATGCAGCTTCTCCCAGTTTATTTTAGGACACTCACTGACATACCTACTGAGCCACCATGTAAGATGTATGGCTACTCTGAGTCCCCTCTGTTGGGAAGACTTTGCATTGAGACCACATGGAGAGGTCCCAAGACTACAAACAGATAGAGACCTGCTCAGCCAGCCTCCATCTGACAAGCTGTCTGAACTCCAGCCATCATCTGATTCCATCTTCATGAGCGAGATCCCCAGCCAGAACCACCCAGTTGAACGCTGAGAGATAAAATAAGAGTGTTGTTGCTCTCCACCGTTAAGTTTGGGGATGATTTGTTACACAGCAATGAATGACTAGAATGCTACCTGGTCCGGGGTGTCTGTGGTCATAGTATAACTTCCTTTCTTTTCAGGAAAGACTGTTTTGTGTTAACAAATGACTAAATGTGATTTGTGTTTTTTATGACTTTCCGTATAAAGAAATTTGTAAATCAGAAAAAATTATTTGTTATCGTATATGTCCTAACTTCTGGTTTAGAAAAAATAGAGAAAGCCTATCTATGGATTAAGAGACTCACTGGCTTCAGTCAGAAACCTTCAGATGTAGCTAAAATCCATCAAACTATCAGTCAATAAATTACCGAATGTTGGATATTGTGGAGGATACAAAAGATATCTGGCCTGCCATGTCCTCCAAGGGTTATCATCCGGATGGTGAAACAAGGCCTTTTTGCAGTGGAATGTCTTCATCGAGGAGGAAGAATTTGAGCTATAAATTATGAATATCAAAGCTGTTTGAATGATTTTGGATAACTTCATTTTGTCTCAAAGGAAAATTTGTTGTACGTGATTATGCTATTAATTTTGAACATCAGAAAACACAACTTGAGGACTTTTACTAAAATTGCTAATCAGGCAATTTTCCTTCCACAATTTATCCACTTCCTTCAAGTCGGGATTATTCCTGGGTGTATATTTTTCAAACGCGTTATCTGCTTTAATTTGAAATAATCTTAGCAATGGGACAGTTGTAATCCAGCTAATGTGAGGATGAACAGAGGTGCTGCTTAATGCATTCATGTTGAGAGGTAATGGATTTGATATAAATAGTAGCTAATAGCATTAACCTGTATTAGGTCTAGAAAATGATTTCCAGTGGTTTTGCATTCAGAGTTTATATAGTAGAAATGCATCTCACTTTGTACTCAGATAATCCATAGCCATTGCAGGAAGCAAGGGCCAGGAACGGAAGTGAGGGCCCCAAAACTTATGGCTGGGTGGCCACGTGAAGTAAGTAAATTCTCCACTTTGAAACCTGTTACATGCTATGTAATGCATTTTAAAGTTGGGCCTAGTAAGCTGGGTGTTCCAGTGGTGTGCTGGACCCAGTCTATACTGGTTCACGTGGGCCAGATGTCATCATCTCTTCCAAGTCTGCATACACTGGCATCACACTGGAAGCCTGAAACCAGCCAGGGTGGGAGTATTTACACCACAGAAATGGGAATTGCTGCAAGTCAGGCCTACCCCTACCCCTGCTCCTCCCACCCTAAAACAGATTGTTATTAGTACAACCCTAGTTAACTTTCAAGTTTTGGGATACAAATCAATTTCAGTAGGTTTTGTTGAGTTGGGACTGGTTTGAAAGGTGATGGACCATATTGTAGATGAGGCCAGTGCCAAAAGAGAGAGGTTAAGAATAAGTACCTGGGAAGGAAAAGAAGCAAGTAATCAGTTTTCAAGATAGTATTTAATCACACATGAATACACACACACACACACACACACACATATACACACACACTTCTCTTTGCCAGCTTCTGCCAATCCTTGTGGGATGTTAGGGTGATTTCCTGACTTCTCCAAGAGCGGACAGAGGGGAATAATGGTCAGTGAGGTAGTGAGAGTTCTCACCACCACCAGCTCCAGAGGGCAGCTGAAGGCTTCTGAATGGGAAGCATTGTGCGGCTGAGAGAGAGGTTTGGCCATCAAGATCCCAAAAGTCTGTCTTGGGAGGTTCCAACACCAGGAAAAGTTCCAGGGAGTTTGGTGTGAAGATACAACAAGTAAGTGATAAACACTGAAGCTAAGAGCTAAAGGATATAGAAGAACATTCACTGTAACTAGGGGCCAGTACATTTTTAATATTTTGGTTTTGTTTAATATCCCTTTAAAATATAATGTGCATATTAATAAAAATCAATACTTACATATGTCACTGTTTTAGGAAGAAAAGCTATTTTTTGATAGAGAAAACTGCAGAAAAATATTTACCCTGAATCCTCACATCACTGTGTGTGTGGTAGGCCGTGACTGGAGAAGAAATATCCACCAGCTGATGAGGGTTCTAATACTTCTTACTAGAGATAATTGCCTCAGGAGTAAACCCAGACCTACATGTGTAGAGAGAAAGAATTTAAGGTGGCGTGCTTATAAAATTCAGTGTTGCAGTTTCGGAAAAAAATACTTTGCTGGAGAATTAGATTGAAAGAAAATGAAGGATTTGGGAGTACTGTTGCTGTGTCTTTCTCTAGGACAATGATAAATTTTAGAAGCAGGTTTGAATCATGATCAGAGAGAAGCACCTGCAATAATCACCATGGTTGCATTTTTAAATGTAAAATACAATGATACCAGATGTATTGCTCTCCACATCCCTTTAATTGATTCCCCATCAACTATTTTCTCTGTTCCAGGGTCCTAGTTGAATAAACATATCTGTTGCACTGTTGAAATCCATTCATCTCGACTCTTTAAATAAGAACCATATCAGAGGATTACAAATCTTGACCATGAAAGTATATACAGTGCAGTAACGTGTGTACAAGAGTGAGTATGTGATTTGCAAACCTTTAGAAATAGTTTTCCAGTTTACAGGCCCAGCAGACAGCATTCGTCCTCCATATCTCCTGCATATTTCCAAGTGGAGCTTCTCTGGGCTGTTGCCTCCTGATATATTCTACTTCCCTACACCTTTGCACTATTTCCTCCTCTCATTGGCATTTATAACTCCCAGGTTTGTATCATTTATGGATTTCATTCATGTGCCATTTACCTTTTTTCCAAATAATTCATTTATGGATTTCATTCATGTGCCATTTACCTTTTTTCCGTATAATTAAGCCCAAAATTACATTAGAGCTTGCTCAAGCATCTTGCCACTTGGATAAATTATACATCATGGCTTCTCCAGTCAGTCACCATCTAGCATTTGCAACATTCTGCAAGTCGCTTAGCTCCACTAGTTGTCTTCCCTGGCAGCCCTCGGGAGAACGAGATTTAGCCGGAGAATTACAATAAGAAAAACGTGCAGCAGTTGATTTTGGTTTTCTTTTAACATTTCAACTTGAATGTTCTTCCAGTGTCTCTTTTATGGAAAAGAATATTATTATCTTCTTAGCATATACTGGTCAACACTACTATTTTAGAAATCAGAAAGATGGAAAATACTTTCACTAATATTTGGCTAAGGCTTACTATACAGAAAGAAATATGGAAATCATTTTCTTACATATTGCACCTTGATGGACTGTTCAAGTTTTAAGATTCAGGTAGATAACAGTTCTATTAGTTATGTGTAAGTTATCTTTTTTCCTTATTTGGAACTTGCCTAAATCGGGGTACATATGGAGTATTTGTTCGCTGCTATATCCCCGTTACCTGACGTATTAGGCACTTCATAAATATTTGTTGAGTGAATATCAATAAAATTATTGACTAACAAATTTAATACATTTACCACCCTCTGAGGATAAAAATTGGAATCCAAGTTTCATGAATATAGAAGCCCTGTCTATATTGTCACTTGATGTCTCCTACTTAACATAGTGCCTTGGCAATATAGCGTATACTCAATAAATGAGTCTTGTACAATATTCCAGTAGAAATCACCCAGGTAAAACATGCCTGTCAATCTTAGTGGGAGTTCCCTAGCAGTCTGCATCGTTAGTTATCTGAATCACTGTTCTTGTTTCTCCAAATATTCCCGTGAACTCAACATTTAAGGAAGGTGGCTGCAATACTTGGCACACCTTCAAGTCCAGAGTACCTAAGCTTGAAACCATAATTTCATAAGTGCAAAGTCTCTTAATCTTTTTAAATTAGTTATTTTCTTATTATAAAGTAATACATATTATAAAAATAAATTATCTTCTTATAATAGAAAACTTACAAATCAGTGATAAATAAAAAGAAAAGAAAAATCCCTCATATTTTCACCACTCAAAATAGATACTGTTAAAATTTTGGTCCTTTCCAGTTATATGTGTGATGTACATGTTTATAGATATTATCACTATATTACATATGATTTTGACAGTTGCTCATTCCCCAGTTGTTTTAACATAAACATTTCTCTGTGTTTTAAATATTCTTCATGGAATTATTTTAATCATCTGGAATCCTCTTTCCCAGGTTGTTGCATGCCTGATTTCCTCTTATTCTACAGGTCTCACCTTTTTCACCTCCTGAGTGAGGCTTCCTTGATTACTGAAGCAAGTAGCTGACACTCCCACCCCCAGCTTTTCCCTATCCTATGACCCTCCTCGAAGCATAAAATGTATTTTTATTTATTATTGCATTCCCAGTGCCTAACTAGTGTCTGACACTTGCTTAAATTATTTTTGAAAAAAAATAAATGAGGGAATGAAAGGATGAAGAAAATTCCATTGATACATCTACCATAGTGACTTAATGCCCCCATTTGTATACATTCAGGTTATTTACGTTTCTTTCATAATTATAAACATCACTTTTATATGTTTCTTTGGATAAATTTTTGTGCATGTTCATGATTATTTTCTTAACTTATATTCCTAGAAGTAAAATTGCTGGGTCTAAGGATAAGTAAAATGGTAAGATTTTAGATATGTATTACCAGAAAGTTTGTGACAATGTACACACTCATCAACAGTATTTCAAATTGCCATTTTTTAAATTGAAGTATAGTTGATTTATAATGTGTTAGTTTCAGGTGTACAGCAACGTGATTCATATATAATATATATATAATATGCATTATATATATGCACAATATATGCATTATATATATATACACACAATACATATGTATATGCATTCTTTTTCATACTCTTTTCCATTATGGTTTATCACAGGATATTGAATATAGTTCCCTGTGCTATACTGTAGGACCTTGTTGTTTTTCCGTTCCGTATATAATAGTTTGCATCTGCTAATCCCAAACTCTCAATCCATCCCTCCCCCCCTCCCTCCCCTTTAGCAACCACAAGTCTGTTCTCTATTTCTGTGAATCTGTTTCTGTTTCATAGATAAGTTCATTTGTGTCATATTTTAGATTCCACATATAAGTGATATTATATGGTATTTGTCTTTCTCTGTCTGACTTACTTCACTTAGTATGATAATCTCTAGGTCCATCCATGTTGCTGCACATGGCATTATTGCATTCTTTTTTTGAGTAATATTCCATTGTATATATACACCACATCTTCTTTATCCATTCAATTGTTGATGAACATTTAGGTTGCTTCCATGTCTTAGCCATGTAAATAGTGCTGCTATGAACACTGGGATGCATGCATCTTTTTGAATTAGAGTCTTCATTTTTTTCTGGATGTATGTCCAGAAGCAGGATTGCTGGATCATGTGGTAACTCCATTTTTAGTTTTTTAAGAACCTCCATAGTGTTTTCCATAGTGGCTGCATCAATTTACATTCCCACGAACAGTGTAGTAGCGTTCCCTTTTCTCTACACCCTCTCCAGCATTTATTATTTGTAGACTTTTTTAAAAAAAATTATTGAAGTATAGTTGATTTACAAATTTGTCAACTTTCTGATGGCCATTCTGACTGGTGTGAGGTGATACCTTATTGTAGTTTTGATGTGCATTTCTCTAATAATTAGCGACATTGAGCATCTTTTCATGTTCCTATTGGTCATCTATATGTCTTCTTTGGAAAAATGTCTATTTAGGTCATCTGCCCATTTTTTGAGTGGGTTGTTCGTTTTTTTGGTATTGAACTCTGTAAGCTGTTTGTATATTTTGGAAGTCAATTCCTTGTCGGTTGCATCATTTGCAGATAATTTTTCCTATTCCATAGGTTGTCTTTTCATTTTGTTTATAGTTTCCTTTGCTGTGCAAGAGTTTTTAAATTTGATTACGTCCCATTTCTTTATTTTTGCTTTTGTTTCCATTACTCTAGGAGACGGATCCAAAAAATATATTGCTGCGATTTATGTCAAAGAGTGTTTTGCCTATGTTTTCCTCTAGGAGTTTTATAATATCTGGTCTTACATTTAGATCTTTAATCCATTTTGAGTTTATTTTTGTATATGTTGTTAGAGAATGTTCTACTTTCATTCTTTTACATATAGATGTCTACTTTTCCCAGCACCACTTATTGAAGAGATTGTCTTTTCTCCATTGTATATTCTTGCCTCCTTTGTCATAGATCAGTTGACCATAGTGCCTTTGTTTATTTCTGGGCTTTCTGTCCTGTTCTGTTGATCTATGTGTCTATTTTTGTGCCAGTACCATACTGTTTTGATTACTAGCAAACCAATAATACATTAAAAGGATTTATACACCATGGTCAAGTAGGATTTATCCCAGGGATGCAAGGATTTTTTCCATATCCACAAATCAATCAGTGTGATACACCACATTAACAAGTTGAAGAATAAAAACCATGTGGTCATCTCAATAGGTGCAGAAAAAGCTTTTGATAAAATACAACATCCATTTATGATAAAAACTCCCCAGAACATGGACATAGAGAGAACATACCTCAAAATGTTAAAGGCTGTGTATGACAGACCCTCAACTAGCATCATACTCAGTGATGAAAAGCTGAAAGCATTCCCTCTAAGATCAGGAAAAAGTCAAAGATGCCCATTTTTTACCACCTTTATTCAACATAGTTTTGGAAATCCTAGCCACAGCAATCAGAGAAGAAAAAGAACCCAAACTGGAAAGGATGAAGTAAAATTGTCACTGTTTGCAGATGACATGATACTATACATTGAAAATCCTAAAGAGACGACCAGAAAACTACTAGAACTCATCAATGAATTTGGTAAAGTTGCAGGAGATAAAATTAATATACAGAAATCTGTTGCATTTCTGTACACTAACAATGAAATATCAGAAAGAGAAATTAAGAAAACAATTCCATTTACCATTGCATCAAAAAGAATAAAATACCTAGGAATAAATCTACCTAAGGAGGCAAAAAATCTGAACTCTGAAAACTATAAGACACTGATGAAAGAAATCGAAGATGACACAAATGAATGGAAAGATATACCGTGTTCTTGGATTGGAAGAATCAATATTGTTAGAATGATCATACTGTCCAAGGCAATCTGCAGATTCATTGCCACCCCTATCAAATTACCAATGGCATTTTTCACAGAACTAAAACAAAAAAATTTTTAATTTGTTTGGAAACACAAGAGACCCCAAATAGCCAAAAAATCTTGAGAAAGAAGAACGGAGCTGGAGGAAATCATGCTCCCTGACTCAAAACTGTACTAAAAAACTACAGGAATCAAAACAGTATGGTACTGGCTCAAATTGCCATTTTACTCAAGTCAGAAATAAACTTTTGAAGCAGTATTCTTAGTTGAGAAATTTCATCCCATTTTAAGTAAAAATTTTCAATTTTTAGACATATAAGAATACAATTATTTTCATATGCTTATTGATCATTGTTATTTTTGCTTTGGTAAATTGTTCATGTCTTTGCCAATTTAATATTTTTAATTGATTTATGAACTCATTATATAATAATTTATTTAATTTCTTTTTCATTTTGCAACTGTTTTCCACAGTTCATGGTTCTCTATCACTTTTGTTTATTGCATTACAATTTTTATATGATGTAAACTTTAGAACATACACAAAAAAGTAGAGAGAACACACATACATAAAATTCATTTGTTCATTGCCCAGCTTCAACGACTATTAACTCATGCCTAATCCCTTTCTTCAATTCCCCTACCTTACCTCTTCCCAACTTCTGAGTATGTTGAAGAAGATCCCATGCATTGTGTCATTGAATCTGGTAAATATTTCAATATATATCTTTAAAAGACAAAGACTTTTCCCTTTTAACATAACCTCAAAACTAAAATAATTTATAGTGTCAAACAGAAAATTTTTAATGTAGTTTTAATCTTCTTTATGGTTTCTGCTTTTGTTATTTTAAGAAAAATTTTTCTTATGTTATGAATTTATAAGAAATTCACTTATTTTGCTATACAGTTTTAATATGTAGCCTTTTTAGAAAGTTTTGAAAATACAGATGAATAAGAAGAGTCAAACCTCATAACTCATACATATCACTTTCAATATTATAGTATAGAATATATCCTGGAAATAGTTAAAAATTTTATTTAAAAAAAATAAACCATTTTATTTTGTAACTTGATACTTATTTTATTGTAAATGTCATTCCATGTTGATAAGTATTGACTGACATTATTATTTTCTAAAGGTGCATAATATTCTATTGAAAAACTATATCATAATTTATTTTGCTCAATGCCTTAATGCCAGGTATTTAGATGGAGTGAAATCTTTTGACAGTGTAAATCATTACTTAAACAAATATTGAATCCCTATGGTATGCCAGACACTATATTTGGCACTGAAGGAACAATGGTGAGGAAACGCGCGCACACACACACACACACACACACACACACACACACAATGCAGGTTCCTGTCTGATATATGGCTTAATGTAGTCATGAATATTTTTGTTCAAATATTTTTGCACCATTTAAAATTGTTTCTTTTGGATATATTTTTAAAAATGAAAAATGCTTAAAAAAGTGATTTTTATAAATACTGTTAAATTCTCCTACACAATTATTGTGAGATTTTACATTTCTACTTGCACTATATCAGTGTTAAAATACCCAGTATCATTGATCTTTTCAATCTTTGGTAATCTGATAGATGAAAAATGATTTGTCACTGTTGTTTTATTTAGAATTTCACTTATTATTAGTGAGAGTAACTACTTATTCATATACGTATTCAATCTCTGTATTTCTTCTTTTGTGAGTTACCTGTTTATGTTCTTTGCACGTTTTTTCTCATTGAGCTGATTTCTCATCTGTTACAATTTTGCTTTTTAAATTTAGGCACAATGCATCACAACAATGGTTACAAGTAGAGATCATGTGTGTAAAACTACTAAAAACTTTTGGCTAAGTAAAATGATTGTAAGCCTTTATATTTGAAGTCTATCTACAATAATATCGACCCAATTTGAATACTTTCCTATTTGCTCAACGGTGTCTACATAAATATTCTTACACTGGAGGACTCAATTTAAGGCGCCAACCCAGGAATAGGTCAAATGCTTCTTTACAGGTAAATTTAAAACCCTTATAGTATGTTGAAAGACAGCAGACATGGGCTTTCAGTGGTTGTGGAATTGCTAATGGGTAATAGAGTCTCTGGTTCAAAAGTGGTAGTATTGGCAGTGATAAAAAGTCATTGCTATCTGCCAGCTGTGAGATTATACAAAGTGATGTTGAGAACTCGGGATAATTCTTAATGTGAGTGTAACAAAAGTCACCAATGCAATTAGCACCCTTGTGGGCAATCTCAAGAGAAAAGCTAAGGACTGAGTGATTGTGGAGTATAAAATACATTTTCACCTATGAGACAAATTGGAATGAAAACATAGACTTCCTCAGATTAGACTCTCTAGTTGGTAAATAGGGAACTGATTTCAATTTCTAGGGCCATTAATCTCCTGCCTTTTATGGGTAGTAAATTATCTTTAAACAAACAAAGAGTATACCTGTCAGACTGTGTGTCAGAATAAACACAGCCTGCCAACAAGTTGTAATTAGGACCTCTAACCTGATCTACTTAAATGGCTTTGACAAGTAGAGGACTATAAAACCAATTTTCATTTTCAAGGAAGAAAATAACTTTTAATCAAGAATTTGAAAAAAATACATGACACACTTTCAAGTTTTTTCTACAAACAGTATATCACATTGAGTTTGTTTAACCACAACATTTTTATACATAAACTGAGTGATATCTCTTATGCCACTTTTGGGGGTTGCTTTAGTTTTTATTTTTGTTTTAACGTCTCATACTCAAGAGTAGTAGTTTGAAGGTGAAAACACTGTCGCTCTTGATTTTCGGCACATGTGGGATCAGTCACACCACATTTCAAACCATATTAGTTATGAACTTGAATGAGCAGTGTCTTGAGAATGTTCCACTTGTCCCCTTCCCAGCATTCTCTGGTGGAAAGGGCCTTTAACATTTAACCACTGGGAAGCCACCAACCACATAATTGCTAGCATGAAAGAGTGGCAGAAATCATTTTAACTATTGTAGAAAACCTGCTACATTTATTATTTTTGTTGTTCTGACCATTTGCATTGGATAGGGGGAGGGCATTTTCACTTTTCCTGTGCTGTCATTTTAAAAAAGTAAGAAAATAAAGGCTATGGTAGGCCATCAGTTAAGACCATTTATGCAGCACGTGTTAAGATAGAAAACCTGTCGTAAACTTGAGTCACATAACACAAAATTCCAGAAGCACTCTGGCTTCAGGTACAATTGGATATAGGGGATCAAATGATTTCACTAAGATTTTGTTTCTTTTTTGGGACTTTTATCCTCTTTCAGCTGTTTTCACAGGGAGCCTCTCTCCTATTTCCTTTCAAAACTCTTAGCCTTTTCTCTGACAGGACTGGCTTAATTCAGGTGCCCATTACTGAATCAACATGGTCATTAGGGAAATACTTGACTGAACCTGGCCCTTGGGCTTCAGTCACAGAATCAGAGGGGTGAAGTCTCTTCCAGTCCACAAGGAACTGGAGTAGGGATTGGGAGAATATCCAAATGAGTGGATATAGTAGGAAAGGAGAAATATTGTTTGAGGCAAACACAACACTACTGTTTGCGGGTATAGATTTTTCCACTGTTGGGCTCTTGTTCTTTTGCATTTTGGATGCTCCCCAAACAAACAGGCATAGCCATAAGAATAAATTTAGACCAGCTTTCTTCTCACAAATCTGCAAAGAAGGAGTCAGATGTATAGTGGCAATGTTAAGGGGTGAGTCTAAGAGACATGTACGTCTAGAAAGAATCTCACATATATTGATGATGTTGTCTAGATCACCTTAATATCCACCAACTCTTTGTAAAATTTTTCATACCCAGTAACTTTGGTAAAATATTTAACTTTCATGAAAGTGTACTGAAACTATCTAATTGGACATGAATGTTACTATTTTGGAGAACCACCTTCAATCAAATAGCTATCCTAAGAAAGCTGCATATTTTTTTTGTCCATGTATTTAAGGAGGATAAAATTTATAATGAGCGTGTTTCTTTCATTTCCTGAACAATACCCAGGTGTAGGTATAGGATTATTTTGGAAACTGTTATACAGTTTATGCAAGAAATACCAAAAAGATTGACTGTATCCTCTCTAAAACATCAAGAGGAGACCCTCAAAATGTATCAGTTCCTTACAAAATGAGGAATGATTTTGCAAAAACTAAGTGACTTCTCGTCACTTACGTAGGCGTCGAACCCTACATAAAATGCTTCCGATGGGTACCTACTTCCAAAGCTAATTCTTTTAAAATTCTTACTCAGTCCTTCTGATTATGTCAAGAAGAAAGTCTCAGTCTGGTGTTAATGTGTCTTTAACACCTAACACTCACTAATATCCCTTTTAACAGAGAATAAGAGTTCAATAAACAGCTGAATCTCTGATGAACCGGGGCATGGGTTTGAGAAGCCTCAACAAGAAAACAGGAGTCGTTTGAACTGATGCTGGAGAGCACCGTAGATATTTGCAGTAGTAGGTGGGGAATCCACAAATCCAAGGTGTTTCTCATGTTAGTTTACTCAAAAAGTTGTGTATATGTAGAACTTGGTATCGTGAAAACCTAAAATATAGGCTTCAGGAAAGGTGAATCTAAATTCACAGATGTCAGGAAAATATCGCTAACCTTTTGAGTTTCACATGATAGAAAACTATTATCACATGACATGCCCCTTTATACTGCTAGAAGAGACAGAATATTGGATGGACCATGGCTTAAACCCACTAGACTAATTCTTGTGCTTTTAAGTAAAATCCTTTACTTCTTTGAAAATACCTCTTTTAAATTGCAGTTGATGCTGGTCTGGGGAAAGGTGTCCCTGAAGAGACAGTAGCGTAAGTGCCCATGTTAGTACTATCTTACGGTGTGCACAGGCTAAATCTAATGCAGATTGAACTAATCTAAAGTTCAACATCTGTTTCATTCAAAGTGGAACATTTGAAATTCAATGGGAAGAAGGACTTTCAAACCTGGCTTTTATTTTGAACAACTAATTGCAGTAGTCAGTTTCTAGTTTTTGAGTCTATAAAGCCCCTTAGCTAGCCCCAATAAAAGTCCCATAAAGTAGCATTACAATTTGATGAATGTTTTATAGGTTTCATTGTTTTTAAAAAGAAACATTGTGTATAATTTTATAAATTTTTGAATTTAGTAATATTGAGTATCAGTAATATATTGAATACCATGGTTAAGATCCTGTATGTACTTTGGAGCTGGACAAACTTAGGATAGAATTTCTCATCTGCAACTGAGTGACTGTGGGCAAGTTATTTAGACTCTCTAAGTTCCAGATTCTTTTTGTTATAAAACAGGGATATGAATAATATCTATCACATAGGTAGCATTGATAAACTAATGCTTGTTGGGCATATTAAACAAAATAAGTAAGCTCTTACACAATACCTGGCAAAGAGTAAGGGGTCAAACGTATTAACTGTAATGAATAATCATCAAAGTAGCAGCTTTATTCAGCACTGACCTTTTGATTTAATAGCTTTGTTTATAGAACACAAACATTCAGGTTAAATGCATGTTTTAAAAGTATCTCTTTGATGTTTTCAAACATGCAAATATTTGGCACAATGAAAATAAGAGTAAAAGAAGTAAAAGTAAGAATTTTTACTTTTTTTTCTGAAATTTCTGATTTTCCAGCACCCAAAACAATGGCTGTATGAAGTATATCCATCTTAATCTTTATTTACTTGAAATTTCCCATCACCTTCTTTAGCTACCTCTGCCTTAGTCTGTATTCTCCTCCCCACTCCCGAGAGGATGGAATGTTTAGAACCGGAGGGCAAGAGCTCAGGGCTCCTCTCCAGGAAGTCCTCACTGACTCCACCACCTTTTATAAGGAAGAAACTGAAGCCCAGAGTGGATCCGTATTTGCACAAGTTCAACTGAGTCTGAGTTAAACTCTGCTTCTCACACTCGTTCCATTGCACTATACTGGTTCTCAAAACTGACAAGGCTCAACCATTTTTGAAATCACTGTGGCCCATTTAAGAAAACTCATTAAGAAAATGATCTTGAAGAAAAATGCTGTAAATAATGAAGGAATAGGGACATATTTTGGTTTTCTAGAATCAGTTAGTTTTTTGTAAGCACTGTCCCTAAGGTCATATCCAGAAGATGTTACACATAGACACAATTATTATATATAAACATTTAGTTAAGATTTTGTTGATTATTGTCAATATAATAATCAACAACAAATAATCATCAAATAATATTAAGTCAATATATTAATTATATATTTTACTATCAATTAAAAATATATATTTTTCTGTCTAACTAAAGAATTACTGTGATGTTACCAAAGGGCACACAATTTTTATGAAATTTCCAACCAATATTTTTTTGGGAAAAAATTTTCTTTTTAAGATGGCATGCTAAACCTTGAAAAAATAACCAGCTCAAACTACAAATCGTGTGGCAAAAAATCCCATTCTGTAATTCTGTATATGATGCTGGGATTAGGCAAGCAGCTGATGGATGGCTTGATCAGCCAGGGGCTAACCTGAAAACTGCCAACTTCCTGGACGTGAGCCAAAGATTGCCCTTGGGGTTGAGATAAGCCAGTTAATCTCCTGACTGAAACAACCAGTCTAGATATTGAATTGCTCGGGCACAGTACTTGTCAGGGATGTTGTGGATTGGCCTCATTCTAATTTTGACCACTGCATAGTCCTGGGTTTGCAAGGGTATTTGGAGCAAAGGTATGTCATCGTTGCTATGACTTGAATTCGGCTGCCGAGAGAAGGTTATACAAGGTGGAGTGTTGGGTGTGCATGAATTCTTTTTAGATCAGTTCCCAGTCACCAGTGGAGAGAAAACAGCTGCATAATAGGTCTAGCTTATTTTATTCATGTGTAAGGATGTAGTAAGGAATCCGTACGCTGCTACTAGCTGTTTCTGAACCTCTGAGAGGTTCTTCTGGCTGTGAGGATCCTTAAAAGTTCTTGAGAGAGTCATTTGGGACTGCTGTATGCTGATGACTGAACTGGAAGACATACACAAAATGAAAAGAAGACTTTCTAATGAGCCAGCACAAAATAAAGGCAGTCTTTGGACACCAAGCAGAAATCTGACCCAAAATTCTACCATTACCTGATCTTGGGATATAAGAAATTCTAAAACAGATTAATCAGTAAAATGTGTGTTGCACAGGCTTGGAAATTTTCAGAGCAACCATCTTCAGCCTATAAATAATTGAAGACTCCAATCTACATTTGGGACTTGCTCCATTTTGATATTTATACCATATCCCATTCAGTATTGAGCCCCTACTTCATTTAAGTTATTTTGGGCTAAAAAGATGAACAAAATCAATTCTTTAACGACTTTACATTCCAGTAAAGGTGGTCACCTCAAATAAGAATATCACCAAGAAAAAGACGAAGAGCCATCATTACATAGTGGCTTGGAGACTGAGATTGTAGCTGAAATGACTGAAGGATTCGGACCCATTTAGAAATCTGTCTTCCCTCATTTTTTTACCTTACTCTGCACATTCATCTTCTCATATGCATCTGCACCTATAGCTACTACTTATGTTCTATGGATAGCAAAGTTCTTCTCTCTACCCTGTCCCTACCCATGCTCTGCTAGCCAAATGCATAGTGCATAGCTTTTACAAAAATGTCCCATAGGAACTTTGACCAGAACCCATTCTTCTATTATCTTTGGATGTGACCCACTTGAGTTGGCTGTACCATATATCACCCAGCATCAACCTGAACTCTTGGAGTCCTCAAATTCCTTCCTTTCTTTCAACTCCACATCTAACTGTCCTCTAAGTTTAATTGCTTCTACCCCCATCTTGACTCCTCCTCTCCTACAAGTTGGGTTCTCTGGGATGCAGATTCTACTTCGAATCAGCATCTGTGGAACAGAAGGGAAGGAAGTAGGATTGGGCAGAGGGGAAAGTTGAGCTGTGATGCAGGCCCTATAACCTCAGCCACAAGGATCTTGGGAACCAAAATGGCTTCCGAGTTGTCCTACATTGTATAGAAATGTCAAAGACTTCATCCTTAAAGAGGTTCTGAGCTGTACATCTCCATTTCTGTTATACCTGCCTGTTTCCTTATCAATCACCTTATTTTAGGCTTTCAAAACTTTTTGTTTGAACTTTTCCAGAAATTTTCTATCTGTTCCTCTTTCCCTCTTCTATATAGCCACCCATTCAATATAAAACAAATTCGCATCACTCAACTGCTTAAAATCCTCCCATAACTCCTCATCAACTGCAGGATAAAGTCCTGACTTCATAGCATTACTTACAAGGAACGTTATGATTCCAGACCTGTCTACCTTTTCAGGCTCATTGCTTATAGCTGCTCCTGGATCAACCCTGAGTGCTAGCAATATGGAACTCCTTGCAGTTCCCTAAATGTACCGCATTCTGCTTTATGTCTCTGTCCTTCTATTCATTTACCTGGAAAGTCCTTTCTCACCTATTTGTCTACTAAGCTCATCCTAACCATTCTTCAAGAGTCAACTCAACTTTGTTTTCTTAAAATGTCTCCCCCAACATTTCTAGACAAAATCAAGCACTTTCATTTCTGTAGGCTCTTGTCATGAGATGTGATTATTTGTTTTTTATTTGTCTCAGTGTCTCTGATGTGAAAACTCAAAGAGCCAGTAACATGTGTTTGTGCATGTGTATTATAGATATATAAATACATCTTGTATTCCCTGCACTTAGCACAATTTCTGGCTCAGAACTGTATGTTTTGGAGAAAGGAAAAGAGAGAGAGAGGGAGGGAGGGAGGAAGGAAGGAAGAGAGAAAAAGAGAAAAGGAAAGAAAGAAGGGAGGGAGGGAAGGAAGGAAGGAAGGGAGGGAAAGAAAGCCCTTTCTACTAGCTATAAACTATATTCTAATCAACACCTGTAATTGCTTTGTTAAGGTTTTTCATGAGATCTGTATTGAATTATTTTGCCAACATAGAAACATAAATATTTTGTGAAATTTATTCTTGGTATACTTTGGTTTCTGAAGGATTTTTGCATCTCTTTGAAAAGAATCACATGTTCATAGTTATCAGCCACAACTCAGTGGTAAAATGGACCTGCCTGGTAGGGCTCAGAACTGAGAATCCAAACAGGCCCTCAGGGTGAGCTCCCTGGAGAAGTGCTGGCGGTAGATGTTCAGAGGTGTTTGGGACAGTTAGGCAGTCAGTGTAAGACTGACCCATAAGTAGGCTAGCAATGTACATGTCAGCAGGTGACTAGATTAGGACACTGGGGAGGGAGCGGACAAGGGCTGTTTTATGACTGCAGGTGGCAAAGAAGGAGTGATGCAGGCAGATATAATGAAGGCTTCTTCCAGGAGATCCTGCCATAAGTAATGGACACTCAGTCACACCAACTGGCATTTAGAGGCAGTTGACAACTCTTGGAAGGCCTGGCTATTGAAGTGCTCGCTTTTTATGTACCAGGATTGAAGCAGAGAGTAAAGGAGAAAATTAGTATGGAGACCCAGGATACTAGGATAGGGCTGTGTGGCAGAGTCTTGGCCACTATGGACAAAATAAGAACTCATTATAGAAAGTAGAAGCAACATCATGGCAGGGCTGGCAGGAGAGTTGACTCCATGCAGAGGGATGACTAAATGTGGCCTCTGCTGTCTCCTCAGGTACAGGTATGAGAGCTGTTTGGCAAAGGCTTGAAGCTATAGCTTGTGAGAATGACCCTTAATACTAGAGAGGTCATGGACAACAAATCAAACTGCATTTTAGTCAGGATGCTGGGAACCTATAGTGTCAAAAGTTTCTTCCTCTAGTAATGATGAATGATCAAGAAATACCAGAAAGTCTAGGTAAGGAGTTTATTTTGTGACTGCATTGAAAATAAATTCCTCAAATAGCCCCATCCTTACTGTGCTTTGACTTGTATATTCTGTACACATCAGAAGAGTGAAGAAAGAAACAGTGGAGGAGAGAATGTGTTTAAAAATACTCATTGAACCTGTTCCTCAGCCAAGCTTAAGGTGAGCAAAGCACTGCAAGAGTGTAGGAGAAGGGCCCAGGCTGACTTCTAAGGGAGGAAGAAAAGCATCCTTTGTCCAAAAGGAGAGCAAACATAGTGACGTGGGGACGCTGTTTGATGTTCAAACTAGGGCATCACTGGCCGACTGCATTTCGTATGTAGAGCTCAGGATAGGCCGGGAGTAGGGCAAGAAAGAGCAGGTCCCCTTGATGTGCATACTCCCACTCAGGACCAAGTAACCACAGAGAGGTGCTGTTGTCAGGAATAAAGGAGGCATTAGATAGGGTCTGGGGTGGGCAGGGGAAGAGGGCAGAACAGGAAGAGAGAAAGACCCCCTGGGCTGTCTTTGGCATTTGTGTAGTAGACTGCTTCTATTTGTCTTCTAGGATAGAAAGTATTCCTTTTTTTTTTTAAACTGAGGTATAGTTGATTTACAATGTTGTGCTAGTTTCAGGTGTACAGCAAAGTGATTCAGTTATACATACATAGATATTATTTTCTTTTTCATATTCTTTTCCATTATGGTTTATTACAGGATATCGAATATAGTTTCCTTGTTGTTTATCCATTCTATATATACTAGTTTGCATCTGCTAACCCAAACTCACAATCCAACCCTCCCCTGACCCTCTCCCCCTTGGCAACCACAAGTTTGTTTTCTATCTCTGTGAGTCTGTTTCATAGGTTCATTTTGTCATATTTTAGATTCCACATATAAGTGATATTACGTGGTATTTGTCTTTCTCTGACTTACTTCACTTATTATGATAATCTCTGGGTCCATCCGTGTAGCTGTAAATGGCATTATTTCACTCTCTTTTATGGCTGAGTAATATTCCATTGTATACATATATACCACATCTTCTTAAACCAATCGTCTGTTGATGGACATCTGGGTTGTTTCCATGTCTTGGCTATTGTAAATAGTGCTGCTGCTATGAACATAGAGGTGTGTGTATCTTTTTGAATTACAGTTTTGTCTGGATATATAAGTGGGATTGCTGGATGACGTAGCAATTCGATTTTTAGTTTTTTAAGGAGGCTTAAAAATTGGCTGCACCAATTTATAATTTACAGTGGCTGCACCAATGGTGTAGGAGGGTTCCCTTTTCTCCACATCCTCTTTAGCATTTGTTATTTGTAGACTTTTTAATGATGGCCATTCTGACTATTGTGAGGTGGTGCCTCATTGTAGTTTTGATTGGCACTTAGGATAGAAATTATTCTTTTATTTTTTTTACAAATTACTTTTACTGTTCATTGGATGGCTTTGAGATGTGTCATCTCTGTTGAACTGCCTTGCCCAGAATTCCCTCTTTAATTTGCTTCTGGTCAGGTGGGTTTCAAGAGAGATTCTCTCATAAGAGCTGCAGAGCGGAAGGGAGACAGCAGCCATTTTGTAGCACAGACACACCTTCCCCCAGGTATTTGGGCAAGTACTAGTTTAGGTGCTTCAGTGAAGGAGACTTTTAGATGTAATTAAAGTCCCAAATCAGTTGATTGAGTTAATCAAAAGGGAGAATAGCCTGGGTGGTCCTGACCTAATCAGGCACAAGTCCTCTAAAGAGGGAATAGGCCATCCTGAGATGTGGAGGCTCCAGGTAGCAGATAGGAAGGAAAACTGTAAAACAGTCTACATTTCCGTCCTTGGAATGAAGCACCAGGTGGGCCTACGATTGCCCTCCCTCTCCCCTGAAACAGGTTTCTGACTCCCCAAAACAGGTGTCAGTGTTCAGCTCTATGGTGAGGGGCCCCTGATTCTGCAGAATACCCTTGTCACCAACATCAGAGGCAAGAAGAATAGACATGTTTCAGTCTACTCTTTCTGGGTTCCAGCCTGTCTGTGATCTTCACTCCTGCCTCCCTGTGTACTTTGGGCTCCAACGTGTGACATGGTTACTGCCTGGCAGAGACTACTTAGCCAGGAGTCCCCTGTAATAAATACACACACACACACAAACACATACGTGCATGTATATATGTATAGATATTGATTTGGGGATGTATATATATGTATAAATGTATACGGATGTATATACTTGTATAAATATATACAAAAGTATAAAATTCATCTATATTCGGGTTGAATCTTTCCTGGTTGAATCCTGACTGATACAATACCTTATTTTACCTTATTTTTGTATATCACTTTACAGTTTACTAAGTATCTCTGCATATTTTATTATTTTATGGCATAGACGAAAAAATTTGGGCCCAGAAGCACTAAGTGACCTAATCCATGCCACACAGCCAGTAGGTGACCTAATCAAGATGTGACTTAAAGCTCGTGCTTCCTTAGCTGACAACTCAGCTTGTAACGGCAATGCATTTGCAGGAAAAAAAGCTTGTAAAAGTGCAAGAAAACTTTTTTTGGGGGTGGAGGAAAAAAACATACTATAATTTGGGTTGAAATAGTAACTTCTCTTTTTATATTCCAAAAAATCATATAGAACTTCATATTTGGGGATTGAAGTTTGTGATTAATTCCAATATTTATAAAGAAATGAGAGGAAAAAAAACACCACAGAGAGTTTAGCAAAGGGTTTGCTATTTACAATTATTATACTTCTTGAGATGACAGTGGAATGGGCAGGGAGTTCTGGGTGAGGAGAGCTCTTCAAGAAGGAACAGATATAGAAAGTCAGAGAATAAAACAGTAGGCATTCTATGTTCTCTCATGTATTGCTTGCATATCACAGTTCTGATTTAAATTAATCAGCAGTAGGCCTCATGTCCCAGCCTGGCCACTCTCTAAAAATATTTAATCTCTTGCTCAATAAAAGTCAGTGTTGAGGGCTTCGCTGGTGGCACAGTGGTTGAGAGTGCGCCTGCCGATGCAGGGACACGGGTTCGTGCCCCGGTCCGGGAAGGTCCCACATGCCGCGGAGCGGCTGGGCCCGTGAGCCATGGCTGCTGAGCCGGTGCGTCTGGAGCCTGTGCTCCGCAAGTGGAGAGGCCACAACAGTGAGAGGCCCCCGTACCGCAAAAAAAAAGAGTCAGTGTTGAAAAAGCTACGTATAGACAAATATTTTTTCCCCTGTGAACAACAAAAGGAACAGAATCCTGGAGTAAAGGGACAGTTTTGGAAATAACAGTTATTTTTAAATTGAAGAGGGGACTTCCCTGGCAGTCCAGTGGTTAGGACTCCACACTTCCCCTGCAGGGGACGTGGCTTCGATCTCTGGTCGGGGAACTAAGATCCCACATGCCGCGCGCAGCACTGCCAAAATAAAATAAAATAACAGAAAGATCAATAAATCGAAGGGGAAAAGGTTGAAAAAAATGTGCTTGGCATCAAGTGTCAATATCTAACTCTTAGTTGTTTTTCTTCCCTTCCCGCCTTCAGGCAAACTGAGAAAGCCACAGCCCATGCAGAGTGGAAATATGTTGCAGTATGCTCCCTCCTGCCATGGTGGGTGGTATGGGAGGAGGCCCCATGAGGAGGGAGCATCTGACTTAAGCAGGGCCAAGGAAGGTCCTCTCCCAGGACATCTTATGCCTGCATCTAAGGCCAAAGGCCATTCCTTCCAACATGGTGAAGCCCTGGGAGGTGGGTTGATAGTGGTGTGCACCATGTCTTCCAGAGTGTGGGGAAGAGTCTGCAGTAGGAGCAAATAAAGCTGCCCCGTAGAGAGATGAAGGAAAAAAGGTCAGTGAAGAGGGGAGGCTGGTTATTCCAGTGGGTGGCCCCAGCTGTACCTGAAGGCCTGCCCCTCCTGGGGAGAGCTAGTTTTTGGACTATTATAAATTGCATTTCAAACAGCAACTAAAGAGCCCTGGGGAATAGGTCTCTCTCTCCCCTTTTGCATTCCAAGATGTGAGGTTTTGGGTCAGAATTATGTCTGCTCAGGGGTCAGGCCGGAACGTGCACCTCTGTAACATTAACAGACTTAGGTGGAATGGGACAGTCCTGGTGGTTAGTCCTTTTGCACAGTGGGTGGGACCACAAGAACTGGAAGCAAGAGCTAATGTGTGCTTGGTGAGAAGTTCAACATGTCTTGTTTTGAAACAGAAGGGCGAAAATTGGGGGAAAGTTATGGAAGAAGGAAATATTTTGAGAAATTTTTAAATGCCCCCTATTATTTTGTAGTTGTGGGACTCAGGTTGAATTTGAATCAGTAAACTCTCAGAGGGCATTTGTAAGCATTTAGAAAAAGATGGTTAATTTGCAGCAGATCCTAGCTTTTGTGCAAAGGCAGAAAGATGTACTGTGACATATGATGCAGATCACTTTAGAGTAATTGAACCACGGCTTTTGCATGCTTTCCATCCTAAGCTTATCTCTGTCTGAAGCCTGTAAAAAGTCTTTTCCCATTTACATAACAGGGCAAGAGATTATTACAACTAAAATTAGATCCAGGAATTGCTATGCATAGTGCTTTGTAGCATAATCAAATTATGATAAAATAGCCTTTATTTCTTTATAGCTATATAATATAGTTAGGTTCTTTAGTTATTTGTTTAGAAGTTAAGGAGTGGCAGTACTATCTTATATTAAAGCATCGCTGATTTTTAGCCAAATTCACAACTTGCTTGATTGTTTTTTAGAGATGCTTCTTTGAAGAATGGGAAGGATCCTGATAAGGTCTAATTTGTTTTTCTTCCCTTGCTCCTGCCCCTGCCTTTTTAAAAAATGTGGGCCACTGCTCCTGAGTTCTTCCTGTTCACCCTTATCACTTAACCTGATAATACCATCCTGAGAGAGTGGTTCCTGTTCATTTGATATGACCAGATAAAGGCAAAAGCCTTGTGCTTTCCTAGCACCGGAGAATCTTTCGCTGTTTTGTCTCAGGTTCTGAATAGGGCAAAGCACAAAAACCTTGACATTTGTTGAACTCTCATTGTAAAGATATAAATATAGGAGTGGAGGAAAAACAACCAAATTGTCGAGGAAAGAAATGAGGAAGTGGGGGAGACAGGAACATGGAAATTAAGGCTAACCGGACAAAACTAACAGAGTAAGAGAAGAGGAAATACACTACAAGGATATGGCTATGAGGGAAAAGGAGGAGAGGAGGGAAAATACTACCCAATGGAAGTTTATAACATGGTGTAGGAGCAGATTTCCATGCCTGAAAGTATGGCTCTGAGAGCTTCTCGATGGCTCCCACCCCATTCTTTATTACCATTAATGCTAAAGACAGCGGGAGCTGCAGAGGTGGCATTTTCTTCTAATTTAATTTTCAGTTACTGAACTCAGTTACTGACTCTTCAGAGCCTGAGGGAGGATGAGCCTTTGTTAAAGCCGAGGCCGTTAACTTTCACTTTTCTCTTCAACCTCATTAGATTTCCCAAGCTTTACTTCTAGACCTAAAGCACTGCACTATGGCTAAACTATGTAAAATAACGTTTTTGGTGAAAAGCAACACCTGCAAAAATGTCACACAAATTTCAACTTCAGCTGAATCCAGTGATGTCACCAAATGGAATCCTAGTGCAGAAAATGCGAGTAATAGCATATTAAATTTGTCACGGGCTTCGTGGAAGTCACAGCCTGAGACGTGGTCCACGGCATCCTGCCGTGCAGTGATGAACCAGAAAGGCTTCTTGTCTGGTGGCCCCTTCATACGCGTGCCCGGTGGGGAGAACGGCTACACACACACACATCAGCTTCATTGAGGCAGAATTTGAAAGGGGGCTACTAACCTGTGTCAGTCCACAGTGGGCATCAGAATTCTGATTTAATCAGTGCAGATAACCCAATTCCTCTACATGGGGAGATTCTTAACAAAAAATGGCATTTTTTGATTTCTTGAGAATGACTAAACTCTGGAATGAGCACTATGTATGGTTGACTCTGAACGATAATGTAAATGGTCTATAAAGGTTATACACGGACCCTGTGATCTGTCTCTGCTTCTCTGTCTTTCAGGGCAGTGTTCTCTGCTGGACCCTGGTTGAGTGACCTCGTCCTAAATGGGCAGGCAAACCAGGAAGGTTTTATTGTCTCAGGACTCAGCTGCTCGTAATCTCTGTGCCTCTGGTCTTTGTGACAGCTGTTGTCTCTCCTCTGGTGCTGTATTCTGTGCTTGATGAGAGATAGAAGCATTTAAAAGCCATTTACATGGGACAGGTCCCTCCTTTGAAGGGTGTGCCTCTAATTGGATGCCTCTAATTTGCTCAGTGGGTGGCACTGCCCTTGTAGCACCACCGAACTTCCTCCAAGCAGCAGAAACTTGGGGGGAGGGGTGTGTGTGGATTGCTGCTTGTCCTCCGTCATGTAGACTCACTTTATTTGAGATACCAGCCACATAAAGATCATTCTAAAAGATATATAATGATACAACAGTTACTAAAGAAAAACTTGGCTTGAACAATAGTGAAAACATTTTATATTTTATTATTCTTAATGAACAAGGTGATGATATAAAATCAGACAGTAGAAAAACATACAAGATTTCACTTGGGTTTGTTCTAGAAGAGTATTTTACAAACTTAATAAATATTTAGTAAGAAATATATTTTACATCATAATGCATTTATTGCAACGTACACAGTTCTTGTTAAGAAACCATGCGATGTGTTCTGATGGTTTCTATTCTATCATATCTATTTATTTCATTTAAAAATGCTAGTTACAAGCTACTTTGTTTATTTCATTGCCCACCAATGGGTAGTGACACATAGTTCATAAACGACTTTTCTATAATTTTAAGGAACATTCACACAAAAGATAAAAAAATTCAGCTTAATGGAAATTAAGTAGTAGACTTAGGAGTCTAAATTCTAAACACAGTAGGAATTTTGTTCTTGTTATTTTAAGTATTGAACTTAATTGCTGATTATTATTTTCAAAGGTATTGATCATAACTTGTTACACTGACTTCAATATGAGGTGTCAAACCAGTTTGTGAGTATATACAACATTAAGACTCTTTATGGTTATTATCTTATTTAACCTTCAAAATTACACTAGGAGATACATGGTTTATCAGACAAGGAAACTGAGGCCGGGAGTTAGGCAATTGCTTCAGGTTATGGTAGACTTAGTAAGTAGTAGAGCAGAGTTCTCCCCAAGTACTGTGATTTGCCCTCCAGTCCACAGGTCCTTAGCTGGGGCTCAGTGTGTGTGTGTGTGTGTGTGTGTGTGTGTGTGTGTGTGTGTGTGTGTGAAGTGGGAGGGGCCTATCAGAATCACCAGGGGAGTGCTTTCCAACCACACCTTCTCCCTCCCCATCCCTGCAAAGTCCTTACCACACTTGGCGGCTGCTTAGACTAAAGGACAAGGAAAGGTGGTTGATCCAGCTTTTGTTCTCTAAACAGACCTCACCTCAACACCTCCCCAAATTGACATTTTTATACCATAATAGTTTGTAATATAACTTTTCACTAGTGACTCAGTACGTATCATAGGCAGATTGAAAACTATACCAATTAGTCATGGAAATCTGAAAAATTAAAAGCACAATGTATCACCTTTTCTAAAGACAGAATCAAAATTTGGAGGTATTATTGGTATTTGGAGGTATTTACTTCTAATGAAGAAGCCATTCATTAGGAAAGCAAGTCATTACACTGAGAGTATAGAGGCCAACAAAGGACACCCCCTTCTCATTCCCCAGTGACGCAGTTGTCCAATTGTCGGATTAGAGCTGTTGTTTATTGTAAGCAGGCTTAGATCAATGAAATTGGCCTGGGATAGGGTATACGGAGTAGACAGATAAATGAATGCACACGAAAAATTCTATTCATTTGTAGAACATGTATGGACACAAGCTAAGATATGAGACACACATTCAATAAATATTTCATTTGCCAAAGAGCTAGTTTATAAGCAAATAAAAGAAACAAAATCTAGCAGAGAGTAGCATAAAAGTTAAAATACAGCTAAAAATATAAAGTGGGTTAAATAGACACCCCTTTTGGAGTTCAAAAGTTATTTAGTTTAAAAAAGTTTAAGTTAACAATGGACATTGAAAACTGGAGTTAGTAAAGAAGAAGAAGTAGGAGAATAAGCAGAGACAAATGTCAAAGAATATTATTGGATATTTTTTGAATCATTTTTCAAATCCCAAATATTTTCTAGTTGAACTTTCTGAATAGCAGTCACTTAAAGACTCTATCATATTGGCAGTCAATTGTGAATAAATGGATGTTTTTTAGTATAAGGGTTTTAATGTGTCAGTATTCTCTTTTTTTTCTACAAAAGCAGAATGTATGATTAGGAGAAGGTATTTTACATTTTGATGACAGAATAAATTATGTGGGCTGAATTAACCTTTTGGAAGTTCATGATTTAAGTATTATTTAAAAGCCTTCTCTGGAATTGCTTTATTTGGTTATGAGCTCTCAGAAATAAAGAACAGTCTTGAAAGTATAGTCACTAACCTATCAAATATAGTCACTATAATCAATCTATCTAATTAAATATTTATTTTAATATTTAAGGAAAAACTGTTCTATTTCTCTGCCTCAAGCTCCTTCACTTAGTCGAGCAGCTGTCCTCCTATCCCGTACGCTAGGTATAGCAGTAGGCTGGCATTGTGAACATCACTGCTGCTCACCAGTATTTCCAGCTCTCCTTGCCTTCTGGCACCTGGGAAGACTAGCCTTTCCCACCTCTTTGAATGTAGGTGCAGCCACGTGGCTTTCTTTGGCTAAGATACAGCAGTAAAGAGCACCTCTTCCAGGTGGCATTAAAGAGCCTGTGCAGGACTTCTTAGGTTTTCTCTTCCCCTTTCGTGTTTTTCTAGGAGGGCACATGCTTCATATGGTAAGTGCTTCGGGCGGTCATCTGTGGACAGGCTTCCAGGAGCTGAAGACTTAGAGTGAACAAGAAATAACATATGTTGTTCAGGCTTGGGGATTGTTTGTTACCACAGCATAACCAAGACCATCCTATCTGCGTTGGTAAATCAAAAATGCTGGTAAAGTAAAGAATCTTAAAACATAGTGTATATATTACTCTAAAATTTTTTAAAATTTATAATAAGTAGGTATGTATAAAATAACCAGTATTTTATTTGTTATTAGCCAAGGGCTTTTCTTTGGTTATGAATTGCTGACTGGAGTTCCATATTGTCTTTTGTGCATTCCCACATAGATCATGCTTTATATATGATTTTCCTTGGAGCAAGAATGTAAAGTCACGGGTGATGCAATCTGAGTGCAGTTTCTTCTGGCTTTTTGTGTTGCCCCTTGCAAATATTCTACAGTTGTCTCCCTTAATAAACCTACTCTGAGAGCACTTTTTATAGAGACTGACCTTTATTAAGTCTTTCCAAAACACTCTCCTTAGTGTTCATACAAACACCTCTCATTCTTTTTACATTCATATTTTATCAGCTTATGTGGTATTTAATTAAATTGTGTGATTTTATAACAAGTACAAATGGCAGAAAAATTTAGGAATAAACATAACAGATTCTTAACAAGCATATAATTTATTTGGTTAGAGTAGAAGACTGGAGAATACTAGAAGATAGCCTAGGTCATGGGTTTTGATGCAGAGAGCATCAGTCCAGCCTTTTACACAGCCAACTAGAGAATTAGGGCAATGTACACAATTCTCTTACAGCTTCTCAGGTGGCTCCCTAGATGACCTTCCTCCTTCTTTCTCTTGGGGGCACCTACTCACACCAAGTCATCTTTCTACTTTGGATTCAGTGACATGCCATATTGTAGGCATGGGATCTGGCTTTTGGAGTGGTTACCAAGGGGCCTGATAATGCAACTTGGAAGCTCTGGGAAGACGTCTCATTGTGTGGCGAATCATGACAGGAAATGAGAGCTGGGAGGGATCAGCAGGTGAATCTCGTCTCCTTTCTTCCCTCCATGGATGGAATAGGTGAGCTTCTCCTTGCAACCTCTTAGGAGAAAGTCCTTCATGCTGAGCAAACAGGCCTGTCCAGTGAACTGTGGATCTCCTTGGAGCTCAGTATGAAGCGGTGACCATCACGATAATGATTTGCATTACTCCACATTTTTGTATTGCCTCACTTCTCCCTCTCTCCTCCTCTTCATCACCCTGGCCTTGTAGTCCCTAGTGTGAGCACTTTAATCTCTGCCTCAGGCTCTGCTTTCTAGGGGAAGCACACAAAGACAGTTAATCTGGTAAGCCAGTTGCACAGAGGTTTATTTTAAAAGCTTCTAGGGAACAGTGCTAGTGTCAGGCAAGGAGGGACTAGGAGCCCAGAGTTGTGGTGGAATATCTACGGTGACGTACAATTTGTAGGGCTTATCTAGGGAACACAACATATATTGAGACATCTAAAATTAATATTAAGTCCTGAAGGACAAAGATGAAAAAATAGATCACTGTAGAAAACAATGTTTCCAGTCTGATAGGAAAGCATAGCAGAAGGAATAATCATACTATTACTAAAAACAAGGACTAATATTTAGAGATTGGTTCAAGATGGCGAAGTAGAGGGTCGTGTGCTCACTCCCCCTTGCGAGAGCACCAGAATCACAACTGCTGATCAATCATTGACAGGAAGACACTGGAACTCACCAGAAAAGATACCCCACATCCAAAGACAAAGGAGAGGCCACAGTGAGATGGTAGGAGGGGCGCAATCACAATAAAATCAAATCCCATAACCAGTGGGTGGGTGATTCACAAACTGGAGAACAATTATACCACAGAAGTCCACCCTCTGGAGTGAAGGTTCTGAGCCCCACATGAGGCTTCCCAGCCTGGGGGTCCAGCAACAGGAGGAGGAATTCCCAGAGAATCGGACTTTGAAGCCTAGTGAGATTTGATTGCAGGACTTGGACAGTACCGGGAGAAACAGAGACTTCACTCTTGGAGGGCACACACAAAGTAGTGTGCACATCGGGACCCAGAGGGAGGGAGCAGTGACCCCATAGGAGACTGAACCAAACCTACCCGCTAGTGTTGAAGGGTCTCCTGAAGAGGCAGGGGGTGGCTGTGGCTCACTGCAGGGATGGGGACACAGGCAGTGGAAGTTCTGGGAAGTGCTCATTGTTGTGAGCCCTCCCGGAGTCCACCGTTAGCCCCACCAAAGAGCCTGTAGCCTCCAGAGCTGGGTCACCTCAGGCCAAACCAACAGGGAGGGAACTCAGCCCCACCCATCAGCTGACAAGCCGATTAAAGTTTTACTGATATCTGCCCACCAGAGCAGCACCTAGCTCTACCCACCACCAGTCCCTCCCATCAGGAAGCTTGCACAAGCCTCTTAGATAGCCTCAACCACTAGAGGGCAGACAGCAGAAGCAAGACGAACTACAATCCTGCAGCCTGGGGAAAGAAAACCACATTCTCACAGAGACAAAATGAAAAGGCATAGGACTATGTGCCAGATGAAGAAACAAGATAAAACCCCAGAAAAACAACTAGATGAAGTGGAGGTAGGTAACCTTCTAGAAAAAAGAATTCAGAATGATAGTGAAGATGATCCAGGACCCTGGAAAAAGAATGGAAGCAAAGATTGAGAAGATGCAAGAAATGTTTAACAAAGACCTAGAAGAATTAAAGGACAAACACCTAGAAAAATTAAAGAACAGAGATGAACAATACAATAACTGAAATGAAAAATACATTAGAAGGAATCAATAGCAGAAGAACTGAGGCAGAAGAATGGATAAGTGACCTGCAAGACAGAATGGTGGAATTCACTGCCATGGAACAGAATAAAAAGAAAAGAATGACAAAAAATGACGACAGCCTAAGAGACCTCTGGGACAACATTAAACGCAGCAACATTTGCATTATAGGGGTCCCAGAAGGAGAAGAGAGAGAGAAAGGACCGAGAAAATATTTGAAGAGATTATAGTCAAAACCTTACCTAACATGGGAAAGGAAATAGCCACCCAAGTCCAGAAAGCACAGAGTGTCCCAGGCAGGATAAGCCCAAGGAGAAACATGCTGAGACACATAGTTATCAAACTGACAAAAATTAAAGACAAAGAAAAATTATTAAAAGCAACAAGGGAAAAATGACATACAAGCGAACTCCCATAAGGTTAGCAGCTGATTTCTCAGCAGAAACGCTACAGGCCAGAAAGGAGTGTCATGATATATTTAAAGTGATGAAAGGGAAGAACCTACAACCAAGATCCTCTACCTGGCAAGGATCTCATTCAGATTCAATGGAGAAATCAAAAGCTTTACAGACAAGCAAAAACTAAGAGAATTCAGTACCACCAAATTTGCTCTACAACAAATGTTAAAGAAACTTCTCTAAGTGGGAAACACAAGAGAAGAAAAGGAGCTACAAAAACAAACCTAAGGGGCTTCCCTGGTGGTGCAGTGGTTGAGAGTCTGCCTGCCGATGCAGGGGACACGGGTTCGTGCCCCGGTCTGGGAAGATTCCCACATGCCGTGGAGCGGCTGGGCCCATGAGCCATGGCCGCTGAGCCTGCGTGTCTGGAGCCTGTGCTCTGCCATGGGAGAGGCCACAACAGTGAGAGGCCCGCGTACAGCAAAAAAAAAAAAAAAAAAAAAAAAAACCAAAACAGTTCAGAAAATGGTATAGGAACATACGTATCAATAATTACCTTAAATGTGAATGGATTAAATGCTCCAACCAAAAGACACAGGCTTGCTGAATGGATAGAAAAACAGGACCCATATATATACTATCTACAAAAGACCCACTTCAGACCTAGGGACACATACAGACTGAAAGTGAGGGGTTGGAAAAAGATTTTCCATGTAAAAGGAAATCAGAAGAAAGCTGGAGTAGCAATCCTCATATCAGATAAAATAGACTTTAAAATAAAGAATGTTACAAGAGACAAGGAAGGACACTACATAATGATCAAGGGATCAATCCAAGAAGAAAATATAACAATTATATATATGTACCCAACATAGGAGCACCTCAATACATAAGGCAAATGCTAACAGCTATAAAAGAGAAAATCAACAGTAACACAATATGAGTAGGAGATTTTAACACCTCACTTACACCAATGGACAGATCATCCAAATGGAAAATTAATAAGGAAACAAAAGCTTTAAATGAGACAATAGACCAGATAGATTTAATTGATATTTATAAGACATTCCATCTAAAAACAGCAGATAACACTTTCTTCTCAAGTGCACACGGAACATCCTCCAGGATAGATCACACCTTGTGTCACAAATTAAGCCTCAGTAAATTTAAGAAAATTGAAATCATATCAAGCATCTTTTCCGACCACAACGCTATGAGGTTAGAAATCCGTTACAGGAAAAAGAAATGTAAAAAGCACAAACACGTGGAGGCTAAACAATACATTACTAAATAAGCAAGAGATCACTGAAGAAACCAAAGAGGAAATCAAAAAATACCTAGAGACAAATTACAATGAAAACACGATGATCCAAAACCTATGGGATGCAGCAAAAGCAGTTCTAAGAGGGAAGTTTGTAGCAGTACAATCCTACCTCAAGAAACAAGAAAAATCTCAAATAAACAATCTAACCTTACACCTAAAGGAACTAGAGAAAGAAGAACAAACAAAACCCAAAGTTAGTAGAAGGAAAGAAATCATAAAGATCAGAACAGAAATAAATGAAATAGAAACAAAGGAAACAATAGCAAAGATCAATAAAACTAAAAGCTCATTCTTTGAGAGGATAAACAAAATTGACAAATCTTTAGGCAGACTCATCAAGAAAAAGGGGGAGAGGACTCAAATCAATAATAAAATTAGAAATGAAAAAGGAGAAGTAACAACTGACACTGCAGAAATACAAAAGATCATGAGACATTACTACAAGCAACTCTATACCAATAAAATGGACAACCTGGAAGAAATGGACAAATTCTTAGAAATGCACAACCTTCTGAGGCTAAACCAGGAAGAGATAGAAAATATGAACAGACGAATCACAAGCACTGAAATGGAAACTGTGATTAAAAATCTTCCAACAAACAAAAGTCCAGGACCAGGTGGCTTCACAGGTGATTTCTTTCAAACATTTAGAGAAGAGCTAACACCCATCTTCTCAAACTCTTCCAAAAAATTGCTGAGGAAGGAACACTCCCAAACTCATTCTATGAGGACACCATCACCCTGATACCTAAACCAGAGAAAGATACTACAGAAAAAGAAATTACAGACCAATATAACTGCTGAATATAGATGCAAAAATCCTCAACAAAACACTAGCAAACAGAATCCAACAACACATTAAAAGGATCATACACTGTGACCGAGTGGGATTTATCCCAGGGATGCAAGCTTCTTCAATATATGCAAATCAATCAATGTGATACACCATATTAACAAACTAAAGAAAAAAACATATGATCATCTCAATAAATGCAGAAAAAGCTTTCGACAAAATTCAACACCGATTTAGGATAAAAACTGTCCAGAAAGTGGGCATAGAGGGAACCTACCTCAACATAATGAAGGCCATATACCACAAACCCACAGCAAACATCATTCTCAATGGTGAAAAACTGAAAGCATTTCCTCTAAGATCAGGAACAAGACAAGGATGTCCACTCTTGCCACTACTATTCAACATAGTTTTGGAAGTTCTAGCTATGGCAAGCAGAGAAGAAAAAGAAATAAAAGGAGGCTTCCCTGGTGGCGCAGTGGTTAAGAATCCGCCTGCCAGTGCAGGGGACACAGGTTTGAGCCCTGGTCCGGGAAGATCCCACATGCCACAGGGCAACTAAGCCTGTGTGCCACAACTACTGAGACTGTGCTCTAGAGCCTGTGAGCCACAACTACTGAGCCCATGCGCCTGGAGTCCGTGCTCCACAACAAGAGAAGCCACCGCAATGAGAAGCACATGTACCGCAACAAAGAGTAGCCCCCGGTTGCTGCAACTAGAGAAAGCCGTGCACAGCAACAAAGAACCAAAGTAGCCAAAAATAAATAAATAAATTTATTTTAAAAAGAAATAAAAGGAAAACAAATTGGAAAAGAAGAAGTAAAACTGTCACTGTTTGCAGATGACATGATACTATACATAGAGATCCTAAAGATGCCACCAGAAAACTACTAGAGCTAATGAATGAATTTGGTAAATTTGCAGGGTACAAAATTAATGCACAGAAATCTCTTGCATTCCTATACACTAACAGCAAAAGATCAGAAAGAGAAATTAAGGAAACAATCCCATTCACCATTGCAACAAAAAGAATAAAATACCTAGGAATAAACCTACCTCAGGAGGTAAAAGACCTGTACTCAGAACACTATAAGATACTGATGAAAGAAATCAAAGATGACACAAACAGATGGAGAGATATACCATGTTCTTGGATTGGAAGAATCAATATTGTGAAAATGACTATACTACCCAAAGCAATCTACAGATTTAATGCAATCCCTATCAAATTACCAGTGACATTTTTTGCAGAATTAGAACAAAAAATCGTAAAATTTGTATGGAGACACAAAAGACCCTGAATAGCCAAAGCAATCTTGAGGGAAAGAAACAGAGCTAGAGGCATCAGATTCCCTGACTTCATACTATACTACAAAGCTACAGTAATCAAGACAATATGGTACTGGCACAAAAACAGAAACATAGATCAATGAAACAGGATAGAAAGCCCAGAGATAAACCCATGCACCTATGGTCAACGAATCTGACAAAGGAGGCAAGGATATACAATGGAGAAAAGACAGCCTCTTCAATAAGTGGTGCTGGGAAAACTGGACAGCTACATGTAAAAGAGTGAAAGTAGAACACTCCGTAACACTATACACAAAAATAAACTCAAAATGGATTAAAGACCTAAATGTAAGACTAGACACTGTAAAACTCTTAGAGGAAAACATAGGAAGAACACTCTTTGACATAAATCAAAGATCAGCAAGATCTTTTTTGACCCACCTCCTAGAGAAATGGAAATAAAAACAAAAGAAAACAAATGGGACCTAATGAAACTTAAAAGCTTTTGCACAGCAAAGGAAACTATAAACAATATGAAAAGACAAACCTCAGAAAATATTTCCAAACGAATCAATGGATAAAGGATTATTCTCCAAAATATATAAACAGCACATGCAGCTCAATATTAAAAAACAGCCCAATCCAAAAATGGGCAGAAGACCTAAATAGACATTTCTCCAAAGATGACATACAGATGGCCAAGAAGCACATGAAAAGCTGCTCAACATCACTAATTATTAGAGAAATGCAAATCAAAACTACAATGAGGTATCACCTCACACCAGTTAGAATGGGCATCATCAGAAAATCTACAAACAACAAATACTGAAGAGGGTGTGGAGAAAAGGAAACCCTCTTGCACTGTTGGTGGGAATGTAAATTGATACAGCCACTATGGAGAACAGTATGGAGGTTCCTTAAAAAATGTTGTGCAGTGGTTTAGAGTCCACCTGCTGATGCAGGGGACACAGGTCCGTGCCCCGGTCCGGGAAGATCCCACATGCTGCGGAGCGGTTGGGCCCGTGAGCCATGGCCGCTGAGCCTGCGCGTCCAGAGCCTGTGCTCTGCAACGGGAGAGGCCACAACAGTGAGAGGCCCGCATACAGCAAAAAAAAAAAATAAATGAAAAATAAAAATAGATTTACCATATGACCCAGCAATCCCACTACTGAGCATATACCCAGAGAAAACCATAATTCAAAAAGACACATGGAGACTTCCCTGGTGGCGCAGTGGTTAAGAATCTGCCTGTCAATGCAGGGGACCACGGGTTTGATCCTTGGTCCAGGAAGGTCCCACATGCCATGGAGCAACTGAGCCCACGCGCCACCACTGAGCCCTTGTGCGCAACTACTAAAGCCCACGCACCTAGAGTCCTTGCTCAGGAACAAGAGAAGCCACCACAATGAGAAGCCTGTGCACCACAACAAAGAGTAGCCCCCGCTCGCTGCAACTAGAGAAGGCCCTCGTGCAGCAACGAAGACCCAATGTAGCCAAAAATGAATAAATAAATTATATAAAAAAAGACACACCACAATGTTCATTACGGCACTATTTACAATAGTGCTTCCAGGTCATGGAAGCAACCTAAATGCCCATTGACAGACGAATGGTAAAGAAGATGTAGTACACATATACAATAGAATATTAGTCATAAAGAGGAACAAAATTGGGTCATTTGTAGAGACGTGGCTGGACCTAGAGACTGTCATATAGAGTGAAGTAAGTCAGAAAGGGAAAAACAAATATCATATATTAATGCAGATATGTGGAATCTAGAAAAATGGTATAGATGGACCAGTTCTCAGGGTGAAGTAGAGATACAGATGTGGAGAGCAGTCGTGTGGACTCCAGGAGGGAGGACGGGGTGGTGGTGGTGGTGGTGGGATGAACTGGAAGATTGGGATTGACATCTATACACTAATATGTATAAGATCGACAACTAATAAGAACCTGCTGTATAAAAAAATAAATAAAATTCAAGAAAAGAAAAAGAGCTAACATTTTGTGATGCTTACTGTGTTCCAGCAACTATGTTAAGTACTTAACAACACTTAGTTCTTTGTTATAACAACCCTCTGAGCTAAGCACTGTTAATTTTACCAATTTTCAGATGAAGAAACTGAGGCTTAGGAAATTTAAGTGGTTTTCAAATGGTCACCCAGCTAAGAAATGGTGGAGTGAAGATTCCAACTCAGACAGTTTGACTCCTAATCACAGAGTAAGAGAGGACAGGAAAATATTTAAATGGAGTACAAGACACATGACAGAAATGGAGTGTAGTCCAGAGAACCAAGAACGATGTCTCAGGCCCCAAACAGGAGGGCCACTCCATCAAGTAGAACTGCCTGGGCATGACTGATGATGCAAGGTCAGAGGCCTTCTGAACAACCACTCAGAACTTAACCAGCCTCCAGGTAAAGTGAGTCAGGGCTATTTGGTATAAGCCTGTGCCTTTAGCAAGAGCCTCTTTCTACCTTTTATAATAATTTCTGCAGATATCTAGATATTTCTGATTTTATTATTTATCCAATCAGTCGACAAATATTTAATAAACATCCTCTTTGGGCCATGCAAAATTGTAGGTGCTGTGGATATGCAGAGAATTAAGTTATGGTCCAAATATTAAGGAATTCCCAAGCTGGTAGAGAGGATTGCCGAGTACTCAAAAAATCAGAATAACAGTAAGCATGGGGTGTGAGGAGTGCAGAGGAGTGTATCAAACCCTTTGCCTGTAGTTAGAGGACTGGGGAGACAACCCAGAGACAGTGAAGAAGAGCAGAGTCCGTAAAACTGGACATAATTTTCCCAGGAGACAAGGGAAGGAAAGGACATTTAAGGCAGAAAGAACAGCACACGGAAAGAAATGGAATGCTGAATAGGTATGGTGCATTCCAGAAACAGCTTGCCGGATTTAGAGTGTAGGCAGAGGAGGCCGTGTAATTCACCAACAAGACAAGGTTGATATTTTGTGAGTGAAAGGGGGTGCTTTTCATAATTACTCTGGGATAACAGGAGCAAAGAGGCACTGTCCCAGGTAAACTAGGATGTTTGGTCACCCCAAGTGAGGAGGTCACAGATTGGAAATGGTTTAGGAATCACATAGACTTGGATGGTCAGAGGCAGAATAGCTGTGTTCAGTCAGTTACTAGCTGACTATGCCTTAATTCCTCATCTGTAATATGGAAATTAATAATTCCTTCCTTGTAGGTTTGTGTGAATGAGGCAACACATAATTCAACTAGTACAATACTGGTCTATAGTGGGTGTCCAATAAGTATGGTTTCCCCGTGTCTACTCTACTCCCACCATGGGCCAAAAAAATGAGATGAGGCTGGAGGATTAGATGAGATTACCATAGATCTTTTGTATTATGCTAAGGAGTTTGGATTTCAACCTGAAAAAAATAATTAAGCAGAATTATAATTAAGCACAGGCTCCTCTGTGCTATAGAAATATGAGTCTGGCAGCAACATTTAAAATGTATATCAGGACTTCCCTGGTGGCGTGGTGGTTAAGAATCCGTCTGCCAATGCAGGGGACACAGGTTTGAGCCCTGGTCTGGGAAGATCCCACGTGCCACGGAGCAGCTAAGCCCGTGCACCACAACTACTGAGCCTGCGCTCTAGAGCCCATGAGCCACAACTACTGAACCCGTGTGCCACAACTACTGAAGCCCGCATGCCTAGAGCCTGTGCTCTGCAACAAGAGAAGCCACCGCAATGAGAAGCCCGCGCACCACAACAAAGAGTAGCCCCTGCTTGCCACAACTAGAGACAGTCTGTGTGCAGCAACGAAGACCCAACGCAGCCAAAAATAAATAAATTAATTTAAAAATATAATAAAATGTATATCAGCAGTGAGTCGTATCCAGGAGCTCCTGGTGACCCCTGGCACCAGAAAGCCTGGAGATCCTCATCTTTCTGATTGGGACTCATCCTTTTCTGACATTAGAAAATGGGGGTGGGGGAGCTATCAGTCTTTTGGAGTGGAGACGAGCCACAGAGGATGATTTAGAATGGGAAATTCTGACAACTCCCTAGGAATCAGGCTCTCAAAAAGTGGTCCCAGATTAGCAGCATCTGGGAACTTGAATATGTTAGAATTATAAATTCTCAGCCATAAGTAGACCTACTGAATCAGAAACTCTGAGGATGAGGGTCCAACAATCTGTGTTTTAACAAGTTTGCTAAAAGATTCTGATATACACCAAAGTTTGATAACCACTGCACTAATTCAAAAGTATTCTGCAGAGCTAAAAATCAAGTGGCAGATCAAGGTCAGTGAATCAGAGAACAGAAATGAATATGTCATCAAACTAAGGGAGAAACAGAAGTAGTCATTAAAGTCAAAGTATAAAGTGAGGGACTTGGAGTGCCAGGGAGGTGAGAAGGAACCCCTAAGTAAGAAAATAAACAGTTAACATGGTCTTTGGAAAACACCTGAGATAGTTACTGTAACGTCTTTCAGTTTCCTAGGGCTGCCATAACAAAGCACCTAACTGGGTGGCTTAAACGACAGAAATTTGTTCTCTTATACTTTTGGAGGCTAGAAGTCAGAAATCAAGACTTCCAACAGGTCCAGGCTCCTCTGGAGTTCTAGGTAGAGTCCTGCCTTGCCTTTTTTTTTTTGTGGTACGCGGGCCTCTCACTGTTGTGGCCTCTCCCATTGCGGAGCACAGGCTCCAGACACACCGGCTCAGTGGCCATGGCTCACGGGTCCAGCCGCTCTGTGGCATGTGGGATCTTCCTGGACCGGGTCACGAACCCGTGTCCCCTGCATTGGCAGGCGGACTCTCAACCACTCCGCCACCAGAGAAGCCCCTTCCTTGCCTTTTAGTAGCTTCTGGTGGACATCCATCCTTCGTGTGCTTTGACTTGTAGCTGCAACACCCCAACTTTGCCTCTATCATCACATGTTCTTCTCCCTGTGTGTCTCTCCCTCTGTGTCTCTTCTTCTTCTAAGGATACCAGTCATATTGTATTAGGGCCCACCTTAATGACTTCATCTTAACTAATTACATCTGCAACATCCCTATTTCCAAATAAGGTCACATTCTGGAGTACTCGGGGTTCAGACTTCAAGACGATCTCATTCCTAGGTACTGCAGATTAGGACCTCAACATATTTGGGGGGCAGAGTGGGGGACATAAATCAACCTATAACGTAGCCCATCATCGGCTCTTCTACAGCTGACACTGCATAGTTTGGATTTCCCCAGAAATAAATCCTGAAACAGAGATTCGTTTCTAAATAGTTTATTTGGTAGGTGATCCCAGAAAACACCCTAGGGAAGTAGGAAAGTGGAACAAAGCAGGGAAGGCATTCAGTAAAGGGTATGGGCAACCAGAGCTCAATCCACTAGAGAACACTGGGAAAAGTGTAGAACCCATGCCTCAGAGGGGGCTCAGGTGTTTGCATGATCTTGGATGAGGGCTACTTAGGAGGACCATTAATTCTTAGGCATTCCCAGTCTGCTACCAGCCGCGGAGGAACAGCCCTCGCTGATCAGGAAAGCCCTCAAGTGAAGAGATGCTGGCAGCGGTAAGTCAGGCCAATATGCACAGAAATGGTCGAGACTGAGGACATGGGTACCAGAGGCATCTGCCCTTAGTGGGAGGGCTGGCTTTAAGGGGGAAGAAGGAAATAAATAAATACAAACCCTGTGTACAAGTCAGTAAATCAATCGTGTTAGGAGGTCTATACAATATGAAATGGCCAATTTGATATTTTAAAATTTCTCACTCAGTTGAGTTGATTTATTTTACTCTAGTCTAAAGCTTTCTGGCCACTGAAATGTTAAAAAAAAAAAAATCTTATATTACCTGATTTTAATTGTTGTAAAATTACTGATGAGGCTATTTGGAGTTTTCAAGAGACTTCTTTTTTCCAAGTTTGTGAGAAATGAAAAATAAAAAGAAATTCTGACAGCTCCCTGATACCACAGAAGGACAAACAGGAAAGAGAGAATCTGAATAACCTGCCCATGGTCACTTAATATTGTGTCGAAAGAACTGGAAAAAGCATTTCCTGTCTTGGCCTCTTCTCTGTTTCTTTAGCTACTCAGCTGTGTCTCACTTACTAGAAGACTAACGTAAACCAAATAGTTACATGGTGCTCGTTCTAAAAAAGCATGGTGGATTTCTTAGTATTAAGGTCTATTTTTAAGGTAGATACCCTGCATTTTCACATGGGTAGAGCTTAACGCCACATGTATCTTATTAAAAAAAAAAAGGAAACAGGCTCAGAGAGTTTCCTTGCTTCAAGTCATGCAGGAAGTTTTTGATAGAATCAGAATTACAATCCAAGCTTGTTTTCCTCTTATTTGTGTTCTTTTTACACAAATACAACTATTTTCTGGTTTTTTAAGAGATATGTATACAATGTGATCTCACCACAGAGATTGCTACGAAAAAATATATTTTACTGGCTATTGAGACACACTAACATAATTTGACCTTTTCACATTTAAAACTGTGTGCCAAGAAAGTTGGCAAAGCTCAAAAAGAATGTTTTTTTCCCCTTTACGTATTGTGTTTTGTGATGCAAAGACTTTGCATGCAGAATGATGTTCCTTTCTGTATCTAATATAGTAATATAAAATCCAGTGTGGTGAAACCACTATAACTTTAGGATGATAGTCTAATTAAAGTTATGTGTAAAGAAGTTTTGCCAACCAGACTAGGTGGGTGGTCCTGGAATAGTCAAGGGAGAAAAGAGAATCCAGTTATTACTTTCTCAACATAATATTTAATGGGGAGTCATGCTTTATAGGCTCATAATTTATAATTGTCTCATGCAAAAAATCATGAAAATTATATCTGTGAGAAAATTTTAACAAAGTTATAAAATAGCTGTGAATTTTATATTTTCTTTTGGCAAAAATTAGATCTAGAAGGAAGATTTCGTATGAATGATTTCTTTGGATTCTTATAGACATGGTTTCAAATCCTATCTCCTACTTATTCATAGAATGGACATTTTTTTTACTCAAACTGTTTTGTCGTCTGTAAAGTATTTTCAAACTTTTATTCCCATCTACTAATGTAATGCCTGACATACATTAAGTGTAAAGAGTCTTTTTCTAAATAAAACTACTTAAAAGGATTATAGTTAAGATAAATGACAGTCTGATATATTAAGTAGACACTCAATAAAAAATATTTTTGTTCCAGTCATGGTATGTGCTCTTTGTGCTATATCATGACATGTGTTAGAAGAAGTATAGAAAGACAGAGACTTTGGAGTTGGACAGACTGGGATTTATAAATACCAACTGTGCTATTTACCAACCTGGTGACCATGGATATGTTACTTAACCTCTCACAACTTCAATTGCTTCTTCTCTAAGATAAAGAATGGGAACAACCAGCCTTCAGTATTGAGAATCAAATCAGTTTATGAATATATGAAAAAACTTTAGTTTTTTCATCTCTAAAATAGGAATCCTATTCATTACTTATCCTAAAATGTTGTTATGAAGGCCAACTTACATAATGTATTTGAAAGTAGATTTTTTTAAAACTTTGCTAAGTATTATACAAATGTTAATTTTTGTTGTCATTAAAATTACTAAATAGGATCTTAATATCATTAAAATTGTTAAGATTAAAAGGTAATTTAAAATCTTATCATTTCTTTCTGCTGAATAATAATTTATCCTAGAAAGTATTTGCTTAACTCCCAAACTTAATCAAATCATGCAGTTGTTGAATATTATAAAGCATGACCTAGTATCTTTGTTTTTCTTTTTTCTTTTTTTGCTGTGCCACACGGCCTGTGGGATTTTAGTTCCCCGACCAGGGATTGAACTCGGGTCCTCTGCAGTGAGAGTGCAGAGTCCTAACCCCTGGACTGCCAAGGCATTCCCGTGACCCAGTATTTTTAAAAACTTATTTGTGAATATTTAAATTTTTAGCAAACCAAATTTATCTGCTAATGATTATTAATATTACAAATTTATTTTTGTTTTTAAAATGATTTGTTACAGACTTCCTTTAATCACTCACCCCCACTCTATGTTAAATATGTGATTTAATCAGTAATTCCATTTTACATGAATTTTTAGGCTCTCACTGCTTTTTGAAATCATGATAGCATAAAATGTTTTCCTGTAATTAAAATGAACAAATTAGAAATATTGATGAATTCCTGTGGCTGAAGCCCCACAGGTAATCTCTGAGTTGCAAAGTCTGCCCTGATGAAGCTTATATACGAAGTAAGGTAGAAGACAGATGGAACTGATGATGTCAGTGAAATATCTGTGGAGGAACTGGCACCCAAGTGAGATACTGAAGACAAAGAGGATGAGAAAGGAGAGGGTAATGGCCTGTGTAAAGAAGGAGAACTGGGGTGACCAGGCATTTTCAGAGACTCAGACCGTGGTGATGAGAAGAAATAGGAAATCAGTTGCTTGTGGGAGTCACTGTTTCCCAGGCTTAGGAGGGAGTGAACAGACATTGAGGGCTTTTAGCAAAAGAGTTGCCAACTAAAAGTGAGGTTCTGGGGGATTAACTCGTCAGTGAAGTCTTGAGCTCAATAGAGTGGAGAAAGACAGAAAAACTTCTCAGAAGAATATCAACAGTTTAGGTATGACTTGAGTATAATGGCAGTCATGGATAAAAGGTTAGGAAGTGAGTTATTACGAAAAATTAAAAACAGATTGTACTTGTCAGCTGATCCAACTGGAATACAGAGAAGTCAGAAAGGAAAGAAGTTTGGATTTTCTTTTTTGGGGTCAGGGGAGGGACTCGTGGGTGGTATGGTCCACTCACGTATAGAAATGTTTGTTTAATCTGATGTGGCATCCAATTAGACTAGTTTTGTAGCAGACTAGGGCTGGAGTCTTGAAAGTGGCCTAGTTCTATGAAGGAGAAAGTGTGGGCTTGTATAACTAACCCTGGTCTCAGATGCAGAGCTCAGGAAGTAGACTCATGTGCCATATATCTTCCATTGCTATTGTAGTTCCATTGTATCGAAGACTTTTCTCTAAGAGACCCTTTTGTTCAAATTATCCGGTAAACTTTCTAGTTATGAAAGTTATTTCAACCTTCACACTGTCAACCAACATACTAATATTCCGTTAAGTTCAACACCAAGAAAAGCTGTAGGTTTTCACATTTATTGTAACGGAATGTTCTTTGCAAAGCTTTAGCTTTGGCCACTTAAATGTCAACATTGTTAACAATACTGTCTCTAAATTAGATACCTACAGGAAAGCTCTTTTAGTTGGAAGACTTGCATGTTATAATGTTCCTATACTTGAATGTATTAGTAATAAGAGGTAGATTCCAAAGTATATGTGCTTCTAGCCCACTATTCTAATCAGCTGGGTTTAAATTCAGTTTTGTACTTAAAAACTTTATGATTGGTTAGGAAAATCACCCCCAAAATGAACACATCCAAAGAGAATCTTAGGATTTTAGGCATTTAAAATATCTTTCATTAATCTTGGAGTTGATTTTAATAAAAACACTGCTTGAGATAATTCTCTATGTTAAAAACATTCAGCTATCTCCAGCCACTTTGTCAGTTTAGCAAGGGATCAGGATTTCTCCTTCCCTGCCAAAAATGGAGCTCTGGGTTTGTGGCTTTTTCCTGATATGATCCTGTTGTGTCTCTTTCTTGGGGCCATGTGTTTGTGTGATAGAAGATAATTGAGAATATAGGCTCCTTTCTTCCTTCTGCTTTACACAAGTCACATATCACGCTCCCACGCTCATCTCCATTAGTCTTCCTGGTTTCCTCCAGGTAGATTCTTGGGTCACTGAGAAAGGTACCTCCTATCAGTTGGTGTGTTTCCTTTTCAGACATCCGAAACCTACCAGACAGTAGGCACAGTTCTTCTAACTATTAAATTTCTTTTCTTTTTTTAATATTTATTGATTTATTTGGCTGCACTGGGTCTTAGTTGCGGCACATGGGATTTAGTTCCCTGACCAGGGATCGAACCTGGGCCCCCTGCATTGGGAGCGTGGAGTCTTAACCACTGGACCACCAGGGAAGTCCCTAACTATTGAATTTCTTAAAAACAAAACAAAACAAAAGCAAAAAAAAAACTTCTACCTTTCTTTGTCATCAAGCTAGAAAGGACCAGGAAAAATTTGTATTCTCAAAGTCACATCCTTTAAAAAGTTATATACCTCCTCGAATAGCAGGAAGTTTACATTTATAGATCCTAGTATCATTGTTTTCACAATGCCAGAATCGTGATAAACATTTGTACATCTAAAACCTAATATATTTTAATTGTTCTGGCATTAGTCAGAATAGGATTTCTCACCAATGCTCACACAAACTACATAAAAATAATCAGTGGTTGCTGATTTTCTTCCTTTTTACACACTTGGACACACTTTAAAACACATAGTTGAAGTAGAATCTCTGGTTATTTGAAGTTTACGTGTAACAAAAAACTACCTACATCTCTACTATCTACATATCTGAATATACACATACATTGACCTATATCCATATCTATATACTATATATGTGTGTGTATGCATGTGTGTCCACACATATCACATTTATTTACTTTTTTATATCTCAAAATTTGCTCTTTATTTTTATCCAAGTTATACATGCACACATATCACATTTAACAGCGCTGAATTTATTCTTCCAGTCTTCCCAATGTTCAGGCAGCAACATATTTTAAAGATTGGATAATTATGGTTTTCTTAATATGAAAACTGAACCTTCAACTGGAGTTTAAAATTGGAGTTACATCTAGAGTCTTCATTGATGCCTCCTTTTTAATTATGGTAAAATGTAAGTTGAAAAATAATGACTGAATATTTCATCCTGTCATATCTCACATGGCCTCGAGAGTGTGTGTGCAGAGTTGGTATAGGAATGTTGATAAATAAGTGCCAAGGATTAGCCGATAAATAGCTTGTCCACTTGCTAATGGAAAGCATCTGCTCGGTTGCAAACCTTCCTGGACGTCAAGGCGCACGGATAGGCTTGGAGGTGGAATTCCTGCAGGAGCCACCTGAACCAGGCTGCAGACGAACTCCTCTTGCAGAGGGGCCTTACTTTCCCAATAGACGTGCTTTGGAGCTTATCCAAAAATGAGTCCAATTGAGCAATATTGACCTAAACAATTATTTTTAGCAATAATGCTTGTAAGAAGTTTTCAATCTAAAAATGACGTGTAAAGTAGAAATCTGCATTCTTATTCTCCTCAAGCATTCGCACTCACTACTGGCTTCAACAAGGAAGAAACAGGAACTGCTCAGTGTATCACTGTATATTGGGGCAGCCAGCCCCCAAAAGCAGTTGCTGAACTCAGTCTCAAATGAAATTGATAGGACGTTTTTCCTAAAATACCTGCTTTATCGCTCAAGATTTCACCCATGTGAGTGAGATCACTCTCATGATTGAAGTCCTTCTGTTTCACTTTAACCGGAGAAGCTCTGCAGGAATTTTCACTAGCCCCGAAAGGTTTGGTAGTTTTTCAGCACAAGGCTACAGGATGTCTCCTCCTCTACCACCTCTACTAATCACTGTTATTTTCAAGCTATTGTAAATTGAGTACAGCATCCTTTATTCAGGAAAGCTCTCCTGGCTTGTGTCACTTCAGCCACATTGTTCTCTCCGGCAGGTAAGACTAATCCTATAGCTTTTTAACTTCAAACCTAAAAGAGGAAAGCAGCATCGCCAAGACACACGTGAATATCGTTCATCTAAGTCAAAGGGCCATGTTGCCATTAGTGTAATCCAGTCAGGAATGCTACCTCGAATTCCTGGGCTTCCCTTCTATTTAGAATGACTTCTATTTTCACACGCTAACACTCTGTGACAAAATGCAGCCTGGGACTGGCCCTCTGACAGAATCATGGAGAAGTTGTAATTATTGCTTAGTTAGGTGTCTGCTCCATTAGACCTACATGAGTCACTTTTGTTCTTTTTTTTTTTTGTCACAAGCTTCCTATCCCTTTAGATTCCTTTTCTCTGTGTAAAGGTTGAAGTCTCTGTAGACTGTTCCCACAGTGTCCTCAGCCCAATAGGTTACAAAGGTACTAACACACTAAGTAGAAGTGGTACCCTTGGGAAAATCCATTTCTTCTGAGCTTGTTCCTGTTCCAATGAATGAGGACCTCTTTGAGGTTACAGATATGTTTAGCAACATCTCCATACACATGATTACAGGTTATTTCATTCAGACTCCAAGGAGAAAGGCTTCCTATCCTGGACATGCATGAGGTGATGAATACACTCTTTTGGAACAAGGAAGCCTTATTTAAAGGACTCTTTGTATTCTGCTGAGTACCCTAATGAGCTATCCAGGGTGGCACATCAACGTGGGAGCAGGCAGAGAAGGCCTGTTACCCTCTTTTCGTTAGTCCTGCTCTCCTTTGTAGCTCTGCTTGTTGTTGTCTCACAGGACTTCTCATTCCCCTGACTGAACAGAAGAAAAAACATGACTTTCATTTTATGGTCCAAACCACCAAAACCATCAGCTTTTCTATATGGCACACAGGACATAAGAACCTGATCTCTTGCCTCTCGGCCTATATGAGAGAGTCTCTCCCGGTAGGGATTTTGCTGCTTCAAAGATGGATGCAGAAAATACCAATCTGAAAGCCTGAGGGATATGCTTGTTTGTTACGTTTGCCATATTTAATGATCCTCAAACCACGGGTGAATCAACTCAGATACAGTCAGTCAGGTTGGATCTATATGAAGAAAGTGAATCATTAAGATACTTATCCAGGTAAGTTGGGCCCAGTGCATATTTCAAGAGTAACTGTTTGGAGTTTGCATTATTCAGATAATGCCTCGATTCTTCATTTCATGTAATATTTGTAGACTTGCCCTTAATGAGAATGTTTTCTTATCCTAATAGTCGTGGACTTGAATTCACACTGCATTTCATTTATTTGAGACAAAATTTATAATTACACATCTACAAATTCATCATATTTTAGTAACATAGAGCCTGTGGAGAAATAAAATCCAAAATTAAATCCACTTTCAGATAAAGGTGAAATAAGTTTCTTGCTTAAAATATGCAGATATTTAAGTCCAGATGTAAGATCTCCCACATGATTTATGCTGATCTTTGCCTTGAGTCTCCATCTTCCTTTGTATGTGTAAAAACCTAAACTATGCACTGGCGTGATACTCAGAAACACTGCTACATCTACAGAGATCCAAGAAATAGACATTTAGACCACACGAATATAGATAATTTATTTTTGCAGAGTGTCATTTTTGCCAAAATATGAAACACCTCATGGTTGATTTGATTACAAGAAAAAGAAGTAAGCGTGTCGCACTATTTCAATTCAGCTGGTAGCAACAGACAGATGTAGGCAATTCAACGTGGAGCGCATCCTCAGCCCTTGAATATAATTTTACTCAAGGAACTGAGAGGCTCAGTGACTTTTTATGGCATTTAGCTATACCTTCATTTTTTGTGTGTTTGCCCTGCCTATTTAATACTTTTCCTTTTGAATGACAGGCTGAAAACTTTGGGCAGAGAATATAAACAAATTAGAAAAGTTGTGCACGGGCAAACTCAAAACCTCAAAACACCATTCTCATACTTCTCAAAACAAGAAAACTGTAATTCTTACCTCAAAATTAGTCAGTCAGTGTAAATTACACGATGTATTATAACATACACCTCAAACCTGTACCTTTTGAGGCAAGAACACAAAAGCCTTGTTTCCTCCCGCCCATCAGCAGCCCCTCAAACGTTTTGGCATTCCGTTCTATTTGTTTTTTTGTTGCAACCTCAGTTAGAATGAAACCCTTGTGAATGAGGGTAGGCTGCCACTACCTGAGCCCAGATCAGTTTGCCTGAAGTTGGTGTGCAGGAATGTATCATGAATGATCAAATACCACACACGCAGCTGACACATTCTGTGCTAGTCCCTAGCAACTATGTGTCCACTGTATAAAACTTGAGCTAGTAATTTAAACCTCTGTACTTAAAAAGGCAGCTCCCAAAGCAAATGAAAATGGTGTTTGAGGGTGAAGTGATAGGAGCCCTACCAAAATAGGCGATGAAATCCCAAATCCCGCTGTGTATTCCTGTGTTTGTGACCAATGTGCTAATTACACTAAAGAATTAACAGGGAGAAAATGGAAGATTGAGAGCTCTGAGTGAGGCCTGATTGTATTTACAAGGATAAAGAGACATGAGATGGGAGAAGAGAAACAATGGGTAGAAACTTCTCCATTTAGTCTTGATAATTAGTTAAGAAACATTTAAATTAATAACACAATCTGAGTAATGCAGCATGTGTGGCATATATCACATTTTAAATTAATTCTTGAAATAGTTACTGGTGTCCTACTTTATTTCACTTTTGATAAATTAGCTTACAGTCACTTTTTTTTTTTTTTTTTTTTTTTTTTTTTTTTTATGCGTTACGCGGGCCTCTCACTGCTGCGGCCTCTCCCGTTGCGGAGGACAGGCTCCGGACGCGCAGGCTCAGCGGCCATGGCTCACGGGCCCAGCCGCTCCGCGGCACGTGGGATCCTCCCAGACCGGGGCACGAACCCGCGTCCCCTGCATCGGCAGGCGGACTCTCAACCACTGCGCCACCAGGGAAGCCCTACAGTCACTTTTTGATGTGTGTCCCATAAAGTAAAAATTAGTATCTCATCTGCCATTAACTACTCTTCTTGTAGCAAACTAATGTTAACATATATAAAGGGGAAGATTTAAAATAGATATTGAAAGTTGACCCTATTAATTTATAGGTTTAACGATGGCATTTGAGGGGAAGAAAGGGGGGACAACTTTTATTAGCTCTCTCATATAGCTCTTTAGCAGAAAATCCCCTTGACTGTCCATGTTTGACATAAAATTGGTCACTTGCCTTCCTTATTCTTCATTGATATGATATAATAGTCATCTCTGGTATTTTGGAACTTGGAGAAAAGGCCTGAAATTATAGGACCGCCTTTAAATGGCTAACGTTTGTACTAGAATTGTGCAAAAAATTTACAATCTGCTGATTACACTATTAGGGAGCTGCAGCCTCATTGACCTGATGTCATAGTTACCTTTGGAATCCTTAACGTCTCAAGGTAGACTTTCACATGATCAAGGGTTGTGCTTCTAAAAATTCTCTAATCTGATTTTGTCTGGATCTATGTGTGTATACGCATGTGTGTGTGCATGCATGTATTTAAGTTTGAGGAATTAGGAAAAAACACTTTTGTGTGACCCACTTTTAAAAGCTGTGATCTTTCAGCCTAGTAGTGAATCCAGCTACTTTGCTTTGTGTTTATCTTTTTTATTTTGTATGCTTTCCCATCAAAAGATACAACCAAATCAAGCATAGGTAACAACTGTAGAGGACCCAGTATAAACTAAATAGTGATCATACATAAAGCTCAGACAAATGATCTAGGCACAATCAAGTGAATTTAAGAAGTAGCTGGAAGAATCATCAGCTTCATTTCTAAGTTTTCTAATTTTTGTCCCTAAAGGAAAGTGTTACAACTCAAGAGTATATAAGCACATTTTCATTAAATTGGTGGAAAAAAATCAGAAATGTTTCTTTTGATTTACAACTCTGTCATCAGTGCCTGCATGTTCATGAGTACGTTCTTTTTATAATATTTCTTTAAGGACTAGTTAATTATCTCTCACGTCCACACACCCAGCTCCCCATCTTTGCATTAATTTGTCCATTCTAACAATATATATGTATGTTTTAATCATATATATTTAACCTACTCAGCCTTTTTTAAAGGACATATTTATGCATCAGAAAACCAAACAACTCCACTTTGTTCTGACAGAACAACTTACATTTCATTCAAGTGTCTCTTTTCGGTGATATTCTTAGCAAGGGATTTTATTTACTAAATGACGTTACTGCTAACCTGGAGAGGAAGGTATCCATCCTTCAAATACTGTCATTACCCTGCTTTAAAAAGACTTGATTGTACCATATTAGGGAAACAGTGTCAGATTTTCCATCAAACTTTCTCCCACTGTAATAACTGAGCATAAAAATGATCTTCCAGTGATGAAATGACTACAAAGCAAATTAATGCAATCAAGTCTTTAGTAACAACTCTGTCCATATCTGTTAAATATTTTCAAACTACTCTAAAAAAACACACCCAGAAGGCAAACTAACAGTGAATAGAAACAAAATGGTCAGCAGCGTGTGTCGCATGTTATTTGAATGGAAAGTAATTTATCGCGTCTGAAATAAAAGCTGTTTATTCTTGTGTTTCACTGTCTGTAACAATCTTTACCATTTATCTGTGAAAAAGTGAGAAACTGTACCATTATTAGCATATGAATACTTGACACATCAAATTGGCTGTACAATAACAGAAGGACATTTGCTATTGGTGTATGCACACAGACAAAGCAGCCATTTTGAAAAAAATGAAATGGGTGTGTGGTTTAACCCTTTCCTTATCTTTTAGGTTTCCCACTCCTGATTTTGACCGGAACAGTTTGGCAATTAGGATCAGAATATTTTTATAACAAAAAAAGAAATCAGGGGCCATTATGCTTATGATAATTATATTGATACATTCACTCTACTAGAAAAATAGAAGCAGGATGACAATAAAGGAGTTTGTGTGAGTGTGTGCGTGTACATGCATGCGCAGGGTGGGGGGAGGGAGTGGAGCCTGGCAGTGAGTAGACGGTACAGAAATGAAACAATGCCCACGTACAGTTTTATTTCATGGCAACAACATAGTGGGCCTTGGGTCAGATGTGTGAAACTATTTCTCAAAGAAGCTGCATACATAATTGAGGCCCTCGAAGGGTTCCCAGTTGAAGTTGCCAGGCTACATTCATTTCAAAAGCAGAGCCATTTGTTATCAAATTTAAATTAACTCTCTGCACACTGAACTTGAATTTTAGGGCCCTGCTTACTCACAATTCTTGAAATAGTTGAAAAAGGAGGAAACGTTTCTGGAGAATGGAAATAAGATAGTCCCCACAAGGAACTGCAGTGATTCCTATGTAGGCCTGCAGTGTAACAGTCTTTTACAGATTAAATTGAGAAAGATCTATTTGGAATGACTAGAAACAAATCTGAATTTTCCCATGTGATTTTTGTAGATCCAGATTTATTGCAAAATCTTTTCATTTGTACATCTATATTCCAACTACATTTTTACCTTCATCAAGGGTACTAACTACATTCCCTGCCCCGATTAATTACCCTTTGCTGGGAAACTTAGAGAAAGACAATTTATACAGTTGTACAATAGTTATACTATTTTAATCTAATATGTCAATTTCAGTTCTTCACTGTAATGGAATACAGATTTCTTTCCTAATCTGCATTGCTTTATGCATTATTTTAAGCAAAGTTTATGTAACTCACTAGATAATTTTTTTGGTAACTTTGGCAACTGTAGATCCACTCATTCAAACAAACAAACAGTAAAAAACAAACCTAGTGGAATGAGTAAAATGTCTTGTGTTGGGACCTCTCTACAACTGCATAGAGGAGAAACTTTCTCAGAAAAGAATGGTGTGCATGTTTTTTCACAGGACACACATGGACATAATTGCACGTAATTCTCTGTGTCTGGTAAAAGTGTTTAAAGTTGAAGCTATCTCGATTACCAGAATTTTTTCATCACATGTAAGTTGCAAAAGTTAATTAAAGGATGGACTTTTATTCCTAAATTTAATACACAAAACTAAATAGTCCATTCTGAATAATCCATGTATTTTTCCTCTCTTTTGAAAAACAAATTTAAAGGTTTTAATCACCATTCCTTCATCCTTATAAGATACTGATTTTCTATAATCAAGCAAAACTCTTTTCATTGTTGTAATGAAATTTTAACTTTCCAGTCTGAAATGCATAGTAAACTTTGCTTTTAAGGAACTAAAAAGCAAACAAACAAACAAAAAACAAAGCAAAGCAAAGAAAACCCCCACACAAACATGAGATATTATTAAAGGCTGTGATGTTAAGTGTAACCTTCCAAATATCTGCTGAAAGACCCCCATAGAACATGAAGAACATTTATTGTTCTCTTTAGAAATAATTAGTACTTGTGAAGTACTATTATAGCCATAGAAAACAGGAACTGATGATTCTAATGGCAATTTCTGTTAATGATACAAGAATAACTGATATGCAATGTGAAAGTAGAGAAGAAAAAGATTTATGCAATTTTAAATTCCTCTAAAATTGCTGAATGAACACATAGAAGTGGCTATTAATCTAACTTCCTTTTCTTCTTACTAGTATGTGTTATATTAAAACCACAAAGCATTTGCTTATTTAAAGCTCTCCACAGCTAACAATGCTATAAGGTTAGTATGTCCTCCCAAGTGCTCTTTGAGAATCTTGTTTACTTACTGGTGGAAGTGATGCCCCATACTTGTGAATCCTTGGCAACATCGAAACATGGTGGAGAGTGCTAGATCTTCCTTCCTTCCTTCCTTTATTTTTTTTTTTTTTTGGCAAGACACCAAATTTTATTAAATAGTAAAAGCTTTTCAAAAGATGAAACATAAACTTGATAGGAATTTGTGTGCTTGTGGTGACACATTTCTGCTATTCCACAGCTATACCCAACTTTATCTATTGACTGTAAAGAGGCTGAATGGTAGAAAAATTAGAATAGATAAAACTTTGTAAATTCTCTTAGATTTTTTTCATCATAGAAGTAATATGATTTGGCTGTGCAAGATTGAATAATTAACAATATTAGTTTTATATCTAATACTTATATTAGACTTTTGTCCTTTTGAATGTTTCAAATTACTTTTCATATGTAAAATTGTTTTAAATAACATCTTTTCTAGGGGATTATCAATATATTTGATTATTAACATTTAGAAGCGATTTCCTACCAATGGTTTGCTCCCATTTATATCTTATATTTTTGTTAGAATATTTTAATTAATGTGCAGAATAGAAACTTTCAAAAGAGTATAAATTTTCCTTTTCAGCCTTGTTTTTGCTTTCTAAAATGATGTTTTTATTATTTTGCAGAATTATTTTAAAATTTACAGTTATTTCAGTGACTCTAAGTACTATGTAAGCAACCTCTTTATCCTCCCCTTTGATGTCTAGAATTACTCATTTGGTCCAGCAAGCTTATTTTGCATTTGAGGTTTTCTATTTTGGAATTTGTCAAAATATGCTAACTTTTTCTGAGTCCAAAAAATTTAAACTCAAGTGGTTATTAATGTTTGTTTTATTTGATAATTTTATCACATATCATAGAAATAAAGTCAGAGATGACTAGATATCAAACTATCTCAAGTGTTATGGCACATCCATATGATACCCTCATTATTTTGGCATTCAATATCTTTGGAAATTACCTAGTAGTAGAAAACCGACTACAATACGACTGGAAATTTTCTTATTAACATGCACTGCAAACGGAAGAAATTAAGTTTTAAAAGGACAATGAAAACAAATTCTAATTTCCTTCCCCTTTCTCGTCTTCTTCCTCTCTCTCACTCTCTCCCCATCTTTTACTTCTTTCTCCATCCGTTTCCTGCTTCTTTTCCTTCTCTGAGTCTCTTAAGCTAAGCCAATCAGCTCACATGCATCAGGCTCTGGAGAAACTGTGGGACACATATGGCAGGGAACTGGTTTGGTAAACATATGTCTTCTCAGGCATTAGATGTCTTGCCAGGAATGAGATATTCCATTTTGGGGAATGAGGGTGGGAAATGCTTAACCACCTACAGATGTTTTGCAGCAAAAGCGAAAGAATTGCAGTCAAAGAGCTGCAAAATGTGTAATTTGGAATTTTTCCAGGCTTCTTTTTTTAATAAGAAAAAAGTTAACAGCTTTCCTATTCATCTCTTTTGAGAAAATTTACAGTCGTTTCCCAGTTCTGCCCCATTCTGAAATAAGGACAAAAGGCTGAAACCGAAGCTGTCCATCTGCTCCATAACAGTAATGTTATAATGGGTGCTGTCCATTTTTATGCTATTGCTCATGTGTGCCCAGGGGACTGGAACTATTTAATTCACTGATTTCACAGCTCTGTTGTGTGTCACAAAAGGTTAAAAAAAATCCAACACACTTTTTAGCACCCTGTTTACAAGGACTCCCTGTAAATCTAACTGAAGTAACAGATTCCCACCCTGCCCCCCATGCTAACCTCTATTTTTCCTCCTGATTTGGTGCATTCAGATAACAGGTAATAGATGGAACTCACACCACTAACTTGGCCTTTACCAAAAGTGGATATTTCAACTCTGCTGTGACTGTTACTTTCCAAAGCTCACAAATTCCAGGAGTAGATTTGAAAAGAAGGATGTTTGCCTTTAAGATCTCAGGATTAAACAATTCTGTTTTCCCAGAAGTCCAAGAATTAATGCTCTAGATTAGCAGAGAGTTGATGAAAATCTGCAGAGGAAGACTGACCCGGTCTATTCCTCTCCGCTGGGCAGGAGGCTGGGCAGTGCCATGCACAGCTGGTGTGAGCTGGTGTTTTGCCAATGCAGTAATGAATCCTCTGCTCTCGAAGGCGTTTTCCTAGGGAGACAGAGGTAGCCAGGCAATACCCACTTGGGTCTATTCTGTGGTCTTCTCAGAGCAGTGATGTGGGGTGTTGAAGCTGGCACTATATTTGCCACCAGAGAGAGAAGGTGGACCTGGAGTCAAGGGTGCTTCTCTCTCTTCCCACCAAAAAGAGCCTCCACGAGAATGTCTCAGGGCATCATATCCTTCCTGCAGCCCACATGTCATAATATGGTTCTCTAATATTTTGGATAGTTAAACTATTAGCCATAGATAATGTGCTATCTTGGTGCAGTTATCGCTTTCATTTTTATAACACTAACCGAACTCACATCCAACTATATTGGCTATAAAGATACCTATATATTCCCTTGAAAACTAGTTCATGAGTGAACAAGTGTAAAGGGGAGTGGGGCTCTCTTCATATGCCACTTTAAGGAATATGAGTGTTAAAAAGTCAAACGTTTTCATTTCTTTTTTAGGTAATGATAGCAAATATTTATTTTGTGTTCACAGGTTACGTGAAGCTATTGGATACTGCAGGCCTCGGGAAAATATAAATTAGAAATGCTCTCTGACCTTAGAAAAATTCCATAAAGTAGTATGTTTGTCTGTAAACATTTCTCAAACTCAGTTTGTTCATTTGTTTGTTCATTTATTCATTCATTTATACATTCATCCAAACATTTCTTGAGCATCTACTGTATGCTAAGCCTACTATATTTTCCTTCTTTGAGCTCTCTTAAGTATCTTCATGTACCAGGCAGACCTGTTCCACTCTATTAGATCTGAGAAATCCTTTATTTCATTCAAACTTTCATTCCATAATTATTGGAACCTTTGTTTCCTCCAAACCCCCTTTCCCCAAAACAAAGCAATGTCATAATACCTGGTATCCCAGAGTACTGAAAGATGAAGTTTGGCAAGCATCAGTGTAATATGGAGAAAAGAGGGGCAGTTAGGACTCTTCTTGTTGCCTTCATTTCTAGGGGTAATTCTAGTGGACTTGTTAACCAGAATAACATTAATAGGAAGGCAAGTGTGTTGTACTTCTTAAACATGGATTCCTTACAGAATCAAAGTTCTGGATCACCAAGTTAGAAGCCTAGAATCCTAGAACTACTGGGCACATTGAGAGAGAGAGAGAGTAGTGGAGATGAGTAAACTGATTTTTGTGTATAAATTCATCAACTATTTCAACCAGGTAGACAAGGATAGAATTTATTTCTTGAAAAAATTGTTATGATGTTTTATTTTAAGACATGTTCTTTCAACAACATATTAAACCTCTCTTAAAAATGCAGAGGTGTGTTAAATTTTTAGAACTTGAGGTTTGGGCAATGAATAAAAAAAAAAATTGGTCTAGCCAATATGCCTGGATACAGGGCAAAATAATGGTATATTCCTGGTCTTTTATTTTTAAATTTGAAAGTTTTGTTTTTACTCTATCAGAGCTAATGTTACAATGAAATATGTCTTTGTGAATAGCTACTTTTTCTGGACCACACAAATTTTTTTGGTGCTCAGGATAAATGATAGTTTGAGCTGTCAATTCAACTTAGGATGCTATGCTGAAAGGAAATTAAAGTATGTACTTAATAGATCATGACAGTAACAATGATATTCTACAGATCTATGTCATTTATGAAGAAAAGGGATCCAACTGGAGAAGTTTATGAATCTCCAAAAAAAATCTCAACATAGAACTATTGCTATTATCCTTCTGATATTTTACTGAAAGTGAAACACATTCACCAATTCTCCAAAGGCAATTTCTCTTCACCTCAAATAAATCTTCCTTGTAGGCCATATAAATAGAATTAAACTAGTTTGTAATGTTTCCAGAATAAACTCATTAACCTTAGTCCATTAGAAAATAATATTAAAGGATTTAATTGCCTGTGCATATTAAATATGCTTAAAATTTATGAAAATAAACATTTTGAAATTGAATAGATATTCTGCAATAATAGAAATGTGAATGTGGACTTAATACAAATCCATAAGGTCGTGTGGACACACAATGCTACAATATATAATGTGTACCACTAGGAAGCATACGGAAATTCCAGGGTATAGAATCTAGACCAAACAAGGGCAAAACTCTATTTTGAGTAGCATGTGTGGAATTGCTAATAGATTATAAATGGCAATTTAGTTTATTTAGACAATGTCTTTGGATGAAATATCGCATTTATGATAATGATATATTTATGATAAAATAATTTACAGCAATAGGCATGGTGTTCTGTTGGCCGGGGCACTCACCCCCAAGAGAGAATGTGTATTTGAACATGTGTCTTCACACTTTCAGAGTAATGTTTCACACTTGCCTGACAGCTGCCAATTATCAAAAGTTTCTGTGAAATGAAGAATCAGTTAAAAATTTAACACTAATTAGGAGCATAAACAAAACTAATGATCAAGTAAACTTAATCAAGTCCCAAAGTCCTGGAACCTATCCTTGACTTTTGTTTTCTCGAAAGTTTCTGGGAGGATTCTTTTTTTTTTTCTTTTTTTCTTTTTATTTTTTTTTATCATCTTTATTGGGGTATAATTGCTTTACAATGGTGTGTTAGTCTCTGCCCTATAACAAAGTGAATCAGCCATACATATACATATGATCCCACACGTCTTCCCTCTTGCGTCTCCCTCCCTCCCACTCTCCCCATCACACCCCTCCAGGCTGTCCCAAAGCCCCGAGCTAATATCCCTGTGCCTTGCGGCTGCTTCCCCCTAGCTATCTACCTTACTACGTTTGTTAGTGTGTATATGTCCATGACTCTCTCTCGCCCTGTCAAAACTCACCCTTCCCCTCCCCATATCCTCAAGTCCGTTCTCCAGTAGGTCTGCATCTTTATTCCTGTCTTACCCCTAGGTTCTTCTTGACATTTTTTTCCCTTAAATTCCATATATATGTGTTAGCATACGGTATTTGTCTTTTTCTTTCTGACTTACTTCACTCTGTATGACAGACTCTAGGTCTATCCATCTCATTACAAATAACTCAATTTCATTTCTTTTTAAGGCTGAGTAATATTCCATTGTGTATATGTGCCACATCTTCTTTATCCATTCGTCCGATGATGGGCGCTTAGGTTCTTTCCATCTCCGGGCTATTGTAAATAGAGTTGCAATGAACATTTTGGTACATGACTCTTTTTGAATTTTGGTTTTCTCAGGGTATATGCCCAGTAGTGGGATTGCTGGGTCATATGGTAATTCTATTTGTAGTTTTTTAAGGAACCTCCATACTGTTCTCCATAGTGGCTGAACCAATTCACATTCCCACCAGCAGTGCAAGAGTGTCCCCTTTTCTCCACACCCTCTCCAGCATTTATTGTTTCTAGATTTTTTGATGATGGCCATTCTGACTGGTGTGAGATGATATCTCATTGTAGTTTTGATTTGCATTTCTCTAATGATTAATGATGTTGAGCATTCTTTCATGTGTTTGTTGGCATTCTGTATATCTTCTTTGGAGAAATGTCTGTTTAGGTCTTCTGCCCATTTTTGGATGGGGTTGTTTGTTTTTTTGTTATTGAGCTGCATGAGCTGCTTGTAAATTTTGGAGATTAATCCTTTGTCAGTTGCTTCATTTGCAAATGTTTTCTCCCATTCTGAGGGTTGTCTTTTGGTCTTGATTATGGTTTCCTTTGCTGTGCAAAAGCTTTGAAGTTTCGTTAGGTCCCATTTGTTTATTTTTGTTTTTATTTCCATTACTCTAGGAGGTGGGTCAGAAAGGATCTTGCTGTGATTTATGTCATAGAGTGTTCTTCCTATGTTTTCCTCTAAGAGTTTTATAGTATCTGGCCTTACATTTAGGTCTTTAATCCATTTTGAGCTTATTTTTGTGTATGGTGTTAGGGAGTGATCTAATCTCATACTTTTACATGTACCTGTCCAGTTTTCCCAGCACCATTTATTGAAGAGGCTGTCCTTTCTCCACTGTACATTCCTGCCTCCTTTATCAAAGATAAGGTGTCCATATGTGTGTGGGTTTATCTCTGGGCTTTCTATCCTGTTCCACTGATCTATCTTTCTGTTTTTGTGCCAGTACCATACTGTCTTGATTACTGTTGCTTTGTAGTATAGTCTGAAGTCAGGGAGCCTGATTCCTCCAGCTCCTTTTTTCGTTCTCAAGATTGCTTTTGCTATTCGGGGTCTTTTGTGTTTCCATACAAATTGCGAAATTTTTTGTTCTAGTTCTGTGAATGGGAGGATTCTTTTATGTTTTAGATTTGACGGTTAGGCAATACTAAGAAGGAAAACTTGAAACTATTTTGGAAGTCAGGTAAGCACTTTTTTTTTTTTTGGCAGTACATGGGCCTCTCACTGTTGTGGCCTCTCCCGTTGCAGAGCACAGGCTCCGGACGTGCAGGCTCAGCGGCCATGGCTCACGGGCCCAGCCGCTCAGTGGCATGTGGGATTCTCCCGGACCGGGGCACGAACCCATGTCCCCTGCATCGGCAGGTGGACTCTCAACCACTGCACCACCAGGGAAGCCCAGGTAAGCATTTTTATACAAACCTTGCCTTTATTCTCACACAACATCTGTGCAAGACTGTCTAATACATTTGTGAGAAAGGAACAAAATGGGTCCTATTCAGAAAACTGAATCCAGGCTTAACTTTGTAAGGTAATTTTTTTCAAAACTGGGTTCCTCAGGACAGTTTGAGTGGGAACGTGAATGATTAGTTGAATTCTAATTTTCTTTGTGTTCTGTACTAGGGGCAAAAAATTGAAGAAAGAAACCATGAAAAATATATACATACTTGGGGGAAATTTTGGATTACAAATACAAATAGGTTTTTCCAGAAAAACATTAAACCACAAAGATATAAAACTTCGAAGATGCGTTTTTTAAAAAAAAAAGCCATTGTGCTTTCTCTCTTCAGTTATTCTAAAAAACAAGACAAAACAAGCTTCATGAAGTAAGATGAGCCAGTTTCTGTCATTCTAACACCTAGTCTAATTTAGAAAGCAGAAGTTTCTGTTACATAAGTGGTGCTGGGTCTAGTGTTCCTTTGATTTACATATTGCTGGCTTGGTTTTTGTCCTTTTTTGACACCATTTTTCCTGTATTTCACTTCCCTGAGGAGAACACCTATGTTCTGCTTGAACCTGCATAAATAGAACCAGAGCCAAGATTCCATCATGTGATGGGCTATGACCATTTTACTTTCTGTCTGTGATTGAGCTACAGGACTGCTCGAGATGGCATGCTCTTTGAAGACAGAAATTGTGCCTTGTCCCTTTCTGATTTCCCAGTAACTCATATATAGCCCATGGAACACAGTGGATGCTCAATAAATATTTTCTGAAGAAATTGAGTTGGTTTAACAAAGTTTATAGAAGACTTCACTTAAACCTGGGCAGGAGTTTTCAAGGGCCCATGCTTTAGAGCAGTGCTGTCCATTGGAAATTTCTGCGATTATGGAAAGGCTGTATATCTGCAGAGTGACTAATCTGGTCATCACTAGCCACGTGTGGCTGCTGAACATTTGAAATGTAACTCGTACAACTGAGGAACTGAATGGTTAATTTCACTACATTTTTATTAATTCAAAATTTACTTTAAATAGCAACAAGTGACTAGTGGCTAGATAGTTTTAAAGGATCCTATTCCACTTGTCCCTCAGCTATGCCCCTCCCACCACAGGAGGAGATGTTCACTATAGCCCGTTCTCTCCCTTAGAGACCCTGCTTCAGATTCCCAGAACACCCGTGTTCCCCACCCAAACAGTCTGTTCGCAGCAGGGCAAGCCTGCTGCTGGTGTACATGCCCTGTGCCAAAGGAGTTTCCAGAGGGTGGCAGTTTGCTGTAAGGGGTGGCTGGGTGGAAGCAGTGTGACCAGGGCTTAGACAAGCAGCTGGACTGTCCCATATGTATGCATGCGGCCCCTTGCAGCACAGGAGGCTGGGACAGGAAGCTAGGCGTGGGGCGGGAAAGGGTGCAGCTCTCCCTAAACTACCATGTTCCAGCATCTATATTTACCAGTTTAGTGATTTTATTACAAAATATATGCAAGAGATAAATTAACTCTTAGTATGTCATAGCCATTATGATTCAATGACCATTCATTTGTTCAGGCCCCAGAATATTTATTGAGCACCTACTGTGCTCCAGGCACTTATTCTAGGCACAAGAGATACAGCAGTGAACAAAACAAAGTCTTTGGCTTTCATGGGGCTTATATTCTTGTGAGGAAGATAAAAAGCAAATAAGCTAAAAAAATGTGGATGTGCGTGTGTGCAGGAAAATTAAGGCATCCTGCCTTAAGGATAGAGAGTGACAGAGGTGTTCTTTTAAGTAAGTTGTGCAGAGAACACCTTTCTGAAGAAAGATCTGCATGAAAGGAAGAAGCAATGAAATATCTGGGGGAAAGAGTTTCTCAAGCAAGGGAACAGCAAATGCAAAGGCCCTGAGGTGGGGACATCTCTGCCATTTTCCAGAAATAGCAAGATCAGTCTGCTTGAAGCACAGGGAAGCTGACTGAAAGGAGATAGGGCAGGTGGCTCGAGTTCAGATCACGCCAGGTTGTATAGGCTGAACCAGGAACTTGGATTTATTCTAAGTTTGATGGGAAGGCACTGGAGGTTGCCATCAGAGTTATGACATTTGCGTTTTAAAGAATTGCTCTGGCTGCTTTTTGGAGAACAGGTGGTAGAAGTGCAAGGGTGGAGGTAAGGACATAATTCCAGTGGCTCTTGCAATAATTCAGGTGGGAGATGCAGGGACTTTGAGCTGTCGCAGTGATGTCTCAGTGGCAAGACACTAGTTTAAAATGACACAATGAACTTCTTTCAATCCTGGCAGTATGGCTCTGCAGCTGCATGTGTGACCTCATTTGGAAATAATGTCAAAAGTCTAAATTTGAGATCTTCGTGACTGTGATTGCAGGGTTGAAAGGACCTTTTACTTATCCCTCTGAAGACTCTGGAACTGGCTGTATTCGTCTCATAGAAGTGGTCGTACCTCTATCTACATACCACGGCTGTTTTGTAGACACCAGTGGAGCCTGGACCCCCTACATTACAACACTCAGTGGTTCTGCTTTCAGCACTGCTGTTTCCAGTGCAAAGGCCCTGTGGATCTTTCTTGGTGTGACATGAATCTCTTGGTTTAGACATGGGTACAAAACCAGTCTCCGGCACTTTTCATGCCTTCCTGTCCCATCGCCTCTTCCTCTGCTCAGGCTTTCGGGTCAAGTAGAAAGATGTGGTCACACTTTGTGGAGAGAGGGGAGGATTAAACTATGCCAAGGCCCATATTTTCCCACTACAAAGTCAGTCTCCTCTAAACAACCAGCTTGAAGTAGCTTTCCCTAAGTTTTTCAAAATCTCCTATAAAAGACAAGTAACACTCTTTTTTTAAAAAAAGGAAAAGAACAGTTTTGTACATACATTTCTATGCCTTTTCTAAAGGTTTTTTATATTAATTTTTGTATGTTTTGAGTCATCCACTGTGATGTGAAATTTTTTTCCCTTCCCACTTTCCTCCAAGGACATAATATTATTGCAGCCTTTCTACTAAAAGATAAAATTACTGCCACAAGTAGCACGAAGTCACAGAGAGATCATATTCCAGATTGAATAGTTTCTGAACAAAGAGGATGCTTTTTAAAGATTCTACTAAATGTGACTTTTCAAGGGCCAGTGTAGGCAGCTAGACGCTAAAATTACTTAGCCCATCTGCAGATGGGAGGGGCCATGGCTCTCCAGGATGACCTCTAGCTATACATAGGGTGGTGGGCTGACAGTAGGAAAGAGCTTACTGAGGGTTGAACTTCAGAAACATTAGTTCTCTTTCCTGTCCTATCACCTTGATTCTCAGTGACTTTCATATATGAAATATTACGTGGAAACATTTTTTAAATGTTCTATTTATCTTGTAGTTTCAGTGTTTCAAAGTACTCTCACATTCATTGCAAAGAAACATATATGAAAGCATCTTGTAAGTTGCAAAGCACTATGCAAATGGAAGTTGTTAGAATTGTTACTGCCTCATTTTTTTTTTCTCATAAAACCCTAGGAAAGGCAGGTGTTAATACAACCCTCATCATATGAAAAAGAAATTGGGACAAGATCAGAAGATATTAGCTCTGTGTCCTTTTAGTGAATGATTTGGGGCTTACAGATAGCCAGTTAAACATTCTTTGTATCAACTTTCTTCTAACTATAAAACAGGTTTGATGGTACATCTGTTTATGAATAGAAGAAGGATGCTGTGAAGCCAGGAGGGAAGTGACATAATCCAATTGGCATTTGCAAAGACACGGAGAAGACATTACAAGAGAAAAAAGCTGGAGGCAGAAGAACCAGTTAGTAGGCGGTTGCAGTAGGTCGAGGGAGAGAAAAAGGTGGAGCTTGGTGAGGTTGGTAGACATTGGGGTGCAAAGAAATGGAGGTATTGAAAAGACATTTTGAAGGTAGCATTCACAGTTCTTGTGATGGATAGGAGAGGTTTCTGGACATGAAAGGAGAGGTTTCTGGACATAACTGGATTGTTGGTGGTGCCATGTCCTAAGATATAAAACAAAAGAGGAGGTACGGTTTAGGGAAAGAAGATGATAAGTTATAGTTCGGACATGTTGGGTTTTAGGTGTTTGGGGGGCATGTGATAGAAGTCCAATAAGCAGTTGGATATAAGAGTCTGACATAGAGGACAACAGATCTTTGCTGAAAATCTAAATTTGGGAATTAGCATGTCGATGGTAGGTGAAGATTATACTACCAAATTGCGTGGAGCCGGAGAGGGTCTCTTATATTGTGAACCAGCTTAAATAATGCACAAAACCTTTTTTGTATGCATCTATGTTCATTTTTCTGGAGAATGAGTGCATAGCTTTTTTTTAGATCCTCAAAGGCATCAGTGACTCCAAAAAAAAAAAAAGTTGAGAACTCCCAGTATAAAGTAAGAAGAGAGGAGGGCCTGGGACCAATCACTGAAACACACCCATTTTAAAGAAATAGTATTACAAGTATATTTTGAAGGAGTGGCCAAATAGGTGAAAGGAAATTGAGAATCATGTAAGTCAAGGGGTGACAATGTTTCAAGAATACAGGTGTTGCCAGTGAGGTCAAAAATTGCCAAAAGCTCAAATAAAAGGATAGAAAGGATCCATTGGGTTTATCTTCAAGGTACTTATTGTGACCTTGTCAAGAGTGATTTAAAATGAACTGGTGGGAGCAGAACTCTTTATGTTGAGGGGCAAATGAGAAGTGAGAAAGGGGACTCTCAAATTTTAAAATAAGAAAAGCCTAGAGCTTAGCTAATTTCAAGATTAATAACCAGGATTGATTTTTGTATTTTTCAAAAGTGGTAAATCAACATTCAACCTTTCTTGTACTCATTCTCCCTTCATTTTTCTTGGAACTCCTGCTTATTTTCCCTTATTATTTAGTGACATTCTGTTTCCTCTCTGAAAGAAAAGTCAAAGAAAAAAATCTGCAAGCAAAACCTTGCCCTTAGGCCTACATATAAACTAAAAACAGTAGAATTTATATTGGGCCCTAAAAACAAACAGACAGATGTATGTTTTCATAGCTACAAGATAGTACTCAAATGATAGTTGAACTGAATCCAATTATATTGAGGGAATCACCTGGCTGGATAATGGGAGCAAACTCGGTAACTTCAGAGTTTGGGGTTTTCAGGCAAGAATCTAGACTAGGTCTAAATCATGCCCAAACTACTTATTGTAATTATCAACCAAATGGTTTGAAAAAGAACATCCTGGTAAACCAAAAAATGAGTTGTTCAAATTTTTTTTTTTTTAAAAGATTGCTTTGGCATCATAGAGGCAAAACATTGTTAAAGATAGCTTTTTAAAAGTAAAACTATTCAGTGAAAAGGATGAGGATTATGCTGAAAATGTGGTTTGCTTTCCTTGATAACACAAAGCTTTAAGACACTTTTTCTATGAAGTCTATTAGGACGGAATTGAAAAATCTTCCCTCCCTTCCTCTGCATACTACCACCTTAGTTCATGAAATACTTTCATGTGCTTACTCTTTCATATGTCCGTTTCACTCGACTACATCTTAAGCCTCTTGGGAGCAGGCAGTGTATCATATCATCTTTATATTCCCAATCACTAGCACATGGGACATAATAAATGCATCAAATGAATAAATGACTTTTTTACCCAAATTTATGAGTCTCATTTTGAATTTCTACTTGTGCAATAAGAATTGGAGTTTTTCTATTGCCTTGTAGTTAGAGATGACTATTTTTCCCACAATGCATTTGGATCATTATTAATAAGACAATGGAAAAGAAAATGTCACAATTCATTTGAAAGGCAAAGAGCAAATAAACAGCAGTTAAATAACAGACATTAAATGTTGCACATATGTCAAGTAATAACAAGAATACTTTTCCTAGAATTTGAAACACTGATGAGTGAGATTGTTATGGCATTAGAATTTTTTTAGGCTAAAAAGGAGCCTGATGCAGATTAATAGTTATGTGCATTAAAAGAAAGAACAGTGAATTGGTAGAATTAGTTCTACTGACAGAAGACTCCATGACTTCAAAGCTTGTTATTTGACATTGTACAAGAGTGATTGGAATGCATATGGCTGGGAGAGAGAATCAGGAGTTTCCTTTAGTTGCAGTAGCTACACTTTTATGACATCCTACGTCCTCGGGGATCACAAGTGGACCCCTTCAGAAAGGACTTACTACAACACTAAAACAAAACATAATTCAACAAAGAACAAGATACGTACCCACCACTGGGTAATTCACTGAATTGGACATTTATTTATTTGTCCAAATCTATCTTTAGTCATATTGAAAGGAGCAATGAAAATTTTCACGTGATTCTGATCTAATTATAATTAGCAATGACTCATGGAGATACAAAACCTCTTTTTCACATTCTAAAAAACTTTAATGTGGCAAGATGCACTTGGTTAACATTAAAAAACCAAAATTTGTATAACATGCACCCAAAAATTCTTGTCGAATTTTAAAATATGAAATGATGGTTTTAGCATGATTATGTAGGGTCACCAAGTTATACATCTCTGCAATATTTAAGAGAATTTACTAAAAAGTGTCAAGAAATGACAGTGGTCTTTTGTCTATTATGTCATCATACATCTTTTGGGTACCAGGCCCTGATATCACTCCTCTAGTGATAACAAGCAAAGAAACAATTTTAAAGATGTAAAATGTGGGGGGTTTTTTTCTATAGAAAACCATGCAAATATTTATCTGCTTATTGGAATTCTGAGTGCACTTTTCTATCTATAACATCTGCCAGGAAATCTTACAAGAATAAGTTTGCTTGTGGAATTTCTGACCCTTGTTCTTGGATGATAATACTGTGATGTCAGTAATATTTGCAGCTACCGTGTGAACAGCTTTTCCTACGGAGATTCTTAACTCAGAATCTGAGAGTGAGGAGAAGGTTCTCTTTCCCCTGATCACCTAAGCACTTCAAAATGAATTTGCTATGATGAATTTTCCATCGTTAAAATTAAAGTACTTGGCAAAGAGTTTCCTCAAGAGGATGGCTTTCTGCGTACACCTCTACTTTCGGAGCAAAATGGTTAGACTCCCTCCCCAATCCTCCCACCCACAAAAGAGAAAACAGATCATATTGAGTGCTATCTTTAAAAATGAAGATTTGAATGTGTTGTTTTATTTTATCTCAGTTATCCTTCCATATTTATATATCTAGCCCTGATCTCACCTGACCTCCAAGTCAAAGGCCCATCGCCTGCTTGATAGCTCCACTGGAAGTTTCACAGGCGTCTCAAACTTAACAAGTCCAAACCTTGATGCTTGGCCTGCCCCTTCCAACAACTTCCTTTCCCATAGCCATCTCCCTTGTAGCAAACTGCACCACCGTCGACACAGGAGTCCAGGCAGACAATCTAGGAATCATTCCTCACTAAATATTTCCTTTATGTGCAATTAACCCTTCAGAAATCTTATTAGTGGCACCTTCAAAACATATCCTGAATATGTCCGTTTGTCAGCATCTTCATAGCTACCACCTCAGTCTACACCACCATCTCTCACTTGAGCAATGGCAAAAACTGATCTTCCTGCTTCTACCTTGGCTGTTGTATAGTTTATTCTATACTCAGTAAATAGTCTTCTACAAATATGAATTAGAGTGGACATTTAAATAAAAGCCTCGAATGGCTTCCCACTGCTGTCGCCTTCCACAGCCTGTGTGCCCTACGTGATTTGGCCCTCACCTGCCTCTCAGACCCCGATTCATTCCACTCTTCCTCTCACTCACTGTGTTGCAACCAGAGGGCCCTCCTGTGAACACACCAAGCTCACAGCTCCATAAGGCAGTTGGATTCCCTCTAATGCCCCACATGTCCACATTTGGCTGGTCATTTGGGGGGTCAACTCAAATGTCACCTCCTCAGATGTCTTCCATGACCATGTAATCTAAATCTTAACGTCAAAACTTTTGATCCATTACCCTGTTGTTGTTATTTTTCTTCTTAGCTTTATCACAATCTGATATTTTCTTTTTTATTTCATTGTCCAACTCTCTTAACTGAAAAATATCCTCCATGACCACACAGGCATTTGATCTGCTTAACCCCAGTGCCCATAGCAGCTGGAACAGCTTTGTCCCATAGTAAACACTCGTTAATATTTGCTGAATTTATAAATAAATGGATGTAGCCCCAGAAGTTTTAAATAAGTGTATTTAGAAATTTAGCAATTAATAACACTATACCAAAAGTAATATGAGGCTGAGCCCTTGTGGAGTAATTAATGTTTCAACTGCAAATGGCCTGATAAATCCAGGTGACAGTATTTTGGTGGTCAAAATACATTGTACTAGCTCTGGGAAGTGGGTCCTGGGAGTGTCATAATACACAAAATCAAAACTTTTGAGGTTGTTGGTTGAGATGAACCATTTAAAATTTAAAAAATCTGGGAATGGGATAAAAGAGACTGACCAGGGGACAGATACATAGAATAGAGTGAGAGCTGTTCAAAGTTCTGACAGTGAATGATAACCAGGGAAGTAGAAATTCACCGGGTGAAAAGAGCAGCCTTTAAGAGAATGTGTATCGAGGCTGACTTGAATTGGGTTGTGATTATGATGAAGGTTTAGGAGGAAGATCAAGAATTATTCTTATGTAATAATGTCTTATAAATACAGTAAGTATTAGAAAGAATTCTCTTTTTAAAAGGATCTCTAACTTTTGATCATGATCGATAACTCTCACAGAAGCAGAGAAGATAATACTCTTAGAGTATGAAAAACAAAGCCTCCAAAAGCAAAACACATAGTGTATAAAATTTGTGAAAGGAAAGGTGATATCCTGACAAGGTCCAAAAAAGGATATAAAACATTAGATGGTGACCTGGACTCATAAGAGTCGATACCAAATTCAGAGTTAAAGACACACACAAACAGTCCTAATTACCCGTGGCAACATGGTCAGTGTTAGTCCTGGATGCTTCTCATCACCTAGCAGTCAGAATTGAATGTGTGAATTTGGAATAGAAACTCATTTCACTCCCACACAACATAATTATGAGGTAAATTTTCTGGAAAAACAATGCATGTAATAGATTCCAAACTCCAGTGGAAGTGATTTTTAAATTATTTGCTGTTTTGGGGTTATTCTAAACAACCAAACGTTGATTTCATAGCTATATCATCACATATTTGAAATGAATGAAAGAATAAATGAATTTATATACAGTGAAACGTTAGATTGGGTGGTAATTGGCTGCAAATAGAAAGATGATGATATATAGGTTCTCATTGCTAGTATAACCGCGTTTTAAAATTTATGAATGTTATATATAACATATGTATACATATATAAAATCAAATGAATTTCAGGCTAGAATGCACCTAATAGGTTATCTGTCCAATCCTTCATCATTGTGGGCTTAAATATTCAGTTTTATCATTAAACATGTACTCAAACATGTGATCAAAATTACTGTGTAAAGTGTGACTAAGGAAACTTAACCTGGAGAGGTTCTGGGTTTTGCTCAGGTCATACTGTTGGTTTAGGGTGGAGCTGGCATGGCTTTGACTCCTATGGGAATAGTCTCCTAAGAAAAGTACATCGTCATATCTGTCATTAGATAATCTAAACCAATTTAGTTAGAACTATTTGAATACGTTATTTCTCTATCAGGTGATTATTTTTAATTACATTTGAATTACCTTTTCATTGTCTTCTAAAAGCACCTGTTAGGGGAAGAAAACATGAAGTTTAGGCCATTTTTCCCAACATTCTATTTACAATAATTCAATAAAACCCTAACATTTAAAGGGAGTATTTTTAAAGTTTATTTTATTGAAATATAGTTGATTAACAATGTTGTGTTAATATCTACTGTACAGCAAAGTGATTCAGTTATACATATATAAACATTCTTTTTCATGTTCTTTTCCATTATCACAAGATATTGAATATAGTTGAATATAGTTCCATGTGCTATACAGTAGGACCTTCTTTCTTATCCCTTCTACATATAATAGTTTGCATCTGCTAATCCCAAACTCCCAATCCATCCCTTCCCCACCACTCGTCCTTGGAAACCACAAGCCTTTTCTCTACATCTGTGAGTCTGTTTCTGTTTCATAGATAAATTCTTTCGTGTTATATTTTAGATTCCATATATGTGATATCATATGGTATTTGCCTTTTTCTTTCTGGCTTACTTCACTTAGTATGATAATCTCTATGTCCATCCATGTTGCTAAAATGGCATTATTTCATTCTTTTTTATTGGTGAATAGTATTCCATTATATATATATACCACATCTTCTTTATCCATTGATGGACACAAGTTGTTTCCATGTCTTGGCTATTGTAAATAGTGCTGCAATGAACACTGGGGTGCATGTATCTTTTTGAATTATAGTTTCCTCTGAATATAAGCCCAGGAGTGGGATTGCAGGATCATATGGCAACTCTACTTTTAGCTTTTGGAGGAACCTCCGTACTGTTCTCCATAGTGGCTGCACCAATTTACATTCCCACCAACAGTGTAGGATGGTTCCCTTTTCTCCACACCCTCTCCAGCATTTGATATTTGTAGACTTTTTAATGATGGCCATTCTGACTGGTGTGAGGTGGCACCTCATTGTAATTTTGATTTGCATTTCTCTAATAATTAGTGATGTTGAGCATGTTTTCATGTGCCTGTTGGCCATCTCTATGTCTTCTTTGGAAAAATGTCTGTTTAGGTCTTCTGCCCATTTTTTGATTAGGTTGTTTGTTTTTTTGTTATTGAGTTGTATGAGCTGTTTGTATATTTTGGAAATTAAGCCCTTGTCAGTCTTATCATTTGAAAATATATTCTCCCAGTCTGTAGGTTGTCTTTTCATTTTGTTTATGGTTTCCTTTGCTGTGCAAAAGCTTGTAAGTTTGATTAGGTCCCATGTGTTTATTTTGCTTTTATTTCTATTGCCTTAGAAGACTAACCTAAGGAAACATTTTTTTAAATTAATTAATTTATTGGCTGCATTAGGTCTTCGTTGCTGAGCGTGGGCTTTTCTCTAGTTGCGGCAAGCAGGGGCTACTCTTCATCGTGGTGCGTGGGCTTTTCATTGCAGTGGCTTCTCATTACAGATCACAGACTCTAGGCGTGCGGGCTTCAGTAGTTGTGTCATGCAGGCTTCAGTAGTTGTGGCTTGTGGGCTCTAGAGCGCAGGCTCAGTAGTTGTGGCTCACAGGCTTAGTTGCTCCATGGCAAGTGGGATCCTCCTGGACCAGGGCTCAAACCCGTGTCCCCTGCATTGGCAGGCGGATTTTTAACCACTGCACCACCAGGGAAGTCCCAGCCTAAGGAAACATTGGTACAATTTATGTCAGAGAATGTTTTGCCTATGTTCTCTTTTAAGAATTTTATGGTGTCATGTCTTATATTTAAGTCTTTAAGCCATTTTGAGTTTATTTTTGTGTATAGTGAAAAGATGTGTTCTAACTTCATTGATTTCATTGATTTACATATGGCTATCCAAATTTCCCAACACCTTTATGAAGAGACTGTCTTTTCTCCATTGTATATTCTTGCCTCCCTTGTTGAAGATTAATTGACATATAATTATTAAGTTCCATATAAATTATAGGATTATTTGTTCTAGTTCTGTGAAAAATATCATGGGTAATTTGATGGGGATTACATTACATCTGTAGATTGCTTTAGATAGTATGGGCATTTTAACAATATTAATTCTTGAAGGGAATATTCTTAAGTTCCAGACATATCTTTATTCTCTGACTTACCTAACTATGGAAGAACTTGTATACTTAACAAAATTATACTGTAAATTCAGCATCCTTAAGGTAAAAAAAATATGTTTTAAATATACTATAAGAATTTGTCACTTTTTCACAGATTTTTTTGAACCAAAAGTATATGTCTTTATTTCTTTTAGGAACTCTGGAACACAGAAGTGACTGTTGACACCTGATGTCCTTTTGGCAGATGACCAGACAGAATCAGCATTAACAACGTGCAGAAAATGCCAAATGCAGGGGAAATGACAAATGTGCCAGATGATTTAATGTGGAGTAAAGATAAAGGTTAACAGAAATGATCTTTCCCTCTTAGTTTGCAAAATAAGTTGAAAGTGCTTTTTGCCTTTGCAAAATACTTTATAAAGCATGGCTTTAAAATGAAGATAGTGGTTTTTATGCATGTTCTGTAAAAGTACTGTTATATATCTGATAGTCACACAGCAGTTTCTATTGGTATATGTTTAATAGTGAAAAAGGATATTTAAACCCAATGTTTGGGAAAAAGCTAAATAATGATAATCAGAAAATAAATTTCTTCCACTAGGTTGAGCAATCTTAATCAAACCTGAGAATGTTTCAGGGATAGGCTCATAGCCAGTCCTCTTTTCTCACTTGTCACCAAGGGAGCTTGGTAGCAGAAGAGGGAGGATGAGCATGAACCCAGCATCAGGCCGACTGACAAAGTACTGGTTGTTGCCTCTGTACTCACTTATTCCTCTTCCCTTTAATGAGGTGGTCTTAATAACTTTCTTTCAATTTGAAAACTACTAAACAGCCAATGCAGAGAACTTCAAAAATGCAGAAAAGCACAAAGGAAAAATGGAATTGAAAAAAGTCATCATCAAAATCTTCCTACCCAGATATAATTCCTGTTAAGGTCTGGTATATCATTACCATTAAGTTATACCATATATTCTGCTTTTACTTTTCTTATCAATTTCCCATTTCAATAAATATTCTTCCACAACATCCCTTAACGTGGCTGCATGCTATTCCATTATATGGGTATACTCTAACTTACTTAACCAGTCTCCAATATTTAGCGATCTGGAATTTTATTTGGGGCTATTTTTAATAATGTCAGTACATTAATTTTTTTTTGTGTGTGTGTGGTACGCAGGCCTGTCACTGTTGTGGCCTCTCCCGTTGCGGAGCACAGGCTCCGGATGCGCAGGCTCAGCGGCCATGGCTCACGGGCCGAGCTGCTCCGCAGCATGTGGGATCCTCCCGGACTGGGGCACGAACCCATGTCCCCTGCATCGGCAGGCAGACTCTCAGCCACTGCGCCACCAGGGAAGCCCAGCACATTAATTTTTATACTTTGGTATTCTAACTTTTTTCAATTAAGGATACCAAGTAAAGGAAGAATAATTAAGGAAGGAGCATCTATTCTGTTTTCATGAATAAATGCACTCATTGGAATGAGTGGTTACAGAAGTTATGAAAAGTGTCTTTTGTCATTCAGCACAGCTTGATATAATATTGAATTAATCAGTTCTAGTTTACTAAAAGAGACTGGACTGGATTTTTTCAACTCTGAATTATGGTTCTACCATGTAATCACAGTATTAGAAAAATCAGCACAATTACTTTTTGCTAAAGTTTTTATTCTCAATAATAAATGTAAAGTTTGTACAAGAATCTTCTTTAGAAGCCTATTAAATACAGAGGCACTGGGGTTGGCCTTTGAATTAAAGTGAAGTTGGAAAAAAGTTATGGTTCCCTATGATCTCCTAATGACAAAGGGACCCAGTAGGAATCATATTTTGATGCCATTCTTGTATCAAATCATATATTTTTAAATGATATTGCAGTTTTTAGTAAAAAGGAAGGAGTTAGAAAATTTTAACAGGAAAAGGAATAAAGACTGTTCAACTACAACACCTGTTAATGGTGGCTAAATACAGTGATATAGTAGAGCTCTATTCAAAGCTCTACTTTGAATATTGGGAGTAAGGATAAAACCCAAGTAAATACATTTTCTGAAATATAATGATTTTAACCATAAGATAACTGAATTTGTTAGCAAACAAGTTTCTTTCCGAGTTTATTATTTGTAAAACTACGATATTCTTTCCCCCCAAAATAAGACTGCCTTTGCACTTTACTAAACTATTACATGTGAACTCACACACACGCACACACATGCACACACACACGTATGCACACACACACACACACACGCAAAGAATGTCTGCAAATCTGTAAAATCTTTCTTTACTATCTTGATGAGTTCCACTGTAGTCAATTATCTTTATAAACTAAAACATTATGAGTAGGGAAGTTCCCATATTAGAGTGATGAAATTGTTAATTTCATATTGGATACTATCGCTCTTCCAGGCACATGTATTTCATAACCAATAACACAAAATCAAGAAACGCATCCACACCAAGAGCACATTTTGTTGCGATCTTCTGAGAAAGGAGATATTATTTCTTTTCCTGGAATTAATTTCTTAACTCACAGCTATAGTAACTTCCATTTTCTTTCACCAAACCTAATACAAATTCTGCACATATTATGGATCAGAACATAAGCTTTTTGAAAAGTCTATATAAACCAGCTGCTTGCAAGTTTCCTTTTTTGTTTTATTGGTTAGCTGCAAATGGGTTTTTACATGGACCCAGAAATTCAGAGAGGACAACTCTGTAGCCACATCCAGCACACGGTGTGGTATGATATTGGAAGAAGAGTACATATTGTTTGCAAGACCAGATTCTTTAAAGCAAATGCACAGTACAATAATCTGACAATAAATACCCAAAAGAAGCTGTACATTGTCCCATCTTTGAACACTTTTTTCATTATACAGATCATACAAATACTGTGTGCATTTTTAGATTATCATGACCAGTGGATAATGATGCCGGCAGCAATACAGTATTAAAAATATGAAAAAATATTCCCATTGCTTTTACTTTCTATTTGGAGTTAAAATGTTAGTAGCAACTTGAAAATGCTATATTCTTTGTTACCAGAATATATCTCCATAAGCAACCACTGTTTAAGACACTAAAACATCAGCATATATATATGTGTATATATATGTATGTTATGTATTTATATAGAGAAAGTTACATGCCATTTATATCACAAGTTAAACTCATACTTACTGCTTTTGCAAAGGATTTTTAAATTATAATGACAAGTTCTTAGTCTATACGCAAGGTGATTTTTTTCCTTGTGTCTGTTCCCAATCTTTATATTCTCTAATCATACAAGCAGAAGTGCATGTGGTGCACAATAAAATGTTAGCCATAAAATCTGAAATAATTCTTACATCTTGATAATACTGTAGTTTAACACAAAAGCAACGCATTCAGCCTTTTCCATTCCCTGTAAACCACAAACCCCTATTAGCCCTCTCAGTACACCTGCAGGAAACAAGGTTGGTAATCTTAAAGTAGTCCAAAATTCTAATAACATAATTGGAGGGATTCCAATTGAATCCCTGAAAAGAGTAAAAAAAAAAAAAAAAACAACACTGTTTTTCCTTACTGAAAAACAGTAAGGAACTTAATTTCTACAAAGTAAGTCTCTTGGATAATCATTAAACAGAAACTTACATAGATTAGAAAATGAATAAATGAGTAAATAACCACAGCATCAGTGCACTTTATACCTATCAACCTGGAGTCAGATAACCTGAATATGAGTTCTAGGTGGAGAAGAGGAGAAAAGGGAGTTTACGGATGTTGATTGTCTGTGCTCTGCTCTCTCCTAGGTGTTTGTACGTCTCATCTCACATCTCTATAAGGCAGACACTATGTGTTCCATTCAACAGTCATGCAAATGGAGGCTCAGTGATTTGATGTAACTTGCTCCTAAGTGACAGTGCTAGGACGGGCACCTGAATTTGCAGGCAAGATCCATCCTTGGTCCATTACAATATACCTAAAATTGAACTTTTTGTATATTTTGTTTCCTTAGGTATGGAAGAGGGACAGGAACGCTGCATTACCTATCTCCTAAGGTATTTTAAGGATCAAATGCAACATGCAACAACTTTCAAAACGCTGTGGAGCTCTACAGAAATAAGAATGAGCAGAATAAACAGCTAAGTTTTATTTGCAATAAAAGCCACAACTCACACTCCACAGCACTTCCTTCTCCCTTTACTTTTTCCATTTGTTCTGCTGACACCTCTCCTCTGATTCGCCACTTCCCTCCATGGTGAAAATCCTTCTTTTTGGCAGCTTAAATTTGCCCACTAGGAATACTGAGCTTGGACCCTAGAATGTACCATTTTTCTCTCTTCCTGTTTAGTCTTCAACTCACTGTGATAGGGCTTTGCCCCCCCCCCCCCCCCCGACTCTACTGAAGCCCTCAGTTTCTTCACAAGCGCATTTGGTGCCTTTGTCCCAGTTAGGAAAAATGCATCCCCTCCTCTGGGGGATGATTTCATGAGAAGAATGAAGGCTGGTATCCTTGTTCAGTCAACAACTTGTACAACTATCTTTGGCCAATGAACACTGCTTTGACAAGGTCATCAATTACCTCTTACCGGCAAAATCCAATGGACATGTTTCAAACTTCATCTTACTTAAGTTCTTTGTGACACTTGACACTGTGGAGAATTCCCTCCCAGAACCAATCTCCCAACTGAAGCTGAGACCAATGTTTCCTGATTTTTATCCTAAAGTTCTGGCAGTTCCTTAGTCGTCTTCACGGGTTCTTTTTCTCTAGCTCAGTGGTCCCAGACCTTTTTGGCACCAGGGGCCAGTTTCGTAGAAGGTAATTTTTCCAGGGCTGGGGTAGGAGATGGGGGGATGATTCAGGTGGTAATGCAAGCGATGGTGACAGGCAGATGAAGCTTTGCTGGCTCACCTGCTGCTGTGCGGCCCGGTTCCTAACAGGCCATGGACCGGTAGCATCGGTGGCCTGGGGATTGGGGACCACTGCTCTAGCTGCTTCTAGGTTTTCTCTGTCTTGAGCCTCTTGTTTCTTACTCCATGTCAATAATGAGCTATCAAAAGGTGACACTATGTGGGGTTTGGGCTAAGTTTTGCAGCAGGCTGTAATCTTTGGATGCAAGGAACCATCCAAACCCAGCCCTTGGTGGAAGAGTCGGCGTGCTCTGAAACAAGGCATTGGTGTCAGTCTCATTTACGTGGTTCACCCCACCTCCCTTGTATCACTCCACCCAGTAGGGTCCTAGAGGATGTCCTATGGCCATAGTGTGGGGAGAACTAGTGGTAACCAGGAGCATCCCATTCATCTTAATAACTAGCACTTGTCACAAGGCCTGGTATATAATAGGTAAGGGGAAAGTTCCATTGACCTGAATGAATGATTCTAGCCATACCACTGGGAGGTGCTGAGTGACCTAGGAAAGGCCACTTCAAACCCTCTGGATTTCAGATTCCTCATGTGTAAGATGGAGAAAATAGTAATAACAGTGCTTTCCTGGGGTTTGTGATTTTGAGAATGAACAAATATTTTTGAACTTTGAATTGTTATACAAATGGAAAGGTTAAAAGATGGGGAAATTGCCTCTGTTTTGTTTGTTAACAAACGTGCCTAGAGTGTAATCATTTAATGACTAAAAGAAAAGATTCAATTTTCTCATTGACAATTTTTTGTTCAATAAAGTGGATAACCTAAATGGTAGGAATTCATATTATTTTCTGTGGAATTCAATTCAATTACTTTCATCTTGAATCAAACAATGATAACCTTTTAACAATGTTGTTCCCTGAATTCATCCTGAGGTTGAAAAATGTACTCACCTCTGCTCTGTCATTTCCCTGAGTGGCGCATGAACTTGTGGCTTCTGCTCTCACCTCTGTGCTGCTGACTGTACCTATTGCCATCTGGCTTTTGTTCCCATGAATTCTCGAAATTGTTCTCATCAAGGTGACCAAAACATCCTTTCTGCTCAATCCACTGGACACCTTGAAGCTACGTCTTCCTTGACCATCTTAGCAGCATCTGACGCAGTTGACCAGCCCCCTTCATTGATCTTTTGCTTAGCTTGGCATCTGTGATGTTGCACTCTCCTGATTTTCCTTCACATTTAAAAAAATTTCCCCTGATTCCTTTTCTGCATTAGTTTTCTCTTGGGCTTATGTCCTGGGTTTGTTGGTTTTAACTCTACATCCATTACTCATGCAGTCTCATGCATTTTTTAGGCTTTTACTTATGATCTACATTGGCTATTCTCAAATCTCTTCTCCAGTCCAGACCAGTCTTCAGAGTTTCACAACCAAATAACTGTCTTCTCGACAAAGCCAGTTGTCCACAGACACTTTAAGCTCAATGTGTTCAAAATTGAACCCTCAATTCCTGGTGTAATGAATGGGCTCATGCAGAAGTTCAGGTTCCCTGCAGGGAGAAGACACCAGCTTAAGTGTCTTCTCAGCAGAAGGAACATAATTCAGAGTGGCTGCACATGCCATTCCTCCCACCCAGAATCCTTCCTCCATGCCCCATCCCCTGGTACCCTGCCATGTTTGTTCAGTTCATTCCTACTAATCCGAAAGTTTCTAATTTCGATGTAACCTAGTCCTGGAAAATGTCCCTGACCCTCAAAATCTGAGTAAAGTGCCTTTCTTATGTGTTTTGTCAGAAATCAGTCATTGATACTTTTCCATCATAGATGTTTGTCACATTTATTGTAATCATAAGCATTTCTGTCTCCCTCATTAGGTTTTAAGCTCCATGAAGGCTGGGACAGAATCTGTTGTGCTTGTCTCTGCAACCACAACTCCTAACTGCCTGGAGTGGGCAGTTCTCAGGAAAAGGGCATGGACTAAGCACTCAACCAAAAGACATCCTCTACACACTCCTGAACTCTACCCAGGCCGCTGTCATATAGCCTAAAACACTTTTTTGCACTTATTTTTTTATATATCTTTCTAATGGACTGTAAGCAGTTTGAGGGCAGAGGCTACGACTGATTCATATTTTTATGTCCCAGGGCCTAGGACAGCACCTAAGACAAATGAATGCTCAGTGAAGTGTTCATTTACTGCATGAATAAAATGATAGAGGGGAAAAGAACTGGAGTAATCATCTAGCCTATTATCCCTCCGTGTGTTCCAAGGAGCACTAATCCTATAAGACATTTTACATGAGGGGTTGGCAAAACTTTTCTGTAAAGAGCCAGATAGTAAGTGTTTCAGGCATTGTAGGCCCTCCATTGTTGATTTTTTTCTAACTCCCTAACTTCGTAGAGGAAGCCAGACCCAAGGAAGAAAAAGAATTTTCCCAAGGTCACAAAACTGTTCATTTCAGAAGCAGCAGTGAATCTCCAAAGTCCAAACTCTCACGGCAATGTTTATCCATATGAAAACTTTCACCTTCTTTATAGATGTCCCACTTCCCCTACAATGGCGAACCTCAAAACCTCCTATGAAGACATGCTCAGTCCTTACCTGTGCCCTGCAGGCTGCCAACTGGATTTTATTGCCAGTTGCAACTACTGCTTTTCTGTCTAGCTAGAGGAAGTCAATTGACTACTTGACTGTTGAACTGATTATTTGCTCATTTATTAATTTTTTCTTTTAACAGAAGTATTTAGCTGGCACTAACAAACCAAATTACTATCTCATATTTGTTCAATATTCATTAAATCTCCCCATATTACTATGCCATTTCTTTTTAAAGAAATGTTAGAAATCTTTGATAGCAATATTATCATCTTGCTGTAGAGAAGCGTGTGTTACTGTTTTAGATCCTGACGACCTGGGCCAAGGTGACCGTGTTCAGTTCCTAGTGGGGAAATGTATCTATTTTCTTGGCAAGGATGTAAGAATGCACAATGGAGAAAGATTCTAATTTTTCAGACTGAGAACAACTTAGTCTCCTAGCTACTCGTGACTTTCTCCAGAGGTGTCTGTGGTATTTGATTCTGTTCCCAGCTATCAGCAATGGATTAAAGAAATGAAGTAATAACATTAGGATTAAATGACTTTTCACTGAGTTAAATTCTCTGTAAAACGTTACACCTACAAATTTCACTTTAGACATGTTGTCAATTATTTTTTGAAAGGACAGAAGGACATATGTGCCACTTGGTGTTTTTCTAGCTTCCTAACCTTTTCTTTGTTCCTTACATTACCCACTTAAGTGTATCCTGACCCTAGTTTCCCTCCCTACCTAGCAAACTCAGAACCCCAAAGCCTTCTTGGCATCCTCCCCAGCGATGATGAAGGCTGCTTCAGGGTAAGTTCTATGGGGACTGGGTGGTCCTGCAGTGAAAGGAGAAGGAAGGGTCATTCCCTTCAACCTCTCCAACAAATTGCTGTGCTTGCCACACCCCGGCCAGAACCCACTGTCAGACTGCGTTCATTTCTTTCCTTGCCTACCCAGAGCTACTGCCTCAGTTCCAAAAAGTTGTTTTTTTTTTTGAAATGGAGATGAAATGTACAAGTTATAGCTGACCTCTGAAGTTTTGCTTTTCCCATTGCTGCTAAATTTTTAAAAATAAGGTAGATGTAGTTTTATTTCCATCTGTTTTTAATTTTAGTAGAGGTAAATTGTGTGCTTATCTATCTATCTATATCTATCTGTCTTCGTATGGTTAACAAGAGGTGAGATCCAGAGTCAAATTCCTTAAGTTTAACTTCTTATCCCAGCACCTTCTGGCTCCATGATTGTAAACAGGTTATTCAACTTCACTTCTCAGTTATCTCATCCTTAAAATGGGGATAATATTGATGCCTTACATCTAGGGTTGTTATAGGATTAAATGAGATAATACTCACAGAATGCTTGGACCAGCATGTAATTTGTAGTAGTAAGTGTTAGTTATTTTTATTATTGTTATTATTATGATTACTGGTACTTTATTATTATTTAAGAAGTAAGTTCTGTGTCTATTGTGAAACAAAGAAGAAGATAAATTCTAGCAGAAGCAAAGGGAACAGTAGTAGGAAGAAAAAGGTAGATATGTCTAAGTCACCAGGAAGTGAACAAAAGGAAAAAGATATAGACCACTTTTTTTTTTTTTCTCCAATCAAACCACAAGAGACTGTAGCACATCCTTCAACCAAGCCCCATCTTCAGGTTTTCCCACACAAGGGGATTAGTTTCTGTAGATGGAAAATACTCAATTGAGGAATTCTATGGTTAAGAAGGCTTCTGAGGACTAATTTAGTTAACTCACTATTATGCTTAACACTATTTCTATGGGGAAATGCGTTCCAGATTATAAACAAACCAAATTAGAAAAAAACTTTTGAAGTGAGACCCACCAGTAAACTAGGACAGCCAATAAAATACATTTCTAGTTGAGAAGTAGAAAGGAACATTGGTGCCATTTAGATGGTTATGGTCTTGTCACCATCATGCTAGATGTTCTTTTCAGCTTTTTTTTTTTTTTTTTTTTTTTGCGGTACGCGGGCCTCTCACTGTTGTGGCCTCTCCCGTCGCGGAACACAGGCTCCTGACGCGCAGGCTCAGCGGCCATGGCTCACGGGCTCAGCCGCTCCGCGACATGTGGGATCTTCCCGGACCGGGGCACGAGCCCGTGTCCCCTGCATCGGCAGGCGGACTCTCAACCACTGTGCCACCAGGGAAGCCCTTCTTCAGCTTTTTTTATAAAAAGGAAATCAACAGGAATTTTAGAATGTTAATTCAATTTCAAACAAGGGTAGAAATAATGTCTTGCTAAAAATTTGTAATTGAAATATTCATTATATGTGTCTTTCTAATGGAATAATAAAAACTTTAAACTTTTATTCAAATGAAAATTCTTAAAGTATATAATGAATTTGTCATTATAATGGAAATCAAGAAATATTTCCAATTTTAAAGACATGAGGAAAGGAGCAAAATCAAAATGATGATTATCACTCTTTGCAGAATAATCTGAGGAAATAATGATTCCAAATGTGTACAGTTGCTGCTGACTGTGAGTGCTGTACAGTGTAAATGTACAATGTTCTTCTTAATTTTTGTTTCAAATTTTACTTTTAGAAAAATTATAATTTAACTTTTCTTGGTTAATATATCTTGATATTTACATGATAGAAAAATAATATACTTAAGGAAAGATTTAGTTGAGATTTCAAAAGTTCAATCTTTTCAATTATTTTCAATTTTGTGCAGATAATAATAAAATACTATGGAACGTTGGGGTAGACTATCTTTTTTTAAGCTAATAGTAGCTCATGAGGTGTCTCAATCATTTTTTTTTGTATTGAAATTTGTTAATTATATTCCATTGGGTAGATGCAGATGGGATGGAATAGATTGTGTTTCTAGAATGGGAACACTACATCTACAAACAGCAAGGCCATTATAGCAGGATCACCTTTCGAGATACAATCCCTGAGTTACACTTTGCCAAGGGCTCGTCTAGTGTGGTAGTCAGCCCCCAAGATGGCCATGAATGATCCTTGTCTCTTGGTATTTAAGCCCTTATGTTAATTCCTTACATAATGAATAGAGTTAATTTGTGTAGCAAGTAGGATACAGGCATACCTCAGAGGCATTGCAGGTTTGGTTCCAGCAAATAAAGGAACCACCTAATATTGCAGGTTTATTCCACCGCAATAAAGTAAATATATCAATAAAGTGAGTCACACAAATTTTTTGGTTTCCCAGTGCATATAAAAGTTATATTTATACTATATTGTAGTCTACTGAGTATGCAGTAGCATCTAAAAGAACAATGTGTATAATTTACAAATACTTTATTGCTAAAAAATACTAACCATCGTCTGGCAATGCAGGATTGCCACAAACCTTCAATTTGTAAAAACAGTATCTGTGAAGTGCAATAAAGCAAAGCACAGTAAAATGAGGTATTGCCTGGACTGTGGAAATGACAGCATGGAACTTCTGAGTCAAGGTCAGAAACACTGAAACGTCTATCCTGTTCTCTTGTATCACTTGCTCTAGAAGAAGTTAGCTGTTATGTTGTGCAGACACTCAAGCAGCACTGTGATGAGATCCATGTTCCAAGGCACTCCTCACACTTGCAGGACCCCGAACCAGAACCACTTCTGAATTCCTGCTAAGTCTGAGGAAATTTGTTATGCAGCAAAAGATATCCAACATCCTCTATCTTCAAAACACCTGTGGGAATTCCCTGGCAGTCCAGTGGTTAGGACTCCACACTCTTACTGCCAAGGGCCTAGGTTTGATCCCTGGTTGGGGAACTAGTGTCCACATGCCGTACAGCATGGCCAAAAATAAAACAAAAACAAACAAAAAACACCTGAATTGTGGCCTGTCTTCGGCCATGGTTTCTTCTGGCTACTATTCATACAATTAATAACATCTTTCAGGTTGCAGTGATGCTTGCCCTTCGTCATGTCAAATGTCTTCCACCAATCTCTACATGTTGCCCTTTAGCCTCTATTTCCTCCATTTCCTTGAAAGTTTACATTTTAACGTCTAGCCTGTTAGGGAGTTTAGGTGAAACCTCCAGAACAACCATTTCCAACATGTGGCTTGTCATAATTAGTCAAAATTCTTCATCAGAAATAAAGGCAGAACTAAAAACAACTAAAGGAAGTGCCATTAAAGAAAACACAGAATGGCATGTGGAATGTTCACTGGCTGAAAGCTTAAAATGGCACTACATCATATGTATTGGCTGACTGGTGGTGAAAAAAGACTATATATATTTTTATATTTATATTATATTTGTATCAGTCAGACTAGGTTAGATTTTGCTGTAATATAAAAAATCTGCAAATCTCAGAGATTTTATAAAACAGAGATTATTTCTTTTTTTCCATACTGCAGGTTCTTACTAGTCACCAATTTTACACACATCAGTGTATACATGTCAATCCCAATCGCCCCATTCATCACACCACCATCCCCACTGCCCCCCGCCGCTTCCCCCCTTGGTGTCCATATGTTTGTTCTCTACATCTGTGTCTCAATTTCTGCCCTGCAATTAATTATTATTAATAATAATGAGATTATTTTTCTTTTTTTTTACATCTTTATTGGAGTATAATTGCTTTACAATAGTGTGTTAGTTTCTGCTTTATAACAAAGTGAATCAGTTATACATATACATATGTTCCCATATCTCTTCCCTCTTGCATCTCCCTCCCTCCCACCCTCCCTATCCCACCCCTCCAGGCGGTCACAAAGCACCGAGCTGATCTCCCTGTGCTATGCGGCTGCTTCCCACTAGCTATCTACCTTACGTTTGGTAGTGTATATATGTCCATGCCTCTCTCTCGCTTTGTCACACCTTACCCTTCCCCCTTCCCATATCCTCAAGTCCATTCTCTAGTAGGTCTGTGTCTTTATTCCTGTCTTACCCCTAGGTTCTTCATGACATTTTTTTCCCCTTAAATTCTATATATATGTGTTAGCATACGGTATATGTCTTTTTTTTTCTGACTTACTTCACTCTGTATGACAGACTCTAGGTCTATCCACCTCATTACAAATAGCTCAATTTCATTTCTTTTTATGGCTGAGTAATATTCCATTGTATATATGTGCCACATCTTCTTTATCCATTCATCCGATGATGGACACTTAGGTTGCTTCCATCTCCTGGCTATTGTAAATAGCGCTGCAATGAACATTTTGGTACATGACTCTTTTTGAATTATGGTTTTCTCAGGGTATATGCCCAGTAGTGGAATTGCTGGGTCATATGGTAGTTCTATTTGTAGTTTTTTAAGGAACCTCCATACTGTTCTCCACAGTGGCTGTATCAATTTACATTCCCACCAGCAGTGCAAGAGTGTCCCCTTTTCTCCACACCCTCTCCAGCATTTATTGTTTGTAGATTTTCTGATGATGGCCATTCTGACTGGTGTGAGATGATATCTCATTGTAGTTTTGATTTGCATTTCTCTAATGATTAATGATGTTGAGCATTCTTTCATGTGTTTGTTGGCAGTCTGTATATCTTCTTTGGAGAAATGTCTGTTTAGGTCTTCTGCCCATTTTTGGATGGGGTTGTTTGTTTTTTTGATATTGAGCTGCATGAGCTGCTTGTATATTTTGGAGATTAATCCTTTGTCAGTTGCTTCATTTGCAAATATTTTCTCCCATTCTGAGGGTTGTCTTTTGGTTTTGTTTATGGTTTCCTTTGCTGTGCAAAAGCTTTGAAGTTTCATTAGGTCCCATTTATTTATTTTTGTTTTTATTTCCATTACTCTAGGAGGTGGGTCAAAAAGGATCTTGCTGTGATTTATGTCATAGACTGTTCTACCTATGTTTTCCTCTAAGAGTTTTATAGTATCTGGCCTTACATTTAGGTCTTTAATCCATTTTGAGCTTATTTTTGTGCATGGTGTTAGGGAGTGATCTAATCTCATACTTTTACATGTACCTGTCCAGTTTTCCCAGCACCAAGTATTGAAGACTCTGTCCTTTCTCCACTGTACATTCCTGCCTCCTTTATCAAAGATAAGGTGACCATATGTGCGTGGGTTTATCTCTGGGCTTTCTATCCTTTTCCATTGATCTATCTTTCTGTTTTTGTGCCAGTACCATACTGTCTTGATTACTGTAGCTTTGTAGTAGAGTCTGAAGTCAGGGAGCCTGATTCTTCCAGTTCTGTTTTTCGTTCTCAAGATTGCTTTGGCTATTCGGGGTCTTTTGTGTTTCCATACAAATTGTGAAAGTTTTTGTTCTAGTTCTGTGAAAAATGCCAGTGGTAGTTTGATAGGGATTGCATTGAATCTGTAGATTGCTTTGGGTAGTAAAGTCATTTTCACAATGTTGATTCTTCCAATCCAAGAACATGGTATATCTCTCCATCTATTTGTATCATCTTTAATTTCTGTCATTTTTGCAACTATGTTCATCAGTGATAGGGGCCTGTAGTTTTCTTTCTTTGTGACATCCTTGTCTGGTTTTGGTATCAGGGTGATGGTGGCCTTGTAGAATGAGTTTGGGAGTGTTCCTCCCTCTGCTATATTTTGGAAGAGTTTGAGAAGGATAGGTGTTAGCTCTTCTGTAAATGTTTGGTAGAATTCACCTGTGAAGCCATCTGGTCCTGGGCTTTTGTTTGTTGGAAGATTTTTAATCACAGTTTCAATTTCAGTGCTTATGATTGGTCTGTTCATGTTTTCTATTTCTTCATGATTCAGTCTTGGCAGGTTGTGCATTTCTAAGAGTTTGTCCAGTTCTTCCAGGTTGTCCATTTTATTGGCATAGAGTTGCTTGTAGTAATCTCTCATGATCTTTTGTATTTCTGCAGTGTCAGTTGTTACTTCTCCTTTTTCATTTCTAATTCTATTGATTTGAGTCTTCTCCCTTTTTTTCTTGATGAGTCTGGCTAATGGTTTATCAATTTTGTTTATCTTCTCAAAGAACCAGCTTTTAGTTTTATTGATCTTTGCTCTCATTTCCTTCATTTCTTTTTCATTTATTTCTGATCTGATTTTTATGATTTCTTTCCTTCTGCTAACTTTGGGGTTTTTTTGTTCTTCTTTCTCTAATTGCTTTAGGTGTAAGGTTAGGTTGTGTATTCGAGATGTTTCCTGTTTCATAAGGTAGGATTGTATAGCTATAAACTTCCCTCTTAGAACTGCTTTTGCTGCATCCCATAGATTTTGGGTCGTCATGTCTCCATTGTCATTTGTTTCTAGGTATTTTTTTATTTCCTCTTTGATTTCTTCAGTGATCACTTTGTTATTAAGTAGTGTATTGTTTAGCCTCCATGTGTTTGTATTTTTTACAGATCTTTTCCTGTAATTGATATCTAGTCTCATAGCGTTGTGGTCAGAAAAGCTACTTGATACAATTTAAATTTTCTTAAATTTACCAAGGCTTGATTTGTGACCCAAGATATGATCTATCCTGGAGAATGTTCCATGAGCACTTGAGAAGAAAGTGTATTCAGTTGTTTTTGGATGGAATGTCCTATAAATATCAATTAAGTCCATCTTGTTTAATGTATCATTTAAAGCTTCTGTCTCCATATTTATTTTCATTTTGGATGATCTGTCCATTGGTGAAAGTGGGGTGTTAAAGTCCCCTACTATGAATGTGTTACTGTTGATTTCCCCTTTTATGGCTGTTAGTATTTTCCTCATGTATTGAGGTGCTCCTATGTTGGGTGCATAAATATTGACAGTCGTTATATCTTCTTCTTGGACTGATCCCTTGATCATTATGTAGTGTCCTTCTTGGTCTCTTGTAATAGTCTCTGTTTTAAAGTCTATTTTGTCTGATATGAGAATTGCTACTCCAGCTTTCTTTTGGTTTCCATTTGCATGAAATATCTTTTTCCATCCCCTCACTTTCAGTCTGTATGTGTCTCTGGGTCTGAAGTGGGTCTCTTGTAGAGAGCAAATATATGGGTCTTGTTTTTATATCCATTCAGCCAATCTGTGCCTTTTGGTGGGAGCATTTAGTCCATTTACATTTAAGGCAATTATCGATATGTATCTTCCTATTCCCATTTTCTTAATTTTTGGGGTTCATTATTGTAGGTCTTTTCCTTCTCTTGTGTTTCTTGCCTAGGGAAGTTCCTTTAGCAGTTGTTGTAAAGCTGGTTTGGTGGTGCTGAACTCTCTCAGCTTTTGCTTGTCTGTAAAGGTTTTACTTTCTCCATCAAATCTGAATGAGATCCTTGCTGGGTATAGTAATCCTGGCTGCAGGTTTTTCTCCTTCATCACTTTAAATATGTCCTGCCACTCCCTTCTGGCTTGCAGAGTTTCTGCTGAAAAATCAGCTGTTAACCTTATGGGGATTCCCTTGTGTGTTATTTTTCCCTTGCTGCTTTTAATATGTTTTCTTTGTATTTAATTTTTGACAGTTTGATTAATATGTGTCTTGGTGTATTTCTCCTTGGATTTGTCCTGTATGGGACTCTCTGTACTTCCTGGACTTGATTAACTATTTCCTTACCCATATTAGGGAAGTTTTCAACTATAATCTCTTCAAATATTTTCTCAGTCGCTTTCTTTTTCTCTTCTTCTTCAGGAACCCCTATAATTTGAATGTTGGTGCATTTGATGTTGTCCCAGAGGTCTCTGAGACTGTCCTCAGTTCTCTTCATTCTTTTTTCTTTATTCTGCTCTGCAGTAGTTATTTCCACTATTTTACCTACCAGGTCACTTATCCGTTCTTCTGCCTCAGTTATTCTGCTATTGATCCCATCTAGAGTATTTTTAATTTCATTTATTGTGTTGTTCATCATTGTTTGTTTCATCTTTAGTTCTTCTAGGTCCTTGTTAAATGTTTCTTGCATTTTGTCAATTCTATTTCCAAGATTTTGGATCATCTTTACTATCATTATTCTGAATTCTTTTTCAGGTAGACTGCCTATTTCCTCTTCATTTGTTAGGTCTGGTGGGTTTTTATCTTGCTCCTTCATCTGCTGTGTGTTTTTCTGTCTTCTCATTTTGCTTATCTTACTGTGTTTGGGGTTTCCTTTTTGCAGGCTGCAGGTTCGTAGTTCCTGTTGTGTTTGTCCCCAGTGGCTAAGGTTGGTTCAGTGGGTTGTGTAGGCTTCCTGGTGGAGGGGACTAGTGCCTGTGTTCTGGTGGATGAGGCTGGATCTTGTCTTTCTGGTGGGCAGGTCCACGTCTGGTGGTGTGTTTTGGGGTGTCTGTGGACTTATTATGATTTTAGGCAGCCTCTCTGCTAATGGGTGGGGTTGTGTTCCTGTCTTGCTAGTTGTTTGGCATAGGATGTCCAGCACTGTAGCTTGCTGGTCGTTGAGTGAAGCTGGGTGCTGGTGTTGAGATGGAGATCTCTGGGAGATTTTCGCCGTTTGATATTATGTCGAGCTGGGAGGTCTGTTGTGGACCAGTGTCCTGAAGTTGGCTCTCGCTCTTCAGAGGCACAGCACTGACTCCTGGCTGCTGCACCAAGAGCCTTTTATCCACATGGCTCAGAATAAAAGGGAGAAAAAGTAGAAAGAAAGAATTAGTAGAAGTAGAAAGAGAGAAAGAAAGAAAGAAGGAGGGAGGTAGGGAGGGAGGAAGGAAGGAAGGAGGGAAGGAAGGAAAAAAAGAAAGGAGATAAAGTAAAATAAAATAAAGTAAGATAAAATATAATAAAGTTATTAAAATAAAAAATAATTATTAAGAGGAAAAAAAGAAAAAAATTTAAAAACAAAAAAAAAAAGGATAGAACCCTAGGACACATGGTGGAAGCAAAGCTATACAGACAAAATCTCACACAGAAGCATACACATACACACTCACAAAAAGAGGAAAGGGGGAAAAACTAATAAATCTTGCTCTCAAAGTCCACCTCCTTAATTTGGGATGATTCGTTGTCTATTCATGTATTCCATAGATGCAGGGTACATCAAGTTGATTGTGGAGCTTTAATCCACTGCTTCTGAGGCTGCTGGGAGAGATATCCCTTTCTCTTCTTTGTTCTCACAGCTCCCAGGGGCTCAGCTTTGGATTTGGCCCCGCCTCTGCGTGTAGTTCGCCGGAGGGCGTCTGTTCTTCGCTCAGACAGGATGGGGTTAAAGGAGAAGCTGGTTCGGGGGCTCTGGCTCACTCAGGCCGGGGTGGGAAGGAGGGGCACGGAGTGTGGGGCGGGCCTGTGGCGGCAGAGGCCACAGCGTGACGTTGCACCAGCCTGAGGCGTGCTGTGCGTTCTCCCGGAGGAGTTGACCCTGGCAGTGGCGGGCTGCACAGGCTACCCAGAAGGGGGGTGTGGATAGTGACCTGTGTTCGCACACAGGCTTCTTGGTGGCGACAGCAGCAGCCTTAGCATCTCATGCCCGTCTCTGTGGTCCACGCTTTTAGCCGTGGCTCACGCCCGTCTCTGGAGCTCCTTTAAGCAGCACTCTTAATCCCCTCTCCTTGTGCACCAGGAAACAAAGAGGTAAGAAAAAGTCTCTTGCCTCTTCGGCAGGTCCAGACTTTTTCCCAGACTCCCTTCCGGCTAGCCATGGCGCACTAACCTGCTGCAGGCTGTGTTCACGCCGCCAACCCCAGTCCTTTCCCGGCTCTCCAACCGAAGCCCCAGCCTCAACTCCCAAACCCGCCCGCCCCGGCGGGTGAGCAGACAAGCCTCTCGGGCTGGTGAGTGTCGGTTGACCCTGATCCTCTGTGCAGGAATCTCTCCACTTTGCCCTCCGCACCCCTGTGGCTGCGCTCTCCTCCACAGCTCCAAAGCTTTCCCCCCTCCACCACCCGCCGTCTCTGCCCGCGAAGGGGCTTCTAGTGTGTGGAAACCTTTCCTCCTTCACAGCTCCCTCCCACTGGTGCAGGTCCCATCCCTATTCTTTTGTCTCTGTTTATTCTTTTTTCTTTTGCCCTACCCAGGTACGTTGGGTGTTTCTTGTCTTTTGGGAGGTCCGAGGTCTTCTGCCAGCATTCAGTAGGTGTTCTGTAGGAGTTGTTCCACGTGTAGATGTATTTCTGGTGTATCTGTGGGGAGGAAGGTGATCTCCTCGTCTTACTCTTCCGCCATCTTCCCGGAAGCCTCCTTAAGCCCTTCAGAGATTATTTCTTGCTCACTCTGTTTTTCCATGGGTTGACTTGGAATTTTGCTCTGCATCATCCTCACTTGAGTCGAACAGAAAAGTAGTTGGAACATTTCCAGTCACCATGGCAGAAGGAAAAAGCTATAGCAATTTATATTCACTTTTACTCAAATTCTATTGACCAAGTAGTCACATGGCCATGCCTAATTTCAGTGAAGAGGAAATACAATCCTATTGTGTCCACAAGGAGAATATTTTATTAACAGCACATATGCCACAATATGTATACAAATTAATATCAAATATTTCTGAGATGACTATATGGGCAGTGCTGCATGAGACAGACTTATAATGTGACTTTTTTCAGGCAGAGGGGAGGAGGGGGTGAGATGGAGATAAAATGCAGTAGAGAGAGTACAAAAGAATCAGAAAAGATTACAAAGACAATTAACTGCATTTATTTGTTATTTTATATATTAAAGACCAAATGTCTTAAGGCACAGGGAAGAGGAAAGGATGATAGTAACTAAATGTTTGAGGAATCAATGGATGAATGAATGAAGCCCTAGAATTTTGAGTATTTCATTAATGGTCTCATTAATGGACCCTACAGTTGGACCCTATAGTTGACCCAGTCCTTGTAATGGTCTCTTTCATAGACTAGCTACCGACCCTAGGATGCTCAGTACTAGCAGTGACCTTGGTCAGTCTTGAATCCACAGAAAATTGTGTTTATTCAAGTCTGGACCATACTGACTTTGGCACCTAGTGAGCTTGGCCATTTCTCAACTCTCTGAAGACCTTTCCCAATAAAGTTGTGGCACTTTCTTCCATTGCAAAATTCATGAGAGCCATAACACCAGCCACATGGAATATCTACCATTAACTTGTGAACACGATTACAAAAGGAATATATTTTGTTTGTGTAGTCATTATATTGAGATAGATAATTCTGCTCATATCTTTTCTCTCTTATTTTCCAATTCTTTGACTTACTCTACTTTCTGAATCATTTTCTTAACTTTATCTTTTTACTTTTCTGTTGAATTTTTAATTAAGACTGTATTTTTCATATTCAAAAGTTATTTCTTGGGGCTTCCCTGGTGGTGCAGTGGTTGAAAATCCGCCTGCCGATGCAGGGGACGCGGGTCCGTGCCCCGGCCCGGGAAGATCCCACATGCGGCAGAGGGGCTGGGCTCGTGAGCCATGGCTGCTGAGCCTGCACGTCTGAAGCCTGTGCTCCGCAACAGGAGGGGCCACAACAGTGAGAGGCCCATGTACCACACACACACACAAAAGTTATTTCTTTTATTTCTTTTTCATAACATTCTGTTTTTGCTTCTTGGACACAATTTTTTTCTCATATATCTGAAGATACTGACTATAATAATTTTGAATTCTTTTTCTCTGTTCTTTCAGTCACTATTTTTCCCTCTGTCTTTAGATTTTCTGTCTCTGTCTTTCATATGGAAGACTTTGCTTATGTGTCTGGTGATCCTTAGTTGCCTCGTCATATTTTAAACATAGAACATTATAAAGCTGAGTGAAAGCTCTGCATGTACAGTGGGAGCTTACTGATGACTAGACTTCACTGTAGGACTAAACCAGCATTTTCTTGGGAGTACCCAAATTTCAGTTTGTATAGGTCTTTTCTTGGGGACCATTCAATTTCTCTAGAGACTTCTCTTGAAGTTTCCTACATAGGAAAGCATGTTCCTGGTTGCAAGCATTTTGAGAGCAGAGCCAGAGAAGGGGATAGAAGTTTTACAATTTAGTATTAAACTTTGATTTATTTCAGTCCTGTGTGTTAGCCTCAGTCTCTGCTATGCCTGGGATCCTTGAAACCAGAGCCAGTATAGTTCATTTTCTTTGGAGAATAACCCCCTCTCTCCTGCTGGGGAGAGAGTGAAGGTTGTGTGTGTGTGTGTGTGTGTGTGTGTGTGTGTGTGTGTGTGTAGGGAGGGAAGAGATCTGGGAGTTCACCCTGTCTGTATTCAAGCTTTCCACCCCTCTAGTTTCCAGCCCTGCACTCCACGCTCCCTTCTGCATTCAGTCTCTCAGGGCTTTTGGGCACGCTTCTGGCTCTGTTCCTCTGATCTGTTTATACTTCTCTATCTGCTTTTCTTCCAAATAGTTATTGAAATCCCATGTTCACTGTTTTTTCTTTCTCATTTTCTTTTCTTAGAGGTAAATACTTTTGCTATTATTTTACTATCACTTTGGCAGAGGTTGTGAAAGGAGAAGAGATAAGTGCATTTAATTAGTTCACCATTTTTAACGAAGAGCCCTTTTGGTTTTTTCTCCACAAGCATTAAGACAGTCAGAACTTTTCACAAGAGCCCTTGATCCTTAAATTCCTTTGCCCCCACCATTTTGCAAAGTAGAAAAACAAATTTACTCTTTGACCTAGTAACATGGATGAAAAATCTAAATAAATAATCGTCCATGATAAAGGGCTTTCCCCTTCAGCTGTTTAATAGTACACCCTATGTACACCCACCACAATATTATTTTATGATTACATAGTTTAAGATTATCAAATAGGTTAAAAATGCTATTAGCCTCTGAATAAATGTCATACTGTTTTGCACTATTTTTTTTTTAATGGACCACAGAAAGGTAAAGATGGAAAAGAATTCTGTAAGTAATTTAATTTTTTTCTCCCAATCTTTTACAATCTCTCTGGAACCATTTAAAACAATTAGTATTTCAAGATCTCAAATTTCAGCATTTCATATATATATATATTATAGTATATATATAATTTTCATTTAATAATGCAATTAATAATTATATTAGCATAATATACAGTTAGTTATAATTATATTATAATTATTAATATATTAATTATAATTATTAATAAATAATAATCTCTTTGCTTATCATCTTGCTTTGTACCCAAGGTTAAAGCACTGCATGTATGTAAATGTTGATTGCTCAGTACTTGCTTTGTTATAGAAAGGTATTTCAGTAGAATGTTTAGAAATATTCCTGATGTATATGTAAATTTAGAGTATTTTCTGATCACAACTGCCAGACTGACACCCTTTCAAAGTCAGTAACTTATCTATAAATACAAATTTCCCAGTAGAAGCAGTCTCACAGTTTTCAGTAATTTATCGTTATTAATATCATTGCAAAATATTTTTAGAACATATTCTAGAGCATAAGCAAGTTTTCATCTTAGGGAAATTATAATTTGAAGTATGATAAGACAAACAAACATAAAACAATATAAATAATTGCTAGGATGAGGAACGAATATTCTCCAAAAAAACCAGTTAAAAGGCACCAAGTGAAGATGTGAAAAGGGGTTGACCAAGCTGGTAGGCACTCCTCTCACAGATGAGAGTATCACTGGAGAAAATACCAAGGATGAAAAGCTGAATATCTCCTGTTTCAATAGTTGATCATTTCCCCCACCCTTTGTCTGACCCAGAAAAGCAAATTAAAGCAGGCAGGAAATTAAAAGGTGTGGGTTCTGATACTGGGCCTGCTTTACTTGGGCAAAGCACCTAGGTAAACTATCACTCATTTTTCTCCATCTCTAAGGTAAGTTTATCACTTACTTTATCACTTTTAGCACACCAGTAACAGCGAATAGTGTTACATGAGTCAGGTAAAAGAAAACCTTAGCCAAAGCAAAATGAAAACATTTTGAGATTAAAAAAAAAAAGAAGGTTTTGCATTTCAAATAAACCTAAGGCACTACAAAAGGACCAGATAGCATTATCAGCATCCAACTGGAGCACCTGTTGTTCTAGAGTCTGGATTGAGCATATCCAGAAAGTCCCCAGGCTCTTCGTTCAAGTTGCTTCAGATTTAACAACAAATAAGAGCTTCAGATTTCAAGATGTAAAGAAAGTGTGTGTTATAATAAATGACTGATTATAAGATTGGGAAAAGAAAAAGCTTGTTCTGATTAGTAACTATTTCCACTCTTTTATTTCTATCGAAGAATGGTGGTAGTTTATAATATTTTCCCTAAAGTTTTGCTCCCAAAGTTGTGTTAAAGACCAAAAACATAGAATCATATGAGTATGTAAAAGGAAACAAACCAAAGGGTGACAGAGAGTAACAATGCAGTCAGCCATTGTGAAGGCAGTGTCTCATTTCTAGATTAATAATGTCACGAGTTTAGGACTTTAGGGGCAAGATAAATAAATTTTGAGACTCCATTCCAGACTATATAGACACAGTTACACTGAAGTACAGAACTGGGATTCGGAGGTGGGATTCTCAATCTTTTTCTCCTCAAAGTATCAGGCAACTACCTGACCGCAGATCCGCTCCCCTGCCCCACTCAAGGAGACACATGCAAAGGAACACTTGGAAACAGCAGGGCTGCCTTCAACCCATAAAGACGATGGCAGTTTTCCCAAGAATGGCACTTAGGGTTAGAAAAACCAAGGATGAAGAATGCCTTAAAAAGAAAATCCACAAAGAGGTATCTGACCCTCACCTCAGCTATGGGCGCTAGAGAGAAGAGAAACAAAGATCTAGTTATTCAGGCAACATTAAAACAAACACATGTACAACACTGATAAGCGTTTTGCTTAAAGAGAGAAAAGAACAGGAAGGGCTGAAAGTCTCCACACAGACCAATCTGTTTGATGAAAACATCTTTCCTTTTTTCTTCTGGTCTCCTCTATAAGACTGTGTACAAAGTGCTCATTTATATATTCTTTGTTTTCATCCCAAAGCCAGAAGATCAAAGAGTTAATAAAACCTCCTTGCTATAGAAGGTCATTACAAAACTAAATGCAGCAATTCAAAGTGGAAAATAGAATGAATGCCAAGGAGATGTTTAGAGAAGCAACATTCTAGATGTATTCTTTGAAGAACATTTGCAGACTCGTTTGATTGCTTTAAAGCACGCAGGGCACAATGCGTGCTGCGCGGAGCTAGCATTGGCTGGCGGTTGCGTGCTTCGGCGCCCCGGCCAGGCCACTTGGAATCACAAGTGTATTTGATCGGGAATTACCTAATATGGTGGAAACATTCATGAGTATTTTACACAGCAGAATAGTATTAAAAAACTTCCGTGTTTTTTCCCTTAAGCCTAATTAAATGTCCAAACATAGGACATGAATCTAATCATTTGAAAAATAATTCGAAGCACTATTTTTCCAAGAACTGACTGAGTTGGATGCCAAGATAAGAGATTAGCTTGATGTTTTCCATTCACTATTGAGATCCTTCTTCTTTTTTGTCCTTCTTTACTTCTGACATCCTTAGAATGGGAGGAAACACAGAATATAGAGAGGTAGGCTTGAAAATTGTCAGTATTGCCATATTGATTTATTCAAAAGACAGAGGCTGGTACACTGGCTTTGCATTTCAATGTGACATGTCAGAATTTGCCATTCACTGTAGCCCTTGAATCTCAGCATTAGGACCCATTAGGTTTCTTCCTAAAAAAGAGGAGCAGAACCGTCTAGAACATCAGAAATGACCATCCTGCTTGTGGAGCCATGGCTGTGTGGCAAGATGGAGGCTGATGACTGAGGTTATTTAGAGTCTCTGGCTGAGGTATAATCAAACAATTATTTTGTCACTATTTAAAAACTTGGCAGATACAGGTTATTTTCATTTTGAGGAAGAAGGAGGTCTTTCCCAAGATAATTTGGGGGTGGATTGGAAAACTGGCAAAGCTTGGTGTTCAGATAATGATTCCACTCAGAAGAGGAGTATAATTAAATAACAACATAGGAACATAAAGATATGAGATTAAGTTTAAGCAATGAAACTTTTTAATTATTTGGGGCAAATAATTGACCTATTCTATCGTAAAATGAAACTGTTTGGAAGTACCGTTGGATGTTGTGCTGATGCCAATAGTATTTTTTTGTTTTTTCTTTTTGCATCAGTGGTGCATGTCACCTTCCTGCAAGGCAACCAGTTTGCAGATCTGGCCAGAGGGAAAATTACTGAACAACAAAATGAAAAGGAGGCGTAAGTCAGCCCAGATCTCTGAACCCTAGGAAAGGCAACTTCCCTCCCGCTCATGAAAGAGGACGATTGTGCTCAGTACCACTTATCCGGTGCCAACAATCTGGTAAGCCCTCTATTCAGCACCACACCAAGGCTACAGCAAGGTGACCTGGAATTTGGGGCCGAGGTCAGGGAAAGGTCACTGCCTGAAAAATGGAACTAGTCAAATGGAAAGAATCCTAGGAATGGGTGAGGTTAGTTACCCACAAAAGTAGCCCGATCCAAGAAATGGCATAGAAAACTTTTTTGACTCCAAAGTTCTAACTCTTTTAAATAATCTTGCTGCCCCTTGCAAGCTGGTGCTAGGATGCTCTGAAGCATGGTCATAGGAATCTGCACTTTGTCACTAAAATTCCTAAAGATTTCTTCCACTCCTTCAACTCTTCAGGTTCCCCAGTTCTCTCCTCCCTTTCTTTCCCTTATTTTTGCCACCACCCCAACTTTAAAACTAAAAACCAGACACCATCACCCTGTTATCTGAAATTCTCTCTGAAAGCTGGTCAGTTTTCCCTTCCCCAACATCTTCCTGGTGCCTCCCTGCAAAGGCAGAATGTCAAATACACTGATATGTATTTGATAACATTAGGAGGTCATGGTATGCCATGAGTGCCCATTTGAAACAAACCCTTTCAAGGTTAAAGGAACCTTAATGCTTGGAATATTTGTTTGCCCTTTCATCGCTTTTCTTATCTCTTGTGATGCATATGAGTGCTTACAAGGTGCCTTTTAGGCTCAGGGTTACTTATTTTCAGCCTTCCAAATTAAAAAAAAAAAAACAAGACAAAAAATCCCAAAGATATTCCTTCACCTGGATGGCAATGTGAAAACATTTCACAAATAAACCCACAGATAAAACGATATCACTTTAAATGTGAAAAGACTAGTACTTTGAAAGGAGTACTTTGAAAAGTATTTTATTTTATTTTTTTAACATCTTTATTGGGGTATAATTGCTTTACAATGATGTGTTCGTTTCTACTTTATAACAAAGTGAATCAGTTATACGTACACATATGTTCCCAGTATTTTTATTTTAAATAGGTAGCCAGAGCTGATATGTGCAACTGAAATGTTTACTAGTCATCTGGTTTCTTTTTCTAAGAACCCCCAAAATCATAAAGTTAGAAAGTATTTGATTACTTCTCTTCAATGTGTAAAAGGACAGAGAGGGAGATTTCAAGTTCTTTTTGTTTTATATTTGTTGTCAAGAATTCATATAAGGAAGTCAATTTTATATAAAATAATTTTACAAAATTACTTTTAAGAGAGTCAGTTTCCATAGATCCATTTCAGTAGGTCATATAATTCTTTTAATATGAGCTCCTTACTATTATTAGTGTGTTATAAATTATTTATCTTGGAAAAATACATTAAAAACAGAATTAGAATGTCTTTGGTTTATATAGCTCACAGCATTAAGATAGTATAATACATGTTATACAGAGAGAAATGTAAATGTGGCCTAAAAGAACATTTTGAGTCAGTTTCACATTAAACATTGAATAGAAAAGTTGACTTATCTTAAAATAAAGCAAGTCACTACATCACTCTGCTCCAGGCAAACGTTTTGTTTGTAAATAAGGATGAACTGACAGTGCTCGAAAGTGTAGTTCATCAAAATCACAAGAAACCAAATATTATGAACATGTAAAATTCCATGTTTATTTAATATCCATTACATAACTGGTTCATTGAAACCAGACTTTGTAAAGAGAAATAACATTTCTGATGAACATGAACAATATCATATAGTTGAAATTCATCCTGTATTTTCACATGCATAAAGATGTCATGATGCAAGAGTTCCAACAACAAAGACCTTGCCGTGAATTGGCATGGCATCTCTCAGCGCTTCAAGGCAGCACCAGCCCCATCAGCTTGAGAGGAGAGCTTAGCAGCTTTTCATTCATCAAGGGGCTCAGTGATCAGCATGTCCGCACTCAGCTGTCGTGGAACCGTCCCCCAATATCTGAGTTGGTGTCCAGTGTGGTCTGTGTCATGGGTACCTTCTCAGAGGACACATCCAGAGCTTAGGAAGGGTATTCCTAGGACAGAAAAATAACAAACAAAGCAAGAAACTAAAGGGAATATGCAGTTAACGTAAAAAGGCTCACTTTAGTCAAGAAGTATGTGTTATGCTTTACAATATCAATGATTGTATTTTCATAGTTGCTCATATTTATTAAAATTAACTATGTGCCAGGCATGATGTTAAGCACTTTTTTTCATTCACCGTCTTATAAAATACTTTAAAATAAGCACTATAATTATCTCTGTTTTATAAATAGGCAGATGAGCTTGACGGAGGTCAAGAAACATGAATGTGATTCACAGTAAATAGCAGAACCAGAATGCCCTTTGTATTATTAAACACAGTCCCGGGAAGGCCAGTTAGCTTCCCATGCCCAGCATTGTGGGTGACCTGATAGCTTCCTCAAAGCCTTTCGTAGCCCTTTTCCGCCTTGCTTTTCTTTACTAGGGAGGCTGGAAAACTAAAATTCTTGATATTCTAAAGAGACCTCTTTCTGTGTCTCTGATAATATTTCTCTTTTTCTTCCAATTTAAATAATTCAAACCACAACACAGCCTTCCTTGCTCCTAGGAGTAACCATGTGATAGATTTCAGCCAAGGAGAAGGTGAAATTGGTAGCTGGGGCTTCCCAGAATTTTTTTTTTTTAAAGAGACAGACTTGGTTGTACAGCAGGTCTCTAGTTATGAGGGTAGATCTCATGTTAAGTGTTCTAACAGGAAGGAAGAAAGGAAGGAAGGAAAAAAGGGAGAGAGAGAGGAAGAAAGGGAGGAAGGGAGAAAGAAAAAGGAAAAGAAGAGAAAAAGAAAAGAAAAAAAGAGACAGACTCCTGGTCTCCTTGTCCCTCCATCCTTCTTCTTTATCTATCCTGGTTTATCCATCTTCAGATTTGTTAATACATAAGGGGAAAAAATCCTTTCTGCTAAGCCATGTTAATTTGATACTTGTGGCTGACTATACTGATTACCTAAAACTACTTTTTAAAGTTTTGTGACTTATTGAGGGGGTGGGAGCAATAATCACTAGTATTTGTTAAATAAAAGGATAAATGATTGAGTCATATATCTTAATTGTGGCGTATTCTATACCATATTTATACAATTAAATTAATGTTGGGTGACTTTCCTTTCATGTGAATGCTAAACACTAGCACATCTGAAATAGCTATCAGTTCTTATTGCTGTAAGTATGCAGGTTAAAAAAATAAGATAAGCCCTCCTGGGTTATGTGCACAGAAAGATGACTATAGACCTGATCAAAGGGCTCCAAAATCCAGAATTGAACTCATTATCAGGCCCAACAGAGAAGGGAAGGAGAAGAATCCAGGAGGGAAAAATAAGAAATTTTTGCAGAAGGTGAGATACTCAGATTCAAAATTTTTTTCAATTAATTGAACAAAACCCACTTTCTAATCCACTCCCTATGTTAATGATTGAAATCCCATCTCCAGCGCTCATTGGGTGTGTGTTCTTAGACAAGCTTGTTTCACCTCTCTGAGTTACCAACTGTTTTCAACCATAAAGTCAACGTTTTGCAACCCATCTCATAGGATTGCTTTTAGGATTAACTAAAGCAATGAATGTGACTTGCCTAGTACTGTACCTGACAATAGAATACAAGTAACAGACTTTAATTCCGCCCCACCCCCTCTGCCGGCCCCACCAATCCAGTTCCACATCACTCATCCCCTTTGACAGAAGTTTGACTTCAAAGACTGCTGTCTAATCTCTGAAAGCGTTTTCCTTTTCTTACTTAATAGCCCAGTCACCATAAAAAGACCACATTCTGTTGGACACAGGTTTTTTTTTTTTTTTCGGTACGCGGGCCTCTCACTGCCGCAGCCCCTCCTGCCACGGAGCACAGGCTCCAGACGCACAGGGATCCTCCCGGACCGGGGCACGAACCCACACCCCCTGCATCGGCAGGCAGACTCCCAACCACTGTGCCACCAGGGAAGCCCTGGACACAGCTTTTAGTGAAAGAAATGCCTCCTACTAAGATGTAAGCTTCCTGAAGGCAATAACCATGTCTTATCAATGTTTACATTCCTCAGAAACTTGAGTTTCTAAAGAATTTCCAGTTAGGATATCTGAACGAAAAAGAATGTTTGAGCTCACTATATTAACATTTAATGTTTTATCAATCCAAATGACATCTTTATAAGGTACAATCTTGTCAGCACTTACTGTTCATTAAGCACAATGCTTGAGGACCCATAAAGCAATTGTAAACAAAAGCAACCCCATAGTATGGATGATAATATGAAGGTATAACAAAGCAAAAAAAAAAAACAACCCAAAATATTTTATAATATGATAGTTGTTTACTGTGAACTATTCACTGTGCTAGGCGCCATCATACATTAGAAAGGAAAACCAAGGGTCAGAGACCTGACTGGCACTGACTAAAAGTGCCTTACTCGAGTTTGTCTTCAGACGTCTCATCTCCTAATGTCTGAGCCCTGCGCACTTCACATACTGCATCCCAGAAGACATGCCAATTATGAATTTATGGGACAAAAAATGGTTTGGTTTGAGGACCTTAATTATTTAGATCTATAACATCAAAATTATTCATTGCTAGTAAAAAGCAATAATAATGTCTAATATTACTATTGCAACATACAAAAGTCTCATTTAATCTTCACAACATTTCTGTGAGGTACATATCATTACCTTCTCATGTGAATAGACGTTGACATTCAGGCAGAGGAATGGCCTTTCCCAAGTGACAGACTTTAGATCCACACACTGACCCCATTGCCTAGTCCAGAGTTCTTTCTACCATACTGCCATATTCTGCTCTCCATGCTACTTTGCCTGAACTGCAGTGAAAAAAGGACAAAGGAAGGGATGAGGGCGTGGAATTATTACCATTTTGGTCCTTCCTCCTTCCATTATTTCAAGTGCTTTCTGCTGAACAAGGATTTTTTAAAAACAGGGTGTCTTCTGAGAAGGCATTCTGATAAAGTATGGATTCAATAAAGGAAGTCTTCCCACTGAGCATGGTTGGGCAAGTACTAGAATGATTTTCCAAAGGTCCTTAGTTCAAGATTGGTTTTCAGTGTGTCCTTTTTCTCTTCCTTAACATCTGTTTTCAAACCAATAGTGAGTAATCACTTTATAAGCTAGCATAGCTCTGGGGTATTTAACAGGTGCTGGAACTCATGCCTAGGTCACCAGTTCAGATCCAAAGATAGATGGTTCCCTCTTCTTCTAACTTATGACTTCAAGCAGTAAGACCCGACCAATATCTTTCAACTAGTATATTGTACCACAAAACCATTCTTCCCTACTTTGATTTAGAGGTGCTGGTGAGGAATCAGCTAGGATTGTTACCACTGAGAACTAGCAGGGCAGTAACCATCATTCAGTCCGTTGACACATAGCATGTTTTTATGCTGTTAGAGGCAGCATAAAAACTCGTTTTGAGTTTGGGAAAGGTGAAATTAGGGTGAGCAGCAGAAAGAGAAGCAAGGAGTAGTTGACAAAGAAAGGTAATGATGATCCAAATTTGAACTAAATCAGAAAGAATGACAAAATGAGTCAATAGCTAAACATGGAAAGGAGAAAGAGTCAAATGCCAAATGTATCAACTTTGAAGAATAGAGAACCCTGGACAATAAAGCAGAAGATCAGCTAATTCAGCACTCAATTATTCTTAATTAACTTTTTGATGATCTTTAAGTTTATTTTTTGTTTGGGTTTTTTTTTTGCGGTACGCGGGCCTCTCACTGTTGTGGCCTCTCCCGCCACGGACCACAGGCTCCGGACGTGCAGGCTCAGCGGCCATGGCTCACGGGCCCAGCCGCTCCGCAGCATGTGGGATCCTCCCGGACTGGGGCACGAACCCGTGTTGCTTGCATCGACAGGCGGACTCTCAACCACTGCGCCACCAGGGAAGCCCGATCTTTAAGTATTTAACAACTTTATCTTCAGGTATTATTAAGGAAAGACGCCTGAATCAGGAAGACTCAGTAATATTTACAGATAATATCCTGGTTCCTGGAGTGGACAAAAGATGTCAAGGTGTCGTTCACAGCCTAGCACTTGCAAAGCCTTGTTTCTGTTCAATTGTGCCATACCTTACATATTTCTTATTTTACTCCTTCTTGAACCCCTATTTACAATTGTGAAATGCCATATTAGCAAGAGTAAACACTTCTAGGCCTTCTCTGGTGGCGCAGCGGTTGGGAATCCGCCTGCCGATACAGGGGACACGGGTTCGTGCCCCGGTCCGGGAAGATCCCACATGCTGCGGAGCGGCTAGGCCCATGAGCCATGGCCACTGAGCCTGCGCGTCCAGAGCCTGTGTTCCACAACGGGAGAGGCCACAACAGTGAGAGGCCCACGTACCGCAAAAAAAAAAAGAGTAAACACTTCTACTTCACTGTTATCGCTAACAAATATTTACTAATTTAATCTTTGCAACAAACCTCTAAGATAGGATCTATTATTATCCCCATATTACAGATGAAGAAACTGGCATACAGAGATCTGGCAACTCTCCAAGGTCATGGAGAGTGAAGCTAGGATTCAAACTCAGGCAGTTTTCTCCGAGTCGCAACGACTTGGGGAAAATAACCCCTACACCATATTTAACACAGTTAAAATATTTTGTAGTTTTCTAAGTATAAAACTTTAGTTACCAACAAAGCTATAGGTGTGTTTCCAAATATTTAGTGGTTTTATAACTTTCCTGAAAAATAAAAGTTTTTTATTCAGAAACTATGATTTAATTCCTGATCTATTTAGGTATGCAAATTATATTTTTAGAAATAAAAAAGATAATGTTATTTTATCTACATAATTATAATAATTACTATATAAATATGAAAATTTTATGAAGAACCTAAAAATTGTAATATTTTAATAGGCTTTGTTCAAAAGCTAAACCAGAGCTAATGGGGCACCTCTTTGAGGTATGTCTAATTTACAAATAAAGACTCCTATATTCCTATCATCATTTCTGGACACTGTAAACATTGTTTGTATTAATGAAAACGCTAGTTCAGTTGGTGGCATTTCAAACAAGGAAGCAGAGGCTGTACTCTGGAGCTGAACATAAACATAATTGGAAAAGGTGATGATGAACTAAACCATATTTACACAAGCATTTGAAATTATGGCTCATGAGTCCTGTAGAATAATTTTCCCCTTTAAAGACAATCACACACAGTACCCTATTGGTTCATTTCTTGGCATCTTATTCATGCTATAAATCTCCCAGCTGGGTAGGAAATCTAGTGCATATATCACCACCATTTTTCAAATTAAGCTCATTTCCCTTGCTGAGTGCTTAGACGAAGTAAAATCTCAGGATTTCTCAATTTGTTTTATTATTTTTTTGAAATCAGAATTTCAACCACTGGCAATTAGAATGACAAACTCCTAGACTTTATATCATGATACGGGAAGAATGTGCATGGGAGTGTGTGTGTGTGTGTGTGTGTGTGTGTGTGTGTGTGAGTGTGTTTCATTCATGTGCCCAAAAAGAGATTATTACAATGATGACAAAAATTTAGGACTAGAGACTGGTAAGTAAGTATTCTCTGAGAAAATGTATATTTTAAATTAGGTGGACTTTACCTCAGTTGCATATTTATTTACCAGTCAAAGTCATAGAAGACCCAGCCTCATTTCAGGCTTCTTGAAAGGTAAACCAAAAAATGATTAAGCATCTCTGATAAAAGTATGCAGATATAGCTGGAATGCTGAATATTACAGATGAAAAAAAAGAAACTTTCTACACTTAAAAAAGAAACCAGAAGAATGCCAAAACTTATTCTGACCAAAAATCATTTCCAGGCAATCTAATGAGTAAATTGTGAACATATCAGCCTGAAGCTTTCCTGAAAGTTGCACACTTGGAGTTTCCATCTCTGGCCTTACTAGAAGCATGAACTTTCCATCTATATATCCCAGATATATACTCTCCAAGAAGACACCAGCATAAAGTACACTAGGGTAGTGGTTCTCAAAATGTGATCCAAGAACTCCTGGAGTTCCATGGAAATCCTATATATGGCCTATGATTTAGGCCAATCGGTGGCAACAGCCATCCTCTTTGTTTTGGCATAAGCTAATATTTACTTACGATCTACAGTAAAATTAGACGTCAGCTCCTACTGCCTCATCAAAGACAGCATGAATTCTGATGAATTACTTTGAAGGGTATGGCTGGAGTAGGAGTAGGCAGTGGATTCTTGGCTTTATCCAAGTGGCCTGAAGTATTTTTCCAGGCATGTTCTTGGACACCCAATTCTATGGCATCCTGAGATTTCCAGACTACTATATTCTTTGAGAAAAAGTTTATCCATTCTAAAGGAGGTAGGTTTCAAATGACTATATGGGGTGTAGTTTCCATTGGAATGATTTCTCTTAATCTTGAGCTTTTACCATTCCCATTGCTGCGGTGCCTGCCCAAAGGGACCGTGGTTCCTAAAGTCTTCAGACTGCCTTTCAACACATTAACATATTCTTCCCAATCTCACAACGGTAGCACCTTAAGCGAAGGAGTTATGGACTTTCTTCTTTCTTTTGTTATATGCCTAGCACCCAAGAGTCTGCTGCATAGAATCATCTTAAATGAATACATGAAGATACCTAAAGTAGATGACTTGCTCTAGAGTGATACTTGATTACCTAAATGTAAAATTATGATCACAAGGAAAGTAAAAAACATAATCCTAATGCTTTCTAGAAATGTCTAACCATCTCACGCCCTGCCAAAATGTTTCCTGATACAAAGGGCACTTCTGTGACAGCCTCACTCTCCTGCATAGTCATTTGCGAAAGAACACGGGCTACCACTTTCACGTCATTGTCTCCCTGCCTCAGATATATGATACTAAATGAATCTAAAAACCTTCTCTCAACCCCAAGCTTTAGACCCACGAAGATTAGGCATCATTACCAATTCCATGCCATTTTATGATAGCATCTAGACCACGGTGCTTAAGTACCTTACAACATGCTCTTTCATGAGCACTCGTGTTTTGGGGAAAGTGACCAGTCTGTCACCATCCAGGGCTCCCAATGTCAGCTCACTTTTCTGCTGACGCCTTTCTGGCCTATCAGAGATTGTGGAGGAGAGATACTGTGAAAAGACTATTTAAGTCTGATCATTGAAGCAATTAAACAATGCATCAGATTAAAATGGTATCACTATCATCTTAACAACTTAGACTTCTTAAAGGACTGAAGGAGAGACAAAAATTTGATAAACTTTGACTTCAAATTTGAGTTTTTGAGCTATTTACCTCCTGAACATAAAATTTCCAACTTGCGTCTGTCCATATATCTGCATAATTATTCCCTCTGTGTGGAATGTTCTTCTTGCCCCCTCCAAGACAGCAAACTCAGTCTTCTGGGACCATATTCAATGTGATCTCCTCTGTGAACTCTTTCCCAGTTTCATCATTAAAACACACTCTTATAATTAATTTATTTTTTAAAAATTTATTTTTATTATTAGTTTTATGAATTTTATTTTATTTATTTTTTAATACAGCAGGTTCTTATTAGTTATCCATTTTATACATATTAGTGTATATATGTCAATCTCAATCTCCCAATTCATCATAATTAATTTCTTACACACATTTCTCCTTGGTCAAATTCTAAGGCCTGTGTCTTATTCATCCACATTTATCTACATGTCTACATAACATTGAGTGTCTGGTTAGATATATTAGATACTAAGCAAACATTACGTTCAATGTAAATAATTAATGAGTGCAACCACCCATCAGAGATTTCAACTCCTTCTCCCTAAAATGGATGTAGAATTAAGCCATGAAAAAGAAAACCACCTTAAAATTTGATAATTTTTTATTATTATTAAAGAAACCATTCATCAAGGAGGGATGAAAGATAAATTTCCCCTTTGGCCTTATATCCTTGTCCTTTCATACTGGGCAAAAACCAAACGCATTATTATTCAGGATAATTTAATTCACATGGTTCTGGGCTACTTGATTATAATTATCGGCTGTAGCACTAATAAAGAAGAGAAAAACATATAAAAGGTAAAGCCATCTGCCTTGACAAAACCAAGTTCCAAACAATTCCAAGGTCTCCACTTTTCCATGATGATTATATATCTGAGGAGTCAACATTAGAATAGATTTTTTTTTTTCTTGCGGTACGCAGGCCTCTCACTGTTGTGGCCTCTCCCGTTGCGGAGCACAGGCTCCGGACGCGCAGGCTCAGCGGCCATGGATCACGGGCCCAGCCCCTCCGTGGCATGTGGGATCTTCCCAGACCGGGGCACGAACCCGTGTCCCCTGCATCGGTAGGCGGACTCCCAACCACTGCGCCACCAGGGAAGCCCCCAAAACAGATTTTAAGCTCCTGCTCATTTCCTCAGGCAAGTATGATGAAACCAAAAGACCAAATAACGTTTTCAATTTATAATATCTCACTACAAATTTTTAATTTTTTACAAATGAATTATTAACGCTGCAAACGGTAGTGGCTTTCTTTAAAGAATTAGTTAAAGCTCTCTTTAAGTACTTAAAGGATAATAGAGAACAAGAAAACTCTTCTGTAATTGGTTAAAGGGCAAAGGTATGTGTGCTGTTCACAGGGGGTGGGGGTGGGGGGTGGGGGGGGTCAGTGGTGGAAAAAATACAGGTGACTTCAATTCAACTAAATAACGTGACCCCTATTTGCTGAGTAGAAGAGCCAAGCAGTAGGCCAGTGAAGGAGGTCTGACACGAAAGATGGGTGACCGCTGAGTCAGAAACCCTGGAAACAAAAGTAAGTGATTTTTTTTACCAAAAAGAATCAATACTTTTATAGCTAACTAAGCTGCCTTCTCCTCCATCAGCTAGGGTACAGGTAAACATTGAAGATATTGCAGGTTTGGTTCCACACTGCTGCAATAAAGTATTTCAATAAAGTGAGTCAAACATTTTTTGGTTTCCCAGTGCATAAAGAGTTATGTTTACACTACTGTAGTCAGGTATACAATAGCATGTACAAAAAATAATGTACGTATCTTATTTAAAAACTTATGTACATACCTTCTTTATTGCTAAAAAAATGCTAACCATCATGCAAGGCTTCTGCGAGTCATAATCTTTTTGCTGATGGAGGATTTTGCCTCGATGTTGATGGCTGCTAACTGATCAGGGTAGTGGTTGCAGAGGGTTAGGGTACCTGTAGCAATTTCTTAAATAAGACAATGATGAAGTTTGCCTTGTTGATTCTTCCTCTCATAAATGATTTCTCTGTAGCATGAAATGTTTTTTGATAGCATTTGCCCCACAGTAGAACTTCTTTCAAAATTGGAGTCAATCCTCTCAAACCCTGTCACTGCTTTATCAGCTAAGTCTATGTAGTATTCTAAGTCCTTTGAGGTCATTTCAGTAATCTTCACAGCATCTTCATCAGGAGTAGATTTCAGCTACTTTGTTAGCTCATCCATAAGAAGCAAGCCCCCACCTGTTCAAGTTTGATTATGAGATTGCAGCCGTTCAGTCACATCTTCAGGCTCCACTTCTAATTCTAGTTCTCTTGCTATTTCCACATCTGTAGCTCTTCCTCCACTGAAGTCTTGAGACCCTCAAAGTGATCCATGAGGGTTGGAGTCAACTTCTTCCAAACTCCTGTTCATGTTGATAATTTGACCTCTTCCCATGAATCACGAATGTTCTTAATGGCATCTAGAATGGTGAATTCTTTCTAGAAAATTTTCAATTTACTTTTCCCAGAGCCATTAGAGGAGTCACTAACTATGGCAGCTATAGGCTTATGAAATGTATTTCCTTAATAAGACTTGAAAGCTTAAATTACTCCTTGATCCATGGGCCGCACAATGGGTGTTGTGTTGGCAGTCATGAAAATAACATTAACCTTGTACAATGGGTGAGCAGGTGCATCGTCAATGAGCAGTAATATTCTGGAAGGAGTCTTGTTTTCTGAGCAGTAGGTCTCAACAGTGGCTTCAAATATTCAGTAAACCATGTTGTCAAAAGATGTGCTGTCATCCAGGCTTTGTTGTGCCATTTAGAGAGCATAGGCAGAGTAGATTTAGCATAATTCTGAAGGGCCCCGGGATTTTTCAGAATGGTAAATGAACATTTGCTTCAACTTCAAGTCACCAGCTGCATTAGCCCCTAATTAGAGAGTCATCCTGTCTTGTGAAGCTTTGAAGCCAGGCCTTGACTTATCCTCTCTAGCTATGAAAGTCCTAGGTGGCATCTTCCGGTAGAAGATTGTTTCATCTACCTTAAAAATCTGTTGTTTAGTGAAGCCACCTTCATGAATGATCTTAGCTAGATCTTCTGGATAACTTGCTGCAGCTGCTATACCAGCACTTGCTGCTTCACCTTGTATTTTGGTGTTATGGTTTCCTTCAACCTCATGAGCCAACCTCTGCTAGCTTCAAGCTTTTCTTCTGCAGCTTCCTTACCTCTCAGCCTTCACAGAATTGAAGAGAGTTAGGGCCTTGCTCTGGATTAGGCTTTGGTTTAAGGGAATATTGTGGCTGGTTTGATCTTCTATCCAGACCATTAAAACTTTCTCTATATCAGCAGTAAGGCTGTTTCACTTTCTTATCATTCATGTGTTCACTGGAGTAGTGCTTTTAATTTCCTTCAAAATTTCCAATTTTCCTTTGGATTTAAAACTTGGTTAACTGTTTGGCACAAGATCCCTAGCTTTTAGCCTATCTCAGCTTTCATCATGCCTTCCTCACTAAGTTTAATTATTTCTAGCTTTTGATTTAAAGTGAGAAACGTGTGACTCTTTCTTTCAATTGAACACTTAGAGGCCATCGTAGGGTTATTAACTGGCCTAATTTCAATATTGTTGTGAATAGAGCGTTCCGAGGAGAGGGAGAGAGACGGGGGAACGGCGGGTCAGGGTAGCAGTCAGAACACACATGACATTTATCAATTAAGTTCGCTGTCTCATGTGGGTGTGGTTTGTGGCACCCTGAAATAAATGTAAAAGCCACAGACCAGAGATCACCATAACAAATATAATAATAATGAAAAAATTGGAAATATTGTGATAATTACGAAAATGTGACAGAGACATGAGGTGAGCAAATACCATTGGAAAAATTATGCCGACAGACTTGATCCATGCAGGTTGCCACAAACCTTCAATCTGTAAAACAAAACAAAACAAAACACACACAATAAAGCAAAATGCAATAAAATGAGATATGCCTGTATGTACTTTATTCTCCTTGAGACTCAGTTGCCTCATCCGTAAATGGAACCACTGTAACATCCTTCACAAATGATGAGGATAGGTAGACCTGAGATAACAGTTCTTTCTGAACTCACCTGGAAAGGGTGAACACAAAGATAGAGGATGCTAGTGGGAATTGCATTATAGAAGAAATGTCTGAATGGAAGGCTGAGTATTGGAGTCTATTCCAATTACGATAAAACTATGGGATGACCTGGTGTTGATAAATAAGTAAATAGCTCTTTGTGTCTGAATCCTCACAGATGGACCAGGGGATATTTTCAGAACATAAAAAGCAGTTGAACCTCCTAAGCAAGAGCAAAGATATAAAAGTCATTTGTGGGTCACAGAAACTAAACGATAAGAGGAAACCTTCTATTTATTTATTTTTAAAGTCAATAGTCCAGTGACCACTCTGTCATTCTGAAATTTTGTTCCTCATCCTCTAGAATATATACTCAGCTGAGTGGCCAGTACCTTTGGAGGCCTTGACTCTCTGTTAGTAGAAGGAAATTGTGCCTACATTCCTCTCAGGCCTTGAAGAAATACTTTTTATCAAGAATCTTTGGTTTTCACAAAAACCTCTAGAATTCTTTTCTCAGACTGCAAGTTTAATTATAATTTAAGATTTGCAAGACACATAATTTCCCCTTAATTTAAATTTCCTCTTATTCTAGTAGCATTTTAGTTTTGTATTTCAATGAAAGCTTGTACATGTTTAAAAAAATGATTGGTTAGAAAATTAGTCTTGCTATGTTTCCAAGTATTCAAGACTTATAAATTTAAAACAAGACAAAACACATTTTATTTTCAAAAGAGAAAAAAACTACTTGTTTAGTTTTGAATTTAAACTTTAAAGTTTTATGCTGGGGAATTTTTTCCCACTTTTCTTTTTAACTAAATCATGTCTCACGAATCTAGTTTAATTTTCCTAATATTTACAGTTCCTGTTTTATAACCTTTTCTAATCATGGGAATGAAGAATTACGCTTTATTGTTTTTCAAGTTCAAACTTAATGTGCATTGTTCACAAAGTGATGGGGAGAAGGCCATTTTGTGGAAAATGATTCAAACTAGTCATTTTTCAGAAAAGATTCAAATAAAGGGGTGATATCCACTTGGTGAGTAGCCTGTGGACTGCACTCCTGACTTTGGGATTTTCTGCCCTCTCAAGGCTTTGGGTTTCCCACCTGTCCAGTGAGGGAGTTGGTCTCCAGCCCTCTCAGAAGCTTTATGATTTTTACCACATAAGTGACTATAGCCTTTATTTAATATTTGGGCTACTGTGCCAATATCACTGCAGTAATTTTTACTTAGTTTTTATCTTTTAATTAACTTATTTTATTTTTAACTTAAATAAATACGTTTTGAAAGGAAGTTTTGTTTCCGTGTCATAAATAGATGGTGACCTGAAAAAATTAATTTAATGAAAACCATACGGTATTATTAAGTTCCAGCTCCACATAGTTGCGTGAGGCTTGCCTTCTATTTCTTAAAAAGAAAGGGAAAACTGTTAGATAGTTCTTTGTCAGCACCAGCCTGAGACTTTCTTCTTGATATAATTAGAAGTCTCCAAAAACCTGAAATGCAGTGAATTTTCTCATTGTGTCATCCAATATTGATATGTCTCCTAAAATTATCTTGTACACACTAGTGGTACATATCCCTCCACCTGGGAAACACTGGGTTGTATGTTGTCCAAGGCCTCTGCCAGTTCTAACAATTTATTATACTGCAAATCAGTAATTTCAGTTTACAGATACACAAAAGCCATAGAGGTACATTCCTCTGCTGGTGCTTTTGAACAGCTAAGATGCAAACATCTCGTAGGAAGAGCTGACTCCTCTCTACTCCATGACTCTGGGTAACTTGTTCAGACACGAAAAGGTAATGAGGAAGTGTGCATAAGAAGTGGTCAACTTGATTTGGTTGTTACAAAAGACCTTTATCTAACAATCAAATTGGAAAATGTCATTAAATCAGTCAAACTATTTTTGACAGAGCTGAAAAGCAAATGCTGTGGATCAGTTTAACAGAGTAGGTGTATTTTGTTTGTTTTTGTTTTATTTTTTGGAGCTAATGCTTTTGTTTTTGTATTTTGATAGCAAATTGATGCAGTTTGATAATACTGCAAAACTTAAGCATCTTTAACATTTTCTAACTGCCCAGTGACCGTTTATGTGATGAAAGTAAATGTCTTAAAAACTGAAATGAATTGCTATTTCCACTTATAACTTTGTGTTTGTTTTTTTGCTATAAGCTTGTACAGTAAGAGTAAAAACCTCAGTTCAAAACCTTTGCTTTCTCCTTTGTAGAGTGCTGCTAGAGTTACACAAGTGACCAAAGCTTAGAATCTTTTTGTTACCCAGCATGAAGTAAAACAAGTGATTAAAGCTGACTCACATAGAAAGTAGCAGTGGAAAATTAGTGGGGAAATTCATTGTTAGTTTTTTACTTCTACTGCCTACATAAAAAACACCATACTGACAATTGAGATATCAGTATTTTTCAATAACCCATTTTACTTGGCAGACGCCCCAAAGAGTTCCATACTTCTGCCCGGGACTTGGAGGTGATACTTTTCATAGTATTAAATTTGGTGCTAGTCACTTCAGATACTCACTTCTGAGTGAGGGAGAGGTAGCTCACCCTCACCAATAGCAGCCTCAAAAAATCTCCATGGCACCTGCCACTATGAGACTGCATTTTCAGTTAGTGCAAGCTTCTCCTGCTCCCTTATGCCTTCACCTACTTAATTCCTACTTCATTCTGCTTAGAAAACAGTGAACACAGCCCAGACCCACAAGTGGCAAGGAAAATTACCCACAGTATCTGCAAAACCAGACCCTGGGGTGGAATCTTGAAATTCAGTAGCTTGGTGTTTTGGAGAGCAAGGGCCTGGGAACCTGGAGACTAGACTCCAGGTCCAGCTCCATGACTGACTGTGTGACGGTGAGCAACTCAATTATCTTCACTGATTTTCAGTGTCCCCTGCTCTAAAAGAAAGGGTGAGAAGAGATCTGGATAGCCATTTCTTACTTTAACATCCAATGATTCTACTTCCTATGGTATTACACTGATATCTAGCATTAAAAATATTGTTCAATAACCTTGGACTTTAAAGTAGCAACCCAGTCTGGCAGAAGGTTTTAAAAAGAAGAGGCAGCATAAACTCTCATCAAGTCATGCATTTTATTAAGGACTTAATAATAGACCCACAATTAGACAGACAGGTATTTCTGATTTGCTGGTTAACTCATTGACTCTATGTATTGACCTTCAGAAAACTAAAGAATGATAGATATCGACTTAGCCATTAAATAGTTGATCTGCAAACATACCTGAATTAATATTTTATTGATTGCATTTCATTTTAATTGTAGTGTGGTTAAAATTCCAATGAGATAAGTATCTTCCTTTACTGTGAAAACCCCAGAGAACAGTAGCTACGAAACATTTATCATAACAATAAACATAGACTGTTACCCAACAGTTATGCTTAAAGATGCCTGTGAGTGACTAGACTAATATAGGTTTTCATGTAAAACCAATGATTTGCATGGCACTTCACTGGGAGGTCATGTTTCCACAGATGAGCAGAATATTCCTAACCCAGAGGGCTAGCTGGGAAAATACACCTAAACTATGATTTACTTTTCCACAACAGCTCCATCCTACAGCCCAAAACTCAAAGCCAAAGGCTATGTTTTCCAAACATGTTGTCAAAACCAAAGGAATATATTTATTTATTTTAAATTTGAGCCAAAATATGATCATTTGTAATCACACAATTTTAAACTCTGATATTCTTTTTTCCAAGAGCAGTGGTCTGATTTTTAGAAAGGTAGCAGGGAATAGTAATTTCAATCAGCCAACACCTGTTGATATTTGGCTCTTCTAAATAAATAAGTAGTAAACTTCAATAGGAGTTTGGCTCAGCTTATTATTATTATTTTACATCTTTATTGGAGTATAATTGCTTTACAATTGTTGATTACCATTTTTCTTTTGCTGTTTTTCTCTGCTGATGGTTATGCTGATGTACAGTGATATTTCTAAAATGAATCATGAAGAATTAGAAAGAGGAGATGAAGGGAATGATGGTAATATGCTAGAGAATTAGCTCTCAAATTCATAAAGAAGAAACTGAGGTGAGGTGAGGGTGGGGAAAGAATGGGGACAGGGTAATTTCCAGAACCTTCTTTTTGCCCAAGGAGTGATATTGGCTCTTCTAAATAAATATTTGATATTTGGCTCTTCTGTTGATATTGATATTGGCTCTTCTAAATAAATAAGTGGTTATTTGGCTCTTCTAAATAAATATTGATATTTGGCTCTTCTAAATAAATATTGATATTTGATATTTGGTTGATATTTGGCTCTTCTAAATAAATAAGTGGTAAACTTCAATAGGAGTTTGGCTCAGCTTATTATTATTATTTTACATCTTTATTGGAGTATAATTGCTTTACAATGGTGTGTTAGTTTCTGCTTTATAACAAAGTGAATCAGTTATACATATACATATGTTCCCATATCTCTTCCCTCTTGCGTCTCCCTCCCTCCCACCCTCCCTATCCCACCCCTCTAGGTGGTCACAAAGCACCGAGCTGATCTCCCTGTGCTATGCGTGGCTCAGCTTATTATTAAAGTTGCTCCAGAAAAATGATCTTCAGTTTGCTGGAGTTGCCTTCCTCTGGCCATTCATTCAGCACACTATTGAGAGCCTACTATGTGTCAGGCAGGTAGTAATCTTCTCATGTGCATTCCTTATCACACTATATTTTTCCAATGAAATCAAATTAAAAGCATCTGGTGACTTAAGTTTAGAACCATATTTCAGAGGCCAAATACCAACCCACTCCTGCAAATGGAAAAGAAAAGGAAGTCGGAGCTAGTAACCACGAAAAAGTATTCTGTCCGAGATCCCAAGATCTCCTTCAGCTCTGCCATCACTTTCCTGAATTCTATAGTTTCCACGCCTCATTTTCTTCAGAGAAAGGAGGCGACCTAGCAAAGAGGAAGAACACTGCCTCCGTGGCCAGACAGATTTGCTTTTGAAGCCTCACTTCTCCATTAACCAGACGTGGAACCCGGCAAGTTTTTAAAACTTCTTGAAGCCTAAGTTTCTTCTCTAAGTTGGAAATAATAATATCCTACTCAAGGTTGCTGCAGGGATAAGATGAGATAATGTGAGTAAAGCTCTTAGTACTGCATTTGCAAATGATAAGCACTCAGGAGAGTGTAGCTTCAATTTAACCTTGTCATTAGTAGAGCATAGAGATGACAGATGAACTAAGATTTATTAAGTTCCTAGTACTCCTTGGGCAAAAAAAAAGGTTCTGGAAATTACCCTGTCCCCATTCTTTCCCCACCCTCACCTCACCCCAGTTTCTTCTTTATGAATTTGAGAGCTAATTCTCTAGCATATTACCATCATTCCCTTCATCTCCTCTTTCTAATTCTTCATGATTCATTTTAGAAATATCACTGTACATCAGCATAACCATCAGCAGAGGAAAACAGCAAAAGAAAAACGGTAAAAATTCAAATCACTAGCTAAAAGTTATTTAGTAGCAGTTATTTCTGCGTGGTGGAATTAATGATAATTTTTATCTTCTTGACTTATGCTTTTTTTATGTTTTCCAAACTTCTACGTTGACATAAGAACAGAAAAAAGAAAAACTGTATTTTAAAAAGTGTGTGTGTGTGTGTGTGTGTGTTTTGTAGCTGAGGGAAGTTACTTATAAAGCTCAGTAAAGAGTGGTTGTAGGGGATTGTCTGAAATAACTGGAGCATTCATGAGCATTAAAAGAAAATTATTTTAGCCAAAAGCCCAGGACTTAGGGTTCAAAGACATTGATTTCAATCCTAGTACAATGATTTAGTAGCTGTATGAGCTTAGTCACTTTTAACATTTCTAAGCCTCACTTCTCTCATCCATAAAATGGGGTGATAATATCATTCTCCAGTAATTCCTTAAAGATTAAGCAACATTGCATGTGAAAAATGTATGATATATGACACAGAGTTAGAGCTCAAATGTGTTAGTTGACTTATAACCCGAAGAGTATCTAAATGCTTTAAAAAAAAGTTAACCAGAAAATTTAGACAAAACCCCTGTACTCATTAAAATTACCTCATGCATTTGGATGTTCTGTCCATACCTGAAGTGTGACATAGTAGAAACTAAACTTAATATTTTTCCACATAATCCCTTCCCAAAGTAGCTCCCTTTCTTGTATTTATTAGCACTGTTGATGAAAAGATCCACTTTATAGTTCCCCAAGCTAATAACATCAATTCGTTCCAAATTCTGATTTTGCAATATTTGATCTCTTCCTTCTTCCAGTTGAGGTTTCCTCTGAAATATTGGTTTGATTTCACTCTTTTCTCTCCTTCAGTGTTTCTCAACCTTAGCTCTATTGACATTTGGGGCTCGATTATTTTTGTTGTGGGGCTCTGTTCTGTGGTAGGATGTTTAGCAGCATCCTTAACCTTTTGATTTGTGGACCATCCTGGACCACATATTTTGTGACCACCAAAAATGTCCCTAGACATTGCCGAATGTCTCCTGGGAGGAGAATTCACTGCCAGTTAAGAACCACTGCTCTTCTTGGCTCGTATCCCATAAAAATAGCACTCTTGAGTTACACCATAGGTCCACATAATACTAACAGTAGTGATAACGACTTTAAAAAATATTTACCCCAAATTTAGTGTTTGAATCTATTTGTTATAATGAATCTCCATGTAATTTCCAGAGAGTGTACAAGAGGATGCCGAGTATGTTGCATTCACATCTCAGCTATTCTCTGAATAAGACAGCGCTTTGTGTTTGCCTGGTTTGAAGGTGTTATGCATTATTAAGTGAAAACGTCTCCCACATCACTAAACCTCACTCTGGAAAGTAACCATTTTTTTTGAATGGCCTCATTTGTTTATTTTATTTTGTTAATTGCATTCAATATATATTTTTCCATATTATCTTCTTGTCTATTTACATTAGAACACATATTCATTGTGGTGTAGAATGAAAATGCAATATGTACCTGATAGTATCTGTGACCCACGTCAACACATTCGCTAATGTGCTCATTAAATGTTAAGTAAGCAAGTATTATGTGGTTTTTATAATGCATAAATCCTTAGTAGATTATTATATACATGTTTAAGTATGTTAATAATTTTTAGAGGAACTGGTTGGGTTTTCTACATGTACTAAGAATGCATTATTATTATTATTCCCATTTAAAATAATTAAATATTTGCTTTTGCTACACACAAATTTGCCTTCCCACATGTTTTTCAGAAGTAGCTTACATTCAGATAATTACAAATACCTGTAGTTATATTCCTGGGGTATTTACTATGCTACACTTTGTGCTAAGTATTTTATATACATTATCTCTTTAAAATAAACTGCCTCAGCAGAGACACATAGAAGAAAGAATAGAGAATAGATGTGGAAGAGAGGTAGAAGACTTCATTTTAAATTTCTTCAGAAAATATGTATGTAATTCTGGTTCTTAATCCTGACTGAGATAAAAATCCAGCTGTCCTCATTGTAAGGATAAGACGTTCCTGTCCCTCACTTTCCATTTACTCCTCTGTCCTCCAAAGTTTGGCTTATGTTCTACCATTTAATTAAAACTCTACCAGCCATATTCATCAACAGCCTCTGTGGTAAACCCGGTGGGTTTCAGTCCTTATCCTAGTGACTCCCTGACTTTTATTTTTTAGTTCACTTAGTCTTTTAAAAATGCTCTATTCTCTAATATGTATCCTCAAGCTAGATTTCTTGCCTGATCTGCAGACCTTAAATTTACCTGCACACTGGACATGACAACTTAGATGTCTTAGGAACACGCTTATAATTCGGTTATTAGAAGCTGAATTCATCACATCTCACTGCCCCAAATCTGCTTTTCCTCCTGTGTTTCCCATTTCAATAAATGTGTTCATGATTACCTCCATTTCTTGAGCCAAAATTAAGGCATGATCCATGGCTTTTCCCTCTGCCTTAGCTCTATTATTCAATTCAGTCATCAAATCCTGTTAATTCTGTCTCTTCAGTAGCTCTTAAACCCATCATGTTTTCATGCTCCTGCTAACCATCTTAGTTCTGAATCTCATAATCTTTTGACTATTTTATGCAGCAGTTTCCTAATTGGCCTTCCACGTGGAGAAGTACATATTAAAATAAACTGTTTATTTTCCCGAATTGACCAAGTACCTATGCTTACATAGGTAAAAGATGACGCTTGACATAGCTGTCAGACCATGCATAACATGGACTGGTACAGCAAGACTGCACAAAGAAGGCAGTGAGAGTACCAGTAAAGAACAAGCGGACATTAGGTTCAGGGGGGTGGTGAAGAGTGGCTAAATACGATTACCAGGAGTCATACAGGAAATGCCAAGGACTGAGGTAAGAACAAGAACCAAGGATCAGCGACTATTGAAACAAACCAAGGGAACAGACAGATAGGAACCAGGGAGCAGCAGCAGCAGGATTTATAGGATTCTGCAGAATATCTTATTTTTTATACAGGCCATTTTTAATGGACCAGGCGCAAACTTGCTGGTTCTTGTACAATGGCATCTTAAAAGGTGTCATGTAGTATCATTCTTGAGAGACATGGTCTCAAGAATTGGAGGTAAAACATTTCAACTGTGTATCAGATTAGGAGATTAGTGAATTGAGCCATAAATGGTCAGTAGAAGAGAATAACTGGGTTAGTTATTTGAGGGTAAAAGTAACATTTATGTCTAATTATATGTCTTTTGTATCTCCCCTACCTCAGCTTTGTTCTAGGATCTCTTAAGGCAAAGAATTTTGCCTTTAACCCATATCTATCTGTCTCTGCTTATAATACCTGCTTGGGCTACATCAATCTTCTCCATAGTTTAATTTTGCTTACTTTGAAAGAGGATTCTGTACAGTTTGTTCTTGCCACTTGCCATTGTATTAGAGAAAGTGTTGACATGATATGTTGATCTTTGGATAGAATATTAAACAACCTGTAAAAAGAATTAGTTACACGTTTAGAGAAGAGCTAACACCTATCCTTCTCAAACTCTTCCAAAATATAGCAGAGGGAGGAACACTCCCAAATTCCTTCTACGAAGCCACCATCACCTTGATACCAAAACCAGACAAGGATGTCACAAAGAAAGAAAACTACAGGCCAATATCACTGATGAACATAGATGCAAAAATCCTCAACAAAATACTAGCAAACAGAATCCAACAGCACATTAAAAGGATCATACACCATGATCAAGTGGGGTTTATTCCAGGAATGCAAGGATTCTTCAATATACGCAAATCTATCAATGTGATAAACCATATTAACAAATTGAAGGAGAAAAACCATATGATCATCTCAATAGATGCAGAGAAAGCTTTCGACAAAATTCAACACCCATTTATGATAAAAACCCTCCAGAAAGTAGGCATAGAGGGAACTTTCCTAAACATAATAAAAGCCATATATGACAAGCCCACAGCAAACATCATCCTCAATGGTGAAAAACTGAAAGCATTTCCACTAAGATCAGGAACAAGACAAGGTTGCCCACTCTCACCACTCTTATTCAACATAGTTTTGGAAGTTTTAGCCACAGCAATCAGAGAAGAAAAGGAAATAAAAGGAATCCAAATCGGAAAAGAAGAAGTAAAGCTGTCACTGTTTGCAGATGACATGATACTATACATAGAGAATCCTAAAGATGCTACCAGAAAACTACTAGAGCTAATCAATGAATTTGGTAAAGTAGCAGGATACAAAATTAATGCACAGAAATCTCTGGCATTCCTATATACTAATGATGAAAAATCTGAAAGTGAAATCAAGAAAACATGCCCATTTACCATTGCAACAAAAAGAATAAAATATCTAGGAATAAACCTACCTAAGGATACGAAAGACCTGTATGCAGAAAATTATAAGACACTGATGAAAGAAATTAAAGATGATACAAATAGATGGAGAGACATACCATGTTCTTGGATGGGAAGAATCAACATTGTGAAAATGACTCTACTACCCAAAGCAATCTACAGATTCAATGCAATCCCTATCAAACTACCACTGGCATTTTTCACAGAACTAGAACAAAAAATTTCGCAATTTGTATGGAAACACAAAAGACCCCGAATAGCCAAAGCAATCTTTAGAACGAAAAAAGGAGCTGGAGGAATAAGGCTCCCGGACTTCAGACTATTACAAAGCAACAGTAATCAAGACAGTATGGTACTGGCACAAAAACAGAAAGATAGATCAGTGGAACAGGATAGAAAGCCCAGAGATAAACCCACGCACATATGGACACCTTATCTTTGATAAAGGAGGCAGGAATGTACAGTGGAGAAAGGACAGCCTCTTCAATAAATGGTGCTGGGAAAACTGGACAGGTACATGTAAAAGTATGAGATTAGATCACTCCCTAACACCATACACAAAAATAAGCTCAAAATGGATTAAAGACCTAAATGTAAGGCCAGAAACTATCAAACTCTTAGAAGAAAACATAGGAAGAACACTCTATGACATAAATCACAGCAAGATCCTTTCTGACCCACCTCCTAGAGTAATGGAAATAAAAACAAAAATAAACAAATGGGACCTAATGAAACTTCAAAGCTTTTGCACAGCAAAGGAAACCATAACCAAGACCAAAAGACAACCCTCAGAATGGGAGAAAACATTTGCAAATGAAGCAACTGACAAAGGATTAATCTCCAAAATTTACAAGCAGCTCATGCAGCTCAATAACAAAAAAACAAACAACCCCATCCAAAAATGGGCAGAAGACCTAAATAGACATTTCTCCAAAGAAGATATACAGAATGCCAACAAACACATGAAAGAATGCTCAACATCATTAATCATTAGAGAAATGCAAATCAAAACTACAATGAGATATCATCTCACACCAGTCAGAATGGCCATCATCAAAAAATCTAGAAACAATAAATGCTGGAGAGGGTGTGGAGAAAAGGGGACACTCTTGCACTGCTGGTGGGAATGTGAATTGGTTCAGCCACTGTGGAGAACAGTATGGAGGTTCCTTAAAAAACTACAAATAGAATTACCATATGACCCAGCAATCCCACTACTTGGCATATACCCTGAGAAAACCAAAATTCAAAGAGAGTCATGTACCAAAATGTTCATTGCAGCTCTATTTACAATAGCCAGGACATGGAAACAACGCCCATCATCGGATGAATGGATAAAGAAGATGTGGCACATATACACAATGGAATATTACTCAACCTTAAAAAGAAATGAAATTGAGCTATTTGTAATGAGATGGATAGACCTAGAATCTGTCATACAGAGTGAAGTAAGTCAGAAAGAAAAAGACAAATACCGTATGCTAACACATATATATGGAATTTAAGGGAAAAAAATGTCATGAAGAACCTAGGGGTAAGATAGGAATAAAGACGCAGACCTACTGGAGAACGGACTTAAGGATATGGGGAGGGGGAAGGGTGAGTTTTGACAGGGCGAGAGAGAGTCATGGACATATACACACTAACAAACGTAGTAAGGTAGATAGCTGGGGGGAAGCAGCCGCAAGGCACAGGGATATTAGCTCGGTGCTTTGTGACAGCCTGGAAGGGTGGGATGGGGAGAGTGGGAGGGAGGGAGACACAAGAGGGAAGACATATGGGAACATATGTATATGTATAGCTGATTCACTTTGTTGTAAAGCAGAAACTAACACACCATTGTAAAGCAATTATACCCCAATAAAGATGTTTAAAAAAAAAAAAAAAAAAAAAAGAATTAGTTACAGATAAACAATGTATATAGCAAAGGATGTCATTTTAGATAAAATAAATACATGGAATTTGGAATTTTCTAAGATACTCTAATCACTTTCCTTGGACATCAACTGAAGTAATATTTTGTTTTCCAATCAATATTACTTTCTTACAAGTAATTCTCATGTTCTGGGTTAAAAAATTACCGTCTCTTAATTTTGTATTTTGTAAAAATTTTAGTGAAAGCAGATAAAATTCTTCACTGTCTATCCAAATGTTACAGATCTATATAAATAAAAATTTGAGATCATATTCCTTGGATAGTTGATAGATAAAAGCAATGAACAAAGTGTAATTTGGAAATTGTATTGATTTTTCCAATTTAATGAAATCTAATGCACGTAAAATAAACATGGAGATTTGCAAGGTCTATTTAGCTCTTCATTTTGAAGTGCTAAATATTTTTATTTCTTTTTTCTAACTATAGCCTCTAACTGATTTTGTGGGTTCCATTGTCCTCAGGGGTAACTCTGAATGCTATCTTTTAAAAGATGAGGAGTTATGGAATCGATTATATGAAATGTTATATAGTGAAGAATAATTCATAATGATTATAATAGCCATTAATTAATAAATCCATTCTAATTGTAATTATTTATGTTAATGGATCAATAGAGAAAAAGGAGGGTCTTTAAGTTGCAGTAGAGTGGGCATGTGGGAAGTTAACAGAGGATAGACCTTGATAAAGCAATCAGCTACATGGCTTGTCCATAAACATTTGTCACATGTCCTTTGAGAAGACAAGATTCTTTTTTCTGATGAGACTACCCATGTCCAAATAGTTCAATGCTGACAAACTCTTGCAATATTTCCTCCAGACTACATGGCGAAACATCTCAAGGAGCAGCTGGTTGACCTTAATAATGATCTGATTTCCTGTGAACTAAAAAAAGAGTATCACACAAGCAAGGTGACCGTGTCAGGACCTAAAAAAAGGAAGAGTCTGAATCAACCAATATGTCTCTGGCTGATATTGCTATACCATATCAGTTTCTAGTGTTCTGTTGTCTCCAGGAAAACTGTCTTACATTTTAATCATACTTCATAGTTTGCAAAGGCTTTAATATATATTATAACACTGGACCCTGAAGAAAATCCAATGAGATGGGTAGGGTAGATTTTTGCCAAGATATATAGATAAAAAACGGACATCTGGAAGTATCATAAATATGACGCCAAGTTAAATCTCCCTTCAGGTAAGGAGTGTGGCCCGGATGAGAAGTTGATTGAGCATCTCAACCAGAGGAAGCCATAGCTGAACACCAAGAGATGATTCCACACAGAGAAGAAATCAGCTTTCTCAGCGATCTTCATCTCAATATCAAAAGATCCTTCGTGCTTTTCCAGCAAGAGTTCCCAGTTCAGGAACCTAGGTATGGGTTTGCTGTCTAGGTATTGGCTTTGAAACAGCTTGATTTAGATCCCTTTCCCAACAGTCTGAAGGAGAAAGAGGTGTATTCATCTCATTAGATTACATGGAACAAGAGAAATCAGGTGGAGGGAGGCTGTGGTGGGGCCTCTTCAAAACCTTTCCAATTCCTTTATCACTGAACTGGTCCTGGTTAAAGCTAACATTTTGTACTAAGAGGTAACAAAAGAAAATAATCTCACAGACACTGTAGAAAGAGAGATAGTTAACCTTGTACCTAAAGAGCTCTTAACCCTAAACACAGTCAAGAAATAGTGAGGGAACTTGCCTAAAGCAACTGCATCTTCAGGGTTAAGACAAGGTCTTGGTCACTAACTGACAGTAGCAACAGCAGAAAAAAAATCATTGGCTAAATAATGAAGTGAGAGCAGAGAAGGAAAGAGGGAGGAAAGAATACACGAAAAAGAAAAATAGGAGACATGGATAAGTACAAAGTTGAACTTAAATTTTTTTTTCCACTTTGAAAAAGTACCCAGAAAAAAAATCATAACCATAGCTATTATATATAGTTTTAAAATTCAGGAGTTAGCTACATACCAACATAAGATAAGTTATAAATTTATGTCCAAGATCAATGGCACATTTTTCTTTCTGCAAATCTTATTTCGGAAACCCAACCATGTGGCGTAAGGATTGACCCTGGCAAAAAGATGGACATTTTAAAAACTAAAATGTACCTAAGATTCTAAATGCCTTCATTAACACATTTTTAATATTATATCTCTAAAATCAGAATAGTAAATCATAATATGACAAGATGGAAAAACGTTTGCATTTCAGGTCCTGTAAAACACGTGTATTTCTGCATTCAGTAATACATTCTACTTGCTGAATAGATTTCAGTTTCAGTTTCATTGACATATGTTTGATAAACCTAAAGTTTTAAGCATGTTCTTTTAGTAAAATGTCAATTTGCAAATATATTCAATTTGCTTCCAGTCTTTTTGCCATATGTTTATTGACTTTTAGCTCAGTCCCTGAGGTTCTTAAAAATTATGTAGGGCTATTTTTCCTTTGTCCCTGATATGGGCACTGATCTAACTCAAGTTATATACCTAGAAATTTAGTTGTAAGTAAATAAACATAATATTCACTGTAATAAAAATAGAACAATAAAAACAACAACCTGGAGTTATCTCAGTCCTTTACTCTATACGATACAAGGCACCTTGACCAGTGACTCAGTCATCCTCCATTCCAGAATAGAGTTGCAATATGGTGATTTTGCCCCTTATTGTGTATTTTAATAAATTTTTTGCTGTAGCAAATTGAAATCAATCAGCTCACATAGTGAGATCTACTTGAGACAAATATATTCAGGTAATTTTGTTATTTTGCTAACAGTATCCCCCCCCCCCCCCCATTTACCTCCTTACTCCATTTTTTATCACACACAGTAACAAAGGGTAGAGAAAACCTTTGGAGATTTTATGACAAAACACACAACTGTTAAATGGAAATGCTTGCTGGATGGATCCTATTTTCTCTAGAAAGAAGTATCTTTCATTTTACCTCTACCTTGAACAATTGTCTGGAGGTATTCTGATGTTGGTTTAGTCACCTGACCTAAGTCACATGATTTGTAGCACTGGTAGAGACAAAATCTAAAATTGTGGTGTTCTCCTCATTCAGGACTGTATCGATTTTTAACAAGAAAAAGTGGAAAATTATTTTGAATTAAACCAGGGATCATAAACATCAGCAAGGAGATGAAGAGGACATTCTCAATCCCCAAAACCTTTATGGTCAACTGTACATGGTCCCAATTACCTAGAGAATTCTGAAACCCACTGTCTGAATTTTTTTTTTTTGATAATGTCTAGCATCCATTCTGATTGATTCCCATATCCATTCTAATTGGTCCATTTATTTTTAACAGCTTTAGTGAAGTAAAATTGATACATAACACACTGTTCATATTTAACTGTATATTTTTTAAAGTTTGCTCATGTGTATTCACCTGTGAAAACCATCACCACCAAGACAACAAACATATCCATCACCCCCAAAAGTTTCCTCATGCTTCTGTAATTCCTGCCTCCTGATCCTTCCCCTAGGCAACTACTGATCTGTTTTCTGTCACTATACATTAGTCTGAATTTCCTAGACTATTATATAAATGATTTGGGTCTTGCTTCTTTCACTCAGCATTATTTTATTGAGATTCTTCCATGTTGTAAAATGTACCAGTGGTTCGTTTTTTGTATTGCTGAGTAGTATTCCATTATTTGAATATACTACAGTTTGTATATTCATTTACCTGTTGATGGACAGTTGTATAAATTTTTAGGGTTATTAGAGCTATGCAGGTTTGGGCTTTAGATAGATGTACAGTTATGATTGCATTCTGTCTCTTCATTTCATTCATACTCTTCTAAGCCTAATTAGCAGTTCATCATAGTGTAAATTTTGAAAGAAGTATTTCTGTTTCACAAATGACAAAACATCAACATCTCAGGATTGGTAAGCTATTACACTTCTTTTGTTTAATTTAGGCTGGGTCTATATATTAAAGAAATTGATCATCTCCATCAGTCAGCAAAGTGTTTGATTGACCTGAGTAATCAAATTAGTGAAAATGGCTGATCTGAGAGCTCTGAGAATAAATATAGCTTTCTGCTGAGTTTCACTGATTCTTTCCCTACTTGTTCTTTTGTTTCTATTTGTTGGAGGAAATTATGTAAAACTTAAGCATTGTTAACCTTTTTTTTAATAAAAATTAATTATAGCCTTATATCTATAACAAAGAGTGAGAGATATATATCATTGGGGAAAAAACTTCCATTTTTATTTTATAATTTTAAGAAGTATTTAAAAAAACTAAGAATGGAATTTTTTGAAATTTGAAAAATCTCTTGAAGTTATTTTTTCATTTGGTTGAAGGGTATAGGACAAAAATTGGGCAGTATACTAATTTCATTCATTGGCACTATAGGAATACACTCATATTTCACAGGTATACCATTATTAATGCCCAATCCTGTAGTCCTTTTTCATGCAGAACTCCCACCGGAAGTACCACATGAGAAAGAAATGTAGGATGAAACCTGATTATTATAATTCACAAGACTAATTATGACTTTGAGTTTTCCTGGATAAGCTAATTCCTTCTGCACCCTGGGATCAGTAAGCCCAAAAGTAGTCTCACAAGGCTTTCACTGCATTTAACATTACATATATTTATAAATAAACCCAGAGACATTAAAGAGTACTTTGGCTCTCTGCTCTTTTCTTTGTGTTTTGTTTTTAAAGTTATAAAAAGTTTAAGTAAGAGAATGCCACAGGTGTAGTTTCACTGAAAGATAAAATTAAAAAATAAGGCACACACCAATCACGTATATTTTTTGGCACTGACTCATTTGTTTTAAATAGACTGTTTATTTTTATTGGCATCACTGATGAATAAGACTAAAGAGGGACATGGGAAAGCAAGGATTAAAGAGAACTTGAAAGAAAGGAGAACCACAAACAAGAGTTGGAAGGAAAATAGAGAAAGAGGAGGACTGCTGTAAGATAAAAGAAGGCTGGCAGGAGGGGCTCTGCTTAATTTTCCTTCTTTTAATTTTTTGTGGAGAGCTTTGTGAGTGACAGAAAATGATTAGATATTCTTGAATGATCTGAAATCTGTGTTTGATTTTTTGGTGTGACAAATCTCACTAACAGTGATTCCAGAGTTTTTTATGATGCCACTATAAACATATCCCTCCAACAGCCTTTTTTTATTCAGTCACCCATTGTACATCTATCTGAGAGGGAGTTTCTTTGTGTACTGAGTAATTTCCATGTTGTGAGGTTTCTTGTCTTCAGTTACCTCCAGTTTTATGCTTTAGTCAGAAAACTCACATAGCATTCAAAAAGGGAAACTCAAAGCAATATAGACTTCTGTGCCTTTTACAAAGAATTAGAGCTGTGTGCCCCTACCAATATAGCAATATATTATATAAGGTCAATACTCCTTTTCATACGCCTCTAATACAGATGCATTTTATGAGGTAGAACAGCAAACACTGAATCACTCTAGTAGAGATACACAAAACAAGTAATTATTGCTAGTTGCAGAAAAATAATTATGCAGTTGTGTGATGAAAACCAGTTTTTAACTGGGAGGAGAAATTCTACCAAAAAAGCATGTGGAAAGGCTAGATGTTGTGCTCTGGAAAATAAGCCATTCTATAAAATTTCCTAATGCAGCTGTATCATCCAGAAGAGGTACCACACTTTTTTTTTATAATAGCACATTGCACACTGGATGTAATACACTATGTTCGTATACAAGGCACATATTATTACTGCTATTTTCTGTTGACTTTTCTGTAAAAGTGACCGTTTTCTCTATTATTAATTCATCTAATATTTTAGCAAGAATACCCTTTATTGTCACTTAATGCTTACCAGGTAGTCCTTGATTATGATTCAGGAGACACCTAGGATCACTTGCAGTTCTTATTTGGAGTCAGCTATTACTATCATAAATGTTACTGCATATTATCTGTGTCTAAGATGTATAAAATAACATTTAGTTTAGGCAAAAATAGCTAACAGGGCTTTGTTTGTAATGCAACATACTTTTCTTTACATTATATAGGACACCAGTGAAATGTGTACATTTTTACAGAAGGTATTTATCTCAGATATCTACAGTGAGTTCCCTCTGCTCTGACATAGACCTAGCCCCCATGGAAGCCAAGAGGATTTTGTTTCCTTACTGTTAAGCATGGCTGTTCAGGGCCCTTTAACTAAATCCACCACCATGAATGAACTTAGAGCAGAAACAGCAAGTACAGCTACATTTAGGCTTATATCAGCATTTCTGTTTAATACATTTTAAAACTATATTTTAAGTAATGTGGAGGTTATGACATGAAGTGACAAAACCCAAGCATGTGAGCTGTATGAAACTATCTTTAGCCAGGATTCCTGGGCCAACGTAATAAAGTATATGGGCTAAAGAAAGAGGCTCAGCTTTGCCTGCGAATTTTCAGGAGTGTGAAGGCTCTTTTTAAAGTCTTAATATTAAATATATCTTATCTATACACCTTAATGGCATCTGTGACCAGCAAACACGCCTGTGAAGCTTGAGGAAGTTTCCATTCTAATCCTTTCAATTGCTTCTTGCTGCTTTGTCCCCTGTCCCCAGCCCCACAGTTGCAAACTGGTCTCTATACCACTAAAAATGAACAAACCAACGAGACTTCCTTTGGGGCAATTTCTATGCTTCGGTTCAAGTGAAATGTAACTTTTCTGACCAACATATTTGGGCAAGATAGAACCCTTAAAAATACATTTTATAATATGATGACCAGTACAAACAAAGGACAAATATATCTACATCTAGCATATCTGCATACATATATCTATATACTCTTGTAAAATATAGACCTTGCCATTGGTAATATCTTTGGGGCATTTATTAATTGTAAATCTATCTTTATCTCCTCATTTCCTAATCCATTCTAGAGCTTGATAGTATTAACAAATACATATGTTGATGTGATATATTTCACTACTGTTAATAATCAATTATTATCTACTATATTTTAAATGTTTTGGTAGACTAATAGTTTCTCTCAACAACTTTAATGATGCAGCATAAGCATAAATTCTCAAATGGTATATATTGGGTTTTTAATAGACATTAAATATTACTAAATATTTTCCTATTTTGCAAATTATTTTATTTTAAAAGAGGTAAAGCTTTCTTTTAAAACTTGGAAAAATAAATATTTATTGCTAATCTCATATACTTATTTCAGCTTAGAATATATTAGTGATTATTCTGGTTATTTAATATTAATAATTGCTCTTTTTAAAAAGTTGATCTCTCATTTGGGGATTGGGTTTTAAATGTAATGTTAAGATTAGTATGATTAAGTACTTTGAATTCTTAAATATTCATTTTAACCACTTTTAACAAAATCTAAGTTGAATGCTTTTAAAAGTTCTTCTAAAACCATTGTCAGTTTTATTTTGTAAAATCTGCTTCAATAATTAGTCTAGCCCTGTGAATGAACTGCTTTTAATAGAGTGATGGAAAAAGGGGGGAGGGGAGATGCAGGAGGAGAAAAATGTCAAGTGAATCAATATGATTAATTAAATTAAAGGTGGATTCATAAAACTCATATTCATAGATTTATACAGTATATTCACAATGACATTTAAAACATGTTTTGAAAATCCCTAAATAAAGTCTCATGTACATGAAGACATTTTCCATCTTTAAGAAAAATTTTTAAAAACTTAACTACATAATAGAATCATACAACTTTACTGCCAACTCCTATACATTTTAATAGTTTTTGACAGAAACAGGAAGAATTTTAATATGTAAAAGTTTTAAAGGAAATTAGATGTATTTTTGCTACTTTCAAAGATGTTTATGCTTAAGCCAATAGATAATCTTGACTGCTAATGTAAAATAGGTTTCCTTGTTTTAAATGTGTATGAAGGTCATTTTTGTGTTAACCCATTAAGCTTATGACTGTGTTGTTCTTCTGTTGGATAACTACATTGTTAAACTTAGCAGGTCAAATATTTATAAAAACAAAAGTTAATTTTCACTTTTGTTTAAAAAAGTTGTGACATACCATGTAGAGGAAAGGAAATGGTTCTTAGGTTTCTGAAATATATATATATATATATATATATATATATATATATATATATATATATATATTTAAATTCAAGTAACACAAAAATAAAATACCTGAAGCCTACTTGTAGAACTAACTTCTATCTATGAATGATAAAAATGACAACAGGGTCTTTAACATGGCACAACACTTAAAACAAGAGATTTGGAGAGAATATTCAAGTTCAGACAGTACTTAATGGTGTGAATTGTATGAAAGTCAATTTAACTTAAGAAAATGAATAGTCTTTAGGTATTAATTCTGAGTTGTTTATGATTACTTCCTCCCCAACGTCTATTAATGTTAGTGAGTTTCTCCCCCAATACTGTGTTTCAAATTAGTATAAAGTTTTCTATTTCTGCTTTCGTGAGGGGTATATTATATCACTTTCACAAAAATCCAGTCATAGCTTAAGATATTTTAACAAACGACAATTTTTTTCCCTGTAAAAAAGGTTCCAAGATAAAGATTTTACATCACAGAGAAAATGGAAGAAAATTGAGAGAATACTTTATTTCCTTTAGTAGCCTGCTATTGATAATGAAAAACAAGACAACAAATGTAATTGATAAAACAAACCCCAGAGGCATTTTCAAGGATCTCTAACAGGGGAATATTCATAGTTGTAAATAGCTCAATTTTATCTCTAGAACCTAAAATATGTATCCCTGCTCCCCCCAACCCAATCTTGCATCCAATTTCAATACTTCAGCCTTATCAAAGTAAACAAGCTATTGTAAGAATAGAAAATCCAGCTAGGTTGGAGGGCTGCTGCCACTTCCCTCTCTTCCTAGCACAGTTTGGTGCCAATAGCTTTTGGAAAGGGGAAGAAAGAAAGGTCTGCTACTGTGCTGTGTGGAAGTAAAGGGGCAGAGGGGCATCACTTCAATCTCTTGGCTCTGGTCCTTTCTCACTCTCGCATCCCCAGAGAAAAGAGATGCTCTTCATTCACAAAACAAAACAAGAAAATCTCTATAATTATTTTTGGCTCAGCTCCATTGAAATTCATTCTCCTGGAAGCATCTCTGTTTTAGATTAAAACAATGCTTAGAATATTCATTCTCTTCTCTCTCTCTCTTTCTCACTCACCACTCCTGCCTAGCACCCACCCCCGAGCACCACTCCCTGGACCCCCCTTCCCACCATTTTTCTCTTGCTTTCTTATATCTCAGTCTTGGTTTCTCTTGCTCTCTGTCCCTGCCTCTGGTTGAATTTTTTTCTCAGTCATGCCAAAGTTATATCTCAGAAGTTTTTAACATCAGTGCCTACAAGTGCCTACTCAAGGTCGTCATGTCTAATGTCAGTTGTTCAAGTCTCATACCTTCTTCCAACCTGGAAATTTCCCCAACCCTATATCCCCAGTCATATCTTATGGTTGTTGATTTGTGATCTGATGTTTCAAGCCAAAAAACAGATCGCTTCTAGTCTTACCTTGTTCAGTAAAATTGGGAACAAAATTTACTTTCTCTTTCCTCCAGCCTTCTCTTCAATACCCAATCCTCAAAAGATGGACAAAATCTTCATTGCCCATAGGACATGGTAGTTACTGAATTCCAGTGGTAAAGCATGGAAAATTATTATTTTAAAAATCCATTAGTTAGTTACTGACAAAATTTAGTGCCCCAAACCATATAACTATTAAAAATATTTTTTTCTATCACTAACTTTAACTTTTATTTTATTTTCCTTAAGGACAAAACATTTTTACCATTTTCCTTTTTGTTAAGGCACACATACACACACAAAAAATTCAACAAATGGAAGGTAGGAACCTGCTCCAAATAGTTTGTGTGTACATATTAATAAAAGCTATTAATGTGCTGTGAAACATGGGATTCTCTTTCCTGAAACAGTGGATTCATTTGGGCTACTACTACAAGGCAAGAATTATATTTGTGATGTTTTACATTTTGTGGAATTCCAATTTCTTATACCTTTTCATTCTTGGTGACAAAAATTTTTGATAAACCTTTCATAGACAGAGGTAGATCTGATACCTACTTTCATTAGCATTAATGTGTCTTTCTATTTCTCACTTTCTAATTTGAATAATTAATTTGTGCTTGTTTCAAATTCTTGGTTGTTAGCAAAGGCATCCAACCTTAGTACCTATCACCCGTGGAGTGTGCATCATATTTAGGGGTGCATTTCTGCTCCTTTGAACGCTGAATGTTTTGTGTGGATACTGTAATCACATATAACTAAGTCCTAGCCTTCCTGCACTATCTTGACAAACAAAACAAAATCCGGACAGTTGCCCAGATGTGAAATGTCTCTGGGATTTCCTACCTGACCAATAACAGAACAGCAATCTTGTAAGCATTTATTTAAGAGTTTGGGAATCTATTTCTAAGACCTCACAAGAACCCTGATTACTGAACTCTATTTGGTTTACCGAATAAAGAGAGGGAAAGAAAAAAAAAAAAAAAAAAAGGAAAACCACACACACTGCCATTAATTACACTGTAAACATTTAATAAATATTCTTTCTTTCTATCCTTTGCCCTTTGCAAAAGGAAAGGTGGTAATTTACATGTACTATGCCTCTTTCCTCTCATTGTTCTATTTCTTTTCTTTCTGGCTTTCTTTTACTTCTGTAGAAAAGAGGTGGACATGTTTGAGAAGATAGAAATGTTTACCTAGTACATTTTTTTTCCTCATATAAAGAAACAGCCTAGGCACTTTCTACTTTGTCTTATGACCTTTGTTAAACCTCTGATTCTGGAAGCTGCATTTTAATTACAAAGTATTGTAAAGGGAATATAGTAAGTATACACAGCCCTTGATTCTTAGCCAAATGAGAGAAAATTTAACAGCAATGTATGGTTGCAGGAATGGTTATGTTTGGGATCCATATGCATGTTCAACTCACACATTCAAGCAGTGCAATAAAGCAGGGAAAAAACAGCTGATACACAAAAGGGACCGTCTAGACAGTACCCCATCAGTCTGGCTAAATTTGGTGCTGGCATTCCCAATGGGATTGTAATATAATTGTTCTGGTGTCTGCGTTCATTCCCCCTGTCAAACACCATTCCAAATATACATCCTTCTCCCCCCAAAGCTATTTCTTCCATAAATATGAAGCCCAAACTCTGCCATGCTAGAAAGAGTGTTAGATGGCCCAACCTTAAGAAAACATTATAATTAAGCAAAATCATGTTATTTAATTCCTTTAAAAAAATCCTCCTGTTACTTCCTAACTCCAAATAGAATTAATTTCAGGCCAATTTAAATAATTTAAATTAGAACATGGAAAAATTTTAATGCAAATAACGTTGAAATATTGAACACTTTAGATGAAAGCAAATAGGCCTTTTTACCCCTTTATATTTATTAACCTCTGTTAGAAAATTTAACAGAAATCAGAGATGTGAAAGTGTAATGATGGACATGGATCATAAATTCTAATGAAGAAAAAGCTAATGAAAACAATGTTAAGTGAAAGCACTGAAAAATGCAAATTGTGTATTTTTTTTCTTTCTTGGGTTTAAAAGCCATAATATTTTTTTCTCTCTAAACATCTTTTGAAAGTTAAATTTCTGTTAATTTATATAGGAATTATTTAATATATTTGGTTTTTTAACAAGAGAAACCAGAAATATTTATACACTGATTTGTAGTAACTATCAATTAATATTTTTAGAAATGTTCTGGTTTAAGACATTAGGAAAATGAAAAGCACTACTTACAGAATAAAATAAATGGAAAAGCCCAACATTAAAATGAATAATGCACAGATTATTGACAAAAATGCTTATAATCTAAAAACTTTCAAACACTGAAATGAAAGCTGTCAGAATCCTTTTTTTTTTTTTAAGGAAAATGCAGATTTTAGGATTGCCATGTAATATATCAACCAGATATACTTATTTTATTTTATGTTCTAAAGTGTCACCTCTGGGTATTGTTTAGATATTAAAATTGACCAGGAAAACTTTTTTTAAAACCTTTTATTCTTTTAACTCCAGGAAAAATTATCTTGGGAAAGAGGTTGGGATATTTGTTTTGTTTTGTTTTATTAATTGTGGGCCTATATTTGTACTACTGTTTTGGAGGTTAATAATCCTTTTCCTGATCCTGTATACAGAAATTTGTCTCCCATCTCAGCGATTCTGAGATGCTAGATTACAATCCCAAATGAGTGAAGAATGTCTCCCCACCCCCACCAGGGACCACTCTAACTACAGCAAATTCAAAGAAAATACTTCAGGCACTAGATCCTGGCTTTATCCAACTTCAGGAGGCTGAGGCCAGCCCACCAACCAAAACAGGGCACACTAGTAATGGCTTTTGCAGGAAGCAGCAAGACACAGGGCCTCAACTCGCACAAAGACAGAGCACAAATGCACAGAAAATCATCACCAAAGGGATCAGGAAATATTCAGATACATTTTACAGATGTCTTAAAACTCTCAGGTGGAAATGAAAGATTGAAGATTATAAATGTCTTAAAATTCTCACGTGGAAAAATGAGATTAAGAGATTGTAGCCTTACATTTGTAATTTTTAAAAATAGTGATTTTATATTTTTTCCTTCTTTGTATGAAATTATTCTTCTGACTTTGCACATGGGTACAAGAATTTAAAAAGACAACATATTAATATTTGAGCAGCGTCTGCCTGAAGCTGGGTGGTTTGCTCGTGATTGTTTTTTATTCACTTTATTTTATATTTTTACAATATATACTGGTAGAAAGTGAAAGAAAGGCACACTGTAGGCCTCTTAGAGATGAAACAGCAAAATCTGAGTTTTATACTTGGTTTTCAAACTATCGAAGAACATCCTATGAGACCTCTTAGGTCTTAACTGGATTAAAATGAATATATTTGTGCTCTGGCTCTTTTCAGCTAACTCATGTGCATGTGAATTGAGAGTGTGCGAGGGAACGGTGAGAGCAAGTGTATGTGACACTGGGGGAGGCTGCGGGCTCGGGCTGAGGGTGACTGTGTGAAGGAGCATGCAGGATGGTGTGGGCTGCCTCCAAAGAGGGAGAGAAATGAAAATTAGCAGGCCTTGGGCTCTGGTGCGTTTTGTCTTGACGGGAGCCAGAAGAGAAGCTTAGTTAGGAGACGAGGAGGGAGGAGAAGGGTGGGGGAAAAGAGAGGGTGGAGAAGGGGGTGTGGCGTGTGTGTGTGTGTGTGTGTGTGTGTGTGTGTGTGTGTGTGTGTGTGTAAGCGCTGAGGTTTCAGTTATGCTGAGCTCTGGGTTTTTGTTTTGTCGGTTCCTAGCCTAAACAGACTGGAATTTCAGGTTCAGGTTGGAGTGCATGCATGCCAAGGGATGGTCGTTCGAGTTTCTTTTTCTGGCCCTTCACCATGGTTGCTGCTCCGAATGTTACTGCTGCTACAGGGGGGGTGTTGGGGGATGGGGGTCTGTCTGCAGCTGCCCCTCTCACACTTGAATAAAAGAACTTTTTTTTCAGGGGTAGGGGAGCTGTGAATACCTTTCCCAATGAGATGAGGCATATTGAAAACTATATTAAATTACCCTGATTAACAATTTAGCCACGAACAGGGGAGCTTTGGGAGATCTCTATAGGCAGGACTGGGGGCTATTCATGCCAGCAGCTAAGAGGTCGAAAGGTTTCTGAAGTTCACAGGCTCAGAGCCTTTGTTATGCTAACAGACAATCTCAAATCAGCTGCCTAGTGGAGTGTGAAATATAAATGATTCCTTGAGAACTTCCAATAAGTTGTCACTCTTGCTCTCCAAATACCAGGACAGGCTGCTAATTTCTAGCAGTCCCTTTTGCAACATCGCTAGCCCTAAATCAATGCCTTTGTAGTTCAAATATTCTTTTCAAGGGAGCTGTCCTATCATCATAGCCCAAATGCATCTTGGTTTTGACTATTAAATGAAAATCAGGGCTCAGCAGTGCTTGACTTTTCCAAGCGGCCCGATGTTTGGGAAGGGTAGTGGCAGCTCTCCTGCACAAGTTAGCACCCACTGCAGGAGGGCCAGGGCATTAATAGCAGCCAAGACCCCAGGAGTTACCCCAGCTCGAATCCCCACTCTCTATCAGGAACAATGCTCCGGGAGAGATTTACGTGGCTTCCCTCAGGCTGGACTACCTTCTTCTTACAACCACACCAACGTTTCTCTGATTTATGAACCCTAGAGTGTTCAAGAGGACAGCCAGCTGACCTGCCAGCATCTGACTGGTCACTTGAAAGCATCAACTTTGGAGAGGGATGTATTCGTTCATCAGGGCAGGAGAGGCCAAGGGGAAGAGGGCAAGGTGTGTGTCCAGGCCATGCCCCTAGTATCGGATGCCTGTGGACATTATTTTATCATTTGCCCATAAGAAGGATATAAACATGGCTTATGATCTTGGGTATGACCTTTGAGCATGTCCAGATGGATAGAGAAAAGGTCCAGGCTCTCGGAGTCTGAATTACAAAGCTTTTTAAATAAGGAAAACCACTCCCCATCCTAAACCCCAGACAAGTTGGGGGGAGTGAGACTAAGAATCTATCTGGGAGAGTGTGCACAAATCAAACATTCTAGTAAGAAAGGACAAAGCTAATTTATGTGAATAAGAAAACACAAAAAAGAGAGGACAGAGACCAAAGGAAATTAGAAATCCATCTGTATCAGTCTTCACAAAGGAAGGGCTAAAACCTTTACAGGAATAACTTGGGTCCTAAAAATTTTGATATTTCTGATTCCATGTCCTCAACTTCTTTACTGAAATACAAAAAAGTCCATGATATCACAGAAGTCTCTGCTTTTTCCAAACAGAGCAGGTTTGATTTCTGGCAAGGAATGGAAAAAAAAAAAATCAAATGGACTGTATTTCTTGCTATATTCTTAGAGTAAATTTATAAGCGTATAAATACATAGAAGCAATGTATTTTAATACACCCTTAAGTAACTTTATAAAGCTTGATGATACAGCTATACAGAAAAACAAGGGCCTCGATTACCTTTCGTCTTCTTCCTCTCACTACAATGATTTACAAGTATTACTAACCACAATGATTTTAAAATATTACCTCAGAAATGGCTGGGGAGTTCATTTTGATTGGTATAGAAACTGATTTAAGTAAATACTTTTTTCTGCCTTAGGTATACTAAGACTTACAACTATATATTAAAAAATTAATTATAAATAAGAATGGTGGTATAATGTGCACCAGTTTTGAAATCATCTAGCTTACATGTTTAAATCTTGTTTTTTCTTAAAGCCAGGATACAACGTACAATGGTAGAGGACTCTGGGATTCAACTCAGAGAATTTAGCCGTCAGAACAGGAGAGCGTTTAGGATTCAGATCCTTATTTGTTTCAGATCCTTATTTGTTTCGCCCAGTAAAACAATCTGCAAGTCGTATTGACTAGAAAAATTAACTCAGATTACTGACACAAAAGGAGTAAAAGTTTGTGGTTTCTTCTGTCAAATACCAGAGTTAGACAATAGTTCGTTATTGATCCACTCACACCCTTTTCGGAGGGACTTAGGATCGTGGTTACCCTTATTTCAGAGATAGCAGAATGGTTGGCTTCAGATGCACATCTCATTAGACAAATATGAAGGCAACACTGATAGCTAAAAGTTCAACGGATGCGACACAACTTGCTTAAATTTAACTCTTCACCCCCTTTCCTTTTTAAAACATTTAATTAATGTCAAACCGTAAGTATCTGCATGTTATTGACACATGCTGGACGTTCAAAGGAGAAACACCTTCCCCGTGCTTCCCAGTACTTATTTTACCACTTCCAAGTGTCCTCTCTCTTTCTCGTCTTTAACACATCAAAACAGGGAAGAAAGCGCTTTTGTGTTATAACTACAGAGAAAACATTGGAGAATGTGTCAATGCTGTGAATACCAGCACCAGTTTGGGGGCTGGTTTGTTATTCCCCCTGCCGGGGTATTTCTTTTCCCTTTGCTTTTGAGTCTTTAAACTCTGGCCACTTTGAGAAAAGCAATGGTTGAAATGAAAAGTTAGGACAAATTGCGTGAAACCTGTGTGTTGCCAGAATATGAACATGATGAAAGCGATGTTGGGACATTACAGAGCCGGAGCAGCTCTCCACACACACACAGAAAATTAAAATAAAATAAAAAATAAAAGCTGGTCTTTTAAATTCATCCTTAACTACTTCAGATCTAAGAGAAAGGGAATTCGTGTTTAAAAAAACAAGTTTCTAGGGTTGTCATTGCTGCATAGTGAGGGTGTTTGTGTATGTGCATGTGAGTGTTTGTGTAGGGAGAAAAGAATGGGGAGGAGAAGGGCAGATAACTTTACTGACATATTAATTCTTTAGATAGCAGTAAATGAATGGTCCAAATAGACATTTGTTTCACTTAATAGGTTTTGTACAGGTCTCTTAAAAGCTGTGGCATATGTTTCATTTATATGTATATTTATTTAGAAGGATAGAGAATAATAGGTTTAGTTTGTCTATAGTCGCAGTTATTATTTAAAGTCCAAAGAGGTTACAACTTTTTTCTACTCCAAACACTGATACAAAGGTCCCTTGTACATGCCTCCTGCATTATGTTGAAGGCCAATTAAAAATGAAGATAATATTCTAACTATCGAGCCTTGGGATGAGGAAGAAGGAGGCTAAAAGGCAAAATGACTCCAAGATGGCTGCCTCTGCCTTCTTCCCCTCCCCGCTGCCTGTTTTCCACATAGAAATTCATGTAATATTTTGTTTACAAATCACACTGTAGGTCATCTGTGAATGAGGCAGTCTCTGAGGCACCAGCATCCACCTAGAATACCCTCATGATGCCGTCGAGGTATGGAGAGAGATTAAAATGCAAACATTCAAATGTATTTAGATGTGTACATAGTGATTGGACTCACACACATACACACTTGAATGTGTGAACAACACACACGGCTGCAAAAGGAATAAAAGGCTGAAATCCTTCTTAATTCTTAGGACAGAAGGGCAAAGGAGGACGCCAGGCCGCCACCTTCCTCCCTCAAAGGTCCAAAAATGCACTGTTCATGGTCTGGATTCGATTTTTAAAAAAAGATATATCTTACTGATGACTCTCTCATTAGGCAGACTTCTGAAGTCTGGGGAGACAAGATTTCCATAAATTATCTCTCTAACTCATCTCATGATGGTGCAAAATGCAAAGCTAAAATTGTTGTTTATTTTTAAAATTTTTTTGCATTAAAAAAAAAAAGTGTACCACGCTCACCAGCTTCCTGACTGACATGTTAAAGGATTAAGAGCACTAGTAATTACTGCTATTAATTATAATAAATATACTCAATCATAAAATCCCACCCATAAAGCTAAACTAAAAATAATGTCAAGAATAAATAAAAGTATATTTGGGGTTTTCTAACAGATTTATAGCGGGTTACTGTGTAGACTGAAGTGCACTAGGCATAGAACAAAGCAAGTGGTTTAGTTCCTATAGGAAATATATTAAAAAGAAAAAAACCCACAACCCTTTATCTAAAAGCCATCAGGGACAAGTACTCAATACGAGTTAACAAGCAGGAACTGATAAGATAACATTTATAGGAGGTCAGAAGTCAAATGCCAGTCAAAGGCTTTTAACCTCTTGGGTCATAAACAGGAAGAGTTAAAAGCAAGAGGTAGTTATTTATCAGATTTTAAGGGTACCTTATCATTGCCAGAGAATCACTGATGATGAAACTAATTAGGATTTATAGAAAAAGAACTTTGTAGCTCTTCAAAGAAAATTAACCTACCATAATTCTTCAGTTGGTAGGGAGAAAAACAAACAAACAAAAGAATCCCTTCTTTTTTGGGGGAAAATAAATCTAGCAATTTAAACAGATTTAGTAACAAAATCTCTCTCAGAAACAATAATTTGTAGCTAATGTACATATTGATTAATATATGGTGAATAATATACCTTATAAATTCTGTATTAACAATCTAACCACAAAAATAAGCATTGCATAATTTCCAAGTTTTGATCTTTTTCTTTTACTTCCCTTTCAGACCTCCTAAATTAGACAGAATATAACTCCGATATCACAATCCTTCTTGTCTCAGAATGCCATCATTTATAAATTGAAAAAAATATGTATTCTAATAGCAATTATTTTAAAACATCAAAACTACTTGATTAAATTTTTATCTTAATCTATTCCAGAGAAACAGATGTCTCTTTATTTGCTGTCAGAATATTTTCCTTTGTTTTGATTTTTGTCCTTTTTTGTCTTTTCTTAGGCTTATATTCCAAACTCCCAAACAGTTCCTGGTCCTAGAGTCCATGCTGGCTTATATTTTCAAAGCATACCACCCCCCCTTTTTTTCTCTATTGCAATAAAAGAAAGCAGATCTAGATATTTCTTTCTAGAGAGAGATAGAGGGATTGTTGTTAGGCCTGCTAAGGCCCACTGTTTCTTTAAACAGAGTCCACAATACACTAGGCGAACATTGTGGATTTAAAATGCTTTTAAATATTTATCAGAAGTATTTTATCATCATATTCAAATGACACCTGGAGTGCACTCACCTTTATTGACAATCTCTGTTCTGAAAGTCCATTTGCTTCCTTAAAGCCCCCCAAGCAGAACAAGGACTACCCGTTTTCATTCAGTTAATGTTTAGTAAAAAACCAAGCAACCTTAATCAGCATGCTGATTGCATCGTCAACTAACAAATAATTTACTACTCTGAGCATTGCATTCCATTAAAAGCTCATTAAATTTTCTGTTCTCCAATGGGAGGTTTAGCTTTTGAACTGCATGCTTTTGCTTCGAATGATCATTCATTCAATTTTTGCAAAATGTTGTGTTTTTTTTTCCCTAAAGTATAGGTGAGCATTTCAATACCTATAGACTGCAGACCCATGGAAACACAGCCCAAGGCTTGAGTATGTTCCATTTGATTTACAAACTCTGTTTCATAAAAATTCAACATAATCTCTTGCACTTTTAGGAAATCCTGAAATCAGTGGGTGTATCTGTGGTGATGTGTGACCCAAACATAGCCCCAGAAATATTAATACAGAATATAAAATATCAAATCCCTTTTAGAAGCCTAAATTTTCCATTTCTACGTATTATAGTTATTGCTATTTTTATTATTTTTATCCTTATAAATATCTGTTTTCTACTAATTCAAAAAGGAGTATGACACCACAAAGCCCTTACCGTATTTGATGCCAAACTTAATACCTCGGGTGTGTGTATGGGGGGGGCGCGGGGTGGGGGCTAAGAAATCCACATTTTCTGGGGTTTACCCATTTTTTACAAACTCAGAATCCCCTGCATTATTTTCATGCCCAGACTCGTCTAGGAAAGAGTATATTTATTATTTTTAATTTAGGGAAATGTAGGAAAATCTCCAGCCCCCAAATTAACATTGCATCTTTGGATTGCTAATTGTGCTCATTGCAAATTTGGGTCATCTTGCATGAGTGACTCTAATGTAGGGCTGAGATTGCCATGCAGCGCAGTGGATTCCTGATTCCCCGCGCTAATCCTGAACTCGGTGATTGTGTCAGGTGCAGTTCTGTATGCTCTAGCAGCTGGCTCATCCTCATCAATGCAAATAAGGCAACTCCTACAATCAGAGCCTTGCGAGTGTGAAGCCTGATTGCTGAGGGCAGGCTAAAGCACTACACAGACTCTCACTTTCAAATCACGCTAAGTGACAAGACAACTGCAATGTCCCTCCAGTTCAAAATCAACCTTTTGAAAACAAAACAGGGAGAAGAGGGTGGCTACAAAGAAGAGGAAAACCCCAGTGTCTGCGAAATGGACTTGTTTAGATGGGCTTTATTTAGGTACACAGATAACGTAAAGTGCATTTCAACAAATAATTCTTTAACGCCTGTTCAAGATACTTTGTTTTAAGGACTGCAGGGGATGCAAAGGTGAGGGAGACACAGTCCCTTCCTATGAGGAACCCTACTATTTGACTGCAGAAAATTGTAAAAATTAAGATAATAACAGAATTATTATTAAGGCAAAGTCACCAAAATCTTAAATGAAAAACCACAGAGCATATTTTTACAGAACTGCTTAGAGATGGTATTATGGCATAGATGTTAAGAGCAAGATGTTGGAAGCTTAGGGTTCAAATCCCAGCTTTGTCACTTACTTGCTCAAGTTATTTCACCTTTCTACAACCTTCATGTCATCCTCTGCAGAATGGCGGTGACACAAGCACCTTGTGGAGATTTTAGAAGAAGGAACTGAGATGATGTATGCAGCACACGTGCCACAGTGCTTGGCACATAGTAAGTGCTCAGTAATGTCAGCTGTGATTATTCCTATTTCCTCCTTAATGTACAAAGAAGGGGGGAGGAGGGGATCCAGAAATAGCAATGTGCCACAGTTTGAAAGGCATTTATTTGATCTGGCTCTAAATTCCCATTTTACATGTAGCACTTACCCTGTGGAAGTGAAAATACTGTGAACGTGAAAAAGCCCTGCACCTCTCCGTGGTGTCTGGACAACCCTGGCAACTCGGAACATGAAGGAGAGAAAAAGAAATCCCTGTGCTTTTCCTTTTCTTCTTTTCCAAACGCGTGTGCAGACTTCCCCTGCATTTCAGCCCCACCCTCTTTATTTTACTGCCTAATCTATAAAGGAGGATAAAAAGCAACATGCTGCTTTGGCATAGAGCAGATTCTGGGTGAGGACCTGTAGGTAGAGTTTAATGAACACAATTTTCTAGCACTGTGAGTGCATATTTTTAGCTACATGCTGGGCTCCAGTGTTGGCTCTTGCGACAGATGAACAGACCCTTTGCTCAGACTTGGGTGTTGCTCCAAGAAGAACCTTTTTCAGAAAGTAGTCGGGAAAAAAATGTCTTCTCTTTCCCTCACTCCTAATTTGCAGTCTGTAGATTTGGATTCCAGGTAACTGGTTCCAGTAAGTGGCACGGTGACATGGAGATACACCACTGTGGGAAGCAAAGGTACCTCTGGGCCAGGGTGGATCTGCTTTCTCGCTAAAGGATGGCTGGTGCTGAAGTGTGCATCACCAGGCATGTTCGCCCTTGGAGAGCAGGCCAGAGGTAGTTAACCTTCCTGGGGGAGGCTTGGCCTAGACAACATCATAGACACCATATCCCCCCTGGAGTTACCAAACAATAAAACTGCTTCCTTTGCCAAACACAAAGAATGGTCTGGAGTTGGATATTAGCAAACAGCAAACCACATAAAGAAGAAAGGGCATGAGGGAGGGAGAAGGAAGAAAAGGAGAATAGGAAGGAAAGAAGGAAAATTACATGAAGATAAAGCATAAAATAAGATCTCTTTTCTGCTTTAGTTTGCCAGGGAGAGGGCAACCATCCAGGCTTGTCGTGATTTTAGCCAGTGCCATGGTGGGGTTGGGGGAGGTGGAAAAGAAGGGGTTTTGATGTGATGCCAAGCAGGGCAGGGATGAGGCACCGGGTCTTGTGGAAATAGCTGAGACTTTAAGACCTTGGCATTGGGAGAGTGTGATCAAGATGGTGAAGTGATTTGATCTCTTACATTCCTGCTCAGGACCCTCTCCTCCTCTTTCTAATAGGATTAACAGATATTTTCCTAAGCAGAAATCAAAATGTGTCAAATCATCTGAGACAGTCAATTTGTTCACAATGCCCACATTCTTGCAGTACGGATGCAGCACTGTTCAAAAACAGTTTCATTTCAAGAGATACAATGCAGCGGAGAGGTAAACATTTATCTTCATAATCTTACACTCCTTTCAGACTGCTTAATTTTTCCCGGTGATTTTCCCCTCCTCTTTCACTCCACCCCCAAGCTCAGCTTCAAAACATTTTGTACAAAAAAGACGTGACTTCCCCAGAGGATTCGGGTCTCAATGATCCTGATGATGCAACGTGTGCTCTCCATTATTCCTGCGAGCTCCCTGAATATGTTCCTGCATCCTGCCTCACAGCTTCTATGTTTGCATCATTTACAAATCCTCCTCGAACACCTGCGAAGGTTACCTCCACCTCTCCCTCCCTCCTCATCCCAAGTTCTCAGGACTGCTTTGCACCCCACTCCACCCCCACTCTTTTTTCTTTTATTGTTATTATTCCTATTAGCCTTCTCTCCACCAGCACAGCCCTCTGCGGCTTCTCCTTAGGGAGGCATTAAGTTGCCTTCCTTTGTGCTACCTTAAAACTGCTTGTCCTCCTCCGGTTCCCTTTGAACGCAAGGACCAGTGTCACCTTTGGAACAATGAATGAAAGTAGTTAGAGCGGGCTTCCAACTTCACATTCCTGCAGCTCTCTTGTATTTTCATTCCCCCCTCCTCCTTCCTTCTCAGTGAGACCCCATAAGATAGCAGCAATTAGAAGCTCTGAAATGAATAGAAACAATAGCTACTGGTATGTCTTATTCTTGAGATCTGAATAGTAGACATTTAGCATGCAGAATAAAGTCTCATTTCCCCCCCCCTTTTTCTTTTTTACCATTTGTATTTTCAGTGTATATGTGTAGTTTATTTTTCAGTGGATTGTTGACAGTGTTTTCTGTAATTATGTGTTTTCCGTTGATGTATTTTAGGTGTCTACTTAACTATAATGCTCTATGTGGTCATGGTGTCAAAATATAATGAATTGGTCCATTCTACCTAGAAAGCCCTCTCCACCATTTTCCCCTCCCACCTGTTAAAATACTACCCATTCTGCAGGATCCAGCTCACAGTCAAATCTCCCCTGGGCAATTGTCCCAAATCCTCCCGGGAGAATTCTTCTCCCTCCCTCCTGGCTCCCATTGAGAGTATTGATGCCTCCACTCTGATTGGAGTCTACTTTGAAATCCAGCTATTGTTGATATATGTTTACACAACTAGATTATGAGGCGGAGGACAAAGAACTTATGTCCTCCTTTCTGGACCCTCTGCCATTCCAAGGAGGGTGCCTGGCACAGCAGAAGGGCTCTGTTACCTGAGGATGAAGTGTGGATGACTGCCTGGGCTTTGAGCCTGAGAAAAGCCCACCAATTCCAGTTTGGGGTCCCTCTCGATCAGGGGAACATCAGACCACTTCTGGCCCACTTCTCCCACCCCATTTCCACTTACACTTGACAGTGATTTTGAGACTTTTTCCTATATTAGAATTTTTAATATTTTTTCATCTAAATGCTCATCTTTAGTAAATATATAACTAGATGGATTGTGAAGTGAGGGAATTAAAAAGTGCTATCTTATATCTGAATGAATAAATCATTTATATTAGCTCTTCTGTTTCTAGGCTGGTCTGGAATTGGCAACAAATACCAGGACATCAGTACTCTTTGACATGGTGTATTCATTAATTTATTATTTTTTTAGTGCTCTGACAAATTGTTTACTGTGAGCCAAATGTCAATTAGCATTGGCCTGAAAAAGGAGTTACTGTGCTACACGTGTTTGTATTTAGTTTTCGAGTCATCCTGATTATTTTGGCTTTTATTTGCACAACATATTTATCTTCAGAGACTCACCAACAGCACCACACACACACACACACACACACACACACACACAATACTACTTAAAATTTTAACATTTTCTTAAAACCATACCTTGTTGGCAACCCTATCATTTTAGTACTGATTTTTTTTCTCCTGATTAGGCAAATGCCACTTTAGCCTTAGTTAATGTAAAACAGGAAGGTGTTAATCTCATTTTCAACATGTCAGCTCTTCCAGGTAGGGTATTAATACGCAAGATCCCCTGCTGGCAGACTCAAGAGAATCTTTCTGGCTGTGAAGTGAAGTCCAAACCTGGTAATTTTTGCTTTCCTTTCTTGTATGTGCTTAGGTCTGCTTCATTCACTGAAAAAGATATATCAGTAGCTAAATGCATATAAAGAAGCAAAGAGATGTTTGCAAACTATTGACTGAACTCTATACTCAGACACTATGGTAGGTTGGCTTTAAAATATTCACACACTATAAACATTTGGGTATGTTCGATGATAAATAGCAAGCCGTATTTAAAAGACCCTCTGAGATCTATAATTTTGCATCAGAGGACTCCAGCCCAATGTCACCATTTACTTAATTTAATTTGCACTCTTTAAAACAATAATTGTAAAGAATTAAACAAGGAAAAGCATGGACCATGTTGTAGGAGGTATTACAGAATTCCATGTCCCACAAGAAAAAGGTATTGAAGTTATGTAGGAATCAAACTTTTTATTTATTTACTCTTTGGTCAGGATGTAGATATGAAAGAAAACAGGTTTTCGTGGTATTGAATTGGTATAGACAGTGTTAAGAAAATTTGTTTCCCCCAGAAATTATTAGGCGTTTGGGGGATTTGTCCTACTTACTCTATTCCTACAAACACTAAAGGGAGTTTTTAAAGGACAGCTTCAAAAGAGGTCAGAGACAGCAAAAAAAAAAAAAAGAAAAGAAATCAATAACTACAGTGAGTATAAAAGAATATTAAAATTAAGCTTTCTTCTTTGTAAATATGATTAATAGGTTTTTCAAGAAAATGTCACATGCTTCCAACTCAAAGAAGAATTAGAATTGGCATTTTAGTCTCACATGGGAATGGGATTTTATGTGGTTTTTAAAAATCATAGATAAATAGATTATAGATGTTGATGAACTATTAGTTTATTTGAGCTAAGAATATGAGAGAAGCAGAAGGACTAAAACCAGATGATGCCATAGGCAAAAAAAAAGATCATTTTACAGGGGTGGGCAAGTAAAAGAATAGTGGCTGTGAATGAAAAGGCAGGGGACCCTGGAAGCGCACAACCAGCAAGGCTCCTAGTGAGTTAAAGAGAGATTTGAGGGGGGAAATAGTGATAATGACACTTAAAGAGGTTAACTTTTGCACCATGTCCTCCAACTTGCTAGTCACAGGTTCTTGTTTCGTGGCTGGGACAAGTATTATTGTGCCCACTTTCCAGATGAAGAAACAAGTGCAGAGAGACAGACTCCTCCAAGTCTTGCAGAGTTATGTGCAAGCCCCAGCACTGTGATTCTTCCCCCTCCTCCTCCTTTTTTTTTTTTTCTTAGTTTGAGATGGGGGCTTGAAAACTCTGGAAGGAAGGGAAGAAAGATGAACCAAAAAGATGTGAAATAAGGACGGGAGCATCACAGAGGAATTAGGAGTGGTCAAATGTATCCAGAAAAATACGGCAGAGAAAAAGTGAGATGATAAGATTCTTTTCTTTTATTCTTGTCCAAGTTAATAACATGCACAGTGCCTGTTTTTATTCATTTCCTGTCTGTATATATTTTCTCACATACCATTCTATAGTTATCTAATTCATTTTCTTGCCCACTGGGTCAATACTTTACCGGTTTCTTTTTGTAATAGCTTTTTATACTCCTTGCCAGTGAAGGTGTACCCCCAGAAGAAGAGGATGACAAAAGGAAGGGGAAGGTGGGCAAGAGAGACCTGGTAAACAGGATCACTGTTAGAACTACATCTCCATTGTTCCATTTCCCCAGTGGTCCCCTTCTCCTTCTGGAAATGTAACACAGTTATAACCTGTATAATTTGTATCATTGTTGACATTTTGATTTTGTTTGAAAACAATTTAGTACAACTTTCACTGAAGATCTTAAGCCTCACAGGTTAGCAGGCTTGGGGTAAGATGTGGAAATAGTGGGAGAAAATAACTCATCAAAGCAATTAAATGACTTGCATGGGATCACACAACTGGCTGAGTCTGAAATAGAAACTTGGATTTTTATTCTAGGCTCTGCATCCTATACATTGCTTCCCAAATTCAATTGTCAATGCTAAGGGCTACAGAGGATTGCTTTGGAATTCCCTGCTCATGGGCTTATTCTTCTAGTAGGGTATGTCCCAAACAGTTCTAGAAGGAAAATTTTAAAACATCTTTTGGAGGGAGAGAAATTCGGAGTCAAAAAACCCCAGATCCCAAAACAAACAACCCTACCATCTGTTTGTTATTATGCAATAACAGAGACGAGGCTCAAGCAAATCTTTAGCTATAAGTAGTGAAGAAAAGACAAAAGCAAAAAACATTGGCCTTATTTTTCTGTCTGTCAAAATAAGCAAGGAAATAGACAGTCGAAGAAAAACATGGGCACTAAAATGATTTCCTTACTCAAAGCTGCCATCTCCTAATATTTTCCCAGTCAACAAATACTGAGTACTCATTTTCTGTTAGGCAGCGTGGTAGAGTTCTGTGAGGGAAAAAAACAGACATAATCCCCGCCCTATTGAATAAACTAATTTGGGTAGTTGTTCTACTTTCAAAATATAAGCAATTTACTTATCAGCCATTCATATTTCAGTATGAATTACTTTAGATGAATAATTAGTTTTCTTGATTCTTTGTTCTAGGAGGATGTTAATTAGCAGTATGTCAGTTTTATTGTTTATGGGGAGGATTCAGGGCAGTAAACAGAGGAAGAACAATAAAAAGTGGTAGATAATTTTAGACACTGGAGAAATTTGGGAGGGCATACCAGAATGTGATGCCACATTTGTGGATACCTTAGGTTCTGGATATCTAGAGGAAATTAGGTAGGAAGGTGACCAAGGAAGACTTTGTCTCCTAAGGATTTTGGTAGCAATTTCTTGACCCAGGAATCTGTGAATTTATAAACTTTATTCGAGAACTCTGGATTTTATCAACATTGAGTGATATATGCAAAATATCACCTTTTGGTCATCTTTCATGGGTGGTAGTTCTACACTCAGAAAGATTAAAAGAAAACAAAACAAAAAAGATACTTGCATGCTCTTATACAGACTATATCAAAAGCCCAATAATTGATACTTAAGGTAGGTTTAGAGCATTTTCTTGACATTTTCCACCAAAGTATCCCTTAAGTGGTAGTAGAGGTAGAAGTTTCAGGTGGCAAAACTACATCAACAGAATTAAACTAGTGATGGAAGGGAATGGGAGGACTGTTGAGGATAACCCAAAGCAGCAAGTTTGAAATGTCTTTAAAATATTGTGGTCGTGGGCTTCCCTGGTGGCGCAGTGGTTGAGAGTCCGCCTGCCGATGCAGGGGACACGGGTTTGTGCCCTGGTCCGGGAAGATCTCATATGCTGCGGAGCAGCTGGGCCCGTGAGCTATGGCCGCTGGGCCTGCGCGTCCAGAGCCTGTGCTCCGCAATGGGAGAGGCCACAGCAGTGAGAGGCCCGCGTACCACCACCACCACCACCACCACAACAACAAATTTTGTGGTCGTTTTCCTAAATAATTTAAGAAATTGTTGAATACTACCCTATAATACGTCCATGTTTATTTTACAAGACAACAGTGCTTTAAATTACATACCAGTTATTAGTAAAACTGACTCTCTGGGAAGAAATGTTTTGATGACTGTGTGGGTTTCAGTCTGCCTGCACACGCCTACAGGCACATGGGTATGTCTAGAGGGGTTCGCTGAGGAAGACACTAAATGCGAGGTTTCAGTTGTCTGAGCAGTCACAATGCCATGATTTAGTTTAATTAGGTGCACTTTGAATTTTCTTGTAAGGGTGATTACCTGTCTCAGGATTCCCAAAAGGATTTTCCATGATCTACGACTGACTGCCAGCAATATGGCCTCAGATGGGTGGAAAAGACGGGGCCCAGCTTTCCAGGTCAAAAAAACAGCATGATACACTGGGCAGGTGTGGAAATGAGTCTGAGTGAAGCATCCTTGCCAGCCAGTTCCCTTAGGAGCTATTGACAGAGTTTTGCCATCCAAAACGTCTTCCTCTTCTACCAGACAAAACTGGCTGGGTGTGAGACAGCAGGGAGCACAGAGAATCTGAGCCACCTCTGCCATTAATTAAGTTCCTCATCCCATCGATATTTATTAAGTATATGGCAGACATTGTTTAAGACTCAGGGGATAAAACAGTGAAGACAGACAAAGTCATGGTAGTAGGCAGAATACTGGCCCCCAAAGATGTCCCCGCCATACTTTCCCAGAACCTGTGACGATGTTACCTTACATGGCAAAATGGACTTTGCAGGTTGATTAAAGGTACAGATCTACAGATGGGAGACTCAGCCAGATTATCCAGGTGGGTCTAATCTACTCACAAGTCCTTAAAAAACCCGAGAACCTTTCCAGGCTGTGAGTTAGATGAGACAGAAGAAGAAAGATTCAAAATGTACGAGGGACTCAACTGCTGTTGTTGGCTTTGAAGATGAAGGAAGAGGCCGTGAGCCAGTGAATGCAGATGGCTTCTAGAAGCTGGAAGAGGCAAAAAAATGGACTATCCCTCAGAGCCTCCAGAAAGGAATACAGCCCTGCTGACGCCTTGATTTTAACGCAATGAGATCTGTCAGATTTCTGATCTCCAGAATGAGGAGATAATACATTTTGTGTTGTTTTAAGCCAGTAAATCTATGGAAATTTGTCATAGCAGCAATACGAAACTAATATAATCCCTATCCTCTTTGTGCTTGTATTTTAGTAATACAACAAAATAAACACAATATAATACAATAAAAATATGCAAAACGTCGTTTAGATAGTCTAATAAGGCTGTGATGGAAATGAAGTAATATGGTAGAGACTGTAATGGACATGACTAGAAGCTTTTCAATGCTTCGGTGCTTTGAGAATGCGTCACTGTATAAGTGTTGGTGTTAGGTAAAGACTAGCTTCCCACATAAGAGTTGTTTAATCTGTCTCCTTTGCATCTAAACTAGAGCACAGGCGTACGACTTGGGTTCCATTAATTAGATACTCCCAGGCTGGAATTTGATCAGGTGCTGTGATGCAAAAAAGGACAGTTTGGGAAATTTTTCATCTCACCTCTCCATCTTTCCCCTTCCCCTCCCCCTCCCCCCCTCCCCCCCTATTCCACAGTAGTAGCTGAGGCTACAAGGTAATACATGGCATAAAAGAGCCAACTTGTCCTTAGCAGCTAGAGTTATTCCTTTATGAAATCAGTTCTGCAACATAGTTTTGGGCGCTAGTATAGGCGAGGAAGAATTTTCCTTTACCCTTCTAGATTCTTTTGGCTGGTCTATTAATTAAATTGACTTAAGGTTGACAGGAGAAAAACAAATTTAATTACATATGTATGGGAGCCCTGCAAAGACAATGAGAGGCTCCCTGACAGCCAGGCAATTGAGGCTTATATGCCATTCTGAGCCAAGAAGGAGGTCTAGGGCTTCAAAGGGAAGGAAGACAATTCACAGGAAGATGGGAAGAGCAAATGTTTGGTACGCAAACGTTTGCCATGCCATGCAGAGACAATGGGATGGGACTCAGAGGACTTTGGAAAAATAGGCCCTCTGGGGTTCCCAGCTTACCATTCCTTGCTCATAAGTTTTTGTAGTTAGCTCTGGTGATAGTTATCTTCCTGGACCTGACCCCCTACCTAAATTCTTTTAGGCAGTTAACGGGGAGGTAAAAAAAAAAATTTCTTCCTGCGTCATTTGGGCTCAAAGTAATCCATATTCCAAAGTGGCACATTTGGGGAAGGCTTGTTCTAAACCTCTTCACTAGTCTGGAAACTTACCTCAAGCCTAGCTCTCCAACCCTTTCAACAATTCAGTAAGCCACAAAATATCCTTTTATTAAACTCCTTTTCTGCTTAACCAACCGGTGTCACCTTTGATTGCTTGCAACTGTAGGCCCTGAAGGAAATAGAGAGTAATCAGAAGAGACCAACTTGAGACATAGAGTCAGGGAGGTCTCTCTGCAAAGGTGATATTTGAACTGGAGCAGAAAGAATGTGAGGAAGCAAATAATATGAACAGCTGGGGGAAAGCTGGAGCTGAAGAAGGAAGTACAAAGGCCACTGTAAGGAACTGGGGTTCTGGAGAAAGCAAGACAAACAAGGCCCCAGCTTTGGTGGAATTTACCTCTGTTGGTAGTATTTAGACAGTTAAAGGTAGGCAAATAATGAGTAACATAATTTCAGAGAGTGATGTTATAAATAATATGAAACAGAGAGTTACAGGCTGCAGGCAAAGGACTATTTTGGATAGGGTGGGCAGGAAAGGCTTCTCTGAGGAGGTGATGTTACTCAGAGATATAGGCGATTTATAACTTAGAGAAAAATCCCTTGAGTACACTATTGGGACACTTTGCTTAGAGAAGTGAATTTCATAAGGGTTCTTAAAATAAAAACAAATATTGCAGGGCTGTCTTTGCCAAGGTTAGAGATGTTGAGAGAATCAAACAGATGCTGCCCCTAGAGACAAATTAAAAAAAAAACCTTATTGTCCACTTTACTTATTTATTTATTTTTGGCTGCTTTGGGTCTTCGTTTCTGCGCACGGGCTTTCTCAAGTTGTGGCGAACGGGGGCTACTCTTTGTTGCGGTGCATGGGCTTCTCATTGCGGTGGCTTCTCTTGTTGTGGAACACAGGCTCTAGGTGCGTGGGCTCCAGTAGTTGTGGCACACGGGCTTCAGTAGTTGTGGCTTGCGGTCTCTAGAGTGCGGGCTCAGTAGTTGTGGCGCACGGGCTTAGCTGCTCCGCGGCATGTGGGATCTTCCCGGACCAGGGCTCGAACCTATGTCCCCTGCATCGGCAGGCGGACTCTCAACCACTGCGCCACCAGGGAAGTCCCGACAAAGATTTTTAAATGTCAACTGATTTCATCTTTTTGCTGATGTTCTCAACCTTAAACGTGCCAAATATATGACTACATTTTTAGGGAGAAAATTCCTTACATTATGAACATTTTTCTCCAACTACAGATTGGCTTAACTTTTGTTTTGGATAGCTGCTTCATGAACAAATACTAAAAACAAAATACAAAAGACAATGTTGGTTCTTCACTTTGTCAGCAGCTCTTCTGGTTTGATGGACTAGACTGTCAACAGTGGAATAAAGGCAGCACTAACAGAAAGAAACCTCAGCTTCCAGCAATAGTGTTCCACATAATCTGTCTGCAGGTGGAAGATGCTAGTTTATGTGAGCATGAAAAATTAATTATCAATGAAAAGGCATTTACTTCTTTCACAGTCCATATATTTATTGACAAATAAATGTTCTTTGTCTCCCCAGAGGAAAGAATTATTCTCTAAAATTGTTTAATCAATTTACTGACATGAGTCAAAGCTTTGAGGGGAAAAAAAACAAATGTACTTTCTCAGATAGATCCCAGAAAGGATAAGGCAGGTGGATCTTTGGTATGTTTGTTTTTCAGTAGTGTAATTATCTGGAATATCTTTTCTCCACAAAACCGTAAAATGTTTCCAGCAAAATGTAAACAGACTTACTGGTAAATATGGCAAAGTGAATAAATAAATCTACTTTTACTTTTTTCCCAAACCCCAGAAATGGCAGTAAGAGACATTTTTAGGAAGCACAAACCAACAAGGACAGAGAGAACAGAAGAGCAGAACAAACAAACAAACAACCTAGAGCCTAGAAAGCAAGTGAATGAGTGGTAAAGAGAACTTAATGGACCTGAGAATACAGATCCTGAAGCCAACAAAGAGGAAACCCATGGACTCACTCAGTTTTACAGCAGAGATTAGCAGCACTAGATGCTTCTGGAATGGGATCGAAGGGGGATGGAGAGATGGGTAAAGTAGAAGGATCTGCTGAAAGTCTAAAAAGCAGCCAAATCCCTCAACCACAGCACCAATTCCCAGCACCTAGGCAACCATCACCCCCCTCTCTTCCCTCACCCAATGCCACAACCCTGTCAGAGGGCTGGAGATCTAGTCTCTGGGGAAGGTAAGACATAGGGTCTCTTGGCTGGGTGGGGGTTAAAGGGGAGGCTAGGATACAAAAGCAGGGAAAATAAATAGAAATATGCATGCTAAATGCTGAAAACCTTAACACTCTTTACCTACCCACCTTCCAGAATAGTAGGTGGCAGACTTTTACCCTCAGCCAGGATATTCGAAGATCTTTACCTGCACGGTCTGACCAGCTCAAAAGAAGTTTAAAGATACCAACTTTCTATGCCCCCCAACTAAACAGCCAAGCCAGATCACCCCAAAGTAAAACTGTTAGATTAGCCACTTCCTTACTTCCAGCTCAGCACCCCTACACACACACACAAATACACACAGATGCCTATGTCTTTATCATTGGAGAGAAATCTTTAATTTGAAAGATAAAGATACCAAAATAAAGCAACAGATAATAGCAACTTGGAGGAAACACATTCTCTACATGAAGAAGAAAACCCCCAAACAAAATAAAACATAAGTCACATCATTAATATCCTCAGAAGGGTAAAAAAGATATGTCAACCATGAAACAAGAATAAGATACTATAACAAATTAGAACATTAAAAGAACAAAACAAGGTATTGGAATTTTAAAATATATATATATATGTGTGATAATAGAAATTATAAGAACTGGAAGATTAAAATTTCTGAGGAAATTTCCCAGAGAGTAGAACAGAAAAACAGATGGAAAAAAGAGAGATGACTAGCCCAGGAGATCCAAAATCCAAATAAAATAAAGAACAGAAAAAACAAATAGGGATGGGTGAGGGAGGAGATGTGTTCATTTTCTGTTGCTGCATGACAAATTACCACCGACATAGCACCGTAAGACAATGTACATTTACTATCCCACAGTTTCCATGGGCCAGGAGTCTAGTACCCTTAGCTGCGGTCCTCTGCTCAGGGTTTCACAAGGCTGCAGTGAAGGAGTCAGCTAGGGCTGGGGACTTTTCAGAGGCTCAATGTCCTTTTCTAAAGCTCATGTGTTTCTTGGTAGAATTTATTTCTTTATAGCTCTAGAACTCATGGTAGCTTGCTTTTTCAAGGCCAGCAAGAAAGAGCAGCTTTTACCTCTAAGTCCTGTTTTAAAAGGCTTACCTACCAGGTCAGGCCCACCCAGGATAATCTCTCTTTTGATTAATTTAAGGTCAACTGATTAGTGATCTATACTACATTTGCAAAATCCCTTCACCTTTGCCATGTAACATTATATAATCATGGGGGTGCTATATTATTCTCTTTGCCATATTCTGTTGGTTAGAATCAAGTTAAAAGTCATATCTACACTCAGGGAAAGGATATTCTACAAGGGCATGTATACCATGGAGTGGGAATCATGGGGGCCAGCTTAGAATTCTGCCTACCACAGGAGAGGAGAGAATCACTAAAGATATAACACAAGACAGTTATTCAAGCTTGATACATGATTTTCCAGACTGAAAGAAATCACTGAATGCCAGCATAATGATGAAGATAGATCCATATCAGACTTTCAGAAAACAGTGAACCACAGGAAGATCTGATAAGCTTCTATTGGGGGGTATGTCACAAACAGAAGATCAGAGATGAAAATAGCATTGAATTTCTAAATAGAACTACTTCAACCTCAAAGGTAATGGAGGAATGCCTTCAAAATTATGAATCAAAATGATTTCTGCACTTGAATTCTATACTTAGAAAAACTATCAATTTAGGTTCAGGATACAATAAAGATATTTTCGACACATAAGATCTCAATAATTTCTGATGTACCTTTTCTCAGAAGAAGGCCTGAAAATTTACTCCATCAGAAAGGGGAGAAAATCAAGAAGGAGAATACAGGAGAATTAGCAGAGGTATAAGGCAAAGAGAATCCCAAGATCATGGTAAAGGAAGATCCCAAACAACCATAATGCAGGGTTGAGAAAGCAACACACTCAGAATGGGAAAGTCGGAGGCTTCAAGAAAGATTTCTTCTATAAAATGAAATTCAGAATGGGGAATGAATTTGATAGAATGTTTACTGCATCTTAATGTACTTGAGAGAAATTTAGACAATTGACAGAGTTTTGGCATGAATTGTGATAGATAAGTCAGAGAAAACTAAGAAAATAGCAACATAAAATGATTATCAAAAATTGTGCTGGAAAAAGAAAGAAATCCTGATTTACAACATGGCACAGCTATGAATAATGTTTACATAGTAATAACAATGTCAACCCAAACGTGGGGTATAAATATATATGGAGAATGAGAGAATGGGAAGGTCGTGCAGGTATTATAGGGGCATGAGGAGGGAAGTGAGCTAGATCTTCAACTTCCGTTGCAATAGACCTGTAGATAATACCTGAAACTGTGGAAACAAGAAGAGGCTATGCAGCATGCTATTTGGATTCATGGAGGTGAATATCAACAGACCAGCTCAAAATGGTGGAAGTATTTTGGAAAAAAGAAACTAGAACAGGGAGAGAGGGGGCAGGAGACTACCATTTCTCCACAACATAGCTTATAAATTTATTCTACATTTTAAACTGCATATAAGACTCTGATGAAAAATACAAAATAAGCACAAACAGAAATTATTAGACAAAGCAATTATCTGTATAACTGCTTTACTTACCATTCTAGATATACTGACTATTTAATTCCTTATATGTTCACTATAGGGTAATATTCATTTCGTTGTTGTGTTTTAAAATCAACTTTACCAGAACTTAAACATCAAATGAATTTTTTCTTTTAAAGCTTTTTCTTTAAGAAGTTAGACACTTGGTCCAAAGTTGTTGCAACTACCTGAAATATTTTTGGAAATGGTTTTAGAATTTCAAAGCCTGTGGCCAACTTCTTTAAATAACTTCAAATGTGTCAATTCATGGATTTAACGTTTCGAAAGAACCAGAAATCATTTGAAATCACATTAGATTTGAGTGGTCAAGCTAGCTCAAGCTATTCTGGGTAAAAACCAAGGTATGAAAATAAACTAATACAACTGATTTTTTTGATGGCTTATAAAGTAGCTGTAAAAGGGACTTTAAAAAGGAGAAGGATTCCAAAAGTATTTTGTCTTTGATGCATAATTATTATAATATGTGTATGAGGCTACATTTTTAGTAAGGTACTCTCATAAAGAAGTTAAAGATATTCTTCCTGAAGCACACAAACAAAAATCTCTATTAGAAACCTGCAGAAGTGATTTTAGGGGGAAAATGCCAAATGAGATAATATTGCTTAAATGTGGTAGATGTTCCCCTCTCTTCTAAATCCAAGTAAGACTGACCCACCCACTGAAGTTAGAAGAGAGCTTTATATAACTATAACTTATTTTCTTCTCTCTAGAGAAGAGATGTGACTAGAAGTAAACCCATGTCTTTGAGTGAACTTCTACCTGCTTCTAGGTAAGTTTTCTAAGACAAGTGGAACAATTGCTGTCTCATGAGCTCTGGTATTGCTGCATTGTTGAATCCAAGCCCTCCCTTCCTTTCTTCAATGTTAAGTGACATAGCTAATACGGTATCAAAGTCTTCCACTCTTTCTTGGAAATGCCTAACTGAACCTCACCAATGGAGGACCTCTGATACCCCATGGCTGATTTTGATCACATTCTCAATTGTGGGGACCTTGTGGGCATCCAGCTTTTTCTACTGAGTAAACTTTTCTAAGCTTAAGAGAATATTACCTGAGTGAACGAGGAGAGTGCCAGCTGTTCGCTAGTCTTCTTTCCTCTTGGGCCAAAAAAAAAAAAAAGACTACATTTCCCATCCCATCATGCAGATAGTTTAGCTAATGGAACATGAGTAGAAGAAATATGTACCTCTCCCAGATTTGGCCCCTTCTGCCATCTGGACACAGATGATGAGGAGGGTCTAGGGGATGGTGGAACCAGAAGTTGGAAGGAGTCTAGGGTCTTAGATGACTGCATATAGTAAAGCTGCCCCTGCCAACCTAGAAGCTGCCCTGGGCTATAATATAAAGAAGAAATACTTTCTTTAAGAAAATTTGAGTATATTCTTTAAGAGAATTTGAGAGTCTCTTTGTTACTGTAGCCTAGTCTGCACTCACTAATAAACTTAGCTTCTCACCTGGAATAAGGGACCCAATTTCTGACCCTTGAGAGCTTACAGATGGAAGAACCCCTCTTAAGCCAGAGCTTCCTACTTGAAATATGAAAAATGGAAATGTGTGCTTGTTTTAGTTTTAGTTAATACAGCTCTTCTAATTGGTAAATTATTTTAAAATAAAAGATATATTACTTAGAAGTAATTTTTTAAATGTACAAACAGAAAACATACGATTCAATGCATTGCTATCCAAGAAATAAAAGTAGTCTATAATCTCAAGAAGACATGACAGAAATATAATTAATATAAAAGAAATGTGTAAATTGATGTGTTAAACATTATCAGAAGAAAGAGTGTATTTACACAGGGGGTTTGGTTGGAGTAGGCCTGAAGGCGGAGAAAAGGTAAAGAAGGCTGTGTGATTTGCCGTGACCAGTGTAATGTCTTTTTAGGATGAAAGTAAGATCCTGAGGTCAGAGATTAGCAGGCAACAAGATCACAAACAGTATAATAATAATTATAATTAAATGGCTCTGACTTAGAAAGAAATAGGTATTTGTGGATAGAGAGACAGCAGAGAAGAAAGTAGAGGAGAGAGAGGATGGCCAATCAGTAGAGCAGAGGGGAACGTGGAAATCTGGTTTGAGGTTATTGGCAACTGTTCACTCGTCAGGCTCCCCATACCTTCAGAATGTATTCTGCATGAAGCATAAAGCCAAAAAAAGAGTGGGTCTTATTATTGTTGTTTTATTTTTTTCTTCCAGAATTCCTGCTTTTTTAAATAAACTTTTTATTCTGGAATACTTTTAGCTTTACAAAAGAGCTGTGAAGATGGTATAGAGAGTTCCCACATACTGCACACCCAATTTTCTCTAGTACTAACATCTTACATTAGTATGATACATTCCATACAATTAATGAACAGATACTGATACAGTATTATTAAACCAAAGTTCATACTTTATTAAGATTTCTTTAGTTTTTATCTTGTGTCCTTTTTATGTTCCAGGATCCCATCTGGGTTACCACATTACATTTAGTTGTCGTGTCTCCTTAGGTTCTTGTTGGCTGTGACAGTTTTTCAGACTTTCCTTGGTTTTGATGACATTGATAATTTTGTGGAGTACCAGTCAAGTGTTTTGTAGAATGTCCCTTAATTGTAATTTGCCTGATTTTTTTTTTAATGAATAGACTGGGTTTATGGGTTTTGGGAGGAAGATCAGAGAGGTAATGTGTAATTCTCGGTGTATCATATTAAGAGTACATACTATCAATATGACTTATCCCTGTTAATCCTAACCTTGGTCATCTGTTCGAGGTGATGTTTGTCAGGTTTCTCCATTCTAAAGTTACTCTTTTTCCCGCTTTCCATACTGTATACTTTGTAAGGAAGTCACTATACATGGCCCACATTTAAAGAGTGGATGCTACGTTCTACCTCCTTGAAGGATGAGAAAGACGAGCATCTAGATAAATTACTTGGATAATTCTGCCCAGGAAATTTAGCTATTTCCTCTTATTATATATATGTTATATATTATATATATATATATATGTATATACACGTATATATAATCAGTATGGACTCACTGCTATTTATTTTATGCTGTTGGTTACAATCCAATATTATTATATTTGTTTAGTTACCAAAATTTTTCCAATTTGGCCACTGGGAATTCTTTCAGTTAATTCCTATCTCCCCTTGACATATGCTCATTATGTCTTTTTGGTTTTGCTTTTGTTTTCAGCACTTCCTTTACTTTGGGGCACTGTAAGATGCTCCAGACTCATCTTGTATATTTCCTGCCCCAGTCTGGGAATTGACCATTTTTCCGAGGAGCCTTGATTCCTTTTACTGGAATGGCATTAGAAAACATGATCTGGGCCCTTGGTATGCTCATTTCCACTGGGGTGCCCTTGCTCTAGGTTCTGTCAGATAACAGAGCAAAGAAATACATGTGTGTACACTAACCCCTGTATACGTACGTATCTATAAATCTCTCTCTATATATCCATCTATCTCTATTTTAAGCTAAATATGCATTCATATTGAAGTTGCCAACTCTAATCCATTACAATATGAATCATTCTAGCCTTCTTCCCTTGCTGATCTGAAACCTCCCACTACAACAGTGAGGAACCTGGCTCCTGCCATCCATCATCCATTTGCTTAATTGTTCAATTCTAATATTATACATGTACACTGGTTGCAAAATTGTTAACCCAAAACCCCATTGGAAACTTGATCAGCTAGAATCCAGTGCTTATGGACAACTGCTTTTGCCTTACAAATTCTACTAATTTCCAAAGTTTCTTAGGTCAGAAACATATTCCCTGACTACATTTACAAAAATTTTTCATACATTTTTAGTACAATTAAATTCTTGCCTCATGATCTGCATTCCATCCTGGGATCCCCTGACCTCCTAAATGATATTTTAAAATTTGTACTCATTAAGGTTAACTCTTTGTGCTATAAAGTTCTAGGGTTTTGACAAATGCATGGTGTTATATAGCCACCATTACAGTAGCATACAGAAGAGTTTCACCACCTTAAAATTCCCCTGTGCTTCTCTTAATCAAACCACCCACCTCCCCCAAACTTCTGGCAATCACTGATCTTTTCACTGTCTCTATATAATTTTGCCTTTTCCAGAATGTTATATAAATGGAATTATACATTCTATAGCCTTTTCAGAATTTCTTTCACTTAGCAATATGCATTTAAGATTTATCTTTGGGCTTCCCTGGTGGCGCAGTGGTTTGGAGTCCGCCTGCCGATGCAGGGGACACCGGTTCGTGCCCCGGTCCGGGAAGATCCCACATGCCGCTGAGCGGCTGGGCCCGTGAGCCATGGCCGCTGAGCCTGTGTGTCCGGAGCCTGTGCTCCGCAAGTGGAGAGGCCACAACAGTGAGAGGCCCACGTACTGCAAAAAAAAAAAAAAAAAAAAAAAAATTGTCTTTGCTTGGCTTGACAGCTCATTTCTCTTTATTGCTGAATGGTATTCCATTGTATGAATGTACAACAGTATGTTTATCCATTTACCTATTAAAGGACATCTTGGTTACTTCCAATTTTGTGTAATTATGAGTAAACATGCATATACAGGTTTTTGTGTGGACATGAGTTTTCAAATCAGTTGAGTAAATGCTTAGGAGCATGGTTTGCTGGATTGTATGGCAAGATTTTATATAGCTTTGTAATGAATAACCAAATTGTTTTCCAAAATGGCAGTGCCATTTTTTATTGAGAGTTCCTATTGTTCCAAATCCTCACCAGCAATAGATATTGTCATTTCTGGGGGATGTTAGCTATTCTAATAGGTGTGTAGTGGTATCTCATTGCTGTTTTAATTTGCATTTGCATAAAGACAAATGATGTTGAGCATTTTTTTATATGTCTACTTGTTGTCTGAATATCTTCTTTAGTCCATGCTTCTTTTTAATATAGTCTTTCCTTAGAAGGAATAAAATACCATATTGTATATTTCCTGAGCCCAGAAGCCGCCATTTCTGAATGTTTGACTGGATTTCATGTTTTTCTAGTTACAGTCACATTCTAATCTATCCTGACTGGTGTTTTCAGAATGATCAGAATCTCTATCTCACCTTTAGACTTAGTATCTTGGATTACTTCTAATGGCCTAATCTTTTTCTTTAACTGTTAATTTGTATTAGTTTAAATCTCAAAGGGCAATCTTATTTCCAAATTCTTAAAGTTAGAAAGAGACAACTCCATTGTTGCCTCATAAAAGTCCTATACTTCTCTTTCTTTAAAAATATTATTCTATTTAACGATAGCCATACTTCAAATATTTTAGCACTGGTTGACTTACATCATAGATCTCCTTTCATTATCCTAATATTTTCTTTTAAGCTTTTGTTTACTTCAGTGGTTCCCAAACTTTGGTGTGTATCAGAATCTCAGAGAGCCAAAAAATAACATAGTGGTACAGGTTCATTAAGATAGGGCCTGGACCTTTGTATTTTTATCAAGATCCCCTGGTGTTTTTGATATCTACCAAAGTTTGAGAACCATAGGTTTGGTGTTTGGAGCTGAGGGCCAGTCTAAGTCCGAACAGAAAACACACAAACAGCATGTCTAGAGACTGATAATAGCTTCAGAGGCCAATGCTTTTGTCTTACTATGTCCTTAACCTAATACTTCACTGGGTTTTTTTGTGCAAGATTTTTGTCTAGTGTTGAAATTAAACATTAGTAGACTATTTTTGCAGTATAAGATGCTGTTAAAAACTGGCTTATTCTGCAAAGTTCACCAAAGGAGCATTTTTAAACCATCTGGACACATCATACCAGCTTAAATTATAACTGTTGAAAGATGTGCACCAGAATTTGCAATTTAAGAAGTACACTACAACTTACCGGGTAGACAATCCATACGTCTTTTCATATTACTGGTTCACTACTCTTATATACAACAAAAATTAAATGGCAGGTTTTTTTTTTTTATAGCAAAGCATTAACCTAAATTGAGAAGACTAGATGCAACAATACAGCATTTTATAACCAGAAAGCAACTATTTCTCAGATATTTTTTCTTTAAAAACTCAAGTCTTCATGTGCTTTGTGTCCTTCTAAGCTATGGCTAGTATTCAACATAAGTTAAGATGGCACAGTTCCATTCTAAAGAAAAAAACTTCATCACATCAAAATATTATTTGCATATTCATAAGATTCTACCTTCAGGCAGAGACATGAGCTCTTTTTCTTGCAAACTATTACATCAATAGAAATATACAAATAAGCATCAAGAAAAATGCGAATAAGGATTTACAATGAAAAAATGTTCACTTACCAGTGCACAGTTCAATATCAGGTGGAGAGTATGCTTGCTTGATTGCAAAGTAAGTTTTAAAGGGAAATAATTATGCTCATTGTTCATATAAATATTTAAGCACCATTATTGCTAATAATTTCTAATTCTGATGAGTGTACTTCTGAGCAATTGTTTGAAGTTACTAGAAAATACACTAACATGACTTTTTTTGGAAAATATACTTAAATTTTACTTGAGGGGCTATTTTTTTTTTAATCAAAATAACATACCAAGGCTGGTTGAAAGCACTTTGCTTTTTCAAAGGTCTCTCCAGACTCAATTGTAATCCAGAAATGAGTATTTTCCCATGAAAATATCAACTACTTGAACCACATTTGCCAGAAACTAGATTATGCTATTCATTTTACCAGTAGCTAATAATTACTCTCATGAGATATTATATTTCCTTAAATGTTTGCTGTGAGGATAATTTTATAATCACTACCAAGCAGATATAAATTTTTTCATCCTTTTAAGAAATTTAAATTCCTCCTCTTAATCTTATTTTCAGCATATTTGGTTGTATCTAAACTTTGTCCTTAGTCAGTCAATCCACATCAGATAATTTCCATCTTTCCTCTAAATTAAAAGGGATCTTATTCCTTCCATTTAATACTAATCCTGGAAAGCAAGACATACATGAAAACAACAAAAATCTTTAATGGCTTTGATTTGTTAATCACTGAAAAATTTCAAACATTTCTACTTGACCCCTCTGAAGCACTAATTGTTATATTGTGGCGTAAGCAAAGCATTTTGAACAGCTGTAGGACACAAATCCTATTAGTGAGGGAGAATCTTTCTAAATCACTTTTTGTGTATAATACTTATAATTGTTACTTGATTAGGAATAAAAGAGGTCCTCCATAGTTAAACAAAAAGTTGACTTCCTTAAACATAATCATGCTATTCCATTTCAACAATTCTAATAAGTCAGTTTGAGGTGAGGTTATCACAATTTCCATAAACTAAGACTGCCTGAAGTTGTAGCTGGCTTAAGAAACCAAAGACAGCCTGCTGCAGTTGGCAAAAATGCTGACTTGTGAGGCCCAGGTCATTATTTACTGGTGTCTAGACTTAGAGCTTCTTTAACCTTACACTTTAACTTCAGGGCCTCCCCAAAGGAACCAGTTTCGGGGTCAGCAAAGCCCTTTGGTTGTATTTTCATCAGAATTGAGGATCAGTAGGTGGAGACATCATGCCTCAACCCTGGAATACATTAAAGAACGGCCGAGAGCACTTCTGCACAGCTTTTGAAGCTGCCATCAGGTTGTTAACTCACTTCCCAGCCTCAGAGCACAGGATATTGACTTTATTCTTTACACGGGTTCCTTGCAAAGCAGTTGAGGGGGTTTAAAATTCCATTTCTGACCCATAAGACCTTTGATGATGCTGTTCCTGTACCCTGGGCAAACTCCTTTCTCCATTCATACACTGCAGGTATGAGTCTATTGTTCACATCTATTAACTAGACATATTGAAAGGGACTTTAACTTTTCTTCAGTACATATCTAGAACAGTTCTCTCAATTTAAGTTCTCATATTCATGCTAAGGCTTTGATATATGCAGGCCATAAGTGAGAAAATAGACTACATTTAACTTAATTAAATTCTTATTGTCATTCTCAAATACCAATTTTAAAGGATTTGAATGTACCTGAACTGTAAATATTTTTTTAAATAAAATAACCAACTCAAATGATATATGAAGAAGAAAATATCCAAAACTCTCATATGCATTTCAGGAGAAATAAAACGTCCTCTAATGGGAGTTATTGTTGAAACTGTTTTCTTGTTTAGTTGTTAAACCAAGTCATTACACACTGCACGTCTTTCTTGTACAGCCCACATTTCTCAGCAAGAATCCACTCTTTGCTTAACAACTTTATTCTTCATTCAAGAAAGAAAAATGGCTTCACCATTGATAAGTAAATTAAAAGTTAGCTTTAGAAAACAATAGCCATTTCATAAATAACATGGAGAAAGTAATTTTCATACTTGTGTGTCAAAAGATGTCTTGAGTCTGCCATTTGCTTGCCTAAAATACATAAAGTTACTTCATGAATAGTCACATATAAGACTTTATTACAATTCTAAAACTTGAGTTCTTTACCCCCCAAATTTAGAAAACACCAACTTGTTTGACCTAAGCACCACAGAAAAGGGGCTTTGGTATCTTGGTGCCAGAAAAAGAATGATTAGTTGAAAAGGAAAGATGATTTCTGAAACAAATTCAATGTATGTGTTTGTTTATATGTATGTGTGTTTATATGAATGTACATATATATTTATCAGTTACATTAAAAGAAAATACTGCTGACGTTGATTACTATCCTCATGTGCAGATAGAGCTGAAAAGGCTATTTCATAATCAACAATATATGTAGAAGTATGGATGAGTGAAGTTGGTTTGTGGCTACAGCTCTTTTGTAGATCCTGCTGCTGTTTGTGTCTTTGCCTCTTAGACCCTGCCTACACCTAAGGACAGAGCATTCTGACTACCAGCACCGACATCTATGCACCATCTCCAGGGTGGCCAGATTGGCAGAGACCCAGGCATATTCTTCATTTTGATTAATCTGCTGTATAGATAAACTGAGCTGATTGAAGAGTTGTAATCCAAACTGTTCTCAAAATGTTCTTATATATGAAGATACGAAGAAGCTATTTATAATTTTTTTGTGTGTGTGTGGTACGCGGGCCTCTCACTGTTGTGGCCTCTCCCGTTGAGGAGCACAGGCTCCGGACGCGCAGACTCAGCGGCCGTGGCTCACGGGCCCAGCCTCTCCGCGGCATGTGGGATCCTCCCGGACCGGGGCTCGAACCCGTGTCCCCTGCATCGGCAGGCGGACTCCCAACCACTGCGCCACCAGGGAAGCCCAGCTATTTATAATTTTTAACTTAAAGGATTAAGATAGCTAGATAACTTAGTTTTGCCGAGAAAAAAAAGAATTTCAGAGAATTAGTCAGTGTTATAGACTGGATGTTTGTGTCCCACCAAAATCCATATGCTGAAACCCTAGCTCCCAATATGACCGCATTTGTAAATACGGCCTTTATGGAATTAAGGTTAAATGGGGTCAGAAGGGTGCACCCTAATCTGATGGGAGTGGTTTACTTATAAGAGGAGGAGAAGACACCAGAGAGCTTCCACTCTCTTCCCTGTGAGGACACATCAAGAAGGTGGCTATCTGTAAGCCAGAAAGAGAATCCTCACCACAAACCAAACAGGCTAGCACTGTGTTCTTGGACTTTCCAGCCTCCTAAACTCTGAGAAGATAAATTTCTGTTGTTTAGTCCCCCCAGTTTTGTTGTGGCAGCCCGAGCACACTAATACAGTCACTGAAAATATATTTCTAGGCACCCTGGGAGAGAGTAGAGCAGAGAAGAAAGCAGAAGATTTGATTTGGTTTGACTATAAGTTTATTATATATAACAGGTAATGGCTACATTACCTGTCCCATCCAAACTTAAGCAAATAGGCAGACCAAAGGAAAGTTTTTAACTGTCAGTTAAGAAGGCAGAGTTACACCAGCAATGAGTCATTTAAAAAGTGCTCTGGAAACAAGTCTCCTACTTAGGTCCCTTTATTGATACACTGTACTTAATTTCTGAAATTGCCTAATTTCAGAAGGGAACCAAAAATTATTAATACATTCTACACAAATTTACCCTGTAGTCTTTTAATATTTTATTGTTTAATTATTTTTTGATAATATAATAAGCATCTGCAAAGCCCTATTCAAAATAAAATGTGGCATTTATATTTATTTTTAGTTGGAATACTTTTTGATTAAGTAGAAGAATATCAATATCCTGGGGTATAAATAGCTCTAGCTGAGAGCAAACAAAGGCTTTCAAGTGCTGTGTAGTACAGAGCCAATACGGTTATCATAAATTTCACTTCTAACAAAAGATATCACTGTTAACAAAATTGTTTAATTTGCTTAGGCAGGATGAACCTTGTGCCTCTGCAAATGATTTCATGAGCTTTATGTTGAATAATGCTCTAGAGAGATACTTTTTTCTCCATTTATACCCTAGTAGAAGTTAGCTTCTAGTTTATTTCAAGTACATAATATATGTGAAAAAGTGCTTGCAAATTAGAGGAATTATTGTAACACAAGTCTGCCTTAAGACATACAGGCACTCAAGTTAAACAGGAATTACATTCTTTAGCTAACAGATTTATGGAATGTAATGAAATTTTGCTACCAGGTAGTAAGGATAGACGGCATAATCTATTTCAATGGAGAATCAAAAAAGTAAGTAGAAGACAGTGTTGAGAACAATGAAGTAGGAGTCAGAGCCCTGTATGACCTTGAACACTTGACTTCTCTAAACCTTAGTTTCTTTATCTGTAACATAGTTATTCTAGGTCACATTACTATTAGGATCAAATTATAGAATAGATGTGAATGTGTTTTATGCCTTTCAAAGAGCTATGTTAATTAATAAAATGTTGTTATATAAGAGGTAGGAGGCTATCCTACCAAGGCCTGTGAAATAGGGTGAAAGGAATATTCTGTGATGTATAGGGTAAGATGTGTTAATGAAGAAAATCCTTGCTAAGAGTCTCTGTAAAACCCAGGTAAATGTTCTGGGAACTGTCTTAGGGAAAGTGGATATAGCAAAGCTTCTCAATCACAACACATATGAGAATCACCCAAATCTGGTGAAAATACCAATGCCAGGATCCTATCCACCATGCATATTTAACGTAACAAAGTTCACAAGCGATTTTGAGAAACATCTTCATTTAAGAATCACTGGTCGGGACTTCCCTGGACTTCCCTGGTGGCGCAGTGGTGGAGAGTCCGCCTGCCAGTGCAGGGAACACGGGTTCAATCCCTGGTCCGGGAAGATCCCACATGCCGTGGAGCAACAAAGCCCGTGCGCTCTAGAGCCCACAAGCCATAGCTACTGAGCCCACGTGCCGCAACTGCTGGAGCCTGCGCACCTAGAGCCCATGCTCAGCAACAAGAGAAGCCACCGCAATGAGAGGCCCATGCACCGCAACGAAGAGTGGCCCCGGCTCGCCGCAACTAGAGAGAGCCCACACACAGCGATGAAGACCCAACGCAGCAAAAAATAAATAAATTTATTTTAAAAAAAAAGGATCACTGGTCTAGGGACTTCCTGGAGGTCCAGTGGTAAGACTCCGCACTTCCAATGCAGGGGGCCCGGGTTACATTCCTGGTCAGGGAACTAGATCCCACATGCTGCAACTAAGAGTTTGCATGCAGCAACTAAAGATCCCACATGCTGCAATTAAAACATCTTGCATGCCGCAACTAAAGATCCCGCATGCCGCAACTAAGACCCTGCGCAGCCAAATAAATAAATATTTAAAAAAAAAAGAGTCACTGGTCTAGAGCAGAGGTCAGCAAACTTTTTCTTTAAGAACGAGATAGTAAATATTTTAACCTTTGCAGGCCTGTAAGATGTCTTCTTTGGGTTTGGTTTTTTACAACCCTTTAAAAAATGTAAAGATCTTTTAAAATTCCCCAGCCATACAGCAATAAGCGAGGAGCAGAATGAGATTTTAGAGAATGAAAAAACTCACGTCATAGTTTGTAAATTAGTATGATACATATACAATATATTGTCACTCTATGGATGATTATTTTTCATTGCTGTGAAATCCTTGAGTGTAGAGCATTGTCTTATCCAGCTTTGTATCCCTGGAGTCCAGGACATTTCTTGGCATATCACGGGCACTCAGTATTTGCTAGATGAATGAATGGAAGAGAGATGGTCTATTAAGAAATACTAATATTAGAGATGATGGCATCTGCAGAATCTTTCCAATGATAAGAGAGGTTATAGTTTCCAAGTTAATTTCATCAATACAAACAGTAAAAACAAATAAAAACCAAAACCATAAAAAGACCCCAAAACCTCCCCAAAACTCTACTGACTTAATAGTAATATTTGTTGAATTGACTATGTTAAGCAGCGGTTGGCATAAATCTATTTTATTTGTTGTTTGGAAGAAAGATGGCCCTGATTTTGTGGTATCTGGGGGAAGATGGAGGTTCATTTCTTGGGTGCAATATTTAAGGAAATTTCTCTGGAGACCAAGTCTGGGGATGGGAATGTGAATTTATCTTCGAGAAGATCATAAGGTTGTCTCTAAAGGAGAAATTTGTTTGGGGGGATGTTTGATTTCTAGCATGATGTACTTAAGGCTCTGGATTAGTACTGGGTATTCTAACTCAGTTAAGTCTTTAAATGTAGTGAGTCATATGAATGCATTGTTTATTTAATTCAAAGCTATTTTTATTGAGAATAGAAACATGGTGATGAAATATGACACGTCATAGTGGATTCACAGTCATCTAATTGGCTTAAAATAGGTCTTTAAAAAATTAATTGATTTTCCAGCCTTACTGACATATAATTGACAAATAAAATTATATATGTTTATGATGTACAACATGATGTTTTGATATACATATACACTGTGGAATGATTACTACAGTCAAGCTAATTAGCATATTCATCATCTCACATAGTTATCTTTTCTGTTGTTGATGTAAGAATATTTAAGATCTACTCGGCAAATTTCAATATAGAGCATATACAATATAGTATTATTCAAGTATACAAGACAGTATTAACCATAGTTACTGTGCTGTACGTTAGCTTCCCAGAACTATTTCATTCTGCATCACTAAAACTTCATACCCTTTAATCAACATCTCCCCACTTCCCCCAGAGTTCAGCCCCTGGCAACCACCATTCTACTTTTTGCTTCCATGAGTTCGACTTTTTCGATTCCATATATAAGTAAGAACATACAGTATTTGTCTTTCTGTGTTTGGTTTATTTCATCTAGCATGTTGTTTAGTTTCATCCATGCTCTCACAAATGGCATGATTTTTTTTTTAAGGCTGAATAATATTTCATTGTATGTATATACCACATTTTTTTTTACATCTTTACTAGAGTATAATTGCTTTACAATGTTGTGTTAGTTTCTACATATATATACATATACATATATCCCCATATCTCCTCCCTCTTGCGTCTCCCTCCCACCCTCCCTATCCCACCCCTCTAGGTGGTCACAAAGCACTGATCTGATCTCCCTGTGCTATGCTGCAGCTTCCCACTAGCTATCTATTTTACATTTATACCACATTTTCTTTATCCATTCATTTGTAGATGGACACTTAGGTTGTTTCAGTATCATAGCTATTGTGAATATTGCTACAATGAACATTGGAGTAAAAATATTTCTTCTAGATACTGATTTCATTTCCTCTGGATATATACCCAGAAGTGGGAATGCTGGATCATATGGTAGCTCTATTTTCAATTCTTTGAGGAATCTCTATATTGTTTTCCATAATGTCTGTACTAAGTTACATTCCCACCAACAGTGTACAAGTATTCTCTTTTCTTCACATTGTTGTCAATCTTTGTTCTTTTGTCTTTTTGGCAGTAGTCATTCTAATGGATGTGAGGTGATATCTCATTGTGGTTTTGATTTGCATTTCCCTGATGGTTAGAGATGCTGAGTAATTTTTCATATACCCGTTGGCCATTTGTATGTCTTCTTTTGAGAACTGTCTGTTCAGGTCTTTTGCCCATTTTTAAGTCAGATTATCTGGGGGTTTTTTTACTGTTGAGTTTTATGAGTTCCATATATCGTGGATATTAATACCATATTAGATGTACGATTTGCAAATATTTTCTCCCATTCCATAGACCTTTTCACTCTGCTGATTATTTCCTTTGCTCTGCAGAGGGTTTTTACCATTTGTCTTTTTTTGCTCTTTTTGCCTATGCTTTTGGGATCATATTTTTAAAAAAAATCATTGTCCAGAAAATAGGTCTGTTTTATGTAGTTCTGCCTTCTAGATATAAAAATCTGATATCTCATCTCAGATCAAAGTGAGTGTCCACCTTCTTGATCTGATTATGACTTTGCTTTCTGTACTGAGGTGCATTGTCTTTCTTAGTAAAACTTTTCAGTAGTTTCATAGCTCATATTGCCTAGATTTCTTTTTACAACATGTGTACTTCATCTCGCAGGCCAACATCTTTTTGGGCATTTGACTATCATTCATTAAAGTTCAAGTGGACATTTCTTTCTGAATTGCTGCAGGAGCCTGAGATCAGCTTCACCAATTCCTCAGGTTCCCTGAATATACGTTTATCCTGCTTCATGGCTGTTCCCTTGTCTCTAATGTTCCCTTGATTTTCTTAATAGTATCAGTTTAGATATTGATAATGTTGAACTTGACCTGAGCCCTGTGCTCCTGGGAAAAGTTATGATTAATAAATTTCCCCCAGCTCTTTTATGTTTCAAGAAAAAGCTTACTGCAAAGAACAAAACTTTCTTTTCTTAGATAAGAATCACTGATGCCCTCCTTGTTTACCTGGGGTGAGGCCAGACACAGACCCTCCAATTTCCCATTCTTCATCTCATAAATGATTTGTTGAACTGTTTGTCCCCACTGGCCAGTCTGGACAGAATCCTTGACCTGACCAAACGTTCATCAGGCTTCTCTCCCTCCCCCATGCACCTGAACTTTGCTGCACCCCTGGGGCTTTGTAAGGCTTTGAAGCAGAACAGTACCTCCTTAGCAGCCTCTCCAGGTGATCAGCTGACTGCAAGAAAAGTCCTTCCTTCATCAACTGTCCCATCACAGCACCTGCTCATCTCACTCCCCCAGACCAGTTTCCTTTTAGCCTTTCTCTCCCTCCCTCTAAAAAGAAAATTCCTTTCTTGCATGGCCTTTCAGATGTTTGCAGATCTTACAGTCTGAGCTTTCTCCTATTGCAACAGTTCCCTTCCCCAACTGCAACAACCCCTTTAATAAAAATCTTTATTTATTCCAACAAGTTTTCTTACCCTCAAGACTGGGTTAGATACTTCCCAGAATTCCAGGGCATCATGTGCTTATCCTAATCAGAGCACTAATCACACGGGAGCAGGGCTGTGTTCTTGCCTTGATTCCTCACTAGAATATGAGCTTCTTGAGGTCAGTCTCTGTGTCCAACTTACTTTGTAGCCTTGATCCCTCGTAGAGTTCTAGGACATTTTAGAGGTACAAGTAAGCCTTAAGTACTTAATTATTTAATTCAATTAACAACCAGCTTTTTTCCCTGTGAAGATGGACAACTGCTCTGAGAACCCGTTTCTAACCAGTCATTTCCATGGATGAATGAACTAGGGGCAAGGGAAGGGAGATCACAATGAAGAGTATTCCTCTATGTCTGCGTAAGAATAGTTTTAACACCCAGAAGGGGTGATTTAGATTAGACAAAGGTTTGCCATCCTCCGCTGTCCCTTATAAAACTATGTGGGAAAGCAATTTTGATTATTGTTTTAGAGGCCATCAGTTCTAGAAAAATATCCCGGAAGAAAATAGGTTTTTTATTCCTTCTGGCTCAAAATAGAGACTTATATACTTCTGGAGATGGAAGAAATACTAGCTTCAATTTATCAAACACATAAAATGTTAACTGTGCCATTTGATCGAAACTTTATGACATACATCACAAAGATATGATTTATATTACACCAGAAATGCTGCTTTCTCGTTCCCTACTTCAGCCAAGAGATCCAACCTAGCCTCAAGGACTCCAGCTTAAATCCTCAAGGAAGATAATAAAGTAGGCTGGTTCCTATATTCAGAAACTATCCCTGACTTGAATCAAAATGTCTTTAGGATGCCAAATTTTGTTTGCTTGTTTTTCTAAAAGAATCCTCCATTCCTGTTATTCCGATTCCTTCCCTAAGTTTCTGATCCATTATTAATCTCAGTTAGATCTGTGACTTTCTGATACTCAAACCATTTGCCTGGGAACTTGTCTGATCCACCTCAGTGCTTTGTGGCAACTTAGTCTATCTCAGTTCTCACTGTCTGGCCCTGAGACACTACCCATTAATCTCTAATCCACTCATTCACCCCCAATCCATAACTAATCCTGAACCCAATGATGGCTTTGCTCCAGCTCATACTGACATACCACAGGTACAGGCTGCACTTCTTTTTCTTGTTGTGTAAAGGTCCCTCCATGCTCACTGTGGCTCTTTGTTGGCTACTTGTCTTGCACTTTTGCATGTTCCTGCTCACAGTTCTAGAAATGTACCACATAGTTCAGAAATAAAACATCTGGAACACATCTACATATTTTCATTTAATTTAAATTCTATCAAAGTAGTAAATGTACATAGTGTAAATAGTCATTGGAGAATAGAGTATGGAAGGGAGGGGGGAGATTACAGTGGAGAAACATGACAAACTCTACCCAGCCCGATGATCAAGTCCAACATCAACAGTGATAAGTCATGTTGACAGTACATACGCCTGATGTTATATGATGAAAAGGGTACTTTACTGCTGAGGTCTTCTTCCCCAAAGCCCATAACCCTAAAATAATCATGAGGAAAACATCAGACCATTTCCTTAGAGAGGCATCCTACGAAATACCTGACCAGTATTCCTCACAACTGTTAAAGTTATTAAACAAAAAAAAAGTCTGAGCAATTGTTCCACTCATGAGAGCCTATGGAAACATGACAACTAAATATAATGTGGTAACCTGGATGGGATCCTGAAACACAAAAGAGACATTAGGTAAAAACTAAAAAAATCTAGAGTATGGACTTAGACTAATAATAATGTACCAATATTTGTTCATTAATTGTAAGCAAGGTACTATGATACTAAAATACAATGTTAAATAGTAGGGGAAACTGGGTGTGGACTATATGGACACTGTGTAATCTTCTCAAGTTTTCTGTAAATTTAAACTGTTGTAAAAAAAGTAAAGTCTATTTTTTTAAAAGGGTAAATGGCATAAATAATTTATATGACTCAAAAAAAGAAAAAGGAAAAACAGCAGTTCCTGCCGTCATGTCCTAGTGGCAACAATTTTCAACTCATTGAATTTTTTCTCATGGCTTTACTATATTTCTAAATAGTACGCTTTTGTGGAAATTTTTTCATTGATCCTTTTTTGGACACTTTCCCCTGACTTCCTGTGATGGCAGATGAGGACTTATCTCTCTTCCACCATGTCTCTTCTTCCCATTATATTTATGTCACAAATCTTGGCTAATACATGTTCAGTGTTCACATTACTATAATTATGTAATCTTGTTCACTGTTGAGCTAAATTGTGTTCTGATTACTTTTTCTTATGAGGCACTGTTTGCTTTTTCTGAAATTAATAATTGTTTCTTTTTTTTATTTGCTTGATTCTCTATGTACATATTGCTAATTCTTTCCCAACACTCCAAAAGTTACATGATTAAAACCCTCATGATATTATTTTCTAGAATAACACATCAGAAAAGCAACCAGTTTCATTTTGTCCTACTATCTCCCTCCTGCAGACCTCTATTTCCTTGTTCTACTCTAGATGCATGCCTCAGCTACCAGTCCAGGACTTCTCTTTGTCATCCTTCCAATGAATTCCATGGGTTTTGGATCAGATATTGTCTTTCTTGGTTTATTTTCTCATTTAGATGTAGCACATACTTTAGTATCTTTTTCTTTCTTCTTTCAATCTTTTTTTAAATATAAGATTAAGATTCCACTTTTGCTAACAGTATGCATGCACTTAGTCTGAAAAGAAAAATAGTTTTCCAGGTATGTTAGGAAAAGACACAATCTCCTTGCTTGAGATCCCTAGAAAACTGGGTTCAAGGAAAAAGCTTATGTCATATATATATAGTGGTACAATCCCAGAAACCTAGTAGTGATAGGAAAATACAAATAAAGATGGGAAAGAGGGAGGAACAACACGGTGTTCATTAGCTAGCTAGTCTCAGCTTTGTCGTAAGTGCAGCAGATTGCTTGGTCTTGTAGGATGTCTTCAGAGGGGTCATAGGAAAAGAAAACAAGTTATGTAACAGTTTTTGTCTCCCCTTGCTTAAAGTTTGCTCCACTGAATATCAATTCCTCAGCATTTCCAGATTGTGTCATCCAGACTGTCCAAGGAGCTGCTGGGGACACCAGAAACTAGGAATGCAGTGGTGACATCCAAGGTTTAAGACATTGCACGCATAGTCAGCCAGTGAGTGGGTGTATGGTAAGGGCACTCTCTACCTGCCCACCAGCAAGCTGCACTCTTGTGAGCCCTGCCAAACACTAAGCTTCTGGGGGTACATGAATGCTGATTAGATCCAGTGGCTTCTTGCACTCCACTGGTGATGGAGGTGAGCCCAGGGGAAGGAGGTGAAAGGCCCCTTCCTGCAAGGAACCAGTAGACATTGCATCAGTCCTCAGCATTCTGCATTGTAGGCAGAATGCCACAATGACATGGTCCTTGCCATGGAGATGAACAAGGCTGTCTCCTATGATTTTCAAAACCTTTCCTCTATGGCCCATGAGAATGCAGTTCTGTCAGGTGATCTAACTGAAGAATCATCAATAGCATCATGCAGGTTGCTGGTGAATCCAAGGAGCTCATAAATTTGATCTGTCTCATATCTGCATCTCTGCCTCTCTGTTGCCCCTCACAAAGTGCAAACACTTTCACCTCTTTAAGCTGATTGTTTTCATATTTACTTCCTTTGTGTCTAAATGATATTATTGAAATGCCAACTCCTGATTTCTTAGTTTGAGGCATTTTCTCTTAAGTCCCACTGAAGAAGATGAGAACTTGGTTTTCTTTCTACCTTTCTGTTTGTATCACATGAAAGCACCCTTCAAACATTCAAGCCCCACCCATCCTGCCAGTGCAATGTAATTTTGGCTAAAGCAGTAATCAGTGTTTATCATTTAAACAGTATTAAGGGGTGGAACTTCCAGAATGACAGAGTAAGTGCTTCTGAAAATCCACTCTCCATAAAAGCAATGAGAACAAAGGCAAAAATTCTCAAAGCAACTTTTTCAGAATTCTGTAAATTAACTTGAAAGAATCTAAGGAGTGTTTATTCAAGAAAAACTGCTGAAACTTGCTAAGAACATAAGCTTCCTAGCATTTTAACTTGCCCTCCTCCTATCCTCCTCTCCCCAGCTCCACAATAGCAGCCTAGCAGCCACTTCATGAAAGGGCTGATCAGGTGTGAAGCTCCTTAAAATATTTCTTCCCCAGAGAATTGCTACTATTTGATATGTATGGAAGTTCCAAGAGAATCCTTATTCAGAAGGTTAGTCATTATTTGACTAGACTCAGAGCTTGTTCAATGGGAAAGGTCTTATCCTTAGGGTGTTTATCAAAACAATCAGAGGAAATTGTTCAACATGGCAGCTGCCTGAATCAGCAATACCAGTTAGGGGAAACAAGATAATGACCAAAAGACTTTAAAAGAATATCTGGGAAATAAGACCATTTGCACGCCCAGAAAAAAACCTGAGAACACCCTTATCTCTCACCTCTGTCTGACCATAAGGCTTTGTGCAATCAGGAAGTTAAAGCTAATGCAGAGTGGTAAACTGCCAGAGCCCCAATATACACACAGAGACCTTAGGCAAAAAATAGATGTCTTATTGGTTCAAGGCATTTAAGGGAGTCTATGTCCAATCATTAGCTGACTACAAAGGTAACAAAGGAGAGATATCAGTAGCTAAACATAAACACCACAATATATACAGACTTGATAGAATTTGTCCAGTAAAATTCAATAAACAAAAAGTAGCAACAAAGTAACAGCAACAATAAACTCTAGAGGAAGTGGGTTCCTGAATTCCAGAATTGTCCCATTATATCTTTGTAAATGTCCCCTTTTCAATTAAAATTATGAGACATACAAAACAAAAATGAAACAAAGCTCCACAAAAATATGGCCCAACCACAGGGAAAAAAATAGTTAATAGAAATTGTCCTTGAGGAAGCCCAGATGTTTGGGCTACTAGACAAAGACTTTAAAACAGCTCTTATAAATATTTTTAAAGAACTAAAGGAAACTATATCAAAAGAATTAAAAGAAGTCTGAGAATAACAACTCACTGAACAGAGAATATCAATGAAGAGACAGAAATTATAAGAAGATCTAAAAAGAAATTTTGGAGTTGAGAAACAAAATAGCTGGAATGAAAAATTCACTAGAAGGACTCAACAACAGATTGAATTTGCAGAAGAATCAGTGATTTTTCCAGGTAAGTCAATTGAGATTACTTAGTCCTAGGAATAAAAAAGGAAAAATGGAAGAAAAGTTAATAGAGCCTAAGAGACCTGAGGACAACATCATTTCAAGGGATCCTCAATAAAATATTTAATTTGTCATCAGAAACTATGGAAGACAGAAGACATGGGGATGACATTTTCAAAGTGCTGAAAGAAAAAGACTGTCATTCAAGAATTTAATATCTAGCAAAACTATCCTTCAAAAATAAAAGAGAAACAAATACATTCCCAGATAAACAGAAACTGGAAGATCTGTGACTTAGAAGGCCTGAACTACAAGAAATAATAAAGGGAGTACTTCAGGCTGAAATTAAAGAACACTAGACAGTAACTCAAATCCACATAAACAACACTCTTAAAGGTAACTATATAAAAAATATGAAAGACAGTGTAAATATAGTTTTGTTTGTAACTAGTTTTTCCTCCTAACTGACTTAAAAGATAACTGCATAGAGCAATAATTATAAAACTGTGTTGATGAGCTTATAATGTAGAATATGTAATTTATATGACAATAATGTAATAGCACAAAGGAGGGGAAAGGGAACAAGAGCTATACTGGAGCAAAGTTTTTGTGTTGTATTGAAATTAAAATGGTATTATTCCAAACTAGATTGTTTAAATTAAGATGCTAATTGTAATACTGAGTACAACCACGGATACAATAACTCAAAAAAAAATGACAAGTGAATTAAAACGGTATTTAAAAAATATCTATTTAGCATACAAACAAAAGGAAGTAGAGGAGGAATAGAGAAACAAAAAAATCTTAAAAAACAAATATCAAAGTGGTAGGCATAAATCCTACCTCATCAGTAGTTACATTACATGTAGATGGATTAAATACTCTAGTCATAAGGCAAGGATTGGCAGAATGGATTCTTTTAAAAACCCCATGGTCTAACCATGTGTTGTGTAAAGAGACACACTTCACAAAGACATAAATAGGTTGAAAGTTAAAAGTATACAAAACAGAAGCATCATGGAAACAGTCACTAAAATAGAGCTGGAGTGACTGTACTAATATACTTTAAACACTATCTCAGCTGGGCCAGGAAGGAAATCACGATTACTCTCTCTTTACTGCTTAACTTCTATTTGTCTAGAGCTAATATTTTTCTTTTCTTATTTGCTTAATTTTCTATGTATTTATCTATGATTACATCCAAACTTCTATCAAAAAGTCTACATTTGCTCTCAAAATGTTCAAATGCATCAGATATTCAGAAATTAACATTTCATCTTCCTAATGGAGTTTCTGAAGAACCTTCTGCCATGCTCCAATATGAATGGGTTATCCTCTCTATCTGAAATTTTCATCCTGAGATCTCCCTTCACAAGCATCATGTTTATTACCTTCATCTCTGTTGGGTTGGAAGTACTGTTTTTGGTTTGCCAGGTTTTCTTGGTTTGTTCCCTCATTTTGGTAGAACTCAGCCTCCAGTAGCCTCCTGAGAGAAGAGAACAAGGAAAATACATTTTTTAGAACTTGCCTGCCCGAAATTTATTTATTCTACCCTGAAACTTGATTATAATCTGGCTTGATATAGAATGTTAAGTTAGAAGTCATTTTCCTTCAGAATTTTGAAGGTGTATCTCAATTGACTTTGAACCTCTTCTATTCCAATGAGAAGTATGCAAAAATTTTGACTTTTGATTCTTGTTATGTGACATATTGTTTTTCTAAAACACTATCTCCAGTGTACTAAAATTTTTATAATAATATGTCTTGGTATAAGTCCATTTCATCTTTTTGAGGGGGCACTCTGTGGGATCTTCTTAATCACTTCCCTAAGGATGTAAGGTAAAGATTTAGCTTACATGTAAAATTAGGTGATCAGTGCAAGGCACACAGGAATAAAAACAATTACCAAAAGCTAAGTGTCTCCTAGTCACTGATCTAGGGACACCATGGCATAGGTAGTTCTTGGTTAACTCAAGAAAGAGGACAAAGAGGTGTTTAACACGAATGAATTGTTTGCTTTAACAGGTATTCAACCCAATTGTAGTGACTAAGGCAATGAAACAGAAAGATTGGCATAATGAAGTTTTTATGGGTAAAGTTGGTAGTTCTGAGTGATTTTAAGAAAAGGTTTCCTCGCATCAAAGTATAACAGACTTTGTAGCCTTAATCAAATGTTCTAATATGAAATAGTCTTTCAGACTCAGAATGCCTTTTATTTATTTTTCATGTCTACAAACATCTGTCATTTTCATCTCAAACATATATAAATATTTTTGTGAGGTATAAGTCCTCTGTAAAATTTTGTTAAATCTAAATAGGATTGGAATAAAATTTAAGGAAATATGTTTTATTTATCAAAATCCTATTGCTAAAATTTTTCCCTTTCTTTTAAATTTTTTCCAGAAGCTGAAATCAAAGCATTCATCCTAAAATATACTACTCTGAGTGCATGATTTTTTTTTTAGAGGATATACTATAAAAGTAAAAAAGATTAAGGCAGAAAGGAAGGGGCTATGTTTAACTTGAAAATTTGGCAACTGTTTTGATTGGATATTATTTTATTTGCAGTATTTTATCTCTTTAAATCTTTCAACATAAAGATAAATAAATTATATGTGGGCAGAAAAATATTTAGTGTCAGTTTTTCCAAAGTACACTTTTCTTCTTTTCCAATCTGTGATGATTAACAAAGGTCATTTTAAGAAGTGTTATTCTTTCCTTCTTATCTCATCTTGAGAGATGAACTCAGTAGGCACAACTATAGTTAACTGTTCTATTCCCAGTTACTTTAATTATTAGGGTAAAAAATGTTCATTCCTAGAAGCAGTAATACTTCAACAGTTTATTGAACTTCACCAGAGGGAAAACACTTTTAAGGATATAGTTCATTAGGTCTGTGCTCTCAACCATTAAATTTAGACATTTATATAGAAACTAGATAAATGACACAAAGCAAAAAAAGTTTAAAGTGAGAAATTTAACATGTCCATGATTAACTTTCATTATCTTGATGTTATTAGTGAAACCAAAGGCTAGTAAGTGTTGAATGAGCCTTGCAAACTCAATTTTTAAAATCATATATTCTTTGAAAAATAATTTTTCTTTGCAAGATTTAAGAATATCACATTTCTAGATTCTCAAAAGATATTCTTGAACTTTCTCTTATTCAACCACTGAAAAATTGTTAATTTGTTAAGTACATAATGAGGTTACTTGGTTGAAACAGGAAGAAAAAAAAAACAAGGTTGAAAAAGAAAATGAAGTGGTAACTGCTACAGAAATTTGGAAAGGAGACAGAAATTATCAAAGATTTGGAACTGTATTTTAACACTGACCAACTCAAGGAACAGATATGGGACGGGAAGTCCAACTGAAAAGTATCTATTTACCTGAATCACTACTGGTAACAATGTGCCATTTTGAATTGAGAGAGTACTCACCTCTTAATATTCTGACACAGTTTTACCATTTGTTCTCACATCTAAAAATAAAAAAAGTCAAGTTGTCCTGATCTTTTGAATTTAGCATTTAAATCCTGAATTCACACCAAAGGGTACATGTTCTTCCGAGCAGAATAGTCCTAAAGATTTAAGATTTAAATTCTATTTAAAAGGAGAACCCTGGCATTTTTCTTCCCACTTAACCCTCCTCCTCTCATGACAGTATAGTCTACAATAACCAGCTGAGTGATAAATCATACAGAACCTAAATTAATTCCATGGGACTTTTTAATGTTGACTTTTAACTCACAAAAGCACACTATCATACGAGAGGATTATACCACCAGACTTCAAATAACCACATGAATAACTCTATTGTGATTGTGTTAAAGCGTATATAAATGGTTTGAATGGCCACATGCTCTTAAAGGCCATACTTTATAAGCATAAATTAGTTAAAAAACAAATCTCCAAAGTGCCGCCAGGAGTGATCTCCCAAATTATTTCAAAGCACACAATTCCTCTGGGTAGTATTCACTGTGGAAGTTGTTCTCATCATGACAAATGCTAAAGTTGTCCATGAAGGGCTTTCCTTCATCCAGTGCAGGGCAAAGAGAGCAGAAGGAGACAAACTCAAATTTATATAGTTCTCACATTGTAGCTTTCCAAACTTTATTATGAAAATTTTCAAGCCTATAGATAAATTCGAAGAACAGAAAATTTATATTTATTTTAAAAATATTTTATAATTGTACTTTTGATAACTTTAATCCAGTAATTATTTAAAAGATTTCATATGTCCAAGTGTTTGTTTGTTTAATCATCTGTTAATCTAAAATTTTATTGCTTTATAGTAAAAGAATGAGATATGTTTAATTTTCACTTTTTAAAATTATCAGTGTTTTCTTGTGGTCTTATTTATAATCAACTTGTATGAAGTTCCATGAATCCTTTTTTTTTTTAACATCTTAGTTTCTGCTTTATAACAAAGTGAATCAGTTATACATATACATATGTCCCCATATCTCTTCCCTCTTGCATCTCCCTCCCTCCCACCTTCCCTATCCCACCCCTCTAGGTGGTCACAAATCACCAAGCTGATCTCCCTGTTCAAGGTGGCTGCTTCCCACTAGCTATCTATTTTACGTTTGGTAGTGCATATATGTACATGCCACTCTCTCACTTTGTCCCAGCTTACCCTTCCCCCTCCCTGTGTCCTCAAGTCCATTCTCTAGTAGGTCTGTTTCTTTACTCCCATCTTGCCCATAGGTTCTTCATGACCTTTTTTTTTTTTTTTAAGATTCCATATATATGTGTTAGCATATGGTATTTGTTTTTCTCTTTCTGACTTACTTCACTCTGTATGACAGACTCTAGGTCCATCCACCTCACTACAAATAATTTCATTTCTTTTTATGGCCGAGTAATATTCCATTGTATATATGTGCCACATCTTCTTTATCCATTCATCTGTTGATGGACACTCAGGCTGTTTCCATGTCCTGGCTATTGTAAATAGAGCTGCAATTAACATTTTGGTTCATGACTCTTTTTGAATTATGGTTTTCTCAGGGTATATGCCCAGTAGTGGGATTGCAGGGTCGTATGGTAGTTCTATTTTTAGTTTTTTAAGGAACCTCCATACTGTTCTCCATAGTAGCTGTATCAATTTACATTCCCACCAACAGTGCAAGAGGGTTCCCTTTTCTCCACACCCTCCCCAGCATTTATTATTTGTAGATTTTTGATGATGGCCATTCTGACCAGTGTGAGATGATATCTCATTGTAGTTTTGATTTGCATTTCTCTAATGATTAATGATGTTGAGCATTCCTTTATGTGTTTGTTGGCAATCTGTATATCTTCTTTGGAGAAATGTCTGTTTAGGTCTTCTGCCCAATTTTGGATTGGGTTGTTTGCTTTTTTGATATTGAGCTACATGAGCTGCTTGTAAATTTTGTAGATTAATCCTTTGTCAGTTGCTTCACTTGCAAATATTCTCTCCCATTCTGAGGGTTGTCTTTTCGTCTTGTTTATGGTTTCCTTTGCTGTGCAAAAGCTTGTAAGTTTCATTAGGTCCCATTTGTTTATTTTTGTTTTTATTTCCATTTCTCTAGGAGGTGGGTCAAAAAGGATCTTGCTATAAATTATGTCACAGAGTGTTCTGCCTATGTTTCCTTCTAAGAGTTTGATAGTGTCTGGCATTACATTTAGGTCTTTAATCCATTTTGCGTTTATTTTTGTGTATGGTGTTAGGGAGTGTTCTAATTTCATTCTTTTACATGTAGCTGTCCAGTTCCCAGCACCACTTATTAAAGAGGCTGTCTTTTCTCCACTGTACATTCCTGCCTCCTTTATCAAAGATAAGGTGACCATATTTGTGTGGGTTTATTTCTGGGCTTTCTACCCTGTTCCACTGATCTATATTTCTGTTTTTGTGCCAGTACCATACTCTCTTGATTACTGTAGCTTTGTAGTATAATCTGAAGTCAGGGAGCCTTATTCCTCCAGCTCCATTTTTCTTTCTGAAGGTTGCTTTGGCTATTCGGGGTCTATTGTGGTTCCATACATAATTGTGAAATTTTTTGTTCTAGTTCTGTGAAAAATGCCAGTGGCAGTTTGATAGGGACTTTGATAGGGATTGCATTGAATCTGTAGATTGCTTTGGGTAGTATAGTCATTTCCACAATGTTGATTCTTCCAATACAAGAACATGGTATATCTCTCCATCTGTTTGTATCATCTTTAATTTCTTTCATCAGTATCTTATAATTTTCTGCATACAGGTCTTTTGTCTCCTAAGGTAAGTTTATACCTAGATATTTTATTCTTTTTGTTGCAATGGTAAATGGGAGTGTTTTCTTAATTTCACTTGCAGAGTTTTCATCATTAGTGTATAGGAATACAAGAGATTTCTGTGCATTAATTTTGTAGCCTGCTACTTTACCAAATTCATTGATTAGCTCCAGTAGTTCTCTGGTAGCATCTTTAGGATTCTCTATGTGTAGTATCATGTCATCTGCAAACAGTGACAACTTTACTTCATTTCTGACTTGGATTCCTTTTGTTTCTTTTTCATCTCTGATTACTGTGGCTAAAACTTCCAAAACTATGTTGAATAATAGTGCTGAGAGTGGGCAACTTGTCTTGTTCCTGATCTTAGAGGAAATGTTTCAGTTTTTCACCATTAAGGATGATGTTGGCTGTGGGTTTGTCATATATGGTCTTTATTGTGTTGCGGAAAGTTCCCTCTATGCCTACTTTCTGGAGGGCTTTTATCATAAATGCGGAGTGAAGTTTGTCGAAAGCTTTCTCTGCATCTATTGAGATGATCATATGTTTTTTCTCCTTCAATTTGTTATTATGGTTTATCACATTGATTGATTTGCGTATATTGAAGAATCCTTGCATTCCTGGGATAAACTGCACTTGATCATGGAGGATGATCCTTTTAATGCGCTGTTGATTCTGTTTTCTAGTATTTTGTTGAGGATTTTTGCATCTATGTTCATCAGTGATATTAGCCTGTAGTTTTCTTTCTTTGTGACATCTTTGTCTGGTTTTGGTATCAGGGTGATGGTGGGCTCGTAGAATGAGTTTGGGATTGTTCCTGCCTCTGCTATATTTTGGAAGAGTTTGAGAAGGATAGGTGCTAGCTCTTCTCTAAATGTTTGATAGAATTCACATGAGAAACCATCAGGTCCTGGGCTTTTGTTTGTTGGAAGATTTTTAATCACAGTTTCCATTTCAGTGCTTGTGATTCGTCTGTTCATGTTTTCTATTTCTTCCTGGTTTAGCCTCAGAAGGTTGTGCATTTCTAAGAATTTGTCCATTTCTTCCAGGTTGTCCATTTTATTGGTATAGAGTTGCTTGTAGTAATGTCTCATGATCCTTTGTATTTCTGCAGTGTCAGTTGTTACTTCTCCTTTTTCATTTCTAATTCTATTGATTTGAGTCTTCTCCCTTTTTTTATTGATGAGTCTGGCTAATGGTTTGTCAATTTTTATCTTCTCAAAGAACAAGCTTTTAGTTTTATTGATCTTTGCTATTGTTTCCTTCATTTCTTTTTCATTTATTTCTGCTCTGTTCTTTATGATTTCTTTCCTTCTGCTAACTTTTGGGTTTTTTGTTCTTCTTTCTCTAATTGCTTTAGGTGTAAGGTTAGGTTGTTTATTTGAGATGTTTCTTGTTTCTTAAGGTAGGATTGTATTGCTATAAACTTTCCTCTTAGAACTGCTTTTGCTGCATCCCATAGGTTTTGGGTCGTCATATCTTCATTGTCATTTGTTTCTAGGTATTTTTTGATTTCTTCAGTGATCTCTTCATTATTAAGTAGTGTATTGTTTAGCCTCCATGTGTTTGTATTTTTTACAGATTTTTTTCTGTAACTGATATCTATTCTCATAGCATTGTGGTCAGAAAAGATACTTGATACGTTTTCAATTTTCTTTATTTTTTTCTACGGTACACGGGCCTCTCACCACTGTGGCCTCTCCTGTTGCGGAGCACAGGCTCCTGACGTGCAGGCCCAGCAGCCATGGGTCATGGGCCCAGCCGCTCTGCGGCATGAGGGATCTTCCCGGACTGGGGCACGAACCCGTGTCCCCTGCATCGGCAGGTGGACTCCCACCACTGCGCCACCAGGGAAGCCCCACCAGGGAAGCCCTCAATTTTCTTAAATTTACCAAGGCTTGATTTGTGACCCAAGATATGATCTATCCTGGAGAATGTTCCATGAGCACTTGAGAAAAATGTATATTCTGTTGTTTTTGGATGGAATGTCCTATAAATATCAATTAAGTCCATCTTTTTTAATATATCATTTAAAGCTTGTGTTCCCTTATTTATTTTCATTTTGGATGATCTGTCCATTGGTGAAAGTGGGGTGTTAAAGTCCCCTACTCTGATTGTGTTACTGTCGATTTCCTCTTTTACGGCTGTTAGTATTTGCCTTATGTATTGAAGTGCTCCCATGTTCGGTGCATAAATATTTACAATTGTTATATCTTCTTCTCGGATTGATCCCTTGATCATTATGTAGTGTCTTTCTTTGTCTCTTGTAATAGTCTTTGTTTTAAAGTCTATTTTGTGTGATATGAGAATTGCTACTTCAGCTTTGTTTTGATTTCCATTTGCATGGAATATCTTTTTCCATCCCCTCACTTTCAGTCTGCATGTGTCCCTAGGTCTGAAATAGGTCTCTTGTAGACAGCATATATACGGGTCTTGTTTTTGTATCCATTCAGCCAGTCTATGTCTTTTGGTTGGAACATTTAATCCATTTACATTTAACGTAATTATAGATATGTATGTTCTTATTACCATTTTCTTAATTGTTTTGGGTTTGTTATTGTAGGTCTTTTCCTTCTCTCGTGTTTCCTGCCTAGAGAAGTTCCTTTAGCATTTGTTGTAAAGCTGGTTTGGTGGTGCAGAATTCTTTTAGCTTTTGTTTGTCTTTAAAGGTTTTAATTTCTCTGTCAAATCTCAATGAGATCCTTGCTGGGTAGAGTAATCTTGGTTGTAGGTTTTTCTCCTTTATCCCTTTAAATATGTCCTGCCACTCCCTTCTGGCTTGCAGAGTTTCTGCTGAAAGATCAGCTGTTAACCTTATGGGGATTCCCTTGTGTGTTATTTGTTGTTTTTCCCTTGCTGCTTTTAATATTTTTTCTTTGTATTTAATTTTTGATAGTTGATCAATATGTGTCTTGGCGTGTTTCTCCTTGGATTTATCCTGTATGGGACTCCCTGTGCTTCCCGGATTTGATTAACTATTTCCTTTCCCATATTAGGGAAGTTTGCAACTATAATCTCTTCAAATATTTTCTCTGTTCCTTTCTTTTTCTCTTCTTCTTCTGGAACCCCTATAATTCGAATGTTGGTGCGTTTAATGTTGTCCCAGTGGTCTCTGTGACTGTCCTCAGTTCTTTTCATTCTTTTTTCTTTATTCTGCTCTGCAGTAGTTATTTCCACTATTTTGTCTTCCTGGTCACTTATCCGTTCTTCTGCCTCAGTTATTCTGCTATTGATCCCTTCTAGAGAATTTTAAATTTCATTTATTGTATTGTTCATCACTGTTTGTTTGCTCTTTAGTTCTTCTAGGTCCTTGTTAAACGCTTCTTGTATTTTCTCCCTTCTATTTCCAAGATTTTGGATCATGTTTACTATCATTATTCTGAACTTTTTTCAGGTAGACTGCCTATTTCCTCTTCATTTGTTAGGTCTGGCGGGTTTTTATCTTGCTCCTTCATCTGCTGTGTGTTTCTCTGTCTTCTCATTTTGCTTAACTTACTGTGTTTGGGGTCTTCTTTTCACAGGGTGCAGGTTCGTATTTCCCGTAGTTTTTGTTGTCTGTCCCCAATGGCTAAGGTTGGTTCAGTGGGTTGTGTAGGCTTCCTGGTGGAGGGGACTAGTGCCTGTGTTCTGGTGGATGAGGCTGGAACTTGTCTTTCTGGTGGGCAGGTCCACGTCTGGTGGTGTGTTTTGGGGTGTCTGTGGACTTATTATGATTTTAGGCAGCGTCTCTGCTAATGGATGGTGTTGTGTTCCTGTCTTGCTAGTTGTTTGGCATAGGGTATGCAGCACTGTAGCTTGCTGGTCATTGAGTGGAGCTGGGTCTTGGCATTGCGATGGAGATCTCTGGGAGATTTTCACTGTTTGATATTACATGTAACTGGGAAGTCTCTTGTGGACCAGTGTCCTGAACTTGGCTCTCCCACCTCAGAGGCACAGCCCTGGTGCCTGGCTGGAGCTCTAAGAGTCTGTCATCTGCACGGCTCAGAATAAAAGGGAGAAAAAAAGAAAAAAGAAAGAAGAAGATTAAATTAAATTAAAAAGTTATTAAAATAAAAAATAATTATTAAAATTTTTTTGAAAAGTAATTTAAAAAAAGAGAAAGAAAAAAGAAGAGAGCAACCAAACCAAAAACAATAATACACCAATGATAACAAGCACTAAAAACTGTACTAAAAAACAAAAAGCAAATGGACAGACAGAACGCTAGGACAAATGGTAAAAGCAAAGCTATACAGACAAAATCACACACAGAAGCATATACATACACACTCACAAAAAGAGAAAAAGGGAAAAAAAGTATATATCCCAAAGTCCACCTCCTCAATTTGGGATGATTCGTTGTCTATTGAGGTATTCCACAGATGCAGGGTACATCAAGTTGATTGTGGAGATTTAATCCGCTGCTCCTGAGGCTGCTGGGAGAAATTTCCCTTTTCCTTCTTTCTTCGCACAGCTCCTGGGATTCTGCTTTGGATTTGGCCCTGCCTCTTACGTGTAGGTCGCCTGAGGCCATCTGTTCCCACCCAGACAGGACGGGGTTAAAGAAGCGGCTGATTTGGGGGCGCTGGCTCACTCAGGCTGGGGGCAGGGAGGGGTACGGAATGCAGGGTGAGCCTGTGGTGGCAGAGGCCGGCGTGCCATTGCACCAGCCTGCAGCATGCCGTGTGTTCTCCCGGGGAGGTTGTCCCTTGGATCACGGGACCCTGGCAGTGGCGGGCTGCACAGGCTCCTGGGAGGTGAGGTGTGGATAGTGACTGGTGCTTGCACACAGGCTTCTTGGTTGCTGCAGGAGCAGCCTTAGCGTCTCATTACCCTCTCTGGGGTTTGCGCTGATAGCTGCGGCTCGTGCCCATCTCTGGAGCTCCTTTAAGCAGCGCTCTGAATCCCCTCTCCTCGTGCACCAGGAAACAAAGAGGCAAGAAAAAGTCTCTTGCCTCTTCGGCAGCTCCAGACTTTTTCCCGGACTCCCTCCCGGCCAGCTGTGGCGCACTAGCCCTCTTCAGGCTGTGTTCACGCAAGAATCCCGGTCCTCTCCCTGGGATCCGACCTCCGAAGGCCGAGCCTCAGCTCCCAGCCCCCACCCATCCCGGCGGGTGAGCAGACAAGCCTCTCGGGCTGGTGAGTGCTGGTCAGCACCAGTCCTCTGTGCGGGAGTCTCCCCGCTTTGCCCTCTGCAGCCCTGTTGCTGCACTCTCCTCCGCGGCTCTGAAGCTTCCTCCCTCCGCCACCCACAGTCTCCACCCGCGAAGGGGCTTCCTAGTGTGTAGAAACCTTTCCTCCTTCACAGCTGCCTCCCACTGGTGCGGGTCCCGTCTCTATTCTTTTGTCTCTGTTTTTTCTTTTTTCTTTTGCCCTACCCAGGTACGTGGGGAGTTTCTTGCTTTTGGGAGGTCTGAGGCCAGTGTTCAGTAGGTGTTCTGTAGGAGTTGTTCCATATGTAGATTATTTCTGATGTATTTGTGGAGAGGAAGGTGATCTCCGCGTCTTACTCTTCTGCCATCTTGAAGCTGTCTCCCCATGAATTCTTGAAAAATATTTATCCTCTGTTGATGGGGTACAGAGTTTAAAATATACATATATATGTAACAATTAAACTTTAAAAACTGTGCTGTTCAGATACCATATAAACTTATTAATGTTTTACCAACTCAACATATCAAATACTAATAGAATTTTTATTATCTATTTTATAGTTCTTTATACATTTTGATGATAGGTTATATACATAACTACTTATGTCTGTTATAGAGTTATCCTTTATAAAAACAAAATAATCAATCTTTCCCTCTTTAGTGCTCTTTCCTTACCTTGGGTTCTACTCTGACCAGCATTAATAATATAATATCTGCTTTTGTTTTTCTTTTGTACTTTTTTTTTTTTACTTTGTCTGACATAGTATTATTTTACCTTAAAACATTCTTATTTTGTTTGACAGTGTGACTCCTTGTAAAGAGCACATAATTGACTTTGTATTTTGACTCAATCTGAGAATATTTATGTATTTTAATTGAAAATTTTAACCCGTTGATTGTTACCATCATAGCTGACATCTTTGTACATGTTAACATGTCATTTTGATTTTTTTTTTTTTTGTGGTATGCGGGCCTCTCACTGCTGTGGCCTCTCCCGTTGTGGTGCACAGGCTCCGGATGCGCAGGCTCAGCGGCCATGGCTCACGGGCCCAGCCACTCCGCGGCATGTGAGATCTTCCTGGACTGGGGCACGAACCCGTGTCCCCTGCATTGGCAGGCGGACTCTCAACCACTGCGCCACCAGGGAAGCCCTGATTTTGTTTTTATGCTTCTTTGATATTTCTATTGATTCTTAGTTTTATCTTATGAAAACTAAAATATACCTTATTATTCTAGCAATGTTGATAATATCCATTTTTATCATTCTACTAATGATTACCATCATATTAAATAAATAAATTCATGTTTCCTTATTGATTACTGTGTCAAAGAAAGTATAATGTGTAATACAAAGAAATTAATACCCTATCCACCCAACGTCCGGGTTATTCTTAAATGTTTTTATACCCTACGTCCTTTTTTAAAAATGATCTTTGCTTCTTGTTTTGAAATCATTTAAAAAACTTTTCATTACTTCTATATTTCATTGTCTCTGATGTTTACAACTAATCCTTCAATGCCATTATTAAGTTTTATATTTGCCTTGTCTCTCATTTAGCTGAAATATGTCTTTTATTTTTTTATCAGTTTATTTGTTTATTATCTCAGTTTATTTAAGGAGAACAGATGAGTGGCATATGTCCTAAGGCCTTTCATAACTGAGACGTATTTCTACTGCCTTCACACACAAATTTGTTTTTGTATGAAATTCTTGAGCCTCAGTCTTTTTTTCTTCCTGAAAACTGTGGATGGTGTTCTGTTTTGCTCTAGTTTATTATGAGATGTTTATTTTGTTTATTATAAGGTGTCTAAGACAAGCTCAATTCTTATTCTAGGATAGGAAATCTGTCTTATTTTTCCTAAAGCCTTTAGGATCTTTCCTCTTGCTTGCAATTCCCTACCTAATGTCATGGGAGTATATTTAAAGAGGAGTCTCTTTTTATCGTGATGTCTTTTCATTAAGATGAGACTGCTCAGTCTATATATATCAGTCTTTCTTCAGACCAGAAATTTTCTTCTATTAGGTCTGAAGTGTCACTTCTCTTTCATTTGTCCTCTGCATTCTATTTCTATGATCTTCTCTTTCATAGTTTAATTTTTCCTTTTTTTATTATAGTAGTTACCCTAGTATAGCTTCCTTATTGCCAGAACATTTTTCTAAATCTGCAATTTATTACTTATGACAATGTCTTCAATTCTGCAGATGCATTTTTTTGTTTCTTTCTGATCTTTCACTTTGTTCCCAGCCAACTCCCTTTTTATCCCAGTCTGTTGTCTCATCTTTTACTTCCTGATTCATAGAAGCTAAATCTTCCTGGATTTGGGGAAATACAGGGAAAAGCTTTAAAAAATTTCCTGTAGTAAATGTTCTTCAAAACTGTGCTGTCCATTTGTATCATAAAAGTGATATTTGAATTTGACACTGCAGAAAATTTTCATAGGCCTCATTTTTATTTCTATGCATTTATAAATTAGGAAAAATCTATCTAGTCCAGTCTTCTCCTCATTGTCTATCTGGTTGTTCTTGGATCCATTGTCTTAAATATTAAGTTGGAGGGCTGGCTGATGTGTATAATTTTTATCCTACTTTCTGGATATTTAAAGTCTCTTTACTAATGTGGATCTGCTGGTCAAAGAAATACCTTGATCCTGCTGCCTGAGTATCTTACTATGATAAATGTGGTTTATGCTTGGGTAATATGAGGCAACTATGTGTTATTCTCTTGCCATGACTCTTCCTGGTTGACCTCATCTTTAACATAACCAGATATAAATTGACACCCACTTTAAACTTCTGAGCCCTCCCAACTCTTCTTTTGGAGTTCCTATCAAGTTAAATAGAGAGGTGAATCTTCAGGAATGGGTGTGGGAGAAGTGGAGCTTGAGGAGGATGCAAATAGAACTGTCCTCCCTAGAAAGCACCTTCTGCCTAGTGTGAAGGGGGTTTGCTTTTTGATGGTTGATGTGGACCTCTTGTCTTTAAGGTAGGGAAACACACCATCGGTGATATATGGAAATCTCCCACTATTTTTCACCCAGAGCCTGACCTGGCACTATAGCACCCTGTGCCCATTTTAGAAAATGAAAATTTCCATTATTCTTGCTCCACTGTATTGCCTTTGCTCATTTGTCAAAGATAAGTTGACTGCATTTATGAGATCTATTTCTGGGCTATCTATTCTTTTCCATTGATCTACTTACCTATTATTTGGCTAATACCACACTGATTTGATTACTGTAGCTTTATATAAAATCTTGAAATTGGGTACTGTCAGTCTTCCAATTTTGTTCTTCTTCAACATTATATTAGCTATCCTGGGTCTTTTGCCTCTCCATATAAACTTTAGAATCAGTTTGTCGATATCCATATAACAACTTGCTGGGATTTTGATTGGGATGGCATTGAATCTATTGATCAAGCTGGGAAGAACTGATATCTTGATAATATTGAGTCTCCCTTTCCGTGAACATGAAATACCTCACCATTTATTTAGTTCTTTGAATTCATTCATCAGAGTTTTGTAGTTTTTCTCACACAGCTCTTGTTCATATCTTGTTAGATTTATACTTAAGAATTTCATTTTGGAGGATGCTAATGTAAATTGTATTGTGCTTTTAATTTCAAATTCCACTTGTTCATTGTTGGTATATAAAAAAGTAACTGACTTTTGTTTCTTAACCTTGTATCTGGACAACTTGCTATAATATTAGTTCTAGGAATATTTTTGTCAGTTCTTTTGGATAGACAATCATGTCACACATTACACAAAAATTAATTCAAAATGGATCACAAAACCAAATGTAAAATGTAAAACTATAAAGCTTTTACAAAAAAAAAAAACAGGAGAAAAGCTCTGGGACACAAGGACCAGACAAAGAATTCTTAGGCTTGATACCAAAAACATGATTCATAAAAGAAAAGACTGATAACTTGATTTGATAAAAGTTTTAAACTTTTGGTCTGTAAAAGACTCTGTTAAGAGGATGATAAGAGAAGCTACAGAGTGGGAGAAAATATTTGAAACCACATATCTGACAAAAGATAGGTGTATCTTCGACAAAATATATTCTGCATCCAGGATATATATATAAAGACCTCTCAAGACCAACAGTGAAAAGGCAAGAATCCAGTCAGAGCATGGGAATGGTAAAAGACATGAAGAAACAGTTCATCAGAGAAGATATACAGATGGTAGATAAACACATGGAAAGATGCTCAGCATCATTAGCCATTAGGGAAATGTAAAAAAACATAATTAATATCACTAAACACCTACCAGCATGGCTTAAAAAAATAGTGACACCACCGAATGTTGGTGAGAATGAGGAGAATCTAGATAACTCATACACTGCTGGTAGAAATGTAAAATATACATTAGTGGTACAGCCATTTTGGAAAATAGTTAATTAGTTTAAAAATAATTTGATAGTGGTCTTAAAAATCTAAACATGCAGATATTTTCCAGCCTAACAAATATACTCTTGGGCATTTATCCCAGAGGACTGAAGACATAAATTCACACAAAAACCTGTATATGAATATTTATAGTAGCTTTATTTGTAATAGCCAAAAACTAGTAAAAAAAAAAAAAAAGCAACAGATGTCCTTTAGCAGGTCTATGACACGACAAACTGGTACACCCATACCATAGAACACTACTCAGCAATAAAAAGCAGCAAACTGTTGTTTCACTCAATAACCTGGAATAATATCACCAGAGAATTATGCTGAGTGAAAAAAAGCCAATGACAAAAGTTTGCATATCTATGATTTCATTTACATGACATACTTGAAATGATGAAATTATAAAAATAGAGAACAAATTAGTGATTGCTAGGAACTGAGGAAGGGCTGGGGGTAGGTGGGAAGTGGGTGTGGTTATAAATGGGCAAAAGAGGGCTCCTTGTGTTGATGGAAATGTTTTGTATCTTGACTGTATCAATGTCAATATTCTGGTTGCGATATTGTGCTATATTATACCATATTGTACTAGTATCATGTTACTATTGGGGGAAACTGGGTGGGTAAAGGGTTACTGGATGTCTGTATTAATACTTACAACTGCATGTGTATCTACAATTACGTCATAGCAAAAGATTAATTTTAAAATAAAATGTTTTATAAAAAGGATATTTGAACATTTACCAAGAAACCACAAGAGTGGCAAAATGGAAGGATTTTTAAATGGAGGTGGGGAGGGAGCATAGAAACTGGAGAAGGAAGAGAGCCTTCCAAAAATAAAGAAACGCTCATAGGCAATATTCATGCTTACACTAATGTACACATAAAGTACAGTCAAGTACTTGCTCAGGCGAAATGAACTGACTCAGGTCCTCTGGTTGTGACCTACTAAAAGATTTTGTCCTGAGAGAAGGAAGGATAGAAAGTGAATCTCAAATTGATAAGCACTCTTTCTCCAGGGCATGGTTTACTTACTCAATATGACACCTTTGGAAAAAGACCCCATCTGAACCTTCTAGGATTTAACTTGACTGAAATGCCATCTGATTTGCTTAGAGGTTATTTATTTTGCAGTTCTAAGCATATTAACTGAAAATTGCTGTGAGTCGGAAATCCTGTGTTTTTCACCTCCTATTTAGCTGGTGCTAAACAACTGTAAAAAAGCAGAATTTTCTGCAATTATTCATATAGCTTAACGGAGAAATTGATGGCTTTTTCTTCTCTGGCCTCTGCTACCACCTTTCTACATTTCACGTTATTTAATATCCACTTCACCATTAAATTGCTACAGCCCTAATGTGATAGTTCTAATATGATAATAATGGCTAATCTTTACTGAGAACTTACTACATGCCAGACATATGCCAGGCACTGTTTAAATACTTTACATTTATTAAACTCATTTAATCTTCCTAACAAACCTATGGGTTAGATTTTGTTATTATCACCATTTTACAGGTGAGGTAGAGAGAGGTGAATTAATTTATCCTAGGTAACACTGGTGCTACAAATAGTGAAGCCAGGAAACAAATCCAAGTGATTTTAACTCTAGAGTTCATACATTCAACCACTGTGCTTTATTGCCTTCTGTGAAACTGTACTACATAGTGAAGTATGACAGTCCTCTAATAACTGTATGATACAAACATAAGACGTGACAGTTCCTGACTAGTTGTATCTTGCATTTTGGTGTAGCTGGGTGACTGAATTTTGTTAATGGTATGTGGGCAGAAGTGAAACACATCATTTCCAGGACTGACCATAAAACCTTCTGACCATGATTTTTCCATGTGCTTTCCTCATCTTTTGGCTGAAGGGTAAGGAGTTCAAGGACCTAGAGGGGGGCAAAGCCACAAGCTGAAAGGAGCCTGAATCCTTACATTGCTGCTGACGAAAGAACTGCTACACAAAAATATCCATGTTGAACTCTTGTTTGAGTGAGAAATATTTTTTTATTGTTTTAACCATTTAAATTTGGCATTGTTTCTTGTTAGCCAATCTTGAAGAAATATAAGATGTTATTGGTAGTATTACCATCTGAGTTCTCTTCTGTCTTTAGCTCTTTTTTTTTCTTTTGTATCAAACCAAACCCTTAATTCCCCAAGATTTTGTTCTCAGCCCTTGTCTTTAGTCCCTTTACTCACTCACTTGCCCAGTAATTTCATGCTTCAATGGTTAGTTCGTATGAATCCCAAGTTTCTCTCTTCTCCCATTCTTCTCACATAGAGGGTATCTTTTGGTTACCTCTATCTAGATGTCCTCCTCCTAGCCCTTCAGATTTGTGATGCCTAAAACCTACCTTGTCTTCTTCACTAACTTGGATACTGCTGTAACCGAGCAGGACCCTATGGGGCCATCCCAGAACAGATCCTCCCACCATGTCTTCTGCCTGCCTCTTGTCTGTAGAACAACTTTAGCCTCCTAGGCCTTCCCCAAGTTTCAAAGAATAAATTTAATCAGAGAAGTGAGAAAATGCAGAAAGAAAGGAAAACAGTCAAGCAAGACAAAATAATAATAGCTTAGCCATTAAACAAAGTTAAGGACCTTTAGTTCCTCCTCAAGGGCTTTAGATAATATTCTGAGCCATATCTTAGAGCTACTGAAACCCACAACAGGTGGAAGGAGTTAATTATATGCTGCCCACAAGCACTAGACCCCAGATGGATTGAAACCAGAAAGTCGATGATGTTGACTCCCAGTTACCTCACCACCAACCAGTCAGAGGAATGTCCACAAGCTGATCACACATCCCACAACCCCCCTCTCTCACCCTGTCTTTAAAAACCTTTCCCTGAAATCCTTCAGGGAATTTGGACATTTTAAGCACTGGATACCTGGATTCCTTGCTTGTTGCCCTGCAATAAATGCTGCATTCCTCCACCACAACCTGCTGTCACTAGATTGGCTTTACTGCATGCAGGCAAGCAGATCCAAGTTTGGTTTGGTAACACTACCAACCTGGCTTCTCTGCACCCAGACTGGAAACAAAATTTAAAATTTATCTTTGACTATCTCTGTTCTCTGTCTCTCTCCTCACGATTCAATCAATTGTCCTAATATTCTCCCTCTAGAGCTCCTCTCTTTCTTGGACTTTCTATTCTATGTCTATTGTCACTATTCTTTTCTGGATTGCATAGCTTTCTCCTGAACTTTGTAATATCCTTCTAACTGGAATTTGGATTCATATCTGCCTCACTCCAGCCTCTTTATTTCCTGCATAATCAAAACTTTTAATCAAATCATAGCGAAGTCACCAACGGATATTGACTGCTGTAATAATTTTAAATGTCACGATTTAATATTCAAAGTCATTGAGACAATAATAAAAATAATTTTTAGTTTTATATCATTCTCCTATACTCCAGTATATACCTTATGCTTTAGCTAAGCAGGATAGCATGAATCTCATCAGCCCAGGGTTTTTCCAACTACATGTCAGGATCTTGGTATGTCTACCCACACTCCTTGGTTTATGGAATAGTGCCTTTTTGTCAAAGTCTATCCTCAAATACCACTTCATTCATGAAGCCTTTTTAAGAAGCACTTTTTATTATGAAAAAAATAAATGGACAAAAATGATGTAATGAAGCCCCATGTACCCATTAGAATAGCTCAATAATTATCAATTCATGCCCAGTCTTTTTTCATCTCTACCCCTACCCAACCTCTTATCAGATCCCAAGCTGAACATAATCACTCCATCCTCTTTGTTTCTCTCTTGTAGCACTAATGTTGCGTGTGAGCATTTAATAACTATTGGCAGGGCTTCCCTAGTGGTGCAGTGGTTGAGAGTTCGCCTGCCGATGCAGGGGACACGGGTTCGTGCCCTGGTCCGGGAAGATCCCACATGCCGCGGAGCGGCTGGGCCCGTGAGCCATGGCCGCTGAGCCTGCGTGTCTGGAGCCTGTGCTCCGCAACGGGAGAGGCCACAACAGTGAGAGGCCTGCGTACCACAAAAAAACAATAACTATTGGCATACATTTTATACTCTCTCCTAGATTTAAAGTCTCTTGAAGGTAATGTCTGCATGTTGCTGCCCTTCAGCACCTATCCAGCACAACATAGTACCCTGAGTTTAAAAGGAAAAACAACAAAAATTTTAATTGAAATATCTAACGCTATTTTAAAAGAAATTATTTTCCCCAGAGTTAATAATTGTATCTTTTAACAAAATTATCTCTGTACAAAGCCAACATGAGCACCAATCCTATTTTTAAATTTTCTGAGAAGGAGATCCATGTGCTTCTTTAGTAATCCAATGCCCTGTTTGGATTATCTCAATAATCACTCAATTCTATGCTGAGCCTGAGTTCAGGGTGACATTGGATAAATCATGTGGAATTAGCATAGTGAATATATTCTCTTTGCCTGTTTCTTTATTAGCAAATTGCATCTTCCCATTCTAGCTCACAAGAGAATTATGAGATTAAATAGGGTAGTCACCTATTGATTATACAAGTTATGAACCATTCAGAATTTTTTTGCCCTTTTTAGATCTGTCATCCAATTTTGTGTTTTTATTATTCACTAGCTCTCCCCTCAAAGGATGATGCAAAGGGAGAAATGGCATATTAAGCTTAAATTATTTAGCAGTGGGGTCAGTTAAAAAGTTGGTAGGGTGGAAAATTACAGCTATTAACTAAAATGAAGATCATCTGCCCTTCATTAACATGAATGATAAAGAATCATCTGTGAAGCATTTTGAATTCCTTAGAGAAAGTCTTTATGTTAGTTTTTTGGGGTTTTTTTTTGCATCTGAGTGTATGTGTATTTTTATCATGGACATCCTTAAGTTTTCAGTTTTGATATTTCACTAATACAAAAATTTCATCATACCTTAAAAGTACATAGAATTGGAACATGAACTTCACAAAATCATTCACTATGTTTCCGTAATGCTGAAAATGAAATTGTGGGTTGTATTTAGTTTCTGTTATTCTTATGCACACTTTGAGATGAAATACTAAATCCAACATTAAGTCAAAACTGGGATTATATAAAAAATTATGCAAAAAACTCTTCCTGAACAGTTATATTATGCTAAGTTGATGTGACGGAACAAGTTACATAGGTAACAATGAGCCTAGGGAATTATCCAGCATTGTCATTTCAGGATGTTTCTGTAGTTTTCTGCTTATTTTATGTGCAGTAACTCTGATAAAATTATGCTATGCTGGGTGAGAGGGAGTGTATGATCAGGCCACCCAAGATGGCTGTTCTCTTGCCCTCCTCCTCCGTACATGCCCTGTTCGACCAGTACCTGCTTCACCTACACCCTCCTCACAAGACTGACCTTCCTACATACTTGCCCCAGGCCCCAGCTGGTGATTGTTCTAATCTTTAGATCAGAACATCCTCACCTTGAGAGCTTATCAAAGGGGCGGGTGAGGGGAGTGCCCTTCTGCTGGTTTCCCTGGTAACAGATGAGCCAAACTGACGTCATTTCCCCCTACTACTGGTAACCTCCCCCTCCTGCAAAGACTGTGGCCCTTGTGCCACACACAGTGGGGTGTCGCTCAGGACCTTGCTTCAGACATGTAAGATCCCCCCCGCCATCCATTAAACCACTGATGTCTCTGTTGCTGATTCCAGGCTCTTTCTTCAGTCTTGAAGCTGGGCAAGTACAGGGCTTGCAGGCCTGCTTGGAGTGCAGCCTGACAGGGAGTTAGTGGGAATAATTACATATTTCGGTGGTATTGGTTAATTTGGAGATTTGCAACAATCTAAGGACACACCTTTATAAAGGCCAGGGTGCTTTATCATTGATGAGGGAATATGGAGTAATGCCCTAAAATTGTTCAGGGAAGCTTGGGGGCCATACTGAGACATGTTGGGTGCCCCATCCCCATGTCAACCAAAGCAGTTCTGCTTTCATTGGCCTTAGTGAAACGTTGTACATGGTTGCTTCTTTTTTATTTTTAAATTTAAATGCTCACTACTAAAAATACTTGAAAACTACTTATCACCACCACCCCGACTCGCCTCTAAGATTTCACTTGAACTTAAAGACTCTCTGACGTATCAGTTAGTATCCCATTCTGAAGTCCAATTATAGATTTTATGATTATTATTAGTACATGCCTGAGTTAGATACTGTCTTTCAAATTCTTCATTCTGAATTCTTTTAGTTACCAGTTCTTTACACTAGGTAAATTATTGAGTTCCTTTCCTAAGAATTTATTTTTTAATTATAACCCTCTCCCTATTTGCCTCTTAATCTTCAGTTGTTCTTCACTGCTTGACAAATTATGGACAGTCTCTGTATTCTGACATTTAAAGTCCTCAATCACATGGCACCTGAGCTATCTACCACTGCACACCACCACACACCTTGGAGTGCAGCAGTGTTAAAGGGCCAGGGCAAGGTCTCACGCATGCAGGGTTGAATGAAATCTCATAGCAATAATATCAAGCAACCATATCTCTGTTATTGTCTCTGTTAATGCTTCCCGTTATTAGCCCCAAGTAACTAATCTTTTTAAAAAAACTCTAGTTGAGGGAGAAGAAAAATGTTTTATTTTTCTTCTCCCTCAAAAAAAAAATGCTTCTTAAGTTTATGACTAACCTATTTCTTAGTTCTGTATTTCTTCTGTCTTTGAAGAAATAGCCTATTTCCTCCCCATTTAAAAAAAATTTTAAGGATATACAAGCAATATATTTAACATTAAGTCTGATGCATCATTATAAGGTTAATAAATGCTTAATAAAATCACCAGTTTGTTTACTTTCTGAAATCACATAAGGACATAAAAATATAATTCCTTTTTTATGTGTATAAATGTAGTACTTCTGAAAGATGCCAAATGAAGGATTGAAATCCTTCATTTATGACCCAGATAAATAAAATAAAGGAATAAAACACAGAACTCTATCATAGTTATTTAAGCTATTAAGTATTTATGTTGTTAAGTTTTATTTTAGGAATAATTTAGAGGAGGCATTGTTCACATTTACAACCAGGAAATTTTAAATCAAAAGTTTAAAAACCATGTGGTACATTTTAATTTAATATTAACTACAATTACGCAAACAATTAGACTTACCTGTTTTCTGTTTACTTCTATTCCTAGAATACTTCTAATACAGTCTTAGTGACCAATTTTCTAGACATAGCTTGCAGTTTATCAGCTTGCTTCTATTTAGTAATCATTAGAGCATTCAGATGCATTAAATACAAATATGATGTATACCAGACTTTGATAATATATACAATTTATGTGGTGTGTGGTGATTGCCTAGTGACTGTATTTATGCATAATATATCTTTATATATATCATATATAAGTACATATATATTTTAGAAACTATATTATAGAATGAGTGAATGTTATATGTCTTCTATTATAATATATATTTTTCTTTTTCCTTGAATGGCTCTTTTCAGTTTATTGTATGAATCAGCTACTAATCACAGCTAAAAACTAGCATTGCTTTCACATTGCTTGTGTGTATGGGGGAAGTGGCAGAAGGGAGGGAGGTTGCAGGTTCTGGAAGCATACAGAATGGTGAGGAACCTCAGTGGCTGGGTCCAATAGTTTCTTTAGAAACCATAATCCAATCCAGTTCTCTTAGGCTTTGAATTTGCAATTATTGGAGGTTAGTAAATATTGTCTTTTGTTTAACATAGTAACTTCTTTTTCCCATGTTCATGTCCTCCTATGAATGTATTATCATAAAAAGAAATATATAAAAAGAAATAATTTGCTATTGCTGCTTTCTCTGGAGTACCATACCTAGAGTTGCCCATGTGGGAAGCAGCCAATTGCAAATCATCCACTGCTTGGAATCACTGTCTCTTAGAAACCATTGCTTATTTACTCCCTTCCATTTGCATCCTGTTGCCTGTGGCTTGTCTCTCCCATTGAATAGTCACATGGGCCCCTTATTGTGCTTCAGTTTCAGCTGCCCTGAGGGATTATCACATTTTCGAATCTTTAGTTTCACTCAAATCATCCCAAACATAATCTCAAATCTGGTGAAAATCAGTTCTTTTTTTTTTTTTTTAAATAAATTTATTTATTTTTGGCTGCATTGGGTCTTCGTTGCTGCACACGTGCTTTCTGCAGTTGCGGGGGCTACTCTTTGTTGTGGTGTGCGGGCTTCTCATGTTGTGGAGCACAGGCTCTAGGCACACGGGTTTCAGTAGTTGTGGCACGTGGGCTCAGTAGTTGTGGCACGCGGGCTCAGTAGTTGTGGCTCGCAGGCTGTAGAATGCAAGCTCAGTAGTAGTGGCACATGGGCTTAGTTGCTCCACGCCATGTGGGATCTTCCCGGACCAGGGCTCAAACCTGTGTCCCCTGCATTGGCAGGCAGATTCTTGACCACTGTGCCTCCAGGGAAGTCACGAAAATCAGTTCTTAAATGCTGTGCTATTTGTCACAAAATGGAAATGTTTTATTTATGTTACATCATTTTTATTTATTTATTTATTTATTTATTTATTTATTTATTTATGGCTGTGTTGGGTCTTCGTTTCTGTGCAAGGGCTTTCTCTAGTTGTGGTGAGCGGGGGCTACTCTTCATCACGGTGCGCGGGCCTCTCATTGCCGTGGCCTCTCTTGTTGCGGAGCACAGGCTCCAGACGCGCAGGCTCAGTAGTTGTGGGTCACGGGCCTAGTTGCTCCGCGGCATGTGGGATCTTCCCAGACCAGGGCTCGAACCTGTGTCCCCTGCATTGGCAGAAAGATTCTCAACCACTGAGCCACCAGGGAAGCCCTATGTTACATCATTTTATTTACTTTACTTATTCCTCAGTACAACCCTACGAGGAAGGTATTCTTGTTATTCCCATTTTACATATGAAGAAACTGAAGCTTACAGAGGTTAATAATTTGCTGAAGGCCACATGAATAAGAGAAGCTAGGAATCACACCTGCTATATCAACCTTCAGAGGTCAGGCTTTTAAGCAATGCATAATATTTATCCAGCCCTGGAGGTACTGAAAAATCTAATTAAGAGAGAAAGAAACAAAAAATGAGAGCATTTGGAACAAGTTAGTAAACAATTATACCCCATAGCACAAGACTGTTACATGGTAATAACTCGCTTTTCTAGTTCATAATCTGGACTATTATTTTAAAAAATTATGTACACTGGGGAAGTAGAGCACATCTAACTATATCTTAAGAGAAGAAAAGTAACTGTAACCTCTAAATGTGGGTTTCCTCTGTAACTGAATAGCTGAAAGTTACCTTGATGTCAATTAATTAACAATTTATTTTATTTTATTTTAAATTTGTATTTTATTTATTTATTTGGCTGCATTGGGTCTTAGTTGCAGCACACAGGATCTTTGTTGTGTCATGCGGGGTCTTTTGTTGTGGTGCGCGGGCTCTTCTTTGCAGTGCGTGGGCTTCTCTCTAGTTGTGGTGTGCGGGCTCCAGAGCGCACAGGCTCAGTAATTGCGGCATGCGGGCTTAGTTGCCGCATGGCATGTGGGATTTTAGTTCCCTGACCAGGGATTGAACCTGCGTCCCCTGCATTGGAAGGCGGCTTCTTAACCACTGGACCACCAGGGAAGTCCCAATAATTAATTTTAAATGCTACCATGAGTTTGCTCTCCTATATCCACTGAACCTTATTCTCTGTCTCCCCAGGGAATTGCCTTTCTCCTCCTAGTCTCACTGCTTTAGGTACCGCCCATCATTCAGATTAGCACTCATTCTCCTTCAGTTCATTAGAGATCCCATCCATTCAACTCTAATTACTAAGCAGATGATCCTCTATTAGATTCAATGTGACAGTCTTCAAGAGAGAACAAGAGTTGAAGTTACTACTCCTTCCTTAGTTTTTTTCTTCTTTCTCATTCTTTTTATCTTAAGCTGACCCCTGGTAAACTCTATCTCATAGACCTTTGCTATTCTACACTCCAGAGAAGGCTTATCTGGAGAGAAAATCTATGCTCAGTACAAGAGTCCATACTCTTATGCCTTTGGATATCATCTGGCAACTGCATAGTCCACTTTCCTTATTTCCATTCATCCAGTTCCTGAACTTGACTTGGAATGCCTTTTCACTGACCATCTGCAGGTTCTCACCTCAGACTGCTCTTAGGCCATTATATTCTCTGTGATCTGTTTTTCCCCTGAGTCTCTCAGTTTAGTTTTCCTGTGTTTGCCTGGTTACATTTTAAATCAACTGAAAAAGAACCATATTCTGCTTTACTTCTCTTCATAACCCTGCATTGGTTTTCAGATTGTTGAACTTGGATTCTAGCTAATGAGAGATGCTCCAGGGGGAATCACACCTTTAAAGGAAAGTGCTTCTTAATTTTGGTATCAGTTTTATAGTTTTGTATAGGGTTAACCACTGGAGGAAAAAGAGATATTTTGAACCAGTAATCCATTTTTACAAGAGAATTTATTTTATAATTTCCTAGGTAGGCAAAGTTACTTAAATAAAGTTAAGAATTGAAGACTAGACACATCCTGCTTCTCTTTTACTTTAAGGCAAATATCCCAGTTGCTGGATTCATTTTGGCATCACATCTGTGCAATAAGTATTGCATACACTGAACATGAAGTAGGGCATATGCTTAAAACAGGCTTTTTATACTTCAAACTGTAAAATTTGCAGCCAAAATAATGATAGAGAAAACAATGACAGGCATTAGTATCAAGCTTTGCTATTTTAAATATGTATCTACTTAAAATTACTATTCTGAGAAAGACCAATTAAAGTAAAATACAATCAAAAGAAAAGATAGTAGCATCTCTCTTTGAAGTGAAAATAATTCCCTTGGTCCAACTAGGAAGTGCTGATTTGGAAGAATTGGTAGTTTGACACTGTGAAAGAAATAAAATTGTCATGAACAAAGGTGAAAAGGGATTGTATTTGTCAAGAAGAGGCTCCTACTGGATGAACTCTCTGAGGGCTGTGGCATGTCATGTCTTGTCTTGGAGAGTTAATGACTGGTAATGTTGAAGGAATAGGTCTTTTGTCAGATCATTACAGCAGTCCTGGTTACAACTGCCTCAAGTGTAGTGACTGGTTCAAATAAGGGGCCAAAATACTTCATGTGAAACATGACTTAATCCAATCACCTTCTCCTGATTAGGAGAGGGAATCCAAGGCAGTTTTACCTAGAAAGCACTGAGGGTAAGTCCTAGGGCACGAACATAGGAGCTGCTTTTGGTCCTCAGGAAATGAGGGCTGAAGTTTGCTTGGTCTCTGATTCTGCCCATGTAGTACATTGCTACATGTACTACATGTGTAGTACATGTACTACATGTGTAGTACATGTACAATGTGCAATATATTGTTCAGCCTTGCTCTATTATGACTATACTCTCATTGCTTAAGCATTCTGAAAGAATGAGAAGAAAAAATTAAACTGGTAAATTGAATGAGGCTGGATGAAAGGTGTTATTGCTCCTGAATTAAATGAAACATTTTATTGCTCCTTAGAAGAAAAGACAAGATCCCACACAGTTTAGGTAACTCAAGAATATCAGGAAGACACAGGGATGTTGTCCCTTTCCAAGATTACCAGAGGTTAAATTTAATGCCTGGGGATATTGAAGGAGCATTGGTTTTTCTCACCCATACTGCATATCAGATATTGATGTGTATCTAGAGCTTGCTGACTAATGTTAACCTGGGCAGGACACAGAAAGGCTCCTACTGAAAAAGAAACAAACAACCAAGAGACATCATTATGATGAAAAATAAATATACTTTTAAACCACACTTTAACAGTTAACTAAAAAAATATTTTCCTCTGGTTTAAAAAATATCTAAAAAGTTTTAAATGGGACAGTGCCTAGTGCACTACCCAGCTCATGGTAGGTACTCAGCAGATGTTAGTGCTCTTTCATTCCCTTTAGTAAAAAAGAACTAATATCTTCATTTCAGTTATAAAGCAGTTCAATTACAGAGATTTGGAAAATTCTAAAAAAACGTGAAGGAGAAAACAAATCATCTTATAATTCCACTATCGAAAGGTGAACACTTAAAATATTGCTTATTCATTTTCTTACCAACATTCTAAATACTTCACAAACACAAAAATCACCTAGCAAGCTTTTCTTTATGATTCCACCAACAGTAGATTTCAGAGCTAGCAGTGATCCATTCATATGCCTCTACTAGTTAATTATTTCAGGAAGCCATAGCTACAAACTGGTGGATGTCACTTAAACACCTAGATTCATCAGACACTGTATAAGTGGGGGGCATTGTAACAGTTGTTATAAGCTTTAAAAATTTGCCTCCATCTCTGGCAAAAGGAGAGTATCTACTATTGAGCAAACTGTTCCACAGGTAACAGTGATAAAATATGGACAGTATCTCAAAAACAACTATCTAAAGGCATGGGAATATGACCAAAAGTAATAAAAAACAGGAGTGAATCAGAAAAATTAATTGATAAAGTGAATGACACTAAGTGAACTTCCTGTTTTTATGGGGGTTTTGGCCATCTGGTGCCATGCTGGGTGACTAAAAACCAGATAAAAACTTGCAATCTTATAGGCCTAAAGAACTAATGTTCAGTTTGCCTAAAAATTGTGGATAAATAGACAAAGAAGAGCAAAAAGCTAATGGGACAGTAAAGTGGTAAGAATAGAGACAGAATAATAGTTACATTAGATATACATTAGTTAAAAACTCCAGCTAAAAGGTAGAAAATTTCAGAATGGATAATAAAAAAGCAAGACTCAACTACATGTTCTGTAAAAAAAATAATTTACTTTAAATACATGGCTAGGTTGAAAGGAAAAAGATGGAACATTATATAAACCATGCAAACAATCAAAGAAGGCTGAAGTGGCTATGTTAATATCAGATGAAACAGACTTCAAGGCAAAGGAAATTAACAAAGATAGGGATAATTCATAATAACAAAAGGATCAATTCACTAAGAAGACATAATAAAAGACCTTTAAAGCACATGAAGTAAAAATTGACAATTAAGTGAAGAAATAGACAAATCTAATCATGGAATATTTAACACCCCTCTCCCAGCAATTCACAGAACAGCCAGAAAAAAATCAGTAAAGATGTAGATCTGAATACTACCAATTTCCTTGACCTAACTGACACTTATAGAATACTATATACAACGACTGATAGAATATCCATTCTTTTCATGTGCACATGGTATGCTCACTGAAATAGATCATATGCTGAGCATATGATAAAACAAGTCTTAATAAATTTTAAAAGACTGAAGTCTTGAAAAGTATCTTCTGTAATCACAATAAAATTAAATTAAAAATCAATAATAATAAGATATATTTCCCCAAATGCAAATATTTGAAATTCACATTACATGTTTAACTAGACCAGTGGGTTAAAAATGGAAATCGCAATGGAAATTAGAAAATATTTCAAACTGAATGATACTGAAAATATAACATATCAAAATTTATGAGATGCAGCTAAAACAGTGCTGGGAGAAAGTTACAGTTCTAACTGCATAAGTTAGAAAAGAAATTATAAAAGTGGTAACTTAAGTTTCCAAGTTAAAAAGTTAGACAAAGAAAAGCAAAGTAAACTCAAAATAAATGGGAAAAGAGAAATAATAAAAATAAGAACAGGAAGTAATGAAACAGGAAACTACAGAAAAAATTAACAAAGCCCAAAAAACAGCTCTTTGAAAAGATTAATAAAAGTGATAAATTCCTAGCTAGACTGATGAAGACAAAAAAAAAGAGAACACAAGTTATCAGTGTGAAGAATAAAAGAGGGTGTATCAGTACAGATCTTAAAGAATTAAATGGATAATAAGGAAATATGATGAATATCTTTATGCCAATGAATTCAACAATTTATATGACATAGACCAATTCTCTGAAAAATATAACTTACTCGACTGACAAACAATGAAACAGAAAATCTGAATAGCACTTTACTTGAAGAAATTGAATTTTTCACTGAAAAACCTTCTGGCAGAGAAAGCTCTAGGCCCAGATGATTTTATTGGTGAATGCTATCAAACGCTTAAACAAATAACCCTTGTCAGGTACAAACTCTTTTAGGAAATGTACCAGGAGGGAACACTTCCTAAAAAAGTAAAATAAATGGTAGGCATTTTTAAAGTAGAGCAATATAATTCTAAACTGAGAAAGCATTAAACATTTGAGCCTAAAACAAAGAAAGAAAATATCCATCTTAGTCCATTTGAGCTGCTACAACAAAATATCACAAACTGGAGAGCTATAAACAACACAAATTTATTTCTCACAGTTCTGGGGGCTGGGAAATCCAAAATCAAGGTGCCAGGATGGTCACATTCTGATGAAGGCCTTTTTTGGCTCATAGCTGGTGACTTCTCTCTGTGTCCTCACAGAAGAGGGTAAGCAGCTGCGTGGGGTCTCTTTTATAAAAACACTAATCCCATTCATGAGGATTCCACACTCATGACCTAAGCAACCTCCCCAAAACCCCATCTCCTAATACCATCATCTCTCGGCGTTAGAATTTCAACATACGGATTTCGGGGGGACCCGAATATTCAAACCATAGCAGTAACTTTTTCAGTTTACAGGTAAACAGCAGGAAAAGGTATAAGGAGAGTTAGCTGCATGGCTTAATGCTTTATGCTCTTGGTCCATCCATATTGTTGTAAATGACAAGATTTCATTTTTTATATGGTTGAGTAGTATTCCATTGTACAAATATACTACATCTTCTTTATCCATTCATCTATTGATGGGCACTTAGGTTGCTACAATATCTTGGCTATTGTAAATAATGCTCCAAAGAACATTGGGGTGCATGAATCTTTTCTAATTAGTGTTTTTGTTTTCTTCAGAAAAATACCCAGAAGTGGAATCACTAGATCGTATGGTAGTTCCATTTTTAATTTTTTGAGGAATTGCCATAGTGTTTTCCATAGTGGTCATACCAATATATTCCCGCCAATAGTGCATGAGGGTTCCCTTTTCTCCACATCCTTGCCAACGTTTGTTATTTGTTGTCTTTTTGATAATAGCCATTCTCACATGTGTGATGTGATAATTCATTGTGGTTTTGATTTGCATTTCCCTGATGGTTAGTGATGTTGAGCATCTTTTCATGTGTCTGTTGTCCATCTGCATGTCTTCTTTGGAAAAATGTCTACTCAGGTCCTCTGCCCATTTTTGAATTGGGTTGCTTGCTTTTTCGATGTTGAGTTGCATGAATTCTTTGTACATTTTGGATATTAACCCCTTATCAGATGTACTATTTGCAAATATCTTCTCCCATTCAGTAGGCTGCCTTTTTGTTTTGTTGATAGTTTCCTTCTCTGTGCAAATGCTTTTTAGTTTGATGTAGTCCCATTTGTTTTTTGCTTTAATTTCTCTTGCCTGAGAAGACAGATTAAAAAAACATTTTGCTATGCCTGATGTCAAAGAGAACTCTGCCAATGTTTTCTTCTAGAAGTTTTATGGTTTCAAGTCTTATATTTAAGCCTTTAATCTATTTGAGTTTATTTTTGTATATGGTGTGAGAAAGTAGTCCTGTTTGATTCTATTGCATGTAGCTGTCCTGTTTTCCCGACACCATTTATTGAAGAGGCTGTCTTTTCCCATTGTGTATTTGTGCCTCCTTTGTCAAAGATTAACTGATAATAAAAGTGTGGGTTTATTTCAAGGCTCTCTATTCTGTTCCATTGATCGATGGGCCTGTTTTTATGCTAGTACCATACTGCTTTGGTTACTGTAGCTTTGTAGTATAGCTTGAAATCAGGAAGCATAATATCTCCAGTTTTCTTCTTTCTCAAGATTGTTTTGGCTAGTCAGGTCTTTTGTGTTTCCATACAAATTTTAGAATTTTTTGTTCTAGTTCTGTGAAAAATGCCATTGGTATTTTGATAGGGATTGTATTGAATCTGTAGATTGCTGGGGAGTATGGTCATTTTAACAATATTAATTCTTCCAATCTATGAGTATGACACGTCTTTCCATTTGTTTGTGTCATCTTCAGTTTCCTTCATCAATGTCTTTTAGTTTCCAAGTACAAGTCTTTTAGGTCCTTGCTTAGATTTAGCCTAGGTATTTTATTCTTTTTGATGCAGTTGTAAATTGGATTGTTTTCTTAATCTCTCTTTCTGATAATTCATTGTTAGTGTATAGAAATGCAACAGATTTCTGTATATTAATTTTGTATCTTGCAACTTTATTGAATTCATTTATTAGTTCTAATAGTTTTTTGGTGGTATCTTTAGGATTTTCCATATATAGCATCACATCATGTCATCTGCAAACAACGACAGTTTTACTTCCTCTTTTCCAATTTGGATTCCTTTTATTTCTTTATCTTGTCTGATTGCTGTGACTATGACTTCCAATACTATATTGAATAATATGATGAGAGTGGGCATCCTTGTTTGTTCCTTATCTTAGAGAAAATACTTTCAGCTTTTCACTGTTGAGTATGATGTTAGTTGTGGGCTTATCATATATGACCTTTATTATGTGGATGTATGCTCCCTCTATACCCACTTTGTTGAGAGTTTTTATCCTTAATCGATGTTGGACTTTGTCAAAAGTTTTTTCTGCATCTATTAAAATGATCATATGATTTATATGCCTATCCTTTTAAAATCCTTAAAATATAAAATACTTGAAAATATTTAAGTATTTTATTTGCTAAAATAATCATTTGATCACTTCTTGTTTCTTCTCTCAGTTCCTCTCTGTTATACTTTTAAAGACAGATGGTATTGCATAGCTATGGATATTTGGGGGATTTGGACAGGGGGAGGTTGAGTTGAGAAAATCATTTAATTTGGATTTAGGGGAATATATTTAGGTGGTTCACTGTCAATTTGTGAACCGTTAACTTTTCTTCCATAGTGCCCCCAATGTAGGAAAGATCTTAGGAATCCTGCTTCCAACTTTGCTGACTCACTTGGCAAAGCTACAGAGCCTAGGGATGTATCATGATGTAAGTGTGTCCCATGGTACCCAGCACTGGAAGTTATGTAGACAGTGAGGGGGACAGAGGGACCAAGCATGAAAGATACACAGCTAGAATACAATTTGCTTCTATTAGCTTCCAATAATCGGAAATGCAAAATTATAAGAGAAAATGTAGGGGAAAAAGTATTATAGAAGTATCCCAGGCAGTTAATAAAAATATTGTTATTTTCTGGATTCTGTTATGTTTGTGGAACTATCATTTTTTAAAGATTTGTAAAATTTAAAAAATTATATTTTGTTCTGATTTCTTTTCTCATTCTAAATAAACATTCACTTTCTTACCCAATTTTTAAGTTTAGAATTTCAAATTATTTTAAAGAGGATCCCCCAAATTGTATAAGCTTTGGACTGTACAAAAATTGGATCTTCCCCTATTTGAGTTGTAGGAGAAAGTGGGGGAGAAGGGCAGGATCAGGGCAGGATACAGATGCTACTTAATTCTACACTTTAAGAGCAAATATATATAAAATGGAGGTTAAAATTTAAATATATAGGAGCAGAATACAAAATAAGATGTATACTTTCTAAACTACTAAAATAAGAAAAAAATCAAGCTTGATTAGTTCCACAAAAGGCAGAAAAGAAAAAAAAAGTAGTAAATAATATAAATAAAATGGCAGGAATAAATACAGTCACAATAAATATAAGTAACTTGAATCCCCCTAATAAAATAAAGTCTTAATCTAATTGGGCTTTAAAAAAAAAATCCAGTCATATGCTTTTTAAAAGAGTAAAGGAAAATAGACTTTTAAATTATGTTGGAACAAACTCGTATCAGAACCACCTAGAAACTTAATATCAGAATCACCTAGAGAAGTCATTATATTAGAATCAGGGGGTGGACTTTGGGATAAAGGGCTTTCTCTATTCAGGACCCTAGAAAGTTAAGCAGAGTAGTTGGCATATCTGGGCACTGACACTTGTCATTGCTTCTGGAGAAAGAAATAGAGTACAGACGAACAGAATAGAAGGTACATTTATTTCTGCTCTTCACCATTTGCATTTTTGTACCTTTTTACTTATTTATTTTTATTTACTTTTTTTTTTTGCGGTACGCGGGCCTCTCACTTGTGGCCTCTCCTGTTGCGGAGCACAGGCTCCAGACGCGCAGGCCCAGTGGCCATGGCTCATGGGCCCAGCCGTTCCGCGGCATGTGGGATCTTCCTGGACCGGGGCACGAACCCACGTCCCCTGCATCGGCAGGCAGACTCTCAACCACTGCGCCACCAGGGAAGCCCTTTTGTACCTTTTTAAATTTAGTTTCTTCATTAATTTGTTTTGATTTTCTTACCAATTGAATGTATTGTTCACTCAAATAATACATTTAATAGAATAGTTAGGGGAAATCATCACACATTAAGAATTATATGATTTATGACAAAGGTGCAAGTCAGTGGAGGAAAGGATAATCTTTTGAATAAACTGTTCTGGATCAATTGAATATTTATATGGAAAAATTTTAACCTGACCCCTTCCTCACATTATACATAATATTAACTCAAAATAGATCAAAGATCTAATGTAAAGGGTAAAACATTGAAACTTCTAGAAGAAAACATAGGGAAATACCTTCATGACCTTAAGATAGGCAATGTTTTCTTAAATACAAAAGCACAAACCATGAAAAAAGAGACTGATAAAATAGACTTCATTAAATTAAGAACTTTCACTTATCAAAAGACATTTTTAAGAGAATGAGATAACGATACACAGAGTAGGAAAAGAAAAATATAAAACGACTATTGACAAAAAACTTACATCCAAGATATATAAGGCACCATTATAAATCAATAAGACAAAGAACTCAATTTTGTGAAAAACGGGCAAAAGATTTGAATATGTATTTCATAAATCTAGATATCTAAATGATCAACAAGCATATGAAAAAAGATTCAGTATCATTATTTATGAGGGAAATGTAAATTAAAACCATAATCAGGTACCACTACATACTAAAATTTTCAGAATCAGATACTACTACTCTTGTACATTGCTGGTGGAGTGTAAATTGGGACAACTCCTTTGCTCCTACTGTTTCCATCTTCCCTATACCCACCAGCAAATTGTCATCCTGCCAAAAACTTCTTTGCTCATCACAAGGTGATAGATTTTTCTCATACATAGTTTTTCCTTTCCAGCTCAACTGGCAAATATTAAGCACATAATAATAGTTAATTGTATAAATCTGTACCAGCCTCCTTCCTTATCTATTCATCTTACCTTTACTTTTTGTATGTAACTTGGTTCCTTGTTGCAAGACAAAGGGACCTGTGTTTTCTCACTTTTTAGTGGATGGGGTCTCAATCTCTCACATTCAGTTTAATAGGTAAACAGTTTATGCATTGATGAGTGAATTACTGGAGAGAGGATATATGGAGAGCTTCTCAGAAACAGAAAACTTAAAAATTTTGTCTTACTCTCAAGATGCTCAATATATACTAATTACTCTACAAGTAGGGAATGAATTTAGCATGATTATGGTCATAAAAAAGCAAATGACCAGGATATTTAAGGAAGTTGAGTTGCTCTCACATTCTAGGCATGACTCTCCTGTTTTGTCTGTATCATTTTCATTGTATCTCATCATATAGTAATATATTTTCTTTCTTCTATTGTAGATGCCCAGAGCAACAAATCAAAAAAGAAATCCACTTCTTTTTTCTCTTTCTCCTCACAGTCATCACACATTATAATCACTGTTTTCTATGGCCACAGATTTCCCTCTAGCTTCTCTTCAAACGTAACCTGTACTCTTCCAACCTTTTCTCTCCATAGCAGTCCTACAGTCAAATCAGAGTTTTCAGGAGTTAGTGTTACCTCTTGGTCTCAGTGCTTTCAAAATTCACTTTCAGGAAAAATAATTGATAGAGAATTCACTTTTTTCCACAGGTAACTGCTTTAAGGAATTACTGTTTAAAATGCAAACAAATGAATTTCTAATGGTGGAATTTTAAGTTCTGACAAGGTGGTAGAGGACTGGGGGTTGGTTTTTTAGGTTAGTAACCCCTCTAACCTTTCCTCTGTTCCTTATAACTATAACACATAATCTCTTTTCCAGTAAAGCTAGCTCTGTTTTCAACAGACTACAAAGTATAGCTATCTGATCTGCCCTTAGCCCCATGTATCTTTGATCTATTTTCTTTCAGAGGTATCGCCTTCTCAAAAAGCGAGGAGGAACTGGCAAGGAGTTGAAAAGAATTCTTTTTTTTTTCCCTCCCAAACGAAAATGACCTAAGTTGCAAGGACTGGGTGATCTCAGTTTCTCTGGAAAGTACAGTGTTGTTTTTCATGGTTGGTAGTAAACAAAGAACAGAACACATCATTTGCAATACTTACCTAAAACAACCCTTCAGTTTATGACCTATTGTCCAAATTAATGGCAGCTTACAAGAGACCTATCTGTAGGTGGGGACCCTGAATATAATAAAGTGCAAGCATTCACAACTTCTATAAGAAGCATTAGCAGCTAAACAAGATCCAACCATTGCTGCCTTTGCACTAAGCATGAACACTTCCACTGTCAAGTAGGGAGACATCATTTCAACAGTCTATAACATATGGTGTTCAAAAGTTACAAACCTGTAGCTTTAACATTTTAAAGTCAGTGCCTCAAAGTATAGAAGGTCTATAATCCAAAGAGATCAATAGTATTACATATTATGTTAATATCTTGCCATTATTTGAACTACAAGTAGGTAACCAATGCAAAAAACTCAGAGAGATGGTGGGCTCAATTCTTTTTGGTGCGTGAACTGTGCCCTAGTAAAAGACAGCTATAGAACTCTTTGAAATTCTCATTTAAGCACTGCTTTGTCTTTTTGTATAAATAGGAAATTACCAAAGAAACACCAGTGATAAGGGGGTTAATATTAGTATCCTTATACCTAAGCCAAAACTGGACAGCTCAAAAAGATTTATAAGCTCTGCCCTCAGTTTGTGTCTTTTACATAGCTTCTTGTTTTTACATAGACACTTGGAATTTGTTATCTGTAAGAAAAGAATGAACTTATCCAGGGAACTGGTAGCCATGGCCTAAGGAACTAGCATGACAAAATGACTAAACATGTTAATAACAATAATAATAATAATTGCACTTGCCATACATAGCACTTAATGTGTTGGGAATGGCTTTAAGCCCTCAATGTATATTAACTCATTTATTCCCTGCAATACCCTATAAGGTAATTATTATTCCCAATTTACAGAGGACAAATCTAAAGATCAGTGAGGTAAAATCTTTTTAACATTACATAGTTAGGAACTGCCAGAATTTGAACGTAGGCACTCTGGCTCTGAAGCAACATTTATACCCACCTGAGTTCATTCAATTAGTTAATCAGTTATTAAGTCTTTAAACAAATATTTATCAAATATTCAGTATGTTCTTGGGCTCCAGGGCATACATAAATGAGTTAAACTATATATGGTACCTGCTCTTAGAGAATGTATAGCAGTAAACACAAACATTAATCAAATAATTACACAAACAAATGTAAAATTGCAATGTGACAGGTACACAAAGGAGGGAATGTATGATGGGAATGTATGAGAGTCAATCGGAGATTGGGGGAAGTTTTGCTGAAGAACTGACATATGCACTAGATATGAAGGATAGGCAGACTTGAACTAGACAAAGAGGAAAAGGAAGAGATTTCAAGGCAGAGGAAACACCACATACAAATTCTCTGTTGTGAGTAGGAACAGGAAAATTACTAGTAATTGAAGGAAGGCCAGTGACAGGCAATCAAAGAGAGCAAGAGTGAGAAGAGTTCAAGACAACACTCAAAGGGTTGGCAGGACCAGATCGGGCAGGAGTTTGGTAAGCTATGTTAGGTTATGTCTTTGCCTTATGATCTTCTCTGAGTCCTAAAAGGTTTTAAATAAGGGCAGGGATGGTGGTGGAATTACTTGAATAGATTTGTGTTTTAAAAGGATCACTTTAACTTTAATATTGACGGTGGGATGGAAGAGGATCAATGGGTATGACTAGATGAGTGAGAAGATTGTTATAGTGGTCCAGGGTGAGACATGAAGGTAGTCTGGACTGGACTGATGGTGGTGATAAAGAGAAATGGATAGAGCCAAGCTGTAGTACGCAGAAAAATCAATAGGCCTGTCTTGCAAAATTAGCTAAATCAATTTGGTCACGCACAACTATTTTGTTCTTTTTGACAGATAAAAGTAGCCGCCAATTTTTGACATAAGTGAAGGGGGTGGTTCCTCTGACATAGCTTTTTTACTAAGTCACAGTGCAAGCAAGTATTAGACCAAATTCCGTCATATAAACAGACATTTTAAAAAGTAATTAACAAGGAGGCTTACACGCAACAGTTCATACAATCTCTTCTATAAGTTCAATTAAGTTCCAGCTCTCTGTCCTTTTATGTACTATGATGTATTAGCTATCTATTGCTACATAACAAATTACCTCAAAACCTAGTGACTTAAAGTAACAATAAATATTTATTACCTCATAGTTTCTGTAGATTAGGGATAAATCAAATTGGCTGGGTAGTTTTTGTTCGGGGTCTCTCATGAGTCAAGATGTTGGCTGGGGCTGTTGTTACCCAAGGCTTGACTAGGCCTGGAGAATCTACTTCTAAGACGAGTCGCTCACAAAGCTGGCAAGTTAGTTGACTACCAGCAGGAGACCCGAGTTCCTCCCCACATGGATCTCTCCGTAACAGCTTCACAGCATGGTGGCTGACTTCCTCCAGAATAGATAATCCAAGAGAGAAAATGCAGGGTCTGCAATATCTTTTAAGACTTATCCTTGGATGGCCCTGCCTTCATTTCCAGAATATCTTATTCACACAGGTCATCTCTGTTCAGTGTGGGGGAACTACAGAAAGGGATAAATACTAAGAATCATTGGTATTAACGGCATTAAGGATCAGTTTGAAGACTGGCTACCATCTATGACTACAACATGCATGAAAGGTTCACTTAAGGTAGATGCAGTAATGTTTAGAGACAGGATTCAGGCAACCAGAGTCCAATGAAACAATAGCTGGGTACAGGACATTTTAGGGATCAAATATTGGTACCTTTCCTAAAGATACAGATTACGGTGCTTGCTAGATTTTTATACCCTATTCAGCAAAAGTGGAATGTCTAAAATATATTAGCCAATCCATATAACTTGAACACTAATTTCACCAATGAAAACTGATTGCTAATATTTATTATGCTAATTAGCAAAATTCTGGTGTTGGTCAAGATAAGGATGTCTAAAGCACTTGTCGTAGCTTCCTCTGGACTGTGGCCTTATGGCTAAATATCAGCTGACCATACCTGGGAGTGTGAGCTCCTAATTAGGGCAAGTAACAGCACTCATGATGTAGCCTAAATTAACACACATATATATTCCCATATAATATCACAATATCCACGCTCAATTTTTTTTTAAAGTAAATTAGAGACATCATAATGCCATCATGATTTAGAAGATGCAGCCCATGAAAAGAGTAACTATCTTGGCCAATGACAGTTACTGAATGGGACTGCTCATATTAGATAGAGTAACTTACAATGGAAATTACTGAATGGTCATTAGCAAAGCATTTCTGGGATTGGGGCATGTTGCAGAAAACACCTATATTGATTTTCATTTTTTTTTTGCGGTACGCGGGCCTCTCACTGCCGTGGCCTCTCCCGTTGCGGAGCACAGGCTCCGGACACGCAGGCTCAGCGGCCATGGCTCATGGGCCCAGCCGCTCCGTGGCATGTGGGATCTTCCCGGACTGGGGCACGAACCCGTGTCCCCTGCATCGGCAGGCGGACTCTCAACCACTGCGCCACCAGAGAAGCCCTGATTTTCATTTTTGAAGGCAGAGCATTTAAGATTATATTATAGGGTTATTTTGGGAATTACATGAGTTAATAGTTTCAGAGCACTTAAGACGTGCCTGGCACATAGTAAAATTGTCTGTAAATATGATAGTGATGATGGTGGTGGTGATCATCCAACAGACAGATAATGCCTCATCATGATTATCAGGTGTACTGGACACTGGGGTAGATTCCACTGACACCACATTCCTCTTCAGGACTTGTTTGTCCAGCTGCTGGGAATGCTGTGGCTCACAGCTGTCAAGATGTCAGCTCCATCCAGAAATTGCCTTACCCAAGGTCACACCTACTTCCTGGGAGCAGTCTTTATCCAATGACTGATCATTGAGGGGTATACAAGGGCCCAGTACCCTTGTCTCAACTTGGAACACTTCTGAAGGGCCACCCTAGCTTCAGAGCCACCCTTAGGGTAGGGTTGGTTTAGGCTTTGTTATAACTATTTCACAGCCCAGCTTCTCCTCTATCCAATCCTGCATTTCACCACAAGTATTAATTCCAAGACAACCCCCTAATAAGTTTTCCTGCATGCAAATCTCTATCTCAGGGTCTGCTTCCCAGGGAACATGACTAGAAACATCTATGGTTATTTAATGAATTAAAATACTGCATAAACAAATGTATCCTTCTTTACTGGTTGGTAATGATTGACAGGGTGTAAGTTTGAGATATAGGTATATACAATTTAAAATATTGTTCATTTAGATTCAAAATTTGAGATCTTAAGTTGGTGGTAGAGACTAATAGAATAGGTTATTAATTAAAATGCTAATTATATTAAATATTATTGGAAAAGGTGTACCATATAACTATCATCTGACTATGGAAAACACAAAAGGCCACAAAAACCTTTAACATAGGCAAAGTTAGTATACAGATTCTATTTGTCAGGTTAGGCTAGGGAATGCTGCAGTAATAAACTATGCCAAAATTTCAGAGGCTTATCACATAAAAGTTTCTTACTCAGGCAGATCTGCTAAGGTCCAGGAGTTTCTCCAGGGCAGCCCTTCATGTAGTGGCTCAACATTCCAGATTGCTTCCTTCTTCTGGTAACTCCATCTGAATGATACCTCAGGGTTCTTTGTGCCAGGAAAGACAGCATGGTGAATCATGCACAGACTTGTAAATGCTTTGGTCTGGAAGTAGCACATCACCTCGGGTCACTGTTCATTAGTAGAACTAGTTACACAGTGTTGCTTAACTTGTAGAGCTAAGAAATGTAAGCTTTTGCATATCCAGAGAAAAAAAGAGAATTGAAAATATTGAGCATTGGTAATGTTAGCCACAAGAACAGTATTATACTGTCTGAGAGACACTAATATTTTAGTATTTGTAAGGATCAACTTATAAGAGAAATTCACTTTTGGGACAAACTCTGTGTAGATCTTATCCTAGGATAGGAATTAATTTTAAGCTTCTGTGTTTATTATGCTATTTGATTGGACGTAAATTTAGTTCAGTATAAATAGAATCAGCAGCTAAAGTAGAACCTGGCAAGGTGTGGACAATCTCTTAAGTCATATGATAAATAAAATATAGATCACATTTGAGTGAGCTGTGAAAATTTATATAAAAATATTTTCCAGAGGCTTCCTTAAAAATGGGATAGTAAAATTTAAAAATAAGAATAAAATATCAATAAAAGTGAGCTTTACCTGAATTTACTTTCACATTTGACCATTTATTCCTTTAAAGAAAAAGAATAAAATTACTGTTAAGTAAATACACCTCACACCCTATTTCTACAGCACTCTTCAATAAAAAAGTTTCATATGAAAAACCTTCCATATTATTGATTATAAGACAGTCCAAAGCTAAACATAAAAAGTCAATGTAAACAAAAAAGTGAATAATGAAAATTTTCTTGCTTTCCAGAACCTTGAAGATAAATTTAATTTTTTTTTGGTGTATAGTTCTATAAAATTTTACCGCATGTAATAGATTAATGTAGTGATCACCACAATTAGGATATGAAATTATTAATTATTCCACTACCCCAAAGTAACTTCCTCATGTTACCCTTTTATAGTCATACCCTCCCCCCAACCCTAACTCCTTGCACCACTTATTTTTTCTCTATCACTATAATTTTGCCATTTTGAGAATGTTATGTAAATGGAATCATACCATATGTAACTTTTTGAGATTAGTTTCTCATCAACACAGTGGCCTTGAGACCCATGCAAATTGTTGCATGTATCAAATTCGTTCCTTTTTATTGCTGAGTAGTATTTCATGTTATGGATGTACTACAGTTTATTCATTCATCCATTGGAGGGTACTGGGTTGTTTCATTTTTGGCTATCACAGATAAAGCTGATTTGAACATTTATGTACAGATTTTTGAGTGAATGTAAGTTTTCATTTCTCTAGAGTAAATATCCAGTAGATAGATATCTGGGTTTTACGATAAGTATATATTTAACTTTATAAAAAACTACCAACTGTTTTCTAGAGTGGCTGTCCCATTTTACATTTTCCTCAGCAAAGTATGAGAGATACCATTGCTCCGTATCTTGTCAGCACTTGGTATTATCAGTATTTTTTTATTTTAGCCATTCTAATAGGTGTGTAGTGGTATTTCATTGTGGTGTTAATTTGCATTTTCCTAATGGCCAATGATGTTGAACTATAACAAAATCTTACATAAAGTTTTGCATTTTTACAAATACTTTTTTAAACATCTAAATTAATTCTCACAAGTATAGTGTGATGTATTTCAAGTGATAAGAGTCTGATATCAAGTAAATCTGGAAAAATCAGCCAAACGTAATTACACCAATGCAGAATCAAAACAATTTAAAACTCAAAAGGAACATGGAGGTAATTTAGTCAAACTTCCCCATTTTAGAGAACTGTGTCTCAGAAAGGTTAAATGACTTCTCACACAGCTGGAATCATACCAAAAGTCATACTTCTGATGCTTGAATCTCTTCTATGTCCAGTCAAGTAGGTGACAATTTATGCTTGAATTCTTCAAGTGACTGGAAATTCACTCATTCCTTGCCCCATTCCATTAGAAAGTGTTTCCTGACATTGAGCTGAAATGGCCTATAAACAAATAAACAAGTCTGTAAATGTTTTGACATTGAACTGAAATGGCTTACTATAGCTCTTGCCAGTGGGTCTAGTTTCATCCTCTGAGACTTTCCTGAGGAGGTATGGACCCTTTTCCATACGACAGTACTTCAGATACTTGAAGACAGCCATCATGCTCTCACACATATACTCCAGGCCAAACATTCACATTTTCCTCCAATCATTCTTAGATGAGCTTGTTTACCATCCTTCTTGCTTGTATGTAAACCGGTCCTAGGTTTCTTATGGTGAAAAATACCGAACAAAATATTTTTTGTAACACAACCAGAATTATATACATTCTCCAGTTATATGAATTCTCTACAGGAAATAATAAAATTTTCTTTTCCCTTAGTGTATTTCCTTACATCGTTAGACAATATTTGTAAGTGTATTTTTAAAATTTTATGCTGAATACTTTTATTTTTAAATTGCGTTTCTTTTTTGGATGTATTGCAATGCAAATGGCCCAAAACTCAAACCATTTAAGAAGGTTAACAGTGAAAAGTCGTGATCCCTAGACTTCTAGTTGAATAATAATATAATATAATAAATATAATATATATAATGCAATGTAATATAATATTACAGATACCCTCTTTTTAAGCACATAATTCTGATTATACATTCCATCATATGGTTGTACATTTAAAAAAATTATTCATCTTAATTTTTTATTAGTATTATTAAAACTGCTGTTATGGACTGCCTTATGTATATTTTAGATTATTTCTTAAAGTAGACTCCTAGAAGAAAATAGCTGCATTGCATAGTATGACTTATCTTACTATAACATTCCACAGTTACCATTTAATACACATAAAATGTTTATTAATATACACCGGCAGTTTATGCGTCCATTTCACCACACCTCTGCAAGCGTGGAATACTACTATTTATTGATTTTTTTTTCAAATTTGTTCTCCTGATTTGCTTATAATTGAGAATGAATTTTAAAATACGTTTTTATATCTCTATTGGTTATTTGTATTTCCTCCTTAGGGTGTTTAGTCCTTGTTAATTTTTAGAAGATCGATTTGTATGAGCTAGAATATCGGCCCACTCTCAATATTCTTAACAAATATTATTTTGTTCAGCTTATCAAACTCTTAAAGGTGTTTTACATATGCTAATGCCAGTCCATCCCAAACAATTAAATGTAGTTAATTTAAAATTTTTTTTGCTAAATATAAGGCCTTACAATGAACATTTATATTGTAATATATCTTATCTCTTTACAAGTCTGTTTCACCTACCATATTTTAAACTAGTGCAATTCAAGGACGATACCTTAATCATCTTTCTAAAGCTTAACATAGACATTTACAGAGAATAGATGTTCCCTAAATTTATGATATATAAATGCGTGAATAAACTTAAAAATCCCTATTAGTTTGTTGGATTCTGCTTGTATGGTTACAGATTCCCCAAATTTTTTGAATTCTAATTATGGCTATCTAGGATTTAGCCCAGAGTCAACATTAAGCTGTTCTAAGGTTTGCTAAACCCACTACCCTTTCCAACTTCGAATCAGGTAAAAATTTGATAAATATGGGTTTTCTCAAGTCAGTGAAATACAGTGTTGACCCATATAGGGACCGTTATTCTACCCTAAAAACCACTGGAGAGGCTGACTGCCCTCCAGAAGTCAGTACCCGTTGGGTATTAAGTCATTGCCTGAAGGTACTATCATCTAGCCTTTTTTCCTCCCCAATTTACTTGTAAGTAAATGATGAAAAGTGTCAATAATGCCTGTTGGGCACAGATAAATATTGTCTACTGCATTTTATTGGCATACTGGTCTAGTATCCCTGTCAGGAAGAAAATAAAATTAGACAGATTCTGGTTGGTAAACCCATACTGTATTTGATTGATTACTGCTTTCTCTTATAGATGCTCCCAGAGCATCCTTTTAATAATTCCTTTTAGATTCTTGCCTAAGATCAAAGTAGTCCTGGTGGAGGGTTAGAGGTGTAAGGGACTCTCAATTGAATGATTAAAGTCCCAATCAAGTAAAGATTGAAGGGAGGGTTTCCAAATGATATGGATTTCCATTCTATATCACTGGAACCCCTTTAGTTGTCCATGATCTTTTCTCTGTTTCTGAGTGTTTGAGACTGCCAGGGACTAATGAAAAAGTACCTTTTCCTATGGGTAGTTTGGATAGGATTGCAAAAGCTATTGGCATACAGACAGCTGTTACTCCTGCTACAGATCAAGGGAGCGGGGAGTGAAAAGCATTTGTCAGTGAAACAGAAACTGTTTTTGATGATATGAAATACTCTTTGAGGGAACTCTGAATATTAGATTGGCTGCCACATGGCTTTCTGGTTCTGGCAGTGCATGGTAACCCTGTCAGGTGTCTTCTAAACTCTAACAATCTCTGTCAAAGCAAAGACTGTGGGGTCTGTAATTTGCTAACTCCACCCTGGTTCACGTATTTCCTCCAAGGAGTCCCTCAGACCTTCTTCACCCTCCACCATCCATTTCACAATCCCCCATTCCCTCCAACCCAGGGAAGTCTAATCTTGAAATTCTCTTTAAAATCTGTGTATTAACTTCATAGGGCTGCTGTAACAAATTACCACAAACTGGTGGCTTAAAACAACAGAAATGTATTCTCTTACAGTTCTGAGACCAGAAGTCTGAAATTAAGGCGTTAGCAGGGCCGCAGTTTTGGAGGACCTAGGGGAGAATCTGATTTTTGTTTCCCCCAGCGTCTGGTAGAGCTGGTCAGTATTCCTTCACTTGTGGCTGTATTACTCCAATCTTAGCCTCGTTGTCACACTGCCTCCTCTTCTCTGTCTTCTCTTCAGTCCGTCACATAAAGATACTTGTCATTGGATTTATGGCCGAGCAGACAATCTAGGGTGGTTGATCTCTTCACCTCCAGATCCTTAACTTAATTACATTTGCAAAGACCCTTTTTCCAAATAAGGTAACATTCACACATTCCAGGGATTGAGACACAGACATATCTTTTTGGGTGCTACTATTCAACCCACTACATTTTGCTTACGGATACCATTTTTTCCTTCTTCTTTTAAGCTTTAACTCTTGAAGCTTTGGGGAAATTCAAGATACCTCTTCTTTCTTCATCACCTTAGCTTTCAAGACTGCATCTTCACATTGAATACTTTGGAAAATTCAATCTACTCCTTTGTTTCAGTTGCTTTTTTTTTTTCTGGAATTTCCCCTTCCCTGGGCAAATGAATATTACACCAGTGGGAGGAAACATCCCAAATAATTCCAGGTTTTATATTTCCACTTTTCACCTTGAAGGCAGACATTTGCCCATGTTTAGTGTTCTAGCACCTATTCTGTTTCCCATAATTCCTCAAAGATGGGAACAGCTATTCTCAGGTTTCATTTGTACTCCCTGCCCCTCCACCGCCAAAAGCCTGTGATATAAGCCATTCACATCAGATGATGGATTCTAAATTGGAACTGTTAGGTACTTCTTAGAATTCCTTCTTCTATTTGGGAAGAGTATTGTTTCTTGTCACTATTTATACTACTCTTTTGAGTAATATTAATAAGTTCCTATTTACTGAGTCACTACTATGAGCCTGGCTCAGCGTTTTGAATGTGTTACTTCCACTACTCAGAACAATCCTATGAGAAAGATATACTTATCTCCATTTTACAGATGGGGAAAAGGAGACCCAGGGTAATATAACTATTAAGTGTTGAAACAGAGAATTAAATCCAAGTTTGCCTGACCCCACAAATACACATAGTTCTTTCTACTATGTCAAGCTGCTTCTCAAGTTTCCTTTGTAGAGAATGAAGAAAATAATATTTAGGGACTCTGTTTTCTCTCTCAGATCTAACCTTATACCAGCAGCTGTAAGTGGGCTTTTCCCTTCCTTCATCATCTGCCTTTGAAGAGAATTTTAAAAAGCCCGTTCTTTGTTCTCTCAGCATTTTTTACAAGTCTCACCTCATTTGGGAGCTTCAGATTTCTTGACTATGCTTTAAGGCCCATGTTACCTTCTTATAATTATCCTTGGTATGTGGTTGTTTTCTCTCAAGGTTTCTGTCACTTCCAATTAGCCAAGCAATTCCTCCTTGTTGGTCAGAATTAGGTTCCCTAGTTGCTCTGCTGGGACATCAAATCATGAGAAAGGCAAATCAAAAACTTGTCAGATGTTTTGCTTTTAGCCCAATGAAACTTTTAGGAGGTGTCCAGCTATTTGAATTTTCTTTTTTGATTGTTGCATTGCTACATGTATTGACAAATAGTATACTGTAGGGTATTGTGGTATCAATAATGAATTCTTTTATGAATAATTGCATGTGACAGTACATGTTTGGAACCAGTTTTAAACCTCTTAAATAAAACACTCTAAAGCAGTTCCAAGCTTCCCATTGTCTGTGTGTACACCTAGTCATTCTAACACATTCCTGCTTCTCATTCCCCACTCAAGTCTATCACATGGAGAAATATTTTTTATTTCTAGTAAACTAGTTTGTGTATCTCATTTTGAGCATAATCCCAAACCAGAACGTGGAAGATAGGCTGGGGAATATGACCTCTCTGAAGTAAAACATATGTTAGGAAGTCTATGAATTAAGGTCACAAAACAGAGGGCTGTGAATTTCTATGAAAAAAATATTATAACCTAATTTTTGCTAACCTCTAAGTGAAATTTAGCATTTCTTTCAATTGTGAACATAGGCAACAAACCAGTGTTACTGAAGTACCGCTGACTTTTTTACCAATAAAAATCACAAATATTTTCCCATCACATTACTATAGTTGTAGAAATCTCAAGATATAATTAGTGTTCACTACTTTAAAATTATAGATATTATTCGACCCTCTGCTAGATTTTGTTTCTCAACGCATTAATAAAGAAGCACATGTACAGCACACTTTTGTTGAATAACTTGATTACTGTATTTTAGTATAATTGGTTTCATTCATGATCCTATGCATATTTTATGCATTTAAAAACATGATTCTAAAAAGGGCTTTATAGGCTTCACCAGACTGCCAAAGGGATCCGTAGCACAAAAAATGATTAAGAATATCTATTATGGATCTGGCATTGCGTTAAGAGCATGTAGTCTGGTGTCACATTGCTTAGGTTCAAATTCTGCTCTGTCATGGTATGACTTTGGCTACGTTACACATACATTTTGTGCCTCAGATTCTTCATGTGTAAAATGGAGATAATATTATAATACCTACCCAAAAATCTTGCTATGAAGATGAAGTAATATCTGTAAATGGCTTAACACAATGCCAGGCATACAGTATGTTATTTATCTCTACATATACCCAGATGATAAGGGTTTCATTCAAATCCTATTTACATTTATTCTACATACAGATTTTCTTTTTTTTAACCACGTTGTCACTGTCTAAAATTTAAAATTACATTATAAAATATTGGCTATTTGCAAATGGATATTTGTAAAATACATGTGTGATGTAAGGAAGAATTATACAGTGAAGATCCATAGGCCTTCCATCCTGTTAAAGGGAAAAAAGATACTTTAAAAAGGATGAACATATAATTTACTATCCAAACTAGGACACTTTTGAGAGTGAAAGAGAGTGCTATTAGTTATTACACCAGGGATATAGGCAAACCAGGACTGTTCTGACTAAATTAACACATATAATCACACTACTTTTATGTTTCTTGTATTCCCCTGCCTTAGTCCATTCCCTTCTTTCTGCAGCTAGAGAAGATCACTATCTTGATTTTGTGGTTATCATCCTGTTGCTTTATAGATTTGCTTCTTATGTTTGGTCTCTTAAACAAAATATTGTTTACTTTTACTGGTTCTTTAATTTATAGAAGTGAAATCCTACTGTACTGTTCTTTTGTGAATTGCTTTTCTGCTCAGTGTTGTTAGAGATTCATCCATGTCCATGGATTTGTGATTCATTTTTCCCACTGTTGTATTCTACTGTATGAGTATACGTAATATATTTAACCACTCTACTGTTGATAGACAGTTGGGTTGTTTCCAATTTTTACTGTTATGAATAATACTATTAGGAATTTTCTTTCTCATATATCCTGATACACATTTCTCCTGGGCCATAAGAGACATGCAACTTCAAGTTTACTAGATAATGCCAAATTGTTTTCCAAATGGATATATCAGTTTATACTCCAACCAGTAACATATAAGTGTTCTGGTGATATTGTCAGACTTAAAAATTTTTGCTTATGTGGTTGGTGTGAAATGATATTCAGCATGTGGTTGAACATCTCTTCGGGTTTCCTCCTTTATGAATTATGAATTACCTATGAATTACCTATTTATAGGTAATAGGTAATTATGAATTACCTATTTATAGTGTGGTAGTTAAGAGCATTATCTATTTTTAAAAATATTTAAATTGTAGTAATTCTTTACACAATTATTATTACAAGTATTAATCCCTTTGCCAATAATATGGGTTGTAAAGATCTCCCAGTTTGTATCTTGTCTTCTACTCTCCTTATGATGTCTTTTTTCTTTTTTTTACTTTTTATTATGGAAAATTTTAAACATACATTAAAGTATAAAAATATGAGAATAGAATAATGAGCTCTGATTTACCTATCACCCAGCTTCAGGATTATCAACACATAACCAATTCAGCTTCATTTATACTACCACTCACTTTCTCCATCTCTTAGTATTTTAAAGTATATCCCAGACATTATATCATTACCTCTCTAAATATTTCAATATGCATCTCTAAAAAATAGGGATCTTTAAAAATTACTATATAAACACACAAAAAAATTTACAATACTTCCCCAATATCATCAAATATTCAATAAGCATCCAAATTTCCAATCATCTTAAGCGTGTGTGTGTGTTTTAAAGTTTGAATCATGATCCAGATAAAGTCTTGTGGTAGCAGGCCTCCAAAATGGTACCCAATGATTCCTACTCCCTGGTATTTACACGCTTGTGTAATCTCCTATGTGTGATCAACCTGTGGGTCACACATCTGTGTAATGGTATGTCACCTTTTTTTTTAATGTTTTTTTTGATATTCACATTGTTGATAACAAATCATATCAAGCATTTTTTTAAACTTTTAATTTCATATTGGAGTATAGCTGATTAACAATGTTGTGATAGTTTCAGGTGCACAGCAAAGTGACTCAACCCTATATATACATGCACCCATTCTCCCCCAGACTCCCCTCCCATCCAGGCTGCCACATAACATTGAGCAGAGTTCCCTGTGCTATACAGTAGATCCTTGCTGGTTATCCTTTTTATTTTTTTTTCTTTATATATTTTTTGAATTGTTGAATTTTATTTATTTTTTTATACAGCAGGTTCTTATTAGTTTTCCATTTTATACATATTAGTGTATACATGTCAATCCCAATCTCCCAATTCATCCCACCACTACCACCACCCCTGCCACTTTCCCCCCTTTGTGTCCATACATTTGTTCTCTACATCTGTGTCTCTATTTCTGCCCTGCAAACTGGTTCATCTGTACCATTTTTCTAGGTTCCACATATATGTGTTAATATATGCTATTTGTTTATCTCTTTCCGACTTACTTTACTCTGTATGACAGTCTCTAGATCCATCCACGTCTCTACAAATGACCCAATTTCATTCCTTTTTATGGCTGAGTAATATTCCATTGTATATATGTACCACATCTTCTTTATCCGTTCGTCTGTTGATGGGCATTAAGGTTGCTTCCATGTCCTGGCTATTGTAAATAGTGCTGCAATGAACATTGGGGTGCATGTGTTTTTTTGAATTATGGTTTTCTCTGGGTATATGCCCAGTAGTGGGATTGCTGGGTCATATGGTAATTCTACTTTTAGCTTTTTAAGGAACCTCCATACTGTTCTCCATAGTGGCTATATCAATTTACATTCCCATCAACAGTGCAAGAGGGTTCCCTTTACTCCACACCCTCTCCAGCATTTGTTGTTTGTAGACTTTCTGATGATACCCATTCTAACTGGTGTGAGGTGATACCTCATTGTAGTTCTGATTTGCATTTCTCTAATAATTAGTTATGTTGAGCAGCTTCTCATGTGCTTCTTGCCCATCTGTATATCTTCTTTGGAGAAATGTCTATTAGGTCTTCTGCCCATTTTTGGATTGGGTTGTTTTTTTTTTTTTAGTTTTGAGCTGCATGAACTGTTTACATATTTTGGAGATTAATCCTTTGTCCATTGATTTGTTTGCAAATATTTTCTTCCATTCTGAGGGTTGTCTTTTCGTCTTGTTTGTAGTTTCCTTTGCTGTGCAAAAGCTTTTAAGTTTCATTAGGTCTCATTTGTTTATTTTTGTTTTTATTTCCATTTCTCTAGGAGGTGGATCAAAAAAGATCTTGCTGTGATTTATGTCAAACAGTGTTCTTCCTGTGTTAACCTCTAAGAGTTTGATAGTGTCTGGTCTTACATTTAGGTCTCTAATCCATTTTGAGTTTATTTTTGTGTATGGCGTTAGGGAGTGTTCTACTTTCATTCTTTTACATGTAGCTGTCCAGTTTTCCCAGCACCACTTATTGAAGAGACTGTCTTTTCTCCATTGTATATCCTTGCCTCCTTTGTCATAGATTAGTTGACCATATGTGTGTGGGTTTATCTCTGGGCTTTCTATCCTGTTCCATTGATCTATATTTCTGTTTGTGTGCCAGTACAATATTGTCTTGATTACTATGGCTTTGTAGTATAGTCTGAAGTCCAGGAACCTGATTCCTCCATCTCCGTTTTTTTCCCTCAAGACTGCTTTGGCTATTCGGGGTCTTTTGTGTCTCCATAGAAATTTTAAGAGTTTTTGTTCTAGTTCTGTAAAAAATGCCATTGGTAATTTGATAGGGATTGCATTGAATCTGTAGATTGCTTTGGGTAGTATAGTCATTTTCACAATATTGATTCTTCCAATCCAAGAACATAGTATATTTTTTCATCTGTTTGTATCATCTTTAATTTCTTTCATCAGTGTTTTAGAGTTTTCTGCATACAGGTCTTTTGTCTCCCTAGGTAGGGTTATCCCTAGGTATTTTATTCCTTTTGTTGCAGTGGTAAATGGGAGCGTTTTCTTAATTTCTCTTTCAGATTTTTCATCATTAGTGTATAGGAATGGAAGAGATTTCTGTGCATTAATTTTGTATCCTGCAACTTTACCCCATTCATTGATTAGCTCTAGTAGTTTTCTGGTGGTATCTTTAGGATTCTCTATGTATAGTATCATGTCATCTGCAAACAGTGACAGTTTTACTTCTTTTCCAATTTGTATTCCTTTTATTTCTTTTTCTTCTTGGATTGCCGTGGCCAGGACTTTGAAAACTATGTTGAATAATAGTGGTGAGAGTGGACATTCTTGTCTTGTTCCTGATCTTAGAGGAAATGCTTTCAGTTTTTCACCATTGAGAATGATGTTTGCTGTGGGTTTGTCATATATGGCCTTTAGGTAGTTTCCCTCTATGCCCACTTTCTGGAGAGTTTTTATCATAAATCGGTGTTGAATTTTGTCAAAAGCTTTTTCTGCCTCTATTGAGATGATCATATGGTTTTTATTCTTCAATTTGTTAATATGGTGTATCACATTGATTGATATGCATATACTGAAGAATCCTTGCGTCCCTGGGATAAATCCCACTTGATCATGGTGTATGATCCTTTTAATGTGTTGTTGGATTCTGTTTGCTAGTATTTTGTTGAGGAATTTTTTTTTTTTTTTTTTTTGGTACACAGGCCTCTCACTGTTGTGGCCTCTCCCATTGCGGAGCACAGGCTCTGGACACGCAGGCTCAGCGGCCATGGCTCATGGGCCTAGCAGCTCCGTGGCATGTGGGATCTTCCTGGACCGGGGCGCGAACCCGTGTCCCCTGCATCGGCAGGCGGGCTCTCAACCACTGTGCCACCAGGGAAGCCCTTGTTGAGGATATTTGCAACTATATTCATGAGTGATATTGGTCTGTAATTTTCTTTTTTTGTGATATCTTTGTCTGGTTTTAGTATCAGGGTGATGGTGGCCTCATAAAATGAGTTTGGGAGTGTTCCTTCCTCTGCAATTTTTTGGAAGAGTTTGAGAAGGATGGGTGTTAACTCTTCTCTAAATGTTTGATAGAATTCACCTGTGAAGCCATCTGGTCCTGGACTTTTGTTTGTTGGAAGATTTAACATCACAGTTTCAATTTCATTACTTGTGATTGGTCTGTTCTTATTTTCTATTTCTTCCTGGTTCAGTCTTGGTAAGAATTTGTCCATTTCTTCCAGGTTGTCCATTTTATTGGCATAGAGTTGCTTCTAGTAGTCTCTTAGGATGCTTTGTATTTCTGTGGTGTCTGTTGTAACTACTCCTTTTTCACTTCTAATTTTATTGATTTGAGTCCTCTCCCTCTTTTTCTTGATGAGTCTGGCTAATGTTTTATCAATATTGCTTATCGTCTCATAGAACCAGCTTTTAGTTTTATTGATCTTTGCAACTGTTTTCTTTGTTTCTATTTCATTTACATCTGCTCTGATCTTTATGATTTCTTTCATTCTACTAACTTTGGGTTTTGTGTTTTCTTCTTTCTCTGGTTCCTTTAGGTGTAAGTTTAGATTGTTTATTTGAGATTTTTCTTGTTTCTTGAGGTAGGATTGTACTGCTATAAACTTCCCTCTTAGAACTGCTTTTGCTGCATCCCATAGATTTTGGATCGTCGTGTTTTCATTATCATTTCTCTCTAGGTATTTTTTTATTTCCTCTTTGATTTCTTCAGTGATCTCTTCGTTATTTAGCAATGTATTGTTTAGCCTCCATGTGTTTGTGTTTTTTACATTTTTTTCCCTGTAATTGATTTCTAATCTCATAGCATTGTGGTCAGAAAAGATGCTTGATATGATTTCAATTTTCTTAAATTTACTGAGGCTTGATTTGTGACCCAAGATGTGATCTATCCTGGAGAATGTTCCCTGCACACTTGAGAAGAAAGTGTAATCTGCTGTTTTTGCATGGAATGTCCTATAAATATCAATTAAATCTATCTGGTCTATTGTGTCATTTAAAGCTTGTCTTTCCTTATTAATTTTCTGTTTGGATGATCTGTCCATTCATGTAAGTGAGGTGTTAAAGTCCCCCTCTATTATTGTGTTACTCTCGATTTCCTCTTTTAGAGCTGTTAGCATTTGCCTTATGTATTGAGGTGCTCCTATGTTGGGTGCATATATATTTATAATTGTTATATATTCTTCTTGGATTGATCTCTTTATCATTATTTAGTGTCCTTCCTTGTCTCTTGTAACATTCTTTATTTCAAAGTCTATTTTATCTGATTTGAGTATTGCTACTCAAGCTTTCTTTTGATTTCCATTTTCATGGTATATCTTTTTCCATCCCCTCACTTGCAGTGTGTATGTGTCCCTAGGTCTGAAGTGGGTCTCTTGTAGCAGCATATATATGGGTCTTGTTTCTGTGTCCATTCAGTGAGCCTGTGTCTTTTGGTTGGAGCATTTAATCCATTCACATTTAAGGTAATTATTGATATATATATGTTCTTATTACCATTTTCTTAATTGTTTTGGGTATGTTTTTGTAGGTCCTTTTCTTCTCTTGTGTTTCCCACTTAGAGAAGTTCCTTTAGCATCTGTTGTAGCACTGGTTTGGTGGTGCTGAATTCTCTTAGCTTTTGCTTGTCTGTAAAGCTTTTGATTTCACCATCAAATCTGAATGAGATCCTTGCCGGGTAGCATAATCTTGGTTGTAGCTTCTTCCCTTTCATCACTTTAAATATGTCATGCCACTCCTTTCTGGCTTGTAGTGTTTCTGCTGAGACATCAGCTGTTAACTTTATGGGAGTTCCCTTGTATGTTATTTGTCATTTTTCCCTTGCTGCTTTCAATAATTTTTTCTTTATCTTTAATTTTTCCCAATTTGATTACTATATGTCTTGGCGTGTTTCTCCTTGGGTGTATCCTGTATGGGACTCTTTGCTCTTCCTGGACTTGGGTGGCTATTTCGTTTCCCATGTTAGGGAAATTTTCAACTATAATCTCTTCAAATATTTTCTCTGGTCCTTTCTCTCTCTCCTCCTTCTGGGACCCCTATAATGCGAATGTTGTTGCGTTTAACGTTGTCCCAGAGGCCTCTTAGGCTGTCTTCAATTCTTTTCATTCTTTTTTATTTCTTCTGTTCCACAGCAGTGAATTCCACCATTCTGTCTTCTGGGTCACTTATCCGTTCTTCTGCCTCAGTTATTCTGCTATTGATTCCCTCTAGTGTATTTTTCATTTCAGTTATTTTATTGTTCATCTCTGCTTGTTTTTTCTTTAATTCTTCTAGGTCTTTGTTAAATATTTCTTGCATCTTCCCCATCTTTTCCTCCATTCTTTTTCTGAGGTCCTGGATCATCTTCACTGTCATTATTCTGAATTCTTTTTCTGGAAGCTTGCCTATCTCCCCTTCATTTAGTTGTTTTTCTGGGGTTTTATCTTGTTCCTTCATCTGGTATATAGCCCTCTCCCTTTCATCTTGTCTATCTTTCTGTGAATGTGGTTTTTGTTCCACAGGCTGCAGGATTGTAGTTCTTCTTGCTTCTGCTGTCTGCCCTGTGGTGGATGAGGCTATCTCTGGTTATCCTTTTTAAATATAGCAGTGTGTACACGTCAATCCCAAACTTCCTAACTATTACTTCTCTCTACCCTTCATACCCAGGTAACCATAAATCCATTCTCTAAGTCTGTGAGTCTGTTTCTGTTTTGTAAATAAGTTCATTTGTATTTCTTTTCAGATTCTGCACAGAAGCGATATCACATGATATTTCTCTTTATCTATCTGACTTAATTCACTCAGTATGACAATCTCTAGGTCCATCCATGTTGGTGAAAATGGCATTATTTCATTCTTTTGTATGGCTGAGTAATATCCCATTGTATATATATATACCACATCTTCTTTATCCATTCCTCTGTCAATGGACATTTAGGTTGCTTCCATGTCTTGGCTATTGTAAACAGTGCTGCAATGAACACTGGGGTGTATGTGTCCTCTCGGACCATGCTTTTCTCTGGATATACCTGTGATCAACCTGTGGGTCACATATCTGTGTAATGTATGCCACTTTTGAGGGGAGATCAAAAAAGACATAAAAGGCGTGGTAGCTTCTGTCTCTTTCTCTTGGATTACTTGCTTAAGGGGGAGGCAGGCAGCTCTCTGGAGAGGCATATGGTGAGAAACTGAGGTATTGTGCCAGATAGCTAATGAAGAACTGAGGCATCCTGCCAATGTGTATAAGCCATCTTGGAAGTGGATCCTCTAGCACTAGTTATGTCATTAAATTATTGTTGCCCCAGCTGACAGCTTTGACTGTTACTTCACAGGAGACCGTGAGCCAGAACTACTCAGCTAATCTACTCCTCGATTTCTGACCCTCAGATACTGCATGAGTTAGAAATGTTTGTTATTTTAAAAAATATGTTTTGGGGATAGTTATAAAGCAATATAAAACTAATAAAGATTTTGGCACCTGGAAGTGGGGTGCTGACATAACAAAAACCTAAAACTTAAGAGCGACTGGGACTTCCCTGGTGGTCCAGCAGTTAAGACTCGGCGTTTCTACTGTAAGCGGTGTGGGTTCAATCCCTGGTTGGGGGAGCGAAGATCCTGCATGCTGCACAGTGCCGCCAAAAAAAAAAAAAAAAAAAAAAAAGTGCAGTGGGCAGAAGCTGGAAGGACTTGGAGGAGAGTGTTTGTAGATGCATGATAACTTTGAGGAGGCTGCAGATGAGGTCTTACAGATTTAAAGTCTTATTGGAAATTAGAGGAAAGTGGCAATAGTTTAGCAAATTTGTCACCTGCAGTTATGTGCAAAGTAGAGAATATGCCTAATGAACTAACTGGGTGATCTAGTTAAGGCAATGTCCAGCCAGAATAATGTTAAAGATGTCACCTGGTTTCTCATTGTTGCTTATAGTAAAATGTGAGAGGGAAGAGATGTTAAAGCAAGAACTGTTAAACAAAAAGGAAACAGAACTTTTGGGATTTGAAGATTCCCAGTCTCTCTAGGTGACAGATGATGTTAAAATTAGTAAATGGCTCAGAACAAGAACAAATACAGGGACTTCACTGGTGGCGCAGTGGTTAAGAATCTGCCTGCCAATGCAGGGGACAGAGGTTTGAGCCCTGGTCTGGGAAGATCCCACATGCCGCGGAGCAAGTAAGCCCATGCGCCATAACTACTGAGCCTGTGCTCTAGAGCCCACGAGCCACAACTACTGAAGGCCGCACACCTAGAGCCCGTGCTCTGCAACAAGAGAAGCCACTGAAATGAGAAGCCCGTGCACCACAACAAAGAGTAGCCCCCGCTCACCGCAACTAGAGAAAGCCCATGCGTAGCAACAGACACAATGCAGCCAAAAATAAATAAATAAATAAATTTATTTTAAAAAGAAAGAACAAATGCAAAGCACTAACAGGAAAATATGAAGTTGAGGATGTAGTTTTAAAGCCCTTTAAGACCTCAGAAAGCTCTAGCATGGTGCTTCAGAGTATTTTTATTCAGACATAAAGGATGTACCTGATGAAACTTCTCAAGTGATAGGTTCTAAGAATTTTAAGGGTGTGCTGCATCAAAAGCCAATGTAGAGAAGGGTTTATATGGAAGATATTTATGGGTATTGCTTTGTCTAATGGCGTGAACTCAAATAAAATTCAGAGGAGATCCACAAAGTTTATAAAAGAATTATATGAGCAGAATATAATGTTTTAAAAGAGACTTTTAAAAGAGGATTATATTAGTTTGTTGTTTGCCCGCCAGAACTGAAAGGGACAGAGCACCAAATCAAAAGAGGCTTTTGGATATCTAAGCTTCTATAGGCAGAGACAAGTACCTAGCTGTAAATGTGGAAAATGAAGGATGACTCAGTGGGTGGATCCAAGTGACTAAAGTAGAGTTAGACCTGGAGATTTACTCTCAGGCCTTGAATCTTAATGAAGAAACTGCCAACCTGTTCCTAGGTGGATTTCAGAATTTCTGTGAACCTGTGTACCTCATTTCCCTCCTTTTAAACACACATCCATAGTGGTTGCCCTATTTTAAATTAAGTGTGTGGAGGCAGATACTGTGTGTCTTCAGTATACAGCTCTTCAGATCAAGAGGAACTCTATTTAAAGACCTGTTCTTAAGGAAGTACACACACAAGTCCTCATCTACACCTAGAATTGATTTACATTTCTAGACTTTGAGTTAATGCTGTAATGGCATGAAAGTTTGGGGGTGCTCAGGTGGAGGATGAGTATATTTGGCATACTGGAAGAATGTGACTCTTTGGAGGTCAAATTGTGGTAGCCAGGTTCCTGATATTCATGCTTTTGCATAATTTCCTCCCACACTCTTATCAGGGATGATCTGTGGGATTAAGAGAATACAGGACAAGTAATACATCACTTTGTGTAATTTTAGCTTGTCTCTTTCTTGGATCAATTTCTCTGGGGAAGGCCAGGTGCCATGTTGTGAGGACATGCAGGTAGCCCTGTGAATGAACCTCTTGGAGGTGAATCCTCTCTGACCAGGTCAAGTGTTCAGAAGACTGCAGTCCAGCCAATAGCTTGACTGCAAACTCATGAGACCCTGGGCCATGAGACCTAGCTGAACCACACCTGGATTCTGACCCTCAGGAACTGTAAGAGGTAAGTATTTTTAGTTTTAAGCTGTTAAATTAAGTCTTGGGGCAATTTCTTATACAGCAATAAATAACTAATACAAGTTCACACATTACTTCATGTGTCTTTTAGGTGAGTCTCTTTTTAATCTACATTTGTTTCCATTTTCTCTCCCTCCTGCAACATATTTGTTGAAGTTAATTTGTCCCATGATTCCCATAGATGAAAAATTTCTGATTGCACAGCCACTGTGTTTAACACATTCTCTGTATTTCCTAATATCAGGTTCCGTTTTTTTGGCACAAGTTTTTAATAGGTGATGGTGTGTTTATCCATTAAGAGGCATATAAAGTTTCCTTATTTGTCATGTTAGCAGCTGTTGATATACAATGAATAAACCTATTTATTCATTAGGAATCTTAAAATTTTCTAATTTTATCATTCATTCATTTATTAATACATTTATATAAAAAACTTCCCCTCATTTACTTACCTGTGGTACAGTTCATATAGGAAAGACAGGACAAATAATTACCTTTTTAAAAACTGGTTTTCAAAATAATGATTCCAGAACATCCTTCAGTGTTGACCAATTAGATGCTTTTTGTTAGTTTCATTATCATTAAGAACTCATGAATATAAGGACATTTGATAATTTCAGATGTTCCAATCCATTGCATTTGGTATGTCCCAGTTTGTGCTCAAGGGGATTTCAGAATTTCTGTGAACCTGTGTGTCCTTATTGATATTCAAAGTGTTCCATCTTTGGCCAGAGGAATGCTTTTCAGTTGGCTCCTGACTCCATTTGACATGATCCTAGTAGAGCCTATGACAGCTTCCTTGCTAAACTGCACAACAAAATGTTCCAGGCTCGTTGTGTACATTTCCTGTACCGAAATGAAATCAACTATTACTCCAAGGGCTTATGATATCTTTTGAACAGAGATTTAAAAAATGTATTTGAATGTAATTCTTTCTTTTTATAGGTTTTACCTACTATAAGAGCATAAAGATATCTCACTATCTTGTCTTCTGAAGTTTTAATAGGTTTTCCTTTCACATTTAAATCTTTAATTCACCTGGAACTGACTTTTCTGTATGGTGTTAACTAGGGAGGTCCAATTTAATTTTCTTCCATATGGATATCCAGTACCATTTATTGAAATGCTCTTGCTTTTCCCATTGGCCTACAACGTCATCTGTCTTAAATCAATATCCCTCATAAGAGTGAATCCATTTCTAAATCTGTATTTCAGTACAGACATACTTCATTTTATTGTGCTTCACTTTATTGTGCTTCACAGATACTGTGTTTTTTACAAATTGAAAGTTTGTGGCAATGCGGCATTGAGCAAGTCTATTGGCACCATTTTTTCCAAAAGCATTTGCTCACTTCATGTCTCTGTGTCACATTTGGTAATTCTCAAAGTATTTCAAACCCTCCACCAGATAAAAGATTACAACTCACTGAAGGCTCAGATGAAGGTTAGCATTTTTTAGCAATAGATTATTTTTAAATTAAGAAGTGTACTTTTTTTTAGACAATGCTATTTCACACTTAATAGAATACAGTACAGTGTAAACATAACTTTTAAATCACTGGGAAACAAAAAAATTTATGTGACTCATTGTGATATTTCCTTTCTTGCAGTGGTCTGGAACTGAACCCACAATACCTCCAAGGTATGCCTGTGCTCCTTATTCTGAGAACTAGAAAAGCTAGACAAAATATAAAACAAACATCTGAAGGCATCAGAGAGAGCCAATGAGGCAGTAGAAAATCCAGAAGAAGAAAAACCCAGAGTTGTTGAACCCAGCATTTACTATAGCTTTTTTCTGGGGTTACCTGCTGATTCCTGAGAAGAAGATAGCTGAGAAGCTGAACAGACCATCTGACTTACTCAGTGAGTCAAAAAGACAAAAACTGGAGTTCAGAGCCTGCCTTTGTTAACTCTACAGGCTTCAAGTTGAGATCTCAAAGGTCTATACCTTAGGAAAAAGTTTGAACTAGAAGTAGAACTTCCAGTTATCTCAGCCACTGACCAGATTAAGGTGATTTTGGATTACTAGTGCCCAGAGCCCCTGCCAGGAGACATAAATCCTTTCTATCATCATTTTAGACCTCAAAGTATAATTTCATATACCAGTTCTGGCATTCAATCAAAAATAACATCACATAAATTAACAAAAATTTTATAAATAAAAATAATATAATATAAACAAAAAATTCATAAAAGTAAGATAATATGATAAACAACAAACACAACAAAGAAACAAGGACGCTTCAGACAACAGCAGACCCCACAGCTACTAGACACTTTTTTTTTTCTTTTGCGGCACGCGGGCCTCTCACTGTTGTGGCCTCTCCCGATGCGGAGCACAGGCTCCGGACGCGCAGGCTCAGCGGCCATGGCTCACGGGCCCAGCCACTCCACGGCATGTGGGATCTTCCCGGACCGGGGCACGAACCCGCATCCCCTGCATCGGCAGGTGGACTCTCAACCACTGCGCCACCAGGGAAGCCCCTAGACACGAGTTTTAAAGTAGTTATGCTTAATATGTTTGAAAAGATAAAAGATCAGGATGAGACAGATAACTGGATAGCTAACTGGAAACTGTAAACAGAACCAAACAGAAATGCTTGAACTGATAACAACCAAAAACATAACTGAAATAAATGCTTCAACAGATAAGTTTCACAGGAGATTAGAGACTATTAAAGAGAAGAGAGTGAACTGAAAGGTAAGAATTATCCAGAATGAACCATACAGAGACAAATAAATGGAACATAAGGGATAAATTGAAATGACTGAATATTCATTTAAGTGGTGTACCAGGAGAGGAGAGGGCAGAGAGTGGGGCAGAAACAATAACTGATAAGAGCTGAGAACTTTCCAAAACAGAGTAAGACATGAGATCCCAGATGCAAGAAGCATTACAAACCTCAAAAAGAAAACAAATTAAAAAAAAACCAAAGAAAACAATGTTTAGTTACATCATAATAAAACTGCTTCAATTTTACTATGGACATCTTATAAACAGCCAAAGGAAAAAACAGATTAAGGGGGCAAAAATAAAACCAACATTTTTTCTCAAAAAAAAATTGGAAGCCAAAAGCAATGGAATGTATCTTCAGAATGATAAAATACAATAGCTGCTAATTTAGCAAAAATGTTCTTTGAAAATGAAGGTAAAATAAGTAGTTTCAGGATATAAAAACTGAATTTGTTACCAGCAGCCATCTACAAAGGAAATACTGGAGGATGTTCTTCAGGAAGAAGAAACAAGATCCCAGATAGAAGCTTAGAAACTCAAGGAATCATAAAGTACAACAGACAAAGTAAATGTTTGAGTAAATATAAACACACATTAATTGTATAAAAATAATAATGTCTTAAGGAATTAGGAAGTATATATTAAGTAAACACAATATATATAACATGCAGTGGGGCAGTAAATTAAGTTGATGTGTTCTCAGGTCCTTACATTGTCCAGGAAGAGTATAATATAAATTTCTAAATAATACATAACTGTCAAGCTTATGGGGTAGAAGAAATGGATTAAAAATAATCAATCTAAAAGAAGGCAAAAAAGGAGAAACTGAACATAGGAGAGATGGGACAAACAGCAAATACAGTAAGTCCCCTACATATGAACGAGTTCCGTTCCGAGAGCACATTCCTAAGTCCCATTTATTCATTAAATCCAATAAAGTTAGCCTGGGTGCCCAATGAACACAATTGTCTATACATTACTGTACTGTAATAGATTTATAATACTTTTCACACAAATAATACATAAAAAACAAACACAAAAAATAAAGAAAACATTTTTAATCTTACAGTACAGTACCTTGAAAAGTACAGTAGTACAGGGCAGCAGCTGGCATACAGGGGCTGGTATCGAGTGAACAGGCAAGAAGAGTTACTGACTGGAGGAAGGAGAAGAGGTGGGAGATGGTAGAGCTAAAGGATCATTGGCAATAGGAGACAGAGGGCAAGTTGCAATTTCACTCATGCCTGACGTTGATGGCACAGTTCTGGTTCATTGCTAGATTCAATTCTATCGTTTTTTCTCTTGAAAAAACAATCCAGCGATGTCTGGGTAGCTATATAGTACTGTACAGTAAAGTACACAAAAGCACAACCACTTGTAGAGGATGCACACACATGACAATGTAAGCCAGACACGTGAACTAACATGTGACTGGACATGTGAATGCATGGTCGCATCTTTGAAAGTTCACAACTTGAAGGTTTGTATGTAGGGGACTTACTGTAATATGATAGATTTATGTCCATGTATATTAGTAATTGTGTTACATGTGAGTCAACTAAACATTTCAATTACAAAAATATCATTAAAGTAGATTTAAAAAATATATTCTTGCATATAACTCCTCAGGTTAAAATGCTTTTTCCACGACACTTAGAATAAAATCTAAACCCTTTCCTGGCTTTCAATGCAACCATAATTTAACTCTTTCCTACCCCCAAACTTACTCTTCTTGTAGTCACTATGCTCCAACAAGGCAGGCCTTGTTTTCGTTCCCAAAATATTCCAAGATAGTTCATGCCTCAGGGTTTTGCATTTTTGTCCCCTCTGCAAGCAACGGTTTCCCCAATTTCTGCAAAGCTGGATTCTCCTGTCAAATAGCAGTTTAAATAAAAACACTCTTTTAGAAGTTTTCCTTAGTGACCTAATCTAAAATATTCATCTACGTTAATTCTCTGCCTAGCACTATTACTAACATATTTTTCTTGTTTATTTATTTATGGTCTGTTATCACTAAAATGTAGTAGGGACCATGCCTGCTCTATTTATCACAGTTTCCCCAAGTATAGAACAGTGACTAGGACAGAGTAGATACTCAAATACTTAAAGAATGAATAAAGCTAACTTAGGTTTTAAACTTTTCTAACGGTTTTATTGCTCTCGGTGGTGGCTGTTTAAAGACCTTCCTGATACCAAAAGGTATCAAATGATATCAAGATCTCATTTATGTATGTTAGTAATCCTTGAAAATGTGCACTGTATAATTTGTGTAAAATTTGCAGGAGTTTTTCCACCAGTCAGATATGTAGTACAGTCCTAGATATAACTATAATAACAATAGAGAAAAGTTTCAGAGGGAGGCTACTGAACTATCAAAAAGTTACAATACACTTCTGAAGAACATGAGTGTTTGTGTTTTTCCCAAATTAGAAAGGTGAGAGTAATATAGGTGGATGTTACAAAGCATAATTTTTTGGGGGGAAAAAAGCTCCTTTCATCTACTCCTAAGTAAAAAAAAATAAAATAAAAAATTACCCCCTTACAGAAAGGTTGTTTTAGAGTGGTAATTCCAGTAATGATGATTGATATATTTTTGTTACTTCCTTTTTTACTCTTTGTTCTATACTTAGTTTTTTCACGTCAAAGCAATCATACTGGTCACATTTTCCATTAGAAAGACCAGTTTAATGGCTTTTAAAAAATAGCTAGATAATATTCCACTAAGTATATATGATAGAATTTGACCAATCTCTAATTGTTAAAGATTTTTCCTAATTTTTTATGATGATAAGTATTCCTACGGCTAACATTTTTGTCCATAAATTATTTTAAGGGCAGTTTAACTGAAGTGATTTTTATCCACAACATTCCTTTAAATGGTATTTCTCAAGGGGAAGAGGGTGGGCAACACAAGAAGGTCCCAGGCATTTATGTCTAATTAGGAGAACAATATATATTGCGCAGAGGTGGGGGGATTACAATGGCACTGCACAAGAAAGTGTAAGTTATTATATTTACTAAAGTAAGAAAAAGCAGTGGAAATTTATTAGGGGAGCTAATCTGGAAAACATTTTGCAAAGAATATGGAGCTAGACTTCAAAAAAGTGATAGGTTAAAAAAAAAAAAAAGTGATAGGTCTTAATGGTTGAAAACGTTCCAGATAGGTGGAGGTCCTGAAGGATGAGGTAACTATTTGTTAGTGTTCTTAAGTACTAGGGAACAGTTCTCACTCAGGACAACTCATCACAAAGCCTGAATAGTGAGCAACCAAGATTTTTTTAAATCAAAGATTCGACTCCTAACTCCCCTGACAAAAACAACCAAATTTCTTCTTAATCTCCATCATCCACGTCTTTCCCCCCCTTTCATTAGTTTCCCCTTTTTTTGTACCTTTGTCTAAGACTCTCATCTACTTTAAGTAATGGAAATAGGTAAATTCCTCTACTTCAAGGCATGTAACCTTACACAACATTATAATTACTCTGTGGGATTAAAAAAAAGACTGGGAGGTTGCAGCTTTAAAACATGCATTTATTTTAATCTTAAAAAAATTACTTATAACAGATTTTTCACACTGTAACAGAAACATTAAAGGATATTAACCAAGAGTTATTTATCAACTTGCCATATACCAAATAAGGAACATAGAACCCCATGATCTATTTAAAATGATCAGCAGATAATAAACACTGTGATTTCCTTTCGTTTACTCTGGCAGGAATGGATTCCAACCTAATAATTTCAGTCTTACTGCCACATAGGAGATGCTTTGTGAACCTCAATGAGGCTGCCAGGTCTAGGGCAGATGTAAGAACCACAGTGTCAGAAAGGAGAGTAAGACTTAGCAGGATGTGTTGTCACTGACAGACTTATAGCCACTTTCCTTCTCCACTTTTTCTTCCTCAAGGATCGCAGCTGCTTTCCACAGACACACCTGCCGACAGACTCCAATTCCTCTCTCCCAGTTACCATCTGCAGTGCCCTGGGGCTTGTCAATTTCCAACCTTGTTCCATACAGCAGAAGTGGAACGAACCCTCAGCGAAGTTCTGGATTCAACCTCAGCAGGATCTGTTTCACAAAATATTTCCCAGCCCCACTCCACCTCCAGCTGTTTCCAATGTTAGTACTTATGATTCTTACATCTTTTTTTAACTGTCACACTATGCATCTCCCAATAAAATTTAAAGTGAAAACTAATATAGAGTAACTGCCCTACGCATGCTTCTTTTAGATGGCTGGGAACTCTGATTCTCAGGATCTTTCGACCATTTATAGCTTGGGTATCTGTGCTCTTCAGGTACTTTGGTAAGGAAGGTGAAACTTAACATCCCTAACCACCCCTGCCAACCCAATTTTCTTAAGTTCTTCTGAAGCTTCCTAGTTTCCCATTCCAATTCCAGCTTTACGACAAAACTAGACCCTATGGCAAAAAGAGATCCCACAGATGAAATTGCAGATACAGTTGAGACTTAAGCAAGGATCCCTAAATTGTGAGATGAATTTCTGGGTTAAAGGTACTCTGTATATGCACTTCAAGCCTGCCATTAGTACTATGTATAACCAAATAAAAGAGAGAGTTTATAGGTACAGAAAACAACACAACATTTTGAGGGTATATGGGAGTTGTCTTTTGGGAAAAAAAAAACAAAACAGCACATTAGAAGGTATACGGGAGTTTGACTTTTTTCCATCTGATGACATATACTTTTTAATCTAAATGGAAACCGTCCATACTGGAATGTATGGAATGTATTAAATAGGCAGAATTCTCTTGCCGGTTTCTCTGCTCTTGGTAGATGTCCTTCTGGCTTTAGCTGGTACCTGTAATGAAGAAACTTCTCACGAACAAATTCCACTGCCCTGAGGAAGGATAGAGCTGGAAGAGCCACTAAAGCAGGGAGCAGAGACGACAGAGGGACAGGTCTGTAAGGAAAGTCTCCAAGAAAAGGCAGCTAGAAAAACGAGAAGGTAAAAAGAGAAAGGGCGTGGCTGAGCTGAGGCAATTTCAGTGTTGTCTCAGCAAGAGCGGGGCTTAACTGTGGTTTTCTCCCGTAAGAAATCCGCTGGATCTTGAGTCGGCTCCCACCTCATTCACCAACCTTTATCTCTATCACCTTGTAGAGAGAGGGTGCGCTCTTGCCAACACAACACAACCCAACCCACCTCTGGCTCCTCACAGGCGCGACAGTGGCGCGCCTCCCGCCCACCTTCCTACCTGTGCTGCGCCTGCGCCTCCCGCGTGCGCTCTCAAGGTCAGCACCTCCCCCAGCCTCTAACCTAGCGCTCACGGAAGTGGCAATGAAGGACGTCCTGCGTAGCCTCACCTCTGCGTGGCGTGGGGTCGCCGACGTTCAGCAGAGGGGAGGGACTTCCTGTCCCGCTCAGGCTGAACTTCCGGCAGAGCCGGAAGATCTTTTCTCTGGCGGTGTCGAGTGGATCCCGGCTGTAGAGTGGTGAGGGTAGGTCCTGGACGGCCCCGGCGACTCCTGGGCGTCTGGTCCACGACCTGTCCTTGGCGCCATGGTGAGTCTTCCTGTGAGGGCTGGAATAACAACAGTCGGGAGGAAGGGGCCGGGAGGTCAGTCCTGTGAAGGGAGCCGGTCGGGTGCCCAGCTGAGGATGGAGCGGGCGGGAGCAATGGGGTGAGCGGTAGGACAGGACCTACCACCTGCCCCGGGGCGCCGGGGCCCTAGAGGAAGCGGCATCTGTCCTGCCCAACCGCGAGATCTGTTCAGGAGTACGGAATAGGTAGTCAGAATGTTCATGGCCCATTTACTGCGTATGGCCGTGGGCCAGGTGGTCCCAGAGTTGACCTTGCCTGGTTGATGATCTCCTCCCTTTACTCTCAGCTGTAGGGCAGTGGCAAAGAAGTTCAGATCTTATAAATGCCTATAGCCTTTCCAGGTGGACACAGTACATTCCCTTCTTGTAAAGGATTAGCACCTGTCACTTAGAGAAAGGGCAAAGTAAAGAAACGGCAAAGTCAGTTTGTCTTTCAAACTCAGCCCTTGTGGAGTTGGAAAAGGTGTCAAATAAAAAATCTGGACTTAATTAGCAGGGTCTGTATTCGAAAGGAATAGCAAGGGCGTGGACGAGGGAACTATTGGAGTAGGGAGAGTGCCCTGACCATAAGATCTGCTAGAGTCTCAAAGATTAGGAAAAAGAGCTTCTCTTTTATGGGCAGGAGGAAACAAGGCTAGAAAGAACTAGGTGTGGGGAAGGGAGATGACAGGGTAGTACGATTGGACTGTAAATCAGAGAAAGTTTTACCCCCACGCAAACCTGTTCTGAGGAAAAACTGTTGGGGGGTTATATCCTGTTTCAGACTGAGTGTGGGCCAAAGTTCAGGAACCTAGGGGAAGAGATCTTGGAATTTGGGTAATATTTTGTTCCGGTTGCTCTATGGGGACAAGCAGTTCAACTAGTCAGTTTTGAAGCAAAGAATGGGAATTTGCAGGTGCTATGTCTGCCCTTGTTATAGGTAAACAAGGTGGGTGGGTAATTCCTGAGTCTTGCTCACCTAAGTCCTATGGGGACTGTTAGTTCTTTGCAGTAAGCCATTTCCAGATCACAGAAGGGTGGCAATGGGAGGATTTCTTAACCTTTGCTGTTTCCCAATATCACAGGGGTTTGGTAATGTTCAAAATTGTCAGTTACTTGACTATATAAAAGATTTCAAATCCTCATCTGAAGACATTCTGTCTTGGAATTTGGAGTTTGCCATATTTTTTCAGGATCAAATGTTGACATTGTTCAGCTGCTGTGTATGGTGATTGACTTTTGAATGATTTATAGAAACTTAACTGACTGTGAAACAAAAGAATTTCAAAATAATGTGGTTCCTGGTGCTCTCTACCAGCTAACCTCTGACTCTTTCGGGCACCGGTGTGTGTGTGTGTGTGTGTGTGTGTGTGTGTGTGTTTTTCAGACTTTTTTTCAGAATTTTCAGAAAGTTTCTGATTAAGTAAAATCAGACTCTTTCGGGCACCGGTGTGTGTGTGTGTGTGTGTGTGTGTGTGTGTGTGTGTGTGTGTGTGTGTTTCTTTAAACCTCAGTGAATGGTACAATTTGTAATCATTAACAGTTTTTTTTTCCTCCTTTTGTATCAATGAAATTAGACAAAGATAAGGAACAGTAGAACTGGAAGGCACCAAAGATAATAACTACGGTAACCACCTTCCCCCCTCCCCCCACCCCAATTTAATAGAGGGAAAGATCTGACGTCTAGAAATAGGCAGTGATTTACCTAAAGTAGTGATAGTTTGGCACAGTCTGGACTATAACCCAAATCTCCAGTTCTTAAATTTCAGCTTAGTATTTGATATCTTGGTCTGAAAAGTTGAAGATAGGGTGTAATTAAAAACTTTAAATTTACAATTGTCACAAAGAAGCTGAATGTGAACTTGTCAGTATTCTGTAGTAATAGAAGTAGAACCTCTCTCCCCCTGCCAGCTCAAAAAAAGGTAGTTTTGTTTTAAGCTAAGGTAAACTCATGATGTTTATCAAAATGCCACTTAAGAGAATGTCACCTGGAGAATGTCACCAGGAGCCAGATAGTTTACTCTCCATTTTGTTATTGCTTATAGTTCTGAGTTAATTACTAAGCTTGCAGCTTTACCTTCCCCAACTATGAACTTGCATAATGTCTGTATATGCAAGTGTGGTCATTGCCTGGAATCCTTCAAAGGAAAGGGTTTAGCTATTATATGAAGTGAACAAGGGTTGAATTTGTTTAGGATTCAGCTTAGTTGAATTGAGGTCTTGTGCACTGCTTGGTCCTAATGATATAATGAAAAGGGCACAGAAGTCAGGAAACCCAGATTCTGCCCATTATTATATGAATTGGGCAAAATCACTCAACATAGATAAGAATTCCAATTTCCTTCTAGATAAGAGAAGTGGAACTTGATAGGAATTAAAACACCTTTTAACTCTAATATTTATGATTTTGTGACTTCACCCAGGACTTTTTTTCAGAATTTTCAGAAAGTTTCTGATTAAGTAAAATTTAGTCTGATTTCCACTGTCCTGTCCCCCCATCCTCAAGTTTGATTTTCTTTTTTTTAAATCATTCACCTTTTCATTTTTTAATATATCAGGTTGGTAATACTTGGAATCTTTGTCAATATGTTTGGTCAAGTAATTTACTACTGTTTTAAATACAATTATGGAATGGAAAGCAAAGTCTTTTTTATTTTACACCTTGATTTTATTTTTGTTTTAGTCGATATAAACTCATGATCCAGACCAAGAATACTGAGTATTCACTCTTAATTTTTTTGCTTTCATGTTGTGAGAATGGATAGTCCATAGAAAATTTACTAAAGGAATAAAGCTATTATCTTTTTGAAAGTTATAGACCAACTTTAATCAAATAGATCTTTACACCATTTAGGCTGATTTGTGGGAGAAAAGTAGATTAGAGCTAAGTCCTGGAATTGTAGGAATAGCATGGCTTATTTTATCTATGTAACATCCTCTAGTAACTTTTACTGTGGGATTGTGCTGTGGTGTGTTAGTTGTGAAAAAAAGGTTGTGAACCTCTGCCTTAATCAGAGTTAATGAGAAAGTTTTCTTTTTGGGGAATGGGGAGGGCTGTTGGGAAGAGATAATGTGGTATAAGTTACAAGAGAAATACATGTAATGTGTTCAAAGAGTAGTACAGAGAAAAGAAATTAATTCTAATGGGGGGGAGTCATGTAATAGGTGACTTCAACTGAGTTTTGAAAAGTGTATTAGGACACTAGTTCTCAACTTAAGTTCACATAGGATTCACCTGTGATCCTTGATAAAAATGCTTATCTGGTCTCCATTATTGGGGGGGTGGAGTCTGAGAATTTAATTTTTAATGAGTTTTACAGTTAAGACTGAAACTCGTGGTCCTTAAACTCTAATGCAGACATTAGAAACTTTGATGGAGATATTAAGGTTTTTGTGCTGAGTGATAATCAGATGTGTGGTTTGTTGATGTGGTGGATTACTTTAATTGATTTTTGAGTGTTGAACTAGCCTCAAATACCTGGAATAAATTCCAGTTTGTTGTGGTGTATAATTCTTATACACTATTGAATTTGATTTGCTGGTATTTTGTTTAGGCTTTTTGCATGTATGTTCATGACATAGTTTTTGTTTTTCTTGTCTGTAGTTTTTGTTTTTCTTGTAGTTTTTGTTTTTCTTGTAATGCCTTTGCCTGGTTTTGGTAGTAGGGTAATGCTGTCCTCATAGAATGAGTTAGGAAGTATTCCCTCTGCTTCTGTCCTCTGAAAGAGATTGTAGAGACTTGGTATAATTTCTTCCTTAAATGTTTGGTAGAATTCACCAGTCCACCCTACTGGGCCTGGTGCTTTTTGTTTTGGAAGGTTATTAATTATTGGCTCAATTTCTTTAGTAGATATAGGCCTGTTCAGATTGTCTATTTCTTGTGTCAGTTTTGGCAAATTGTATTTTTCAGAAATTGGTTAATTTCATCCAGGTTATAAAATCTGTGGGCATAAACTTGTTCATAGTGCTTCTTTATTATCCTTTTAATGTCCATGGATCTGTAGTGTTATCTCCTCTGTCATTTCTGATATTAGTAATTTGTGTCCTCTCTTTTTTTCTTACTTGGCTTGTCTAGAGGCTTATTGATTTTATTGATCTTTTCAAAGAACCAGCTTTTGGTTTTATTGATTTTTCTCTGTTGGTTTCCTCTTTTCAATTTCATTAAAAATAATTCACATTATTTCTTTGCTTTTGCTTACTTTGGATTTAGTTTGCTCTTTTTCTTGTTTTGTAAGGTGGAGCCTTAGGTGGTTGATTTAAGATCTCTTCTAATATATGCATTCAATGCTGTAAATTTCCCTCTAATCACTGCTTTTGCTGTATCCCATAAAATTTGATTAGTTGTGTTTTCATTTTCATTTAGTTCATAGAAATTAATGTTTTTAATTTCTCTTGAGATTTCCTCTCTGACCCCTGTGTTATTTAGTCTCCATGTATTTTGGGATATTCCAATTATTTTCTGTTACTGATTTCTAGTTTAATCCCATTGTGATCTGAGGGCAGACAATGTATGTTTTCTATCCTTTTAATTTGTTAAATGTTTTATGGCCCAGAATGTGCAGTTTGAAGGATGGATTCTGGTCAGGTTTCATCAGTTTGCCACATAGTGGTGGAGATTTGGGCCTCTTCTCAGTTCTCTGACTTTTCTTCCACTTCTTTACTAATTCTTTCCAAAAGAGGCTTAGTTCAAATAATCGTAGAGACTGTTCTCTTGGTTAGCATTTGGTTGATTCAAGGTTGATTCTTTTTTTTTTTTTTTGTGGTACGCAGGCCTCTCACTGTTGTGGCCTCTCCCGTTGCGGAGCACAGGCTCCGGACGCACAGGCTCAGCGGCCATGGTTCATGGGCCCAGCCGCTCCGTGGCATACGGGATCTTCCCGGACCAGGGCACGAACCCGCGTCCTCTGCATCAGCAGGCAGACTCTCAACTACTGTGCCACCAGGGAAGCCCCAAGGTTGATTCTTAAGACTGGTTTATACTTTGGGCTGTGTCCACTTTTTAGATAATTAATTCGTTTGTTTGCTCTGGGATAGAAGCTTAAAGCAAATACAGTTGATTTTAGAAAATCAGAACATATTCTAAAGTGTTCATTTTTTAAGAGAGAATTTATTATTTTCTTACTATTGTGCCATGGTTTTCCCATGTTACTAAGTCAAGAATGAACACCAACTTGCCCCAAAGGAACTTTGAAGAAATAAACCCGTTTTGTACACTGCCCTCCTACTCTTTCTGTACCACCTACCCTTGAGTTACAGAAAAAAAAAATTTTTTTTAAAGTCCTGGTGAGATGAACATTCTCTTGTTTTTAACTGAAATGATTATGTCTTTTGTTTCACCAAACACTTAAAAATCATGCTCTTACTTCAAAAGTATTTGTTCAATCATTCATTCATTGTCTGTTAAGCAGTATCTGTATGTCATGTACTGTTCTTGGCAACAGAAATATAACTGTTTATGAAACAGAGACATTCTTGTCTTTATGGACCTTATGTTTTATTGAGAGAGTCTGACAATAATCAAATGAGACATAATATTTTTTAGTCACGGTAAATACAATAAGGAAAGGTAGAACAGAGTTAAGGAAATGATTGGGGTGGTTATTTTAGATAGGGCATTCAGGGAAAGCCACAATGAGGAGGTGACATTGAAATAGATTTGAGTTCATATATGTATTCAGCCTGTATACCTGGTATCTTTGAATATGTGTTTATGAACTGCACCCTAAAAAAGTGTTATAGTGTCAGGCACAAAGCTCATAGTTTCTTTAACTATAGTGGGAATCTTTCAATAAAGCCATGTATTATCATCTTTCTTTGCAGTGAACAGAAAAATAATAGAAATGTGTGTTTTAAAATCGTATATTAGTAGATGATATTATATTTTACTGAATAGATTACATTTTTTATGCCACATATTTTTAGTCTTTTAAGTTATTACAGATCTTGGGAGAATATAACTTATTCACTCAAAGTATTCTGATTTTACATTGTATCTTTACTTACATTAAACAGACTTAGTAATTCTTTTGTTAAAGTAAATTAAATATCTTTTGTGTTTTGACCATAAACAAAGATTTAGGAAAACCTGAAATAATTTCACCTTTGATACTTTGATGTTGAAGCTCAGGATTTTAATATCTGACTATAGTGTTTTATTTATTTTTAAAAAATTGTAAGATGTTACAAAAACTGACTGCTCAAACATGCGTATCTTTAAAAATGACTTTGGGAAGAATACAATATATATATGGTATTGAAAGTCTGCTTGAACCAGAACTAGATGACCTCCATAGTTTGTTTCAGGGTTCTGTGATTCTGGATGTGTGATTTTGTGAATATTATTGATGTACTTTTAGTTAAATGTACATTGAGGGAACAAAGGAGGGAATATTCAATTTGTATGGAGTTTAAGAAGGATTTCACAAAGGACTAGGTCTTTAAGGGTAAGTGGAAATATGTCAGGTAGATAAGAAATTGAGTGTTACTTTTCCTCAATAGCAAGAATAGCTGCATTTATTTAAAGTTAATATTTACTACTCTACTTATATAAACTTAACTAAATACTTATAAAGTTATTCAGTCTTGGGTTTTTTTTTTTAACTTCCTACTATTTTGTTTTTTAATCTCCGTATTTTACCTCCTTTTTTTTTTTTAACCTCTGTTTTACAGATGTAGAAATGGAGGCACAGCGACATTAGAGTAATTCATCCAAAATCACATCTATTGGTGGTGGAATTTGACTTCTAAATCAGGCTGTTTGGCCACTGTACTGTTGTGCCAATCTTATTGTTTATCTTTGATAAGTTTTAACTTATGAAAGGATTGAATTTCAAAAACATTTTCCTATAGAAGTAATATTATAATTAGTGATTATATTTCTAGAAAATCCTTCCCAACTTAGTTACTACCTAGTATCACATCTCATGGTATTAGAGAAATTAATTATTACTGTCATGTGTAGCGCTAATGATTGGCATTTCTAACTCAGATGCTAAATACATCTGACACTGCTGCAGTAAGTCACAATAAGGATTCTGTCATATTCCTTTTACCTTAACTGGCACTCCTTCACGCCAAAGCATTAATTTCCCTTAGGCCTGGGGTTGAACTAGTAACACTGATGAAGTGTGGAGCAATTAGAGAACTGGGGATGAGGACCTGTGGTGAATTGGAATTTCTTATCAGCTTAAGCATGTAGTGTGTCACATTTGTTCCAAGCCTGTCTCACAGCCCATTTCTTTTCCTGAGGGCTCTCAGGATTGGCTTGCTCCTTTTCTTTTCACTTGGATTACCTATTGCTTGCAACTAGAACTTTGTTCCCTCCCTGAGTTGCAAAGAAGAATGTGGTCTTGTAGGGTATTTTGCCTTCCCTCCCAGACATTCAGCACACTCAAAAGTTTTTACTGCTAGAAGAATTTGTAAAAGTTATCTCCCCATGTAACTTCTGAGAGACCGTGAACTAATTATCTATCTATCTAGCTAGATATTTATTATAAAGATCCTTTAGGGAAAAAAATAGAAGTGCTAGATGATAATGATGAATCTTTGCAATAAATTCTTGGAAGTAGGTTTGGATTGTGAAGAAGAGATGAGATGGAAATACTAAGGGACATTGGTTAGAGAAAGGGAGACTTTTCTCCAACAGTAGAAATTACTTAGGAAGTAGGAACTTCAACAAGCTCCATATTATAAATATATGATAGTAGACTGCCATCAGTTAATGTCACAAATAAGGCACTGCTAAGGCTATGGCCATTTTTCTTTTTTTTCTTTTTTTTTTTTTTTTTTTTTTTTTTTTGCGGTACGCGGGCCTCTCACCGCTGCGGCCTCTCCCGTTGCGGAGCACAGGCCCCGGACGCGCAGGCCCAGCAGCCATGGCTCACGGACCCAGCCGCTCCGCGGCATGTGGGATCTTCCCGGACTGGGGCATGAACCCGTGTCCCCCGCATCGGCAGGCGGACTCTCAACCACTGCGCCACCAGGGAAGCCGCTTTGCACTCTATTTCTTGTTGGTCTCCCACTTTGCCTTATCAATTTATATCATAAGAAAAATATCTAACGTTTTTTTCAGAGGTTAATCAAATTCTGAAAAACGGCTTTCTATCATCATCTTCAGCAGAAAATGTGGAGCTGCTATTACTGAATATAGTTATGTCAAATTCATGCATTCTACTAAGTTGTAGGTCTAATTAAGATATTTAGGGTGAACCAAGGCATTTTATTGAAGGTTTGTGGTTTTGGGCCTTAGTTTTAAAGTACATTAAATTTCTTATTCTGAATTTGGAAACAATAAAAATTTCTGCTTGTACTTTTTACTCTAAAGAAATTAAATTTTGTGGTGCAAAACATCGATGTTGGCAAACCAGACTAATTCTGTAAACATTTAAATTTGAAAACCATGTCATTTGAGTTCAAATCATAGTTGTTGGTAATTGTGTTTTCCAATTCCCTTTCTGTCAATTTACCTTCTATATATTATGTGTATATAATTCTATTTGTAGTAACAATTTGAACCATATGAAATTGCTGTTTTGTAGGTCAAAACAAATATCTGATTTCATATGGTTCAATCAATATGTCTGTTAAATATCAATAGACTTTATTCATATTCTTTAACTGCTTTCCTACCAAAACCTTTTATTTTCATTTCATTTGTTTAGCAAAGGCCTCCTTATTTTCAGGTCTGTTTACTGTGTCTGTAAGGGCTGGAGCTATGATATAAAACCAGATAAAGGCCATTGATAGCCTGTATAATGAACCGTGGGATTCTAGGGATGGTCTGTGGGGAGGAATTCTCCCTGCCTATTCATGATTGTTGTATGCTTTTATCTGCTTTGGCATTATGTGGAAGAATTTCTCTTCTGGGTGAAATTTAGATAGCCCTCAATTCTATTAAAGAACTTACTGGAAGTAATTGTTTTTAAAAATGCAGCTTGGGTTTGTCAGTCATCTACATGTATAATAAGTTCATCAGACCTTTCTTAAGTTTCTGGACATCCTCTCAGTCACATTGCCAAGATCTTGACCTGGATGTGGTTATTTTTCAGGATCTCTCAAACTTTGTCCACTTTGGTCATTTCTTTGGCTCTCTTGACCAGCTACTTAATTATCCTGCAGATTTAACCTTTAACTCCACATCTTTCATTTCTCTGATGTTGTACCTGAGCTACTGAGTCATGCAGACTTGTAGTTGCTTGGCAATTATTCATTCAATTCTTCCGTTAACTTTTATGTCAAAATTCTCACGACTTGCTGCCCCTCCCCTCTTTTGGTTTACAGATCAACTCCCCACCCCATCATGGTTTTTAGGGAATGATCTGAGGACTTTGAAATGATATGTAATGAGTTTTCCAAAATGACTATATCCAGTGGAAAGCAGGGCATCAAAAGTCTTGACGTCGTTTTTCCTTATCCCACCCCAGCCAAGTTATGTAACCTTTGAAGACCTCAGTTTTTCAATTTAATACGTCTCTATACCTTTTGTGCTTCTGTTCAGTAGAACAAGGTCTCGTAAAGTTTTACTTTCAACTTAGGCCTTCAGTCTCATCTATTTCTGATTCATAAGCAATACCCACAGTTAACTCCTTTTTAGAGTATTTAGCAGCCCCCTTATATTGGTTCCTTCCCTTTTGCCTTAAGTATGTATATTTTCCCCCTTACAAATGTATATTTTTATATGTGAACCTTTTTAGTAACTGTCATATTTCCCTCTTACTGCTTAATTTTTCCAAGGAATAATTATGGCCATTATTCTCATTTTATCTTTACATAATCACTTAAGTTTAATCTTTACCTATTGATACTTTTCTTGCAGAGATAATTATTAACCTCATGCCTAATTCCTTTTTTTTCCTCTAAAAAAATGTTCTTAATTTTGCTCTTGTTTTTGAAGCTGTTTTAGTTTAGGCTTTTATGGTGTTGGTTGGACTATTTCAGCAGATATCTAATCTAGCTCTTTGCTTCCAATTACTTTTACCCTCCCTCCACTTGATTTTTCCACTGTAGTGGCAGAGTTATCCTTCCAAAATATATTTGGTTTAGTTACTTCCAGGCTTAGGATCCTTGACTTATTTCTGAGTACCTGCAGAAGAGTCCATTTTGGGCAACCCATACCAAAATCTAGCTGTGTGGAACTGCTCATTATTTCAGCTCATGCCATTTACATTCTTGGTACAAATAGGTGTATCTGTCTAAAATTGTATTCTTTTCCTGTCTGACATTGGGATACTACTTTAACCTTGTGACATTGGTTTAGATGTCACCTCTGTGAACAAGTCTTTCCCAGTTCTCTAATGTAGATTTAATCACTCCCTTTCTTGGAATGCTCCCATGACACTGGGCACTGACCTCTACCATACCACTTATCACATGTTATTTGTAGGTGGCATGAGGGGTGGTTAACATTTTAAGAGTTTGATAAAATCAACACGTGATGGAAGAAATAAGTTGTCCTCTCACCTTGATCTTAGATGTGGATTGTTTGCAAGACCTAAGGTAGACTAGATTGTAGCCAAATCAATGGTATTTGCATGTCAAAAGATAGAGAAAATTTTAGATAGGTTTTCGCCTAAAGAAATAGGATTGGAAAGTAGTTTTGTCGTTTGAAAGTCTAGAAAAGCAGTTTGAATAGCCAGAATTGGACATACTTATCCAGAACTATTTAGTGTTGGAGTATTTTATACTCTAGAGGGCTGTTTTGTGTATTTCTTCAGACTTCTTTGCTACGTGAACGAAATATCCCTCAATGATGCCTTTTGCTCTGAATCACTACGTTCCAAGCAGCCTGTTTATAATTTGACTTCCAGTGTATCATTAAGACAGTAATGGTGTGGAGTACTTAGTGAACTTGAGCATCTGATTCACTTGATAGCTTATGTTTCACTGTATATTAGTTGTTAGAACTCTTACAAATCTGATTATTGACAGTCTGCCTGATGTAGAATTGGTTGTACCAGAGAAACATGTTCTGTGTGTGTTCTGAATGGCTGAGGATACAGCCAAGGTGGGAGGCCTGTGGTAGGGTTGTTAGTCCACTTCCTTGAGTTCCCTTCAGCCTACAACTTTTCTGTCAGTGGCTTTAGGATTCTGCCAGTCACTGAAACTAAAACATCCTGAAATAACCTTTGAGACATTCCTGTTTTATTCTATAGTTGTTTTCCTTTGTGGTCAGTCACACTCAAAAGTCTGATTGGTTTTCTACTGACCAAGTTTTAGTTTTGTTCTTTCCTTCCTAGTTTCAACTGTTTCTACCTTAGTCTTAGGTTTTCTCTTTAATTGCTCAATATATTGCTGTGTCTAATTTTCATTATATGTTACTTGGATTATTTTATTCTCCTACCCCTGACTGTTTAAAAAGCCTTCCAAGGTGATCTTTATAGATGCCTCAGCTCGATGCCTCCTCTTGGTTTTAAAGACTCTTAACAATCTGAAATTCTGTCTTCATCTGATTTCTCACAATTCTTTGTCATATATTAAAGTCTGCTTTGGTTAAGTTAAGCTTTTTGCTATCCCATGGTTACTCTGTTCACATTTGTCATTTAGCCTGGAAGTCCCTTCCTTGATTTCAGTTTACTCATCCACTCTATGAAACTTCTGTATTCAATTTTTTGAATTTTTGTAACTGTTGTTCATAGTGCTATGCAGTTTTGTGCTCCAACATTGTCTTAATAATATTTGTTGTTACCTAATATGATAATCTTGGATTTTAAGTTCTGTTAAGACAGATTGTTTTGTAGTAGTGTCATTCATTCTTTCAACCCTACTATGTACGTTGAATTATTCTAAATGTCATTGCTCTGAGTATTTGGGTTATAATAGTCAGTGAAACACAGAAGTCCTTTGCCAAGTTTCTAATAATAGCCAGTAAGATATTGGATGTATGTTAGGCAGACAGCCTATATTTGTTAATTAAATTTTTGTTTGCTTTTCTCATTTATAGATATAAATAAATAATTTCTGTAGTGACATAATTTGAACTTATAGATTTTTAACATTGTTTGGCCAAGACCCTAACTCATTTGTCACTATAATATATAGTGATTCTATATAGTTCTTATCACCAATGTAAGAGAGGCTGCACCTCTCCCTCCTGTAGTACTGCTGCTACCTTTAGTGCAGTTCCTCCTTTCATACCTGGGCAGTTGTCTTAGTGCTGCTTGGGTTATCCCTCATCCAGTCTTTACATGCTATCCAGAGCAACTTTTCTTAAATACTGATCTGGTCATATTACTTTTCATGGGTTTCCTTATTGTTTCCAGGCTAAATTCTAAACCTGTAAGTTTTGCGCTTTAGTATCTGGTTTTGGGCTACTGTCATCCTATGGGAAGCAGATATCACTGATGGTTCATCAAGCTGATTCCACTGAGTCTTGACTCATGCTATACTTTCCACAATCCCCTTTCACAGCTTTTTGCCCTCAGTACTCTCTCTCTCTCTTCTCTCTTGCTGTATTCTCATAGAATCCTCTACCTGTTGTCTCATAACTTTGTATTGTAAGGGTCCATTTACTCTGTTAGTGGACTGGTTGCTCATTTATGTCAGGGACTGTACTGTTTCTCCCTATTGTGTGCAGGTGGTTCAGTGCCTGAAGTGTGTTACTTGATAAATGTTCACTGAATGCACTGAAATGACTTAGTGCATTCGGTTGGAAATTAGGGATCTGGGTTCTGGATAAGTCTGTGACCGAGTAGTTCTGTGGTCTTCGCTGTTTGGACCCTGACTTCTTCATTTGTAAATTGTACAGAGATGGTTTGCTTAACTGCTCAGTGTGTGAATTCTAGGTTTTATGTGAATCTAGATTGAAATAACAAAGTTCGCCCCTTCTTTATAGTATAAATCATTTGAGCATCTCTAAGAAGTCTGTTTCAACATGTCTAGCTATCACTAAAATATGTAAAAAGTTAAGAAACCGAAAATAGCAACGTCATTGGGTAACAGCCTCTTTCTTTTTTTTCCCTTCTTACTTATTCAAGGGGGGTGATAATTAAAACCCTTTGGGTGGTGTGAGTCCCAAGTATGTATGCTGATTTGCCTTCTGATGCTAAACAATGTATACTTTGTTTCAGTCTGTTGTTAGCAGCAGAGCTAGTTTAATGAAACAAAACAAAATGTCAACTCCGCTGAGGTTGACATAATATTGTTCCAAGTTTGAATTTTAAAATTGCTGATCCCTGGTCGGGGAGCTAAGATCCCACGTCTTGCGGCCAAAAAACCAAAACATAAAACAGAAGCAATATTGTAACAAATTCAATAAAGACTTTAAAAATGGTCCACATCAAAAAAAAATCTTAAAAAAAAATTGCAAGATGTTTGTTTTTAAGTTTGGGGAGTTTTATTGTCAAGCAAGGTAAAATACTGCTGTTTGATATATTTTATTTCTTGGAGAATTGTTTAATTTTCCTTGGTAAGAATTTTTTTAACCTACCCAGAAACGATTACTAACAAAAATTGAAATGATCATTCTTCTGTAGACTAAAGGCAAACAACTTTTTCTTGCTCTTTATGGCCTCAGGTTAATAGATGTGGAAAGGTTGAAACCTAAGTTGCCCCAGTGTTTCACCCTTCTTGGGTGCTTATGAGCTATTTCATAATTGACTTTCCCCAGTTCCAGTTATCAAGAGAATTGGGGCCTAGGGGCAATAAATCCAGACAGAAACCATCTCTTTGGTCAAGTTATTGTTTTGAGGCCCTAATAAAACCATTAAGGCCACTTGGGTCAATGACCCATATGGTTGTGTGTTTGAGAGTTCAGCCATGATGAACTTTATCGTTTCAGCGCATATCTACCCAGTTTAATAGTTTTTTCTTATGAAATTTGTTTGTTTATGCTTAAATTTACTTAAGCATTATCTTTTTTTTTTTCTTGCGGTACACGGGCCTCTCACTGTTGTGGCCTCTCCCGTTGCGGAGCACAGGCTCCGGACGTGCAGACTCAGCAGCCATGGCTCACGGGCCCAGCCGCTCCGCGGCATGTGGGATCTTCCCGGACCAGGGCACGAACCTGTGTCCCCTGCATCGGCAGGCGGACACTCAACCACTGCGCCACCAGGGAAGCCCCTAAGCATTATCTTTTAATTAAAAATAATGAAAAATATTCAGGAAATTTGGTTTTTAAACATTTCAAAAATTCTGTTTTGTATAAACTTAGACATACATAGACATTTAAATTGGTCAGTGAAGGCAGGTTATTTAAATGGCTTGTTTTTAAATTTCAAATGATTGTGTCTCTTAGTTAATGAATTGAGTTTTTAATATGTTAATCCCTAGCATGAACACTGTAATTGTCAATTGTATAGTAATGTCTCAAAAGTTGATCTAAGTTTAGTATTAATAATATATTAAATTGATAACATATAATTCTATAAAATGGTTGCCATTTTGAAAATATATTCCAAGGACTCTTTTCTAAATATGTATGAAAAGGAATAACTTTGGGGACATATATTCCATATAATTTAAAAATTACTTCTCCAAAAAATTAGGTAGATTCTTGTATTGGGAAAAAAGCAACATATTTTCTTTCAGTACCACATATATAGTCACCTAACAGCTGATTCATTCTTAGAAAGATTTATTGACTTCTATTAGAAAGTTGGAAAAATACTTCTATTATACAATATATTTAACCCAGTATATAGATGAGGTTTTGAGAAAGTATTTTCATTTAAAAAGATGGAAATGGCATAGTAAGGTAAATGAATGGAGTGAAGTTACACTTTTCCATTGAATGTTTTTTAGTCAAACATTAACTACAACATTGAGAATGAGTTTGCCTTTCTTGGGGTTGATCTCTTTAGTTCCTCCTTTGCCTCAATATACCATCAGTCTCTGAATACTTCAACAATATCCTTAGAATGCATTTTTCTTCTGAGTACCAGAGATAAACACAGTAATTTAAAGCGTCATCATTTCTGGTCTGGATCATTGCAGAAGCCTAGTTGCTATTCTTAATTCTAGTCAGTCCAATTTGCTGATTTTTGTTTGTTTTTGCCTTCACATGGTTTACATTCTTCAGTAGTGGGTTTATCAGCAGTTTATGCTTAGTGATTTGGAGTAAGAGGAGAGAGTTTGGCAAGATGCCTCTTTTTCCCAGTTCATCACAGTCCATCATATATATATATCTTCCAGATCAGTCTTTCTGAAATGCCATTTAATACCTGTAACATTTATTAGGTGTGACTAAGATACGATTTCTGCTATTAAGGAGTTTACACTTTAATAAATTGTTGTATATGTTTATGAGAGATTGTGCTAGATGACCTTGAAGATACTGTGATACTATCACATTTCTTTCAAGGCTAGATTGAGGTTCACTTTGTCCACAAAACTTTCCCTGGCTAAAAAATTATCTTTTGCTTTTAAGTCTATAATCTCAAATAGACTAACCTTCTGACCTACTTGCTAATGTATTTCTTGGCCTTGTTCTGCCTGAAAGAGTTCTTTGTAGCGGCATTCATTGTATGGAGATTGCAGAACTTCTATCACAATCTACATAGAAAATAGGATAGTAAATTCAAGTGATAGGAAATGTGAAAGAAAAAAGGTAAAAATGTAACCTTTGATGTTAGGTGAATGTAAAAGTGGTCTGAATCTTAACCCAATTGATAGAATTTAAGGCATTAAAATATCCACAGTGAAACCAGAGTTGAGGCAGGTTTAACAATTTTAAACAGTTGAGGCAGGCTTAACAGGTTTAAACAGTCCTGTTTAAGAGCCATTTTACTTTTTTAAAGAACAGTAAGTACATTTTTGTTCTCTTTTTAAATTAGGCATTTGTTCTTTTACTAATTGATTTGTATGAACTCTATATAATATCTAACAAGTGGATTATCCCTTTGTGATATGATTTACATATACCTTTTCCCAGTTAGTCTTTTGACATTGTTTATATTGTTTCTCTGTGAATAAATTTGATTTGATTTTTCTTAAAATCTCATATTGTTGGAGCAGTTTTAGGTTTGTAGCAGAACTGATCAGAAGGTATAGAGGGTTCCGTATCCCCTGTCCTGGCATGTGCGCAACCTCCCCCACTATCAACATCCCACATCATGATAGTGCATTTGTTACAGTGGTGTACAACCTATTGAACAGTTGATGAAACCTGATGTTTGCAAAATTTTTTTGTGTTCTTTTATCACTTAGGAGACATGTCATTTTTTATGGTATGATTCCATTTATTTTGTTTTTTAAATTTATTTTTTATAGAAGTAACATTGGTTATTTTTTGCAAAGTCTCTTGTATTTTTGAAATTAAAAAAAATTATCCCATAATAGTAGTGATAATAATGACAATAGTACTAATTCATATTGACTGCTTACTCTGTAACAGGCACAATTACTAACCACAGCTTGATTAGTAGGTAGGTTGAATTATTAGCTTCATTTTATAGAAGAGGAAATAGAGGTACAGAATGTTTGAATAACCTGTCCAGAAGGCATGCAGCCAGTAGATGGCAGATTCTGTCCCAGGCAGTTTGGGTCCAGAGTCCATGCTCTTAAACCAGATAAACTATACTACTTTTTAAAAAACATTTTAACATTTTTTAAAATGCACTTGTTTGGCATTGAGGAAGGAATTCAACTTTATTTTTGGACTGCTTAGATAGAGGAAGAGCCAACAAAGAGGAGTATAAAGAAATGGTCATCTAGGTGGGAGTAAAGCAAGGGATTTGGTAGACCTTGTTGGGATTATGCTGAGATTTAAGATAAGGAAGGATAGTTTGGCAAGGTGAAGTGATTGTGATTGTAGGTGTTTTAATGGAATGGGCCGAAGCAGAAGTCAGATGGGAACTGTGTGGGCATATGAGAACATAGAAACAGTGAAAACAAGTCTTTTGCAAAGTGGCTACGTATTTGAAGAAGGGGAGGGCTGTAGAATAAGAGAAAATTATTGGTATTTTTTAGAAAGGTGAAAGGTGTTAAAATGCTGATAGGAAGGATTTAAATAGAGAAGAGATTAAGGAAGATACAGGAGGGAAGCTATTCATTGATTAAGTTTCCTGAAAATCAATGAGAGGATTTGCTCTGAAGCATATTTAGAGGGATTTGCTTTATACTGAAGATGCTCTGTTATGTCTAGAGGGTGTGGAAGAAGGGTGCAGATGCAAGTGATTGTGAGCTTGTCCATGGCAAGTGAGAGTTCTCATTTGATGCTGTTGTTTTTCTCTCTGTGAACTGGAAGATGTTCTCTACTGAGTAGAGAGTTAGAAGTTTGGTGGGGGGGATAAATTAGGAGTTAGGGATTAGCAGATACAAGTTACTATATATAAAATAGGTAAATAACAAGGTCCTATTGTATAGCACAGGGAACTATATTCAATATCTTGAAATAACCTATAATGGAAAAGAATATGAAAAAGAATATACGTGTGTATATATATGTATGTATGTATAACTGAATCACTTTGCTGTGATTGTAAATCAACTATACTTCAATAAAAAGAATTTTTAAAAAAAGTTTGAGGGAAGTTGGAGGTGTGAGGAGATGGGAGAAGGTTTGAATTAGGTATTACGGAGAACAAGAGAGGGATTGATGAGAGCAAACTACGGGCATTTTTGGACCTTGTTGAAGGTCCACCCACTGGAAGTTGGTGATGACAGTATTAATTAAAATTTTTTTTCTAGTGACTTTCAGGCCAGTTCTTCCATCACACTTACTATAGTTAATGCTCTTTAGTCATTCACTACCACCCTAGAATTTAAAAAAATGCACACTGCTTTTAGACCTAGCCAAGGTAGTGTTTTAAGTGTGTTGAATAGAGTAACTTTGGAGAAGGATGAAAAAAACAAAATCACCATTTTTCACTTCATTTTGGTACACTTAAGTAATAGAGAACGTTTCTTAGGAATAGATTTTGAATGTGTAGGCTACTTTAACTTGTAGAGGATTATGAGAGGGGATCATGTATTTTAAATTTAAACATGTGGTCTTGAATACCTAAATGGCAGAATAATATGTATTTTGGTAGTAAATCCATCTTTCTTAAAGTATAATTTTCAAAATGTATAGAAAGCTTTTCAGCAATGTCCTCAAATCTAAATTCGTTCATTGTTAAACTTGTTTGTTTGTTTCTTTACACAGGGTGTGATAGGTATACAGCTGGTTGTTACCATGGTGATGGCCAGTGTCATGCAGAAGATTATACCTCACTATTCTCTTGCTCGATGGCTACTCTGTAATGGCAGGTAAGGCAAGGATAGGCTGATTCTGACTGGCACTTTCAAATCTTTGTTTAGTTTACCAGGCTGATTAACTTCCTAGAAGTTCAGTGCTAATTCCAATTTTCTAAAAACATGAAAAAAGAAAATAATGAGGAAAATCTAGCTTCCTTATTTCTCTTACTTGAGATATTAGTAGTTTATCTGTTTAGTATCAAGGTAATTGGGTCATGGTCAAGAATTTAGTCCCTTCCTTCTCTATCCCTTTCTGTCCATGGCCACTGGAACTATCACATGACTTTTCTAGTTACCTTTAATAAAAGTTGGTCAACAAGAGGAAGAGACTATAAATCGAAGTGCTTAAATATTTTTACCATTGTTGGAAAAAGTGATTCAAAGCACATATCCTATTATTGGTGACTTACTTGAGAGTTTATTATGAGAATTAGGGGCCCTTTTTTTACTGAAAATAATTTTAAACTTTAATTTAGTAAGGAGGCGCTGAAGTTGTTTTGTAGGATTTTAATTTTGTTTACTGCACTTTAAGCTTACTACTGTCCCCTCCTTCTGCAGAGGAGGTAAGTTACCTTGCTGAAATTTGTACAATAAAAGAATAAAATCAAAAGTAAAGAAGTTAAATATAGGAGGTGTAGTGAGGCAAAAGCAGTAAAACTCTGCATACAGAAATACATGCCACAATCTTGTATAATTATGAAAGGTAAATTATAGATTTGGTACCATGACTATAGTTTTACTCCAATTATTTGTCTCTAATAAATAACCAAATTCTATTATTGATTTGTATATTAGTTTTCTTTTGTTTATTAGACCGTTTGAAGTTAGAAAGCAATGGATAGCTATTATCCTCGTAATGATTTCATATATTGCAAGACCAATAATAAGCAATTCTATCCATAAAGCTTAAATTTATTTTCTAGTTTCAAGTATATTCTTCTTCTCTAATGCTTTATACTTTTTCCATATCAGTGTTTAAATAGGAAAATATTATTTAGACTGCTTAAAAAGTTTTTTTGAATACTGATAGGCACACGTGTGTGGAATGTGTGAGAGAACAGCAGTTTAAAAATGTGTATTTTATTAGCAAAGTAAATAATGACTAAAGGTTTAGTAAAGTTAAATAAAAGCTTCATCAAAGCTATTTATAAGTGAAAAAAGTAAATCATCTGTGACTAGTTTTTAACTATGTACGTTTATGTCCTGTGCAATCTTGCTTCCTTTTTTTGCTTAGCAAAAACCCTTTTTCGTAGATCATGAAAGGGTGAACATCTGCTGGGCAAATACCATTAATTCTAAATAAAAGGAGTCTGAATTAATAAACTAAGTAAAATACATATTAAGGTAGCTTGTTTTCTACTAAGAATTGCACATTTCTAGATTTTGTTTATGATGAGTCTCCTGGGAGACTTCCAGGTCTCTTTCGGCTTTAAAGATCTTTGCAGTCATGTGCCTTTTTAGTCTATAGGCAACTTCTACTTTCTCACATAATCTGCATCGCATTTGTTTCTATAAAACTAAAACTTCAGAGCTTGAAAACTGATTCTCTTTGTTAATATTGGAACAATATATTTAAAATCTTTACTCATTTGACAAGTATGTGTCATAAGTATATATATTGCTAATTTTTTTTTTTTATATTGCTAATTTGAAGAGGTGCTCAACCTTCAAAAATAAACGTGAAGTTGATGTTTTTCGTGATCTTGATTTGCTTTTATAAATAGATTAACTTCAGTGGTAATTAATGCTGTCTCTAATTCCAAATCAGGTTCCAAGGATACCAATCAGGATTTTCTAGTAATAGTTACTCTTCTGCTGTAGTTAGTTTCATTTCCTTTCTGTTTTTGTTTGTTTTGCTCTGTGTTCTTAAGATCATCTATTTTTCTTTAATATTAATTCTGAAATTTTTAGGTCATGAAGCTATATTACTCAATGTTGTTGCCTAACTCTGTTGAATAACAATATTGATTTTATCATTTTGGGATAATTATTGTTTTGCCAACCTTTTGTGATATGAAATGATACTGTTTTAATACTAAGAAAATCTAAAATCTCTGCTAAATTGCTTATGTAAAAATATTATTGATCAGAAACGACAGTTTGCATTTTAAACCATATGATGTGGCTGAGTTGAAGGAGAAAGAACTGAGGGCCTTCTGAGATTTATCGGCTCTAAAATACTTGAAGAAATTTAAAGGGAGAGGCTTATGAGGACTTTTAAAATTATGAATAGTGTAGGATGGTTTGGGAGTGACTATATTGAATAGCTATTTAATAGAACTATTCAAGTGAATAGATGTGTAGATACCACGATAGGTTAATCATGGGTATGACAGAAGAAACTTCTTTTTAGTTTCAGTATCTGTCGACTTAATATTTATTCCACTAGTATATCTTCAAATTGTAAGTATTCATATTTTCCTTAAAAGTTATGGCTTCTCTTTTTATCATGTAAATTAGTTTCTGTCCATATCTCTCATCAGCCTCTGTCTCTTTTAGAATGGAAGGTGTGAAGTGGCACCTGTTTGACTTATGTTGACTTAATGAGTAAGCTTGCCAATTTCCTGAAGAAGTCAGTACCTTGAAGGAATTAGCAGTTTTTGCTTATAAGTTAACCTGCTGATTTTTTATGTTAAAAATTGACTAGTTTTCTAGCTCTTGTTAAATAGCATTTATATATTGTAATTAGTATTGTAGATACCTAGTTTTCAAAAAAATAATGCATAGTCTTTAGCCTGGTTTAATTCCATTAATATTACCTTTACAGTGTTATAGAACTTTGTACTGATAAAATTTTTATTTCTGTTATCTCATTTGGATCTCTACACTCTGAACTTGGAAGAAGGAGATGTATTAGGATATGTTATGACCTCAGAAATCTTGGTGTCTGAACTTAATAAAAGTTTCTCACTCAGTTCCTCAGACAGGAATCAGGGTCAAATGGGGGTACCTGAGAGGGGTCAGTCAGGCAGCTCTCTGTGTAGATCCTTCACAAAATGATGATTCAAGGATTCAGCTATCCTTCAGGCGGTTACTTAGGGATTCTAGGCTTCTTCTGTCTTGTGGCTCCTCTGTTCCTTCTGCTGCTTGGAGTCCTTCTATTAGATGCTATGCTGGTTGGCAAGTAGAGAGAGAGTGGGCTATGGATTTTTCAGGAGATTCTAGGGGCCAAGCTTAGAAGTAGATATATCATTTTTGCCCACATTACGTAGTCTGGAGCCCTATGACTGGTTCAGGCCAAAGTGCACAACAGGTTGGGAAATACACTTTTCATTGTACCTAGGAAGTAAAAGCAGGATTGGTAAGTGCCTAGTCCTTCTGTGCTGTAGGTGATATTGTCTCCACTTTTTTTTTTTTTTTTTTTTGCGGTACGCGGGCCTCTCACTGTTGTGGCCTCTCCCGTTGCAGAGTACAGGCTCCAGACGCGCAGGCTCAGCGGCCATGGCTCACGGGCCCAGCCGCTCCACGGCATGTGGGATCTTCCTGGACCGGGGAACAAACCCGTGTCCCCTGCATCGGCAGGCGGACTCTCAACCACTGTGCCACCAGGGAAGCCCATGTCTCCATTTTTACAGATGAGAAAATTTTAGCTTTACTCCTGTTTACATACTGAAAAATGAAACAGATCCAGGCCTTTTACCCTGGAAGTCTGATTCATAGTCTAGTAATTATTTGATTTATGGCTGCTCATCAAATTCCAGACCCTTGTCCTGGAACAGACATACTTGAACCAAGGTTTGAATTTGGTGGAGTTGAACTTTTCTACAACCACTGTGACTTCTGCTGGCAGTTTATAGAGTAATTTATTGAAGGTTTTCTTTTTTCTACCTTTTTTCCCTAGCTGTGCTTAGCCTTCTAGAAGATATCCTCAGGTTATAAGGAGTATATGGTTTCTCTTTACTTACTTACTCTTTACTTATTCTTCTGGCTTCTCTAGGATTACAGTCACCATTTATTCTAAGTTAAAAGGCACATCAGCATTTTTCTGATTACCAAAATCATGCTAAGTGTGAAGAAGAGTTTAAGAAATATCATGTTAAAATTATACCTCTCCTCACCATTTGAGATTAAATTTATTCCACATTACTAAATTATAATTATTTTGTATTGCATTCTTCCAGTTTTTTTAATAGACAAATGTTTTTCTTCTAGAAAATGTTATTAGTTCTCCTTGTTTTACATGCCTTTTTATATAACTATCAGACTGTTGAGGCATTCCTGCTTTAACGAGAATTTAAGTAGCAAAATTTTTCTTGCCATAACCCGTGAGCAAGTATTACTGACCTTGAAAAACTCAGGTGCGAAGAGTCTAGTGCTCTTAGGTTGCTCTACTCTCTCCTTCCTCCCCAAAGGAAAGAAAAATTGTGGAAAGTTGGTTTCTCTTTACCTTTACTGTGAATTGCTTTCCCTAACGCAAGGAGCATTCGTTCTAACCATTGCTCAGGTTGCCCAAAGACGTTAGTTCTTTATCATGTCCAGCATACCACTGATTTGTAGCCAAAGTATTCTCTACTTTCTAATGTAATTAAAGTTCATTTTTGTTTTGAAGTTTGCTTGGCCCCTTTTTCATGGAGAGGTAAGTGATAGGTTACATTCTTTGTACATTTGAATAGTGGGTTTTGCATGAGGAGTAGGATTTTGCTTTTTCTCCCTTATAGCTTCCTTGCTGAACCTGCTTTCCATTTTCCTGATTGTTCAGCTCAAACCTTATGCATTTTTCTCTACCCCTTTATTCCCCTAGGCTCTCACTTTGGTCAGCTACTTCCCTTCATATGTCCCTGACTCAAAATATATTACGGTTGGATTTATTCTGATTTTGTCTCATCCTATATTGGGTAAAGAAGGTGTGAAAACACCCTATTCAATTGCTCTTAACTCTTTTTGCCTGTTGCCTGATCCAAGAATTTGCAAATTCCCTTTGGTGAGAGAAACCTACTATTCAAATGCACAGTAGGTGGGACCTATGACCTAAGGGAAAGGTTTAAACCTTAAGCTACTGCCCTTAAGGAATGCCTGAGTCCTTGCTTTCCTCCCTTAGCTGTCTTAACTTCCAGCTCCAGAATGTCATGATATTCTAGTAAAGTTTCCAATAAATAACAAGAGAATGTATATGTATAATAAATGATATTTTAGTTACTTGTACTGAAAGGTTTTCTAGGTTTTAAGTGGTGTTTGTTTTCCCTTAGTTTTTTTTTTTTTCTCACTTCTAAATTATTATTTAGAGATTTAGAATGGAGACTAAAACTATGTTGTGGCCTATGTTGTGAAAGAGTTTTGTATGATTATTTATGTGTTAAAGTTTTTTTTAGCTTTCTCTCAATACTAAGCTTTTCCATATTTGTTCATGTTCAGATTTTCATTTTAAATTTCTGAAATTGTTACTTCTGAAAAATTTTTAAGTAGTTTGCTTGAAATGACATCGCTGCTTAAATTTTTTTTAAAGAATCTAGGTCAGTACATTCTGTATTTTCTGGTATATGTTTTTTCAGTGCTCTTGAACTGCCTTAGTAAGAAAGGTTGTAGCCTGATATTACTTTATGTAAGAGGTTTATGCAAGAAAATTATTGAAAAATTATTTCAGTGATTTAGTGGAGTATAACACCAAGTTGGCTTTGTTATCTGAGACACTGCTGACAGTCTGAATATAAGTGAAAATAGCCAAAGCATATGTCATAAAACACAATTTAACTTAAATGTAAGAGGTTCAGTTTCGTAGTGAGATTCTATTAATACTTACTGTTTTTAAATTTTTTTCTATTACTAACACAATACATGCCTATGATGTAGAAAAAGATGGTAAATTGATAAAAAGGAAAAATAAGAGGTAGCAAACTATATTACTCTCAGCTAAAGACAATCTCTGTGTAAATTTTGTTGTATTTCCGTCTAATTTTTTCTATTCATATTTTCCCCTCATGGATGTGATTATTTCATGTGTAATTTTACATCATGCTTCTTTTGCTTAACATAAAGCATTTTTCTCTAATTGTGGTTTTGTAACCATTATTTAGCATCGAATCTAAGGCTGATAAACTTTTATATCTGTCTTCTAAGCCCATATTTGAAAGGCCTAGTGCATCAGGGGCAAGCAGATTGCAAGTCATTTTGCTAAGGAAAAGACCAAAAATTGAGACCAGAACTTAAAGTATAGTAGATGGGAATCATATGATATGAAATCAAACTGTGTATGAAGCATTGACTGTTGAAGAAAATTGTGCAACTGTACCTTTAGGTTTTACTTTGAATCCATGTCCTTAGATGGCTACTACATGCTACCTGTCAGTCTTTGTGTGTTCCACTTCTCAGACAGCTTTTTCAACCCAAATCCTCTCTTCATTTATACATGCCTGCCTCAGCCTCACTCTAAGCTCTTGAAACTGGAGCCTGTCGCTCTCATCTTCATGCCATCAAACCCACAACCCTAGTTACACGTGCAGCCTCTCTTTGTTGTTTTTTTTAATGTTTATATATTTTAATTTTGGCCTATGGAGGAGGTATCCTGCTATCAAGACCTAACTCCAGCATTTGTGATCTATATCCCATTCCCTCTAACCTTCACCCTGACTTTTTTTCTTTGGCCCTTTCCTCTCTTCTTTGCCATTAATTGCTTCCTTTCTGTTGGATTATTCCTGTTAGCACACTTTTTTTTTTTTTAAGGTCTCCCATTAAAAATAATAGCAACAACAAATAAGAGTCACAACTCTGCCTCCCTTCCTTCTTAAAAAACAAAGCCCCTCCCATATCTATTCCTTAGTTTTGGGCCTATTTCCCTGTTTTCCATCAACGCTGAATTTGTTACATACTTGTCATGAACTCGATTTTCCCACTTCCTTATTAACTATTTAGCCTTCTAAATAGTTATTTCCCCCTTAGGTGACCTTATTCATGCCTGTGGATTTAAATACCACAATTATGTAATAGCCCCAGGTTATCTGTGAGCTCTTGATTCTAATATACAGTAGCCCTCTTGATATTTTCACTTCATGTCTCATAGGTACTTAAAAACTCAGCATGTTTAAATTCTTGATTTCTTCCTGCTCTACTCCATGTCAGAAAATGTGCCACCATCTTCCTCAAATCAGAAGTGTAAATATTATCCTTCATTCCATCCTTTCTTTCCATTCCTTACCTTACAAGAACTGTTGATTCTGAAATATATTTCCGTGCTATTCTTGCCTTGTTCTAATTCACAGAGCAGTAAAAGAAATCTTAAAATGTAAATCAAGTTATTTCTCTTGCTTTGAAACCATTATTTTAGCATAAAATCTACACTCCGTATGGACCCAAGAGGCTTTGCATGACCTGTTCCCTGTTATCTCTTCAGCCTCCCTCATGTGTTTCTCCTTGTACATGGTGCTACTGCCTCCTTGCCCTTTTGGTTTACTGCATTGTTCTGAGTTGTTTCATGCTTTTGTGCTTTTGGACATACTCTTCTCTGCCTGGAATGCTCTCACACTCCATTCTTATTCTTTAGTTTGCTGGGCAAATGTCATCTCAGAGAGGTTTTGTAACCTAATACCTTAAGGCTTGTCTCTCATTCTCACTAAGTATTTTATTCTTTTGTGTAGTATCCAGTATATGATGTTTGTCTTTTTAAACATTGGTTAAATTCTGCCCCAACTGAAATATAAACATCAAGAAATCAGGGACTTTGGCTTTGTTATGGGTGATTATATCTCCGTTGCCTGGCAGAGTACTTGACCGTAGTGGGCTACATAAATGTCTGATAGATCAATGGGTGGACGGATGAATGGGTAGATGGATAGATAGATGAGTAACAGACTGGAAGTGTCCCTGAGATCACTCAGTACTTTTAGATTCTAGCTTTGAACAGTAATTGTTACTAATGAAGATGACCTGAACATAATAAATGCAGTTCATTTTAGAAAAATGGATTCACAAAATAAGATTAAACAAGTTTGAGAATATTTTAAAAGAAAGTTGGTCCTAGAAAATGTAAGGGTCTTATAATATTTTATTATTACAGGACTCTAAATGTAACTTAAGTTTTCCTATAGTACTAAGAGTCTTTCACTGATAATTATTTCTCAAAGAAATAAACAACTAATTTTAGTCTTTATAAATGAGTTATTGCTTATGTGTTCTCCTAAATGTTATACAGTCAATCCTCATTATTTGTAGATGCTCTACTTGTGATTTGCCTACTTGCTAAAATTTATTTGTAACCCCAAAACCCATACTTGTGGTGCTTTCAAGGTCATTTATAGACATATGCAGAGTGGTAAAAAATTTGAGTGGCCTGTTCCCAGCTGAGGCCCAGGTTCCTAGCTGAGGCCTTCTTGTTGTACCTCTCATATTGTAAACACATATCCTTTTTGTGGTCTATTTAGTGCCATGTTTTTCATCTTTTTGCTTTTTGTTGGTGACTTCGCTGTTTAAAATGGCCCCCACATGTAGTGCTGAAGTGCTTGATATCTAGTGTTCCTAAGCACAAGAAGGCTGTGATGTGCCTTATAGAGAGAATTCACTAGAAATATTCACAGAAATCAGGAAAATACTATACTTACGATTACAGTTATTAGAAAAGCTTTGCTCACGCATGAGTTTTATTACTGTTGGCCATGAATTTAATATTAGTGAATCAACAGTATATATTAAATAAGGTACTTTAAACAGAAACACACATAAAACAAGGGTGGGTATTGATTGATTGATGAAGATGTTGTGACCAGAGGCTCGTGGGAACCTAACCCTGTATTTCCCCTAGGAACAATGGTTCAGTGTTCGCGGCGACTTTATAGAACATAACTACCGCGAATAACAAGAATCGACTGTAAGTTAAAATTCTGGACTTCAATCGAAATTTCAGGAAGTGCCTCCTTACCCGTGTTAAGTATAGTTTAGGGAATGTTGGGTTGGGATATATATATTTTATTTTAAAACCCTTAAACTAAGAGGAAAACTGAATTCATTCATTGATCCTTTTTGAGCACTTACTATATGCCAGTCACTGTACTAGTTTTGAAGTATACAAAAACAAGTAAGTCATAAAATGTTCACTCCAAGAATCTGTCAGCTAGGGGAATATTCCATTTTAACCTAACTGGTCTGATACCAATTGCAAATCAATTTTGACACTAACTACCTGGAGTTAGCACAGATCCCACAGGTTAAAGGCAAAGTCCTCCATAAGAGTGCCCAGGCTTCAGATGCCAGCTGCAATCTTTGGATCCCTGGGCCATACTCTGACAACCAGCTACTGGCTACCAATTAGGGCGTTCCCATGACCCCCTCAGGTTCAATAATTCTGTATAACAACTAGAACTCAGGAAAGTGCAGTGATTACAGTTTTATTATAAAGATTACACATCGGATGGCGTTTGGGAAGGAGCAGTTTCCATGTCCTGTCCCTGTGGAATCAGGGCATGTCACCCTTCAGGCACTTTAGTGTGTTTAACAGCTAGGAAGCTCCTCTGAGCTTCGGTGTCCAGAGATTTTATGGAGTTTCATTACATAGGCATGATTTTTAATCAATGGCCACGTGATTGAACTTAATCTTCAACCCCCTTCCTCTCCTTGGAGGTCAGCTGGATGAGAGTTTCAACTCTAATCATGTGGTTGGTATTTCTGGTGACCTGCCTCCCTTCCAGAAGCTATCTAGAGGTCCCCCCTGAGTCACCACATTAGCATAACAAAGACTCCTTTATCACTCAGAAAATTTCAAGGGCTTTTTAAACTGTGCCAAGAAATGGGGACAATGACCAGGTATATTCTTTATTATACCACAGAGAGACTGCCTTATAAACCATCAAAGGTAAATTAGGAGTTTCCCAGTAGTAGCATAGGTGTTCACAAGCAGAGAGAAGAACATATGCAGAAATGCCAAGGGATGAAAGAATTTGTGGAATAAAGGTCATTTAGTCTAGGTAGAATGTCATGTACAAAAGGAGAATTCTTGAAGGTGAGTCTGGCGAAGCAGACAGTAGTCAGATTGTAAAAGGCTGTGAAAATAGGAGGTCACAAACTCTATATTTGGCCTTGTAATGTGTGTTTTAGCTTTAATGCAAGCATTTAAACGTATACAACGAATATAGACAGAATAATATCATGAATATATAACAAATAAGCTCCTGTGTATTCATCACAATAGCTGGTAGCCAGTTTGTTTCATCTATGCTCCCCTTCATCTCTGCTTCCCCCCAACATTACTTTGTAGCAAATATTATTATTATTTCATTTGTAGATATTTCAGTGTGTATCTCTAAAATATATGAGCTTTTAAAAAATTACTATAATCCCATTATTACAACAAAAAATTTTTAACAATAATTTCTTTACATCATTAAATATCGAGTTATTACTCAAATTGCCAGTTCAGCAGTATTTTTAAAACAGCAAATCAGCGGTAGCACTTTTTAAAAATTGGGGTATTTCACTTAAAAAATCTAGATTTTTGTGGCTGAAAACTTGAAAGATCTATCAATACTAGGTGTCTTGTTTCTTTTTAATAACAGCAGGACCTTGGTCAGAGTCCTTGCCTAACTGCCTTACTCACTGCTTTACTCTGTGAGGAGTCTTGGAAAGGATTTACACAGGCATATATACCTTGATAGGATTTGCATTACGAAAAAATAAAGGTGGGATCAGAATGCCTTTAGTCCAGGGGAAAGGAAGGGGAGGTTTGCCATAGTCAGAGCTAGAGAGGAAGATACGCTGAACTAAGGTCCTTTCAGGGAAGTAGGCAAGTTTAGAATTTTAAGAGTTAAAGAACCAAATTAATGATAATATGTGGAAAGGGCATATTGAAGGTAAAACCCAAATATCAAATTTAGGTGGCCGGCAGAAAGTTCACGTGAGACAGGAAATTGAGAATGACCAGGTGGGGGCTTGGGAAGGAATAACAATGACTTGTTTGGCTGTTTTGACTGGCTGGTGGGGGTAATAAATACAGTCAGTTGTTTTTGGAGCCCTAACTGAAGAGGATTAGCTATAGCCAAGAGTAAAGGGCTTTGTAAATACAGCAATTCACTTGAATCCTTATACACATAAAGTTCGCGAATTCTCCAACTAAATTAAAGGGAGGAAAGAAAGAAAAGGAAAGCAAAGACTACTTTGTAGTTCTGAGGTCATTCAAAGGACTCTCTTTTTAAGACAAGTAACAATTCCTTCTGTGTAATGGGTGGAGAATTCTAATGTGCTTCTGTCAGCTTGCCTGCAGGGTTTGTTAAAGTAAGCCAATTTGATCTTAATATATATTAATACACTGTCAGTTGTAAGAAAAATACCTACAAACAACATTGCAGGGTCTGGCATCTAGTAAGTGCTGGTAAGTGGTTGCTGGATTTGAATTAAACCTTTTAAGACTTAAGCAGTAGTATCTGATTCAGATTAGAGTTTTTCACCTGATATTTCCCTGCAGTGTCTTCACAATTAGGAAACTCAAATATTTGTAGAATAAGTGAATAATTCTGGTGATCCTAATTCTTTATTTAAAAGAATTACTTTTTTCTTAGTTTGCGATGGTATCAACATCCTACAGAAGAAGAATTAAGAATTCTTGCAGGAAAGCAGCAAAAAGGGAAAAGCAGAAAAGATAGGTAAGTTATACTGTCAAGCTTGTAAGGTGTCAAATATTTAATAGAATTTATGTAAATATATTTTGATACTTTGGTTAAAGGAACATTTACAGATTATGCTATAAACAGTTGGTAAATCTGAGATCAAAATTCATGATCTAAAATAATATTGAATCACCCTTTAAGAGCACCCAGTGTGTATTAATCTAATATATAAGCACAAAAGTGACTATTTTACTTAAGAATTGTTAGTGGGGGATTGAATAGGGGAGACCTGTAACCCATGTCTTTACAACTCATTTAAAGATACCAGTTGGTCTGGGTTCTTTTCCAGATTTTGTTACCACTCAGATACTGGGCAAATTCATTTGCTTTTTACCTCTGTTTTCTCATTTTTTAAATAAAAGGGGTGGACAGTATTAACTTCTTAGGTCCCATTAGGCTCTTGAATATTATACTTAAAGTTTCTGAAGAAAACTGCCTGCTAATAAACCTCACTGAATAGACCACAGCAGCCTAATCTGTGAAGTAGAAGGACCAAACATAGTAGCTGTGAAAGATTCTTCCAGCTTTAAAATTTTGTATCCCTATTTATATTGAATTTTCAAGGAAAGTGCATGTTAGTTAGCCTCTCTAAATGGGCCTTAGTTTCCTTAGCTGGGGAGGACTTCTTAGGTTCTGATTCTGTGATCCTAATATATTATAAAATGTCAGTGACAACATGTTGTCACCAAATTCCTCATGTATATCATAAAAATTCTATTAATGTGGGCTAATGGATTTATGGATGCTAAAAAAAATTCTTTGAAGATTAATGATCATTTGACATGAAATTGGAAGTTTGAAAAGACTGTCTTTTCTGATCTTGCTACCATTTTCTTTTTCACTTATCATTACAAATATACCTTGAAGCTCATTGGAATATTAAGTGCAAATCCTCCTTCTCTGTATTCCAGTGGTTATGTTTTTTAATAAAATATTTCTGCCTAATATTATAATTTTCAAAACACTTTTACACAGTCTTATTTAATCCACACAGTAACCCTAAATAGTCACTGTAATTTAATTTATGTTTTACTAATGAGGAAGCTGTTGATCAAAGAAGTTAAATGAGTTGTTCAAGTTCACTTAACTATTAGGAATCAGGATTTTAATCCAGGTCAGTTTTTAGTTTCTGTGTTTCTTTTTAACTATTCCACATTTGCCTTTTCACAGCTACCATAGTCAACATTTGTAAAACTTAGTTATGTAGTACAGTATTTATTCTATAAACACTTAAATTCTTATTATATGCCTTGTCAATAATTTTGTTATTTTTACAATAATTTTTATATGTTGAAAATGCTTTATGTTTACAGAAAGATGCACTAACAACACTATTCTGTTTTAGTAGCAATAATTATTATTTGATTTATTGACATGAATTAAAATTTTTACTGAGGTTTTCCCAGTTTATATTTAATCAAGAACAAATGCGAAATTGTTTCTTGTTACTATAATTATTGTTACTGAAAGTCTATTGCTTTTGATTTATGTTTGATTGTGTTTAAAAATTAAATTTGGAAATAATACACATGCACCTGAAGAATTCTGTTGTTTTCCTCCATCCATGATTCTTAGTAAAAGCAACTCTGAGCTAGCCTTTCACATTTCAGGATTTCTCATGCACATAAGTCTTAATATATTTTTTCAGCTCTGACTTGTTTATATCTACAGGTCTGTTTATGTGTATGTGTGTGTGTACGTGTATAATTTCAAAGTGAAATGCATTTTGTCTTCATTTCCTTTTACTCTTGTGCCTAAGGAAAGAGATGTTAGGGCTGTCTTTAAATCTACAGAAGAGAGAGCAGAAAAAATGGGGTGCAGTGCTAAGCTAGCAGTCAAGGTTTTGCTTCTGTCACTAGTTTAGGTAACTCTTTCATTGGTAATCTGTATATTCTCATAATAATTTACATCCATATTTTGTAGTTCCCCTTTTAAAAACTACTTTTGAGTGCCTTACGTCCTTTTTGATGAAATATTAGAAGTTCTTCTTTTTCGCTGTGAAGTTTATAACCTCATTTGTAGTTAGTTTGATACAAACACTTGAATAACAGTGAGGGTAACTTGTTTTCTGTGTCACTTGTCTGATTTTTATAGGAAATATAATGGTCACATTGAAAGTAAGCCACTAACCATTCCAAAGGATATTGATCTCCATCTAGAAACAAAGTCAGTTACAGAAGTGGATACTTTAGGTAAGGGAAATCTGGGTAAAGTGTTCTGTAAATCTCAGTTTTATATTATGCTAGTGAAAGTACTTTATCTACTGTTGTTAGATTTTTTTGTTTGTTTTCCTAATCATTAAGTCCATTATATAGATTGAAATCTTTCTCAGAGCTTTAGAAGCTCAGAATGACTTCATCTGAATTGAATTTGTCTTTCTATCCACCTAACTTGTAGTAAGCCTTATTTTTCCCATTTTTTAGAAGAGGCTGTCTTACACAAGTTTGTTACACAGTTTTTGTTTATGTTGAGATTACAGTCAGTTTTCAGTATCTCAAATTTTATTCTAAATTGTCATCTATACCAGTTTACTTGTTTTATAGTGTTGCTTGCAGAAATGCATTTGTATGTTTGTATTAAACTACCTGTATTTACAACAGTTCAACTTTATGCTGCACTTAGTGGAAAGGAAAGTGGTTTTAGTATGATGAACTAGATTAGGAATTAGGAATAGAAAACTTTATTCAAGATTTATTTTTACCCATTGGATATCTCTGAATAAGTCATTCAATTTTTTCCCTGTATATCAGCGTTTATAATTGTATAATAACTATAATGACTTTAAATTGAAGATGAAATTTATATGAAATTATCCAGATCCTAGAAGAGAAAGGCATCTAAGGTGATATTGTTTAGAACACTAGTTTTCAAACCTGGCTGAATGTCCGAATCACCTAAGCAGTTCTTTAAAAATAAAGATACCCCCATACCTACCCTTGGAGATTCAGTAAATCTAGACTGGCTTCTGGGAATTTGTATTTTTTAAAATGTTCCACGTGGTTCTGATTTTTTTTGACTAGGTTTGAGAACTAATGGTTTACATGATAAGTGAGGAATTAAAATAACACATTTAAAAAAGTAATTTTGGTAATGTTGTGTAATGTATCATTATGTAATTTGGTCCTTCTTGGGTTAAATGATACCACCTCAGAAAAACCTTAATAGATTCATTTAAGCATCTCATAAAGAATTATTTTGTGATACAAGGTGGCTTCAATACATTTGAAAATCGATTCTACATTTACAAAGATTGTATGTATATATATGGAAAGGGTGTCCTAGAAAATGTCAGTGAGGAACAATATAAATCAGTTGTCTGGTGTCATTCAGACTGTTGAGACTGGTTATGTCATCCTCTTTTTTCTTTTTAAATATTTTTCATGCAAAATTTAAAACATGTAAAAGCACTTGAACTTTCTGATTAGTTGTCCCATTTGTTTTATTAATCCTATATGTGTGCTTACTTGTACAAGAATACTTATACACGTTTCCTGATTTCTAAGACAATTTTTTGTTATTTTTACTAATTAATGTTTATTGAATAGTTATCAGCTAATTAACCGTAATAATAGTTTAAATTGAGTACTTATCAGACATTGTTATAAGTACTTTATTTGTATAAACTTGCCCTCACAGTTCTATGAGGTATGTAACTGTTATTGACTTTTTTTTTTTTAGCTCATTAGATAGAGGAGTTAAATAACTTGACCAGGGTTACACACTGAATGTGGTAGAGCCATTTAGTGAGAATTAGGCTATTTAAATAAACTTAAAAAATTGAAGTTAGGGGTAATATGGTTTCAGCTTATTCAGTATTTTGTTTTACTTTTACAGTTTTGAGAACTAACTGCAAATGGTACTAGTTAAACAACTGGTCACATAACATTAAGATCATTGTAGTTAATCAGAATAACAGAGAGATTTTTATTTATATTTATGTAATCATCCATGATTGCATGCTCTGTGTCTGTGTTTAGGTAAAAGTAGAAGGTTTTCTGCCTGAACTTTAGGGACTCTCAGAAGGTTAGTGCAAACCACTGGGATTGATGAACTCTCAGTTTTTTTGTATTCCAATATTCTATGAGAAGCATGTATATAATTACATTATTGAATACAGAAAGAAGAATATAATACTTGAGTTAAATGGATAGCCAAGAATATATAATTTGTTCTTTTGTTGAATGTATATATTATTGATATCCCAATAACTATCTTATAGTCTCTCAATTTGTATTAGCTCTCTATTGCAAGAACCTCTTAAAGAATGTAAGAACATTTGAATGTCACTTGGCTGTTTGCTGTGAATGAGTTCCCTGAGGGAAGCCTGTGTGAGTGCGGGCAGGCATGGAGAATTGGAACATTTACTTTAACTTTTGTTAATAAAAACTGAAAACTTTTAGTTAAACAGATATTTGTCTGTCTGTTCCATCCATTTCTCTGCTATCCTTCCAGAAAGTTATTTAAAAAGCTCCACTGAGTGACCTTAGAGGGGAGGAGGGAGATCTACAGAGTAGGAATTTGCAACCACTGTAGGGTGTATCTTTCAGAGTGATGTTCAGAAGCTATTAGGTGTAATACAGCAAAAAAGCTAAAGCAGTTAAAATAACTTGAAGGCAAATTAAGTGTTGTTAAATTAAGTTGAAGCAAACAAATAATTTACCCAATTATAAAAGGATTTGGAATTTTTGCTGTCACCTCATAGAAATGTAAGATTGGTTAGTTTGTTTTGATATTTTAAATAAGTCTTATTTTGAGTGGTATTTTATTTTTAAAACATTTTTTCTGTAAATTCTGATTTCAAAATATCCTCAGGTGTTACATTTTACAACTAAAATTTTTCCAAAGCAATGTAGATCATTTTATTATGTGCCAGTGAGAATGTAGGAAATGCTATTTTAGTATGTGATATATTTCCACATTTTTAGGAGGCCTTCTACAAAATGATGTTGATATTTTAGACTGCCCCCTGGCAGAAGTAAACCAGCATATTTGAGAAGAAAAGGGGATTGAATTATACTTACTTTCAGACAATGCTAATTTTAATGTCAGTGAATAGTTTGTTGAAGTAGTATGGCTATATGGAAAATTGACAGGCATTTCATCAGCTTTTCTTGTAGGAGTAGAAGAGAGAATAAAAAGTACATTTATTTAATTTATTATTTTAATCTGCAGTAACTCACAAAATTACTAATCCTCCGTTAGTATGGTTAATAAATGTGACATAATGTTCAACTCTTGCTTCACAGAAATGAATATAAATAAACCTGTAGTATTCTACATCAAGTTGTATTCTAAAGCTAAAATATTATAGCTCAGATTCTTTTAAAAAAATCGTGATTTATAATTTCTGTAGAAGCTGAGTAGTTAAAAAATACCAACTCATTTTTCAATCATTTATTTTTAACAACAATTTAAATAATTTTTGGTAATCATTTCAGGTTTATTTTAATTATTTAACTTATGAGGTATTAAAATTTAGTTTTGGTTGCCAACATTCTTGATCTATTTCCTGCATTTTTAGATTCTCGTATTTGCAAACCTTACATTGCAAATCATCAAACAGAATAAAATCTAACATGTTTGAAGTTAATTATAGATAAATCCTCCTAAGCTGTTTATGAAAGGTTAAGTAAAGCTTTCTTTCTTACACCTTTATTTTTCAGCATTGCATTACTTTCCAGAATATCAGTGGCTGGTGGATTTCACAGTGGCTGCTACAGTTGTGTATCTAATAACTGAAGTCTACTACAATTTTATGAAGCCCACACAGGAAATGAATATCAGCTTAGTCTGGTGCCTGCTTGTTTTGTCTTTTGCAATGTATCCTTCAAAACATCATTAATATTAATTTATGAATTTGTTTTCCTTTTACAGCTAACACCATTAGATCTCGTCTGTGACTTAAAAAGGATTTTAGATCATTAGAGAATTTTTCTTTGTTGAAATCCTCTTTATTTAGTTGAAGAAAATGTTCAAAATAGAGGTAAATAGTTTCAAAAGTGAAATACAAGGAAAGATACCAGTTCTCTGCCTTCCCTTTCCTGTCTGACTCATGTCACAGAGGAGCCACTTTTACCTCTTTTAGGTATTTCTTTTGAGATTTCCTTCCATATGTTTAAATCTTACGTGATAATGGTATTTCTTTAATTTTAGGTATTATTGCATCTTTCTCCCCCTTCCTTTCCTTCTTTTCTTTCCAAATACTAAGGAGACAGCTTTTTACTTAAATCAGTAGTTGGTTTTAGTTATACCTATGAAAATATTATTGATAGTTAAGCATTGTAGTATCATTACCCTCCTTGAACAATTTTCTATTCTTCTTGTATCGAAGCTAAACTCTCCTACAGAATTCTAAACCTCAGTAGTTCAGATACATCATTTCTTTTTTTTTTAAATTGAGGTATAGTAGATCTACAGTATTCTATTAGTTTCAGATGTACAGCATTTTTTACAGGTTATACTCCATTCCTGTGCTATACAGTGTATCCTTATTGCTTATCTATTTTATACATAGTAGTTTGTATTTCTTAATCCCATACCTGTAATTTGCTCCTCCTCCCTTCCTTCTCCCCTTTGGTAACCACTAGTTTTCTATATGTGTGAGTCTGTTTCTGTTTTACATAATACATTCATTGGTTTTTGTTTTTGTTTTTGTTTTTTTTTGGTCATGCTGCTCGACATGCAGGATCTTAGTTCCCCGACCAGGGATCGAACCCACGCCCCCTGCAGTGGAAACTCGGAGTCCTAACCACTGGACCGCCAGGGAATTCCCTTTTTGTATTATTTTTTAGATTCCACATATACGTGATGTCATACAGTATTTGTCTTTCTCTGTCTAACTCATTTCACTAAGCATAATATTCTTTAGGTCCGTCCACAGTGCTGCAAATGTCAGAGTTTCATTCTTTTTTTGACCAAGTAATGCTCCATTTTGTGTGTGTGTATATGTATATGTATGTATATATGTATACTACATCTTCTTTATCCATTTGTCTGTTGATAGGCATTTGGATTGCTTCCATATCTCGGCTACTGTAGATAGTGCTGCTATGAACAGTGGGATGTACTTATCTTTTTGAATTAGTGTCTTTGTTTTTTCTGGATGTATATCCAGGAGTGGAATTACTGGTTCATATGGTAGTTCTAGTTTTTTGAGGAACCTCCATACTGTTTTCCATAGTGGCTGCCAGATAGCATCATTTCTATTCTGTTTTTCCTTGGAAATATCCTAGAGCCCTCAGTTCTCTCAGCTTCCTGTGTATCTGTTATCCTGGGATTTCCTTCACTATCTTCCCAAGAATTCCCTGTGCCCCTTTTTGGATAACATCATCTCCTCTTCTTTGGTTTACTCTCTTGTTTTGGCAGAGTGCATTCTCCTATAGTGTCTTTAGAAAGTGTGGTATATTTTTTATTTTTGGAAATCTTGCATGCCTGAGTTATCTTTATTTTTTTTTCCCCATATTCAGTTTATATTTTGGCTCAGTACAAATTCTAAGAAATTGGATGCCGTCTTGCTCTTGGCATATGCCTCCCCTCCCCCCACTCACATTCACTCTCCAGAAGCTTTTTCTCTTTCACCGGAATCCTTACGGTATTCTGAAACTTCATCATTAATTGTGTTAAGTTCTAGGTTTAGCTTTTTCAGCTGGAAACTCATTTCCTTTAATACTGGGCAATATTTTTGTTATATTTTAAAAAATTTTTTATTGAAATTAAATATTCTCTCTTAAATTTCCACCTGTCCGGAGGCAACTTTTTCTAGCTCCTTTCTGTTTGATGTTTATATCCATATTTCCATATGCATACAAGGCCACTGCCTGATTTTAATTTTAGGCTTTAAATATTGTCATTTCACTCTGGAAAGGAGGACTTAGCACATCTGCCTGGGTTGTCACCTACCATTGATCATTTCCCATTCACCTTATCTTCTGACTATAGTAATGTCATATTTTAAGGAAATATTCATTATTTATGTTATGATCATGTAAATGCTATTCACAGATAAATACTTGCCTTTTCATTTGCATTGTTTTCTTTGTACATATTGTTAATTCAACTGCAAGCTCAGTATGTTCAGAAACATCAGGTGGTATGTCAGTTTCATCTGCCTGGAGAGAGTTCTTTGGGAGCCCTCAGATAGGCCCTGTTCTGGATTGGTTAAGTTTCCCAACTGATACACAGCTATTCCCCTGGAAGCACCAGTTATTATCTTCTTAGGGATTCTCTTTACATGTCTCAGACTGGGACTCTTTTTCTTATATTCCATGTCTGCCTCTTACTTGGTTTACTTTCTCATTTTGGTGGAGCGTATCCTTCAGTATTATCTTCAGAAAGGTTGTGTGGGAAATGCATTTTTTGTGACTTCACGCACCTGCAAATATTTTTACCCTGCCTGAAAATTAATCGATCCTTTGATTGAGAATGCAATTCCAGGTTTTACATCATTCTCTTTATAGTTTTGAAGGCATTATTTTTCTGTCTTTGAAGTTCCATTCTTGCTCTTCAAGGATTCCAGTTGCCTTTCTGATTTCTGATTTTTCATATGTCCAATATTTTCCCCCTCTATGGAATCTTTACTGTTTTTTCTTTGGCTACCTGGTATGTTGAAATTTTATGAAGATATGCCTTCTGTTGAGGATCTGTTTTCATCCATTGTGCTGGGACTTCACCAATCTGGAAACTCATATTCTTGACTTCTAGAAATTTTTCTTGAATTATTTTATTTGTGATTTCCTTTTCTTTATTTTCTGTGTTTCTGAATGCTTATTGTTCAGATATTAGATTTCCTAGACTGGTTCTCTAAGGTGCTTATCTTCTGTCTCTCAAAAAATGTTTATATTTTTATATTTTAATTTTCTAGGAGTTTTTTCCAACCCTTTAATTAAATTTTTGTTTTTAATTTCTGCTATAATTTTTAATTTTCAAGTCTTCTTTTTCTTCTGTTTCTATCCCCCACCCCTCACGGGGTCATACTTTTTAAAAAATATATATATATATATTTATTTATTTATTTTTGGTTGTGTTGGGTCTTCATTGCTGCGTGCGGGCTTTCTCTAGTTGCAGCGAGCAGGGGCTACTCTTCGTTGTGGTGCACGGACTTCTCATTGCAGTGGCTTCTCTTGTTGCAGAGCACAGGCTCTAGGCATGCGGGCTTCAGTAGTTGTGGCATGTGGGCTCAGTAGTTCTGGCTCACGGGCTCTAGAGTTCAGGCTCAGTAGTTGTGGCACATGGGCTTCGTTGCTCCGCGGCATGTGGAATGTTCCTGGACCAGGGCTTTAACCCGTGTCCCCTGCATTGGCAGGCGGATTCTTAACCACTGCACCATCAGGGAAGTCCCATACTTGTTTTAAGATTACATTATCTTCTCATGTATATTTGAGATATTGATAGATTTTGTAAAAGTTTTCCTTCCACCAAGTATCTTTTTGCTCTGAGTTGATTTAGTTTCTTTGGTTTGGTCACTGACTCTCAACCACTGCACCACCAGGGAAGCCCCTCCCCCTTTTTTGTTTCAATCTCTACTGTGTTAAAGATTGTTCTTGAATGTCTTGTGGTCTTTGAGTACCTGTTTATATTCAAGAAGGAGGGGTTAAAAACTGGAAGTTTTGTGCACGTGGCTGGAGCTTGTTGATTGGTAGACTTTTTAGTGGATGATTGAATAGAGACCTGGAAGTATTCTTCGGGAACCTCTAAATATCAGTGTCTGCTGGTTGTTGGGCCTATCGTTTTCTCCAGAGAAGAATTGTCCATTCTCCCATCTGTGGGATCTAAGTCTGACAACCAGTGTTAAGAGAGCTGATTGGGGAAGAAGGCTCTGAGACTCAACATTCATTGTGCAGGCGTTAATTTAACTGCATGTCTGAGTCCTCCCCCTACCATTTGTTTTCAGCTCTTCATTGTCACCCTGAGTTTTACATAATAGCCCCAAGCCCAATCTTCTCTGGTTTAATATCTTTAAAAATTAATTCTTCTGGGTTTTGCCAGAATTGGGGAAAAGTCATCATCAAATCTCTATAATTAGGCAAGACAGAAGATCTGGGAAGTCTAATCACACTAATACAGACATTCAGCCAATCATCTTGTTTTCATACATTTTGCAACCCTACCTTCAGAGGTACCTGCTGTCTCCCAATTCCTGACTTTTGTTTGTATCATGTGTTATGAATTAATTGGCTTTCTTCTCACTGGGTTCCTCACCCTGTAGATCCAGCATAGTAGAGAAAACTGAAACCTAAATCAGTTACTGCTTGTCCATCTATTTCATGTCTTCCAAAATTTGTTGAAAATTTTTTTCTACTGTCATCTCTTTTCCTATTCTTTGTTTGGAGGAGTTTTACTTTCCTTCCTGTGTAGTTTATTTAGTCAGATTTTGGGAGTAAGCAGAATTAATACATATCTTATATCTTTTATTTTCAACCAGAGACTGCTGAACAGTCTTTTAAAGCTGTTAGTGGGGCTTCCCTGGTGGCGCAGTGGTTGAGAGTCCACCTGCCGATGCAGGGGACACGGGTTCGTGCCCCGGTCCGGGAAGATCCCACATGCCGCGGAGCGGCTGGGCCCATGAGCCATGGCCGCTGAGCCTGCGCGTCCGGAGCCTGTGCTCCGCAACAGGAGAGGCCACAACAGTGAGAGGCCCGCATACCGCAAAAAAAAAAAAAAAAAAAAAAGCTGTTAGTGGATACCATTTAAAATACATGATATGATTTGACATTCGACACCACTGTGCTATCTCTCTACTGACTTTTTTGGATTGATTTAGGTATAATTTAGAGTAGAAGAGCCAGAACAAAGCCTTAAGAGTTGATGTCTTCACAAGGTTTATATTGTACTGGGTAGAAATACTGATCATGCGTGTCAGTTGAGAAATATCCCCAGATATTCAGTGTTGTACTTATTCAAGAGCAAATTAAAGAGCAGATTAAATTCAAGTATTTAAAATATTACTATTTAGTTCTATAGTATTAAATATATGAAAATATCAGTCAGAATAAAGACCATCCCTAGACATCGTCATATGAAACACACTAAAAATATTTTAACTTGATAATTAGCACTAGCTGAATGTATGTCTTGCTACTTTTTTCATACTTTGAGTATTTATGTTCTCTGAAATATTGTTTATTATGGAATATTCTCGTTTTTGCTTCATTCTCTTCATGGTTTGTAGCTATGATGTATTTGTGTAGAAACGTGTATCTTGATACCCAGTTTTATTTAATGTGATACAGCCCTTAATACCTACTTACCAGAGAAATTAGAAAAACGTACTTCTTAATAACTACTCAAATTATTGTTTATGTGAATAAATTTTTATCTTTCATTTCACTCAGTAATGCCTAATAATATGAGAGCAGAGGTCCCAAACAGTCTTCAGCACTGAACTGGCTCTGCTTAGTTTTAAGTAGCACACTCGTGAAAGGCACCAAACAATAGCATCCCTGCGGGAATCTAGTAGCTGGCTGTCTCTCCATCCCAGAGAAGACAGAAACTGGTGAAGGGCTTTATAATCCAAGCTATTTTCTGCCAACTTTGACCCTCCACAAAGGGGGTAGAGAAGAAGAAGGAAAGTAGAATTGTGTGTATGATTTTCTTTCGAACTTGTAGCATGTGAGAAAATGACCTGCTGCCTTCAATGGCGTGCAGGAAACCAGAATTAAATGCCAGATATCCAGATGAACACCAAGGAAGAGTCTGTTAATAGCCTATCTTTTATCTTAGTTATAACATATCTGGTATGCCTTTCACACCCTATGAACAGTCTAGGTGCAGTGACCTCTGTCTGGCTTCTCTTTATTTTCTTATTGTATGTGCCTACTTATTAGTCAAACACATGTCTCCATTGATTACATAGGACAATGGCTCCACTTAATTCCAGAGTCACACATACATCAGTTGACTCAGAAATTCTCTGCAGTTGTTACTGATGAAATGTCCTTTGTTAAAGTGGTCCCCAAATTAGACACATATAACGTAAATAATTGGTTCACTTCAAAGTGAGGAAGAAAATGGTTTTATTTTTGTGGTCATTTTTTCCCCCCATCAGTTTTATTTGACATTCTTGTGTCGGACAACAGTTATAATTTTTACATAATCTTGAAAGTTTTAAAAGCACAAGAATGATTTTTTAAAACGTGACACTAAAATCTTGAACCCTGGAACCTAAAACTGACCCATCATCCCTTGTCATCAGCTCTGCTTTCTGCTTCAACTGAGTTGTACATGCATCTAAGCTATGATTCCTGCTTCCAGTCTTACTCCTAAACCCATACAAATTCTCAGCTCTACTCTCTTGCCCATTTGTAATTCTAACCACCTATTTGTCTAAGTCTGTGTGTTCCGGTTCCACTTATGCCAAGTTACATGGTATGTAGAAGGTAAGGGGTAAAGAAAGCCTTATAATGAGGATGGAGAGGTTGTAGTAATTGTCTTTCCTGTATGATGGCCCATAACGTCTTAGAGTCACTGGAGAAATGTCTACTGATTTCCTAATATGAAGCATGTAATTTTCATTTATGAATAAAGAAAAGTAAAAAGGTAAAAATGGTGCTTGCAAAAAATCCAGCGATCCTTTGGTGGAAGTAAAACTTTTAAAAATTAAAATATTCTACAACTGATGGATTTCTTTTAAAAAAGAACCTTTTCTTATGAATAAGCTGTATCGTAGAGTAATATTGAGTCAATTACGTGAATTTGAGTGAGAAGAAAGCTATTCTACAAAGAGTGATAAAGCTTCTCAGTAGTCCTATTATATTTGGTTAAAGGACTGGATCATTAGTCACATTTCCACAGTGCTTGTATTTTACAATGTGGATGGTTTAAGGTACAAAACCCTATTATGTATGTTTTTAAGGCTATGTTTTAAAATTTTAATTTGTCTTGGTTGCCAGACATGCAAATTTTATACAAAGCAAAAAGTTGTGAATGGTTTAAATTGAAATAAATTCTAAGGTTTTCTGTGTTAAATATTCAGTTCTATATGTAGATTTGTAAATTAAAGGTCTACAAATTAAATGCTGTATTTGTTTGCTCTAAGAAATAGACAACTACAGCAAAGTAGTGCAACTTAGTCACCTCTTCTGAATTCCTTAAACGATTCTAAATTACTGTATTCTTTACAAAAATGTTCTGCTTTAGATTAATAAGAAAAACGAAACACTAAACCCTGAAGTGAACTGCATAAGATATCATGTTTCCTAGTGAGAAAGGAACAGATTCAAAGCTATTGAATTTGAGCAAAGGTACTTTTTTTGTCTTGAAAATTTGTACATAGCGTGTTGTGTCAAAACTTGATTCTTTAACAAACTTTTGGAGATCTTCTGTGACATTAGTGCTGTCAGATTATTCACCTTTCAGGTCAGAAACCTAGCGTTACATAGAGAACTTACATGGGAGATAGGACTTTTTCTGTTTATTAATATATAGTTAAGTATGACTTTTTTTTTCTTTTAGCTAGGAAATGATAATTTTCCTTCTGAATCTAAAAATGTAAGTGTAAGTTTGATTGTTTTGCTCTATTTTAATCAGAAGATTAATTAATAGTTTTTTGTTTGTTTGCTTTTATTTTTTAATAAAGCCTTTGTTTTTATGCTTTCAAAAATCTTTGGCCATCATTTCTTTCCATAATCTGGTTAGGTTGAGGCTGGCTGTAAGCTGTTGTGTGGGATGGATTTTAAAGTTGCATAGTAGTTTTTGGCTTATATCTGGGAGGATTTTAACTAAAAGTAATCGAACCTTCACCTCCAAGAAAACATGAAAAAATGTTTTAGTTAAAAATTACCCAAATTTTGTTTTGTTTTTTTAACATTTGACGACAGATCAGATTATTTTGACAAGGATTTTATTTGGTAACTCATAAGAATTACTTTATTGTTTTTAATGTCCATTCTGTAGCAGATTCTTGGTATAGTTTCTAGGTTTCTCTTCAGCAAAGTTTAAGAATGCCAAGTTTAATGTTTTGAGTATTTCATTTGCCTTTTCTTATGGAAAACTAGATGTGTTAGGTTTAATCATTTGAATAGGAAAAAAGTTAGGGTTTTATTTTTTTTGTTAGTGGTCACAAAAACAATATAATTTTTCACATATTAGAAAACTTGCAGTTTACATGGAAATTGCTTAGTTGAGTGGAAACGTGATCTATTTTAAAAAGGTAATTGTACATTTTGTGAAAAATTTTTGAAAAACGTCTGTGAAACCTCTGTGTTTATTCCTTAGGTTACTATACACTAGATATGTATATTGGCAAAAAATTTGGCAACATTTCTTATCAGAATGCGATTTCTTTGTATTTCCTTCTCAAAAGAGTATTTATAAAATATCTTTGAATAATTTCAAGATGTTACAGTGTAGAAGACATTTTCTTAATATGAGAATTGGGTCTTTAAAGCAATGTAAGTATAAATTATGTTAAAACATCGTAGTGCTTTGACACGTATATGTTATTAAAGTTGTTATCCTAGTTGAGGGAAATTTGCCATTTTTAGAACTAAAAATTAAGCCTGCTCACTATTTCAAAGCTCTTATCTCCAGCTCAAAGATAAATATATTTAAAATACTTCCTACCGTGTAAATCTTCCTACCTGTCCTTGATTTTTATTTTCTGTTGTAATTTTTGTATCTATAAATTTTGGGCTAATTCCAGTTGTGAAATACATTGACATTAAATTAGAACATTAAAAATATCAGCCACATGGCAGAAAAAAATATATTCCCTCCCTAACATTCTCTTTATTTCAGGGGTTGAGATTTTATAATATAAAGCAAAATAAGCTAGCACCAAAGCAGGTGGCCCGTTTAGCTAGGACTGAGGGGTTAATTAACAAGGGGGAAAATTATTAAAGGAAAAGAAAATGACTATTTGCATCAATGGTTTTGCATTTATAGTTTTGAATATTTACTAATATATTCTTTATGAAAGTCTAATGTACAGGATGATCTATGAAAGTAATAATAGCAAGATAAAGGTAAGGAGAAGCATTTACTCAAGTGAAGGTACTTGGCCATTATTTCCATTGTCATAAGTAAATAAATGTTATATTTTTACCTAGTACGTGTTTTTTGTTATACATGTACTGATAGAAGCCTAATTTTGGTATTATAATGTTATTTACATTATTGAGTTGTATTTGTGTACAAAAGGGTTAAAAATAACTATATCTAATTTGCTTGGAAATTGTGGACAATTAGTGAAGAAAGATCAGATCAAAGGAAATAGCTCTTAGAGAAATTTTATTTTGAAAGCCATTTCTATAGTATTTCATGTGTAGTTTATTATTTATTTTTCTGTATGAATAACTTATTGTTAATAAGCATACTCCTGGGATTAGAGAATAAAAGGATGTTTCTTCCTTATTTAGAAACAATCTGTTATATAAGTATTCGAGAAATTTGATAAGTATCTCAACCAGAAACTTTGTTAGTCTCTTAGCTAGTACAGAAAGTCTCTATAAGTGATCTCAAAAGAAAGTTACCACAGTTGTTAGTGAGGAACTAAATGTGGCACCATAATGTAGTTATTTCTCCTGTCTCTTTAAAAAAAAAAGCCAGATTTATATTCTGATATGTCTAATGCTAACAAAAGTCTGTCTTCTTTTTAGGAGATTTTTGTTTAGTCTACTACCATGTACTACTGTTTGGGTCTGTTATATATTAATTGAATAAAATACACATTGCTCTAAAAATTTGGTAGGATAAGCAGTTGAGTTTTGAATTGAAACATAATGAAACATCTACAAAATAAAATCCGAGAATAGACTTCAGTTGGTTCAGCAAATCTTTGTGTAACTCTTGGCCAGTTTCTTCTTGACCAGGAATGAACTGTTAAGGGTTGTTGCTGGAAAATACTCAGATTTTTTTCTTATTTTGTAGGGAATGTATAGCTGTTAGAAAAGCTGCCTATTTACTTCTCTATAAAACAGATCAAATACTTGTTGTGTTCTGTCCTGGGTGTATGTATGTCACATCTTTGCCAGTGAAAGACTTAGACTGTATTGAAATCTTAAGGTTTTTATGATCATAGTGTTTAACAAGCATGGGAAGCTTTTCTAACAGTTGGTTAATGTTAATCATCATTAACATTTTACTATTTTAATTCATAGGACATGGAAATAATCTCAGTGCATATGTGTTTTACACTGTGAATTTGTGTGTAGTTTAGGTTCTGTTAAACTCTAGGACATAATGTACTTTCTTCCAGAGTGGGGGTACATTGTAGATCAAGATTTTATTAAAATCTAGATTGAATCTTCTAAAATGTTAACTTTTATTAAATACTATATATACATTGTTTATATAGACAAAAAGTTCTAAAAGTGTTGTATTAAAAACCAAGAGTCCCTTACCTTCTTGCCACTTCTTCTGGTCCTGTTTTAGCTGTTTATTCAGGCTTTAATTTTTTTTTCATATTTCTAAGTATAATGCTTATACTACTGACACTTAATTCATCACTTGTAATAGTTGAGGATTTTTCTTAAACCGTCATCCTCTGTGTTTTCTCTTTTTTATGTTCTTAATATAGTTACTTTACAATTTTTGCTGAAATCAGTGATTTTTAAAAATGTATTTATTTTATTTATTTATCTTGGCTGCATTGGGTCTTCGTTGCTGTTTCTTTCTCTAGTTGCGGCGAGTGGGGGCTACTCTGTTGCGGTGCACGGGCTTCTCGTTGCAGTGGCTTCTCTTATCGCGGAGCACGGGCTCTAGGTGCTCGGGCTTCAGTAATTGTGGCGCACAGGCTCTAGAGCGCAGGCTCTAGAGCACAGGCTCAGTAGTTGTGGCGCACGGGCTTAGTTGCTCCGCGCCATGTGGGATCTTTCCGGGCCAGGGCTCGAACCCATGTCCCCTGCATTGGCAGGCGGATTCTTAACCACTGCGCCACCAGGGAAGCCTTCTGATTATTATACCTATATAAATATTGTTCATATGTGAGCATTATAAAGTATTATATCTTCTTTTGCAGGGTTTTTCATTAATTAATAATTTTTTAAATTTACTTACTTTTCTGTGTTTATTATTCCACTAGCTTTTCAATATAGTTATTTCACAACGTCACTTATAATTTGTATTAGTTCCTCTTCTGTCCCACCCCCCACCCCCATAGAGAAACCCTTCCTAAAGACCTCTGTTCTCTGGCTTTTATCTGAACTGGTTGAACTTTTGGCTTGCTACACAACTGTCATCCTGGGACTTATTTTTGTTGTCATCCTAGGAATTCCCTTTGCCTTTCTCCCAAGTTTAATTTGCCATTTCTAGGAATCAGGGTTTTTCTCTTCCTTGGTTTGTTCAAATGTTTTGGTGGAGCTTTTTGCGCATGTGAGGTAACCAGTTTTAGACTTTGCAGTTTTGAAAGTGTCTTAATTCTCTACTCTCATTTATTTAATTGATATTTTGGTTGAATAGTGAATTCTGGGTTGTCAGTATTTTTCTTCGTAATTTTGCAGACATTGCTCCATTGTCCTCAGTGTCAAAAGTTGCTGTTAAGAAGTACAGTGTCATGATGTTTAATCTTTTGCATATGACTTGTTTTGCTTTTATTTTTCTTTTCAGAAGGATTTTACAGTCTTTATTTGTCTGGTTTTTGAAGGTTTATGATCATGTGCCTTTTTGAGAATCTTTTTTCATTCTTTGTGCTGGGCTTTTGGTAGGCTCTTTTAATTTGGAAACTTCAAGTTTGGAAATTATCTTGTACTATGTCTCTGATAGTTTTTTCCCTTCTGTAATCCTGCCATCCCCTGTTCTGTTTCTCCCTCTCACTTTTGTTAGTCGGATACTGTGCCTCCTGGATTGATCATTTCATCACTCTTTCTGCTTTCTTATATCTGTGTCACTCTATAGTTCAAGGTAGCTTGTATACTTGGCAAGTGAGTTATAGTAGTAAGTGCTGCGAGTTCAAAAGAGGAAGGGAATGGTCTGGGCAGAAGAGGTAAATGGTAAGCTTCGTGAAGGATGTGGAGCTTGAGCTGAGCCTTTGATTAGCTAGAGGGAAGGGAAGAGGGTAGTTCAGGTAATAGTTATAATCCAAGACAGTATAACTGTTACATTTAGGCAACGGTAAATACACTGTTCTGATTTAAGTGGAGGTTTGGGGACTATTGAATGAAAGCTTGAACATATGAGCGTAGCTAGATCATAGTATTACATATCAGAATATTGTTTGTGTGTTTACACTGTGGGTTATGGGAAGGTTTTGTTCCAACATAGAGCTCAATAAGTAGTTGGTTTTAAGATTTATCTACTCTTCAGTATGAATTCAAGATGTAGGCATTATAACCTGGGTTTGGTTGCATCTAATTTTGGTTTTTTTTTTTCCTTTAGTATTGACATATTTTGTAATTTATTTAATAAATCTGTGGTAACAAAATTTGGCAGTAGGTATAATCTTTGAGAAATTTCATTTTGGTCATTTGATATCACTTTTGGCTAAAGGTGTTATTTTGCTTTTTAGTGTAAGTGAAGGAGTTGGAAATTGTATCTTTATAGACGCTAGTATCCATTTTCAGTAAAAATGAAGCAGTGTTTTTCCAACCTGGGCTTGGGGCCCTCAGGCAATGAGAGAGATCATAGCTAAATCTCAAAAGCATTTCATTTGTGGTTTTGGAGTTTTTATGTTTTGTTTTTAAATCTTTCTCCTTTTTCCTTGTTATCTCCTAATATGTAAGCTCTTCGTTAGAATGCCAAGAAAGAGATGCACCTGTAGTGTTTGATAGTAGTAAAATGAACCACTAGCTTTGTTTCTTTTATTTTTAAGTTTCAGAGAAGAGAGAGATGAGTAAGGAGCATGGGATTCAGAATATCCTGGAGAGAAAAGTTTGAGCATCTGTATTCTAGAATCTCATCACCACTCTTAAAACAGTGTTTTGTGTTTCATAAAACTGCATCTTGAGTGTTGAAAGTTAGATGAAGTTTCTTTTAAGACTTGTAAAATTGTTCTTAACTTGCTGTCTTAGAAAACTTGGTACTCTACTTCATTATAAGAAAAGCTACTATTTGCATGGGGAAAAGCTCCAGTAGTCCTCTTTATTTAAAAATCAGATTTTTTTCTTTGTTATTTGCTTTTGTATTGTTTACACTTAACCTGGCTTAACTCTTACTGAAGTGATTAATATCACTTATTAATCATAAATATAATTAGGTTATGCTTTTAAAATTACATAATTTTAAAAATAATTGTATTATAGACTTATAATTCTGTTCTCTCCTATAAGGAGTTCAGAAGATTAACCAGGGAAGTCTTAACTTTGTAGTTTTTCTTTATTAATTGAACTACTAAAAAAATCATTCGTAATGTAAATTTAAACTCCAATGTGTTTATTACTTTGGTTAATTAGAAAACTCTTCCAAGAGCTTAGTTTATGCAAGATGGTTTAGAGTTATGCTTTGTAACCTTTTTTTTTTTTTTTTTTCTACCTGCACACACAGCTGACTCCTCTCAGAGGCATCTTTCATTACAAACAATATATCTTCACCCAGGTTAATGGGATGGGTGTGCGCTGATGGTGGGGCAGGTCCTGCCTTTATCTCCCCTAGCTGGAGCCTGTTGATTACTGTCAGAGTTCTGACCTGGATACATAGTCTTCCCAGTTTTTTTTCCCTGTAAAGTCTTTTTACTTTAATCAACTGTAGACTACCAGTGTCTTTGATGTGAGAGCATAAATGCAAAAAGTCTGAAATAAATGATATTCTTACAGAGAAGGAGGAGAAAATAGTGGTAGGATATATGCAATGATTAAGTTATAGAAAAGTTTAAAAAATTCACATCACATCTTAAAATGACATGGAAACTAAATGTGCTTTGTTAAACCCCCATCAATCATTTTAATTGAAATTGACATCCTATCAATTTGACAGCCCTACTTAAGCTTAATATAACAAAATCATGCCAACTTCTGCAGTGATGTAGTATAGTCTTATTGCTTATAAATGATTTAGTAGTTGTTAGCCAAAATAGGAAGAGGATTGACAACTATGTTTAGGGAAAACTTGAACAATAATGTTAGGTGATTTTAGAAAGAATTTCGAAGGAATAAGACATGGAAATACCACAAAATTCTTCATTACAAAGTAAGAACTGGAGTGTAAATATCACTCTTTAAATTCTTACTATAATTTGCAAAGATTGTTGGTTTTACAGATATATAAGAATTGAGGATTTATTTCCCTTGTTGTAAAATAATTTAGCTTCCCTTTTCCCCTGATGTTCAATATCATAGAAAAACTGACATCTATTATTATGTGGATTAGCTCTTTTACTTCAGTAGAGTTTCAGATATCTGTGTATTGCAGTACTCTATAACCAGAGTGCTGCAGAGTTAAATTGAGCAAGATAACCTTGTGTCAGGGTGCTGAATATTTGGTGGAGGAGATAATGTAAACCAGTGGCATTTCCATGTTTATTAGTTTTAATTTTTACATTAGAGCAGTAATTTGTTAATAAGAACCTACTGCATAGCACAGGGAACTCTATTCAGTACTCTGTAATGACCTATATGGGAATAGAATCTAAAAAAGAGTGGATATATGTATATGTATAACTCACTTTGCTGTACACCTGAAAGTCACACATTGTAAATCAACTATACTCCAATAAAAAACTTAATTAAAAAAGAAGTAATTTGTTCAAATACTTGACTATGTAACCTGAGTTATGGTGAATATAAGAAGACATTCATTTTTATTTTTTTCAACTATATGGATTTTTTTTTAATTTAATTTATTTTTGGCTGTGTTGGGTCTTCGTTGCTGTGCGCGGGCTTTCTCTGGTTGCAGCGAGCGGGGGCTACTCTTCGTTGTGGTGCGCAGGCTTCTCATCGTGGTAGCTTCTCTTGTTGAGGAGGATGGGCTCTAGGCTCGTGGGCTCAGTAGTTGTGGCTTGTGGGCTCTAGAGCACAGGCTCAGTAGTTGTGGCGCATGGGCTTAGTTGCTCCATGGCATGTGGGATCTTCCCGGGCCAGGGCTCGAACCCGTGTCCCCTGCATTGGCAGGCGGATTCTTAACCACTGTGTCACCAGGGAAGCCCCAACTATATGGATTTTTAATTTCCAAATCTCTTAAAAAAGATAGTTCTCTCTAAACGTAATAACAAAGGTATTAATTTTTAAAAAATTTTCATTGGAGTATAGTTGATTTAAGAAGACGTTTAGAATGAAAGTAACATGCCTGGTAAATGTCTTCAGGTGTATGCCTAAGTTCTATAGTATTTCTGGTTATATGGATCCTAAAGCATGTATTTGTTATAGCAAATATGAAAACATGCAGAGGTCTTTTTTTTTTTTTCATGCAGAGGTCTTTTTAATCAAAAAGTTAATAGGGTATCATCTAGCTTTTCATGATCTGGTTTTGTTTGTCTTAAAAGGAAATCAGGTACTTAATTTATAGAATGTAGCATTATAAGTAATATTATAGTAGTCTGTAAAGAAATATATTAAGAAGTTGAAATAAATTCCTAATACAGCAATTTTTAGATTGTACCTTCACCTTGCATGTAGATTGTATTCCGAAATGCTTGGAAATAAAATAATCTTTTTAGAGAAATAATGCTATAAATGGCATCTCCTTTCGGATTAGCCCATGAAAGTTCATTTGATCTATAATTAGCACACAAGACCACATTTTTTCCAAAGAAAATAATTCTATTGCTAGTAAGTAATTAGGAAAATAAATTTTAGCAAGTATTTATCTTGAATCATGGAATTTGAGAAAGAGCAGAGAGGTTTGTATGAAAGGGAGATTAGCTAGAGTGGGATTAATTGAGGTGAGAACAGTGAAAGTCAGGAAGGGGGATGATACTCATTGAAAAATGAGGTGCTTGACTAAAGGAGGTTAATAAAGACACTTCCCATCACACACTTCTGAGGGCCTTGTTGCCCCAGGAATAGGTGGATAAAAATGAGCTATTCTTATACTTCATTTTATTTTTTGACATTTAAAAGAGGGAACTATCTTCTAAATAAGCCTTAAGAAAACAAAGCCTAAGCCGTTATAAAACTTAGAACACTCTTTAAATTTATAACCCTGAGTGGTAAATAATTTGTATTTTTGTTATTACCACTGATAAAAACAGATCTTAGATTAAAACTTTTTCTATATTAGTTTTTTACTTTGAGTATCTTATCCCAGAGAAAGAATTGTTTTTATCTCATTCTTCAAAAGGTCTATTTACTGTTAAAGCATAGAATTAATAGTTTCAGGTTACCTAAACTACCATGTAAAACATTATTTCTATGGCAAAATTTGTTCACTGATTGTTTGAGTACCTACTATGTGCCAGGCACTTCTTTTGGTGCTCTAAGCAGTGCGCAAGAGACAAGAATCCTTGATACGGAGTTTACATTCTAGTAGAGATTTATTTCAAGTTGCATTTGAAAGATGCAAGAAAGTCATCTGTCTGTATTACCTTCATGTTGGCTTACTTAGGGTAGGTGCCCGTAAGCTTTAGAGTAGCTGGGACTCTACATTAATATCCAGTATCCTAGGTAGGATCTTAATAGAGACTGGGTAATAACTGTATTAGCATATTTTAAATAGGCAGCAAAGGACATCTTCCTTTTAAAGAGCAAGGACGAGCGTCCTTATCCTTGCCCATCCATTCCTTAATAAGAATACTTCTGGGCTTCCCTGGTGGCGCAGTGGTTGAGAGTCCACCTGCCGATGCAGGGGACACGGGTTCGTGCCCCGGTCCGGGAAGATCCCACATGCCGCGGAGCGGCTGCACCCGTGAGCCATGGCCGCTGAGCCTGCGCGTCCGGAGCCTGTTGCTCCGCAACGGGAGAGGCCACAACAGTGAGAGGCCCGCGTACCGCAAAAAGAAAAGAATACTTCTGATTGTGAGGATGTTTGAATGAACGATTTACTTCTGTCAAGGCAGCTCTATTTTGAAAATGATTTCATGTGTTGCTGCTAACTACCACATAGCTTAGGTGCTGTATACAGTATCTTAGAGGCAGTATACTAAGTTGTTAGCTGAACATACTCTGGATCCAGACTGCCTAGATTTAAATCCCAACTGCTTCTGATCTAGCTGTGTGATCTTGAGCAAGCTATTTAACCTATCTGTGCCATAGTTTTTTAAAATCTGGCAGAGTAATGATAATAGTTGGCTAATGTAAGGATGAAATGAGTTAATTGGTAATGCTTAGCACTTGGCAAGTACTAAATGACAGCTGCTATTATTTCCTATGCTTGATATATAATCAATGTACAAGTTGCTTTTCTAGATTTTTTTGGCCAAGCACCTTATTTTGTTTGGTGGGTTTATGCTTTCAAGGAGAACAATTTGGTATAATGGAAATCTGGATTATAGCTATGGATCATCCACTGATTTGCTCTTGATTTGATTAATTACTAAGGGGGGAAAGGCTCAGATAAAATAGTCTCTTTAGTACTTTCATATAAAATTTAAATATTTAAAAATAGGTGAGCATGTTGAGCCTTTGGTTGTTTTTGAGTACTCAGCAGGAACTTGTTTAAAGTATTTTGTTTTATCATACTGTGAAATGCTGATCCCAGATGCTTATTTAGTTTTTGTGCCACAGCTTACACATTGGCTATTAGTAATTCTCAAATTTTGAATTAGTGGATGATTTACAGATGATTCCTATGATGTGTGTTTAATTCTAAATATAAACTACTTGACAGATATACACAATAAAAGGTAGTTCCCTAAGATAACTGGTACCTTGGCTTTTCTGAGAACTATTTCATAATAGTTTCACTGAGAACCTATTTCATAAAATTATTGTAATAACCTCCAAGTAAATTTGAGTTAAAGTAGAAATACATTCTTTCCCTAATTACAGCTTAGTATGTGTATGTACACTTTTTATTAATTTAAAAATGTTATAAACTTCACTTAGATTTGCTTTGTTTTTATGTCTTATTTTCTGGAAGACTATTCAGATTTTCATTAGTTTTTCACTTACTTCCAAACGGCACTTTGTAGTTAAGCATGTTATAGCATCAAAATGAATGTTGTAGTCAAATTTTATTGGAGTTCAGGCCCTGTAAAGATGGTTGTGTTTAAGTTCCACAAAGTTATTTGTGGTTTTTCCTGAACTTTTCCTTCTGCAGCAAAGTTCTATTTTCATTAACTACACACTATTTTAAAGTAGAAGATGGTGGTGAAAGATCAGTCTGTGTTACCTTTGGATTTTTTTTCTTTGTGAAAGCAATGGCAGTCTTGATTGTAACAGAAAACTATCTGGAATTTGGACTTGAAACAGGTAAGAATTTCATATCTGTTAAGTTTTTAAAATTAGGTTTGAGGCGTATGTTCTGTAATGTTCTAAATAATTAACTTTTATTATTCTTAAGATCTTTTTTTTGTTTTTTTTTTTAGCTAAGCTTTTGCTACCTTTTTCCAAAAGTGCTGTTCCCTCCCCATTTTTTCCTTAAAGTTAAATAAGTTTCACCAATACTAATGTTAGATAAAGATGCACACAGATAAAAATGCAAATTTTAATGCAAATTTTATGCATACTCATGGAATGTACAAATATCAAAGGGATGTTTTCAAAGACTATTTCTCCTAATAACTAAGTTTTATTGCATTATGACATACTAATTAGCACATGAAAGAGCTATGCTCATTTCAAAATTTAAGATGTTCTGTTTTCTAGCATTTTATTTCCAAAGATTCTGTGTTTTACCCCTATGATAAGAGTAAATTTTTTCCCCCTACAGGGTTTACAAATTTTTCAGACAGTGCGATGCAGTTTCTCGAGAAGCAAGGTTTAGAATCTCAGTAAGTTTTTAATTATTATTTGGATTTAATTTTTTCCATTTTTGGTAAAATAGCATTTACTATAAGTGGTTCTTTGTTTTTAATCAGTGAAAGGAGTTCTTTTTTAAGTAGGACTGTCTCTTTTTAAGCAATATTCTTACTCATGTTTTTTACATTTGTATAAAGTATCTTTTATAGAATTTGAATTTGCTCTTATTTAACTTAATTCCTCTTCTACTAGAGATTAAATGAAATTTATGAATCACATGTTATTTTCTACGTTGAACATGTAGGTTAGATTGTTAAAACTGTGCCTTAAGAGATGTCTGATTTACTTTATACTTCATCAAAATCCTTTATGGATGATTGAATAAGAGCAGTCTTTTTGTAGGAGTTTACTTTGTTTGTATTACTGTTATTATTGTGGTTTGTAAAGTAATTGATTAGAAGAATGGAAATTTCTAGAAAGTTAACTTCAAAAGTTTATCAGCTTTTTTAAAAATTTTATTTTTAGGGGTCCTGTTTCAAAACTTACTTTCAAACTTTTCCTGGCTATTTTCTGTTCGCTCATTGGGGCTTTTTTGACATTTCCTGGATTACGGCTGGCTCAAATGCATCTGGATGCCCTGAATTTGGCAACAGAAAAAATTACACAGTAAGCGGAAAATGTACATAAGCACATGCAGATAAATATATGTTTTTCATCTTAATGAAGGTATATTATTGTAATGAAATCATAAATTATTGTATTGAAAATTAATAATCATTTGATGTCACACTTCTTCCTCTTTCTACTATAAGCAAGCTTCTTTCATTCACTTCTAAATTTTAAGTCCTATGTAAAAAAACCCCACTAAATTATTAAATTTCTCTTTTATCTGTTAAAATGGAAATATCAGTATTTATGTTAGTTCTTTTGAACTCAGAGATGAATGTTTATGATATTGTAATCTCTGCCACTGATCTAAGGATCTATGGAAATTTCTTTAAATCAGAATTTTTAAGTTAAAAATACTTATTTAAATTTCATATAAATAATTTTATTTAAATAATTTAATATTTTTATTTAAAGTATTTTATTTAAAAATGTTTTGAAAGTAAATCTGTATACATAAGGAATGTTTGTTTTCCTTATATTATTGATCTGTTTGCAAGATTATTTTAGTTCGGGATGGCTAATACCGTACAGTGTTAAATATCATAGATTACTATTTTAGCTTTCAAATGGAGAAATCGTATTCGAATCTCTGCATATTGTTCAGAGCCCATTTACTATCTTATTTGTGGTTGTCACAGATTTTTTGTTGTTGTTGGTGTGGACACCTTGGCAGAGTGACAGATTTTTATCTTCATTTCATATCCAGATCCAAATTTCCAAGTCCTCTTTTTGTTTTGCAGTAGAAGCCTAAGTTGAGAATACTCCATTTCGATATATGTATTTATAGTCATTAAGTTTCTCTGAGTAATCATATTTCCTAACATTTCTGCTCTTTAAAAGCCGATATTTAATGATGCTGATTCTCTAGTCTTTTCACATTCTTATGTCTTACCTATGTCATTTTCCTTTATTTTAATTTTGAAAGTTTTTTTGTGTTTTTCCTTACCTCCATTTTTCTTTATTTGCTTTGTGTGTGTATTTATTTATTCTCACCTCCCAGTACACACTCCTTCATCCCTTTTTTCCACTCCTTTTACTCAGCATGCTGTTGGCTACATCCTGCCTTTCTCCCACCATCCGTCTCTCTAATGGCTCCTTTTAAAACAAAACCTGATTCTCCCCCTCCTCTCTCCACACACACTTCAGTCCACTAACCCCAGTGTTATGATTTAAATAAGCTGAAAGAGTGGGTGGAGGGGAGCCCTTCACCAGCTACTGAAACCGCTGTGGGCTGCTCCTTGATACTAGAGTGTTCCCTAGCAACACTGCATACCTAATACTGCTGCTTTCTTCCCCTGCACCCGATGGTTTACCCAGGCTGTGGGATGAAAGAATCACTTTATAAAAACATTTAAAGCATTTAGTGATGGTTTGGGGTTGGGGATGGGGGCACATTCTAGTTTCCTTCTCAGTAAAATGTGGCTTCTTAAGATTTTTCCCTTTGGGAATTTGGAGTTTTATTTTCAGTGTATTGCAAACTCCCCAACCCCACGCCCCGCCACACACACACACACACACACACACACACACACACACACACACACACACACGTGCCCGGATGCAGTGTATTGCAAACTCCCCAACCCCACGCCCCCCCACCACACACACACACACACACACACACACACACACACACACACCTGCCCGGATACAGGGTGTGGGAATCTAGTTTTGTTGTGAGAGCAGCATGACTGGCACAAAGAGCAGCATTCTCTTTACCCTCATGGCCAGGCAGTGGTACTTGTTTTAGTGCCAGAGCTTAGAACCAGAGTGCCACCTCTCCCTGTCAGGTGTTCATGGTTTCCTGATCTGGCCATTTGCTCACAGAAATCACTATCACTTGCACTGTAGTGGTATTTTAAAGTGTGTGTGTGTATGTGTGTGTGTGTGTATTTTAAACCCTCCAGTTTAGCTCCCCCAGCATGGTTGGTAATAAAAGCAGTATATGGTAATAAAATAGTCTGAAGAATTTTGTCTTTCTGAAATAAGGACAGTCTTTACCAGTCATCTATCTCTGTAGGATACAAACTTGGGACAACAATTAACAATGACATTACATCTCACACCTGAAACCTTTTGCTGTATTGGGTATTTTGCCTTGTAGGAGAAATATAAATTTCCTTGGTTTTTATAGGATAGGGAAATTAATTTCAGGTATGTTCATAATGCTTCAGGAAGAAATAAAAATGTGAGTCATTTATGATTTTAACAATGTAATTAAGACCTTTTACATGTTCATTACATATTGAAAGTTTCCTCATTTATAAGTAAGTTGCTGCAGTAGCTTCCGTCTTCCATATGCCTTCTAGTATTATGGACCTTGCTAATCACTGTCTCTTACTTGTAAATAATGAGAATGCACTTTGTTTTAGCTGGACTGAAAAGTATCAAAAGATGACTCCTATACTGAAAATCCATTGGATTCATTGATTGTGCAAAGTTAGAGAATCATTTAAGTACCAGTGTATTAAATCAGGGATACAGTAGGAGATTGTTAAAGAACACTAGAATAGGAGTGAACAGATTTAGATTTTAGTGCTAGATCTCCTTCTAACCTGTAATATTGCCATGAGCAAGTCATTTAACTTTCCTCAATCTGAATGTTCTCTTCTGAACAATTAAAATAATGAGGTATTTTTACAAGGGCTCAAATCAGTGTTAAGTAGTAGTGATAAATATAAAATAATGGTGACAATAGTACCTTAATATAGAATACTGAAAATAAGTTCCTACCTTCATTTTTTAAGTCCCAAGGTTCTGTAGTTTATTAGTGTATTTTGTTTCTGGATTTTTATGTTTATTTCTTACATACTTTCAGAACATTACTTCATATCAACTTCTTGGCACCTTTATTTATGGTTCTGCTCTGGGTAAAACCAATCACCAAAGACTACATTATGAACCCACCATTGGGTAAAGAAAGTGTCCCTTTGTAAGTATGGGTATTTGGGGGCTAATTTTTATTTCATTATATAATCAAAACTTTTCTAAAATGTTATTTACTGTGTTCACATTTTTTAATGATAACATTAGGACACTTTTTAAAACATTAATAGAAATGTTTAAATATATTATAAAATAGAAACTATAGGTCATCATTTTACCTTTTGTGATCTTCATTAATGGTTTTGGATGATTGTTACTCTGCACTAATATTATCTTGTACAGTTGTAAGTTTTTCTGCTTTTTTTAAGACACTACATTTCTCTTACTTTTTTCTTAATTGTGAAAATTATGGAGGAAAAAATGAGTAGTATAAATGGAAATTCATATATTTAGCCCCTTAAGAGTTGTTAACATTTTCCATATTTGCTTCACTGTTTTTTGCTTTGTTTTTGGATGAAGTAGTTTTTCAAGTAAATTAGAGGCATAACATTTTTACCCCTAAGAACTTTAGTATGCATCTCTAAAAAATAAGGATATTTTTCTACATGACAGTATTATCATCATAGCTATTAAAATTAAAAATAAAACCTTAACATTGTTATCAAATATTAGGTCGTATTTCCCCAATTAGACAACTGTATTTTAACAGAAGAAGGTAACATAGAAACAATTTATTAAAAGGCATTAATAACTATACTTGATATGTTAACTCATTAGCCTTATGGAACTATGTTAGAGTAATAAAAAGATTCAGGCAGAGCTGGTTCAAACCCCAGTTCTGATCCTCACTAAAACTGTCACTTGAGGGAGATTATTTTACTTCACTGAACCTCTGTTTCCCCGTCTGGAAAATGAAGATAATAGTATCCACCTCACAAGGTTATCATTGGAATTAAATGAAAGAACACATGTAATGCAACCAGCTGGAAGTAAGTGGTTAATAAATGTTCCTTCCACTGCTTTGCCTCATCAGAATTAAAATAGAAAATCTTGACTAGTCAATGATTCCACAGTATGCATTTTATATTATGTATTTCTTTTAGATCCTGGTACAAATTTGTCTTGAAGTGTAGAATCGGTGATGACCATGATTTTTTTTTTTTAACACCTAATCTTATTGAACTAAGAAAGTATACATTGAAGTCATAACATTTTTTCCCCCACACAAGTAAGCTTTAATGGTAATTTTAACTTGACAGGTTCACTGAGTATTTAAAAGTAATCCAAAGGATTGTAGGGTTCCAGACCAAATCTTAGATAAACTTTTAACCCACATCTTTGATGCTGAAAGCATTCCTAGTCCTTCCTTGAAGTTTGATCATGGAAGTTGGATTTTATACTTCTGTAATTATGTTTTCTGATTTTATATTTGCCTTAGTTTAATTACAAAAACAAGGAAACTAGCATTTGTGACATACACCAGTTATTATGCTAGGTATTGATATTTTACATATTTTATCTCATTCATTCTTATAGTAATTCTCTATTTATGATCTCTGTTCTCATTCCATTTTATAGATGAAATAACAGACTCAGAGGTTAAACAATTTGGCTAAGGTTATTCAGCCAGATCTGGTGTATGTAAAGCATTTAGTAGTTATACCAATATTCATTTCCCCACTTGTAGCCTACAAAACTATGTACAGATTAGTAGTGAATACTATGCTTAAAGGAAGTAGGAAGAAGGAATTTTCCCCTTGGTATGTTAAATTACAGGAAAAATTTTGTTGCACATGAAGACCTAGAGTCCTCTTCCTATAGCTTTATTTCCTTTGTCCCATTCCCTTTCCTGACCTTCATAAATGAAACAGAATTACAGTCATATCTCTGCTCCATTTTATTCTTTTTTTATTTGTCAGATCATTACATTAAGTGATTAGACAGGTGATTTTTAATTTTTGTTTAAACTCCAAAGTCCATGTTAGATTGAGAAAAAATGGCTGCCCGTCATCCCAGGTTCTTCGTCTGTCATGTGGATTAAATGGTTTGTCAAAGGCCTTTATTTGGGGCTTCCCTGGTGGCGCAGTGGTTGAGAGTCCGCCTGCCAATGCAGGGGACGCGGGTTCGTGCCCCGGTCCGGGAAGATCCCACATGCCGCGGAGCGGCTGGGCCCGTGAGCCATGGCCGCTGGGCCTGCGCGTCCGGAGCCTGTGCTCCACGGCGAGAGAGGCCACAGCATTGAGAGGCCCGCGTAACGCAAAAAAAAAAAAAAAGGCCTTTATTTGTAGTCAGAAGCAAAAATGGATAGAATGCAGTTTCAATCTGGAAATATATTTAAACTCATCCACCCTGCTTGGGCATCAAAAAAATAAAATGTGAGCAAGCAGAGTCCATATGTGTGTAACCTTGTGAGAAGAAAACCAGAAGAGAACATATATGGTGAACCCTAGAATGGCTTCAGGAATTTGGAGAAATTTCTTCTGCCTGTTCTTTACCTGTATATTTTGTCCCAGCTCAGACTCTTTCTTGAGATACCCCATCATTTCAACTTACCAAATCCTTATGAAGTTGGTTAAATAATCTGAGTTAGCAGTACTATTTAATTAGGGACTGTTATCTAAATCCTGAACTCCTCATAAACAGAGCAGATATGTTTTGATTCACTGCCTTATACCATTTGCTTCATTTCTGTTATCTGTCTCCCTCAAAGCATGCGTAATAGCTGTCTTCAGAATACTGCCAGTCAAGCCTCCTGGTTGTACCACACCAGGGAGCACAGTATTGTCTGTAAGCCCCTGGAAAGGTTCAAGGCTGTGAATGGTCTTGACTTTTGTGTACTGTCAGTCTCACATGACTGATATCTTAACCTCATTGTTCATTACAGTGTAAATGTATTGATAAAAAGTTATGCCTTGGGCTTCCCTGGTGGCACAGTGGTTGAGAGTCCACCTACCGATGCAGGGGACACGGGTTCGTGCCCCGGTCTGGGAAGATCCCACATGCCACGGAGCAGCTGGGCCCGTGAGCATGGCCACTGAGCCTGCGCGTCCGGAGCCTGTGCTCCGCAACAGGAGAGGCCACAACAGTGAGAGGCCCGCGTACCGCAAAAAAAAAAAAAAAAAAAAAAAAAAAAAAGTTATGCCTTTATGCTTCCTAACCAACAGTACATCTCTATTGGAGCTTTATGTCCATGTTCACTCATGACCTTGTAAAAAGGAAACCAAAGGAGAACATACATAATAAAGCCTTTGTTCCATCCCTATTTTCCCTCCACTTCATAAATAGTTCAAACCAAACTATACACTTTCACATCTTCTCTGCCTTTTCTGTTTCCTGTACTGTTCTTCAACTTTATTTCCACAGGCAACTTCTATATTGTAGTTTTAGTCCCTTTCCTAGGTGCTTACACTGGACAGAAGGAAGGGGTGATAATGGAGCCTATTTTGGAGCAAAGTGTTGTAAGGTTTTTTATCTTTTTCCACTTGGTCTTCTTTATAGCCATCCATACTACCCTCATGGTCTTAAGAATTTGGGGGAGACGCCTATAAATTCCAGATCCTGTCTGGCAGATCACTCCACACATTTCAACAGTCACATATTAAGCGCCTGATGTGTGCTAGAGCTTTGAATAGAGTCAGGCATGGGGTAGGCATTATTTTCAAATTACAATATTATCTTTTATCAAAGCAGAAACTGTGGACCCCAAAAGGACATCAGAATTTACCTCTTCTTTCTAAAGTCCTTTAGGGAACATCTGATTTTGTCAGTATATCAGAATTCTTGATCCCAATCAGGAATTCAGCAGAGTGAAAGATCCTACTCAGGTATTTATATAACCAAACAAAACACTAGCCAGAAATAGATGGGTTGATAACTTGATAGTTCCACAGGCAAGCTCCTCTGGTTTCCTTCCTTCTTTCTCATAGTCTCCAGTTTAAGAGCACCCAACTTCCCTTTTCGTTTTATAGCCATTTTTCCCCCCATGGAGGAGCGTAGTTAGAGAAAAGAATCCCAAGTGTTGCTCTACTTTTTTCTGCTAGATTAATTCGTACTGTTTTATTTCATGATACATTTATCTGTTAAGCAAGTGAAAGTATCATGCAGGTAAGTCTGTGGTAGAGTGGGATACTTTTTATATCTCCATCTGTAGCTAAGTCTAGATTTCCCTATATCTTAAATGATGAACATTAACACATATAACTAGCATGCTAGCATATTTTGGTCTTTGAGAGCACCATATCAACTTTTTGATCTGTAGAATGACAGAAGCTACATTCGATACTCTGCGACTCTGGTTAATAATCCTGCTGTGTGCTTTGCGGTTGGCCATGATGCGTAGTCACCTGCAAGCTTACTTAAACTTAGCCCAGAAATGTGTGGATCAGATGAAGAAAGAAGCAGGGCGAATAAGCACGGTTGAGCTTCAGAAAATGGTAAGTTTTATACTGCAGTCAAAATGAAAAATAGCAAATACTGAGTTGTAAATGACTATAAATAGATGGGATAATCTTAAACTGACATGTCAGAGACTTTGATCTGATTTTGGTGCTAGGTGAAGAAAGGATCTCAATTCCCCTTCTTGCCTTAAATACATTAAGTATCATACAGTTTGGGTTGCAAAGCTGTGGTATATCTACTTTTGGTAAATGGGACTCCCCTAATTGATTTGAAAGACATCACAGTATATTGTATAGCCTTTATGACTTAAAGAGTAGGAAATATTAGTTTTAGTGACTAAATGTATTCCTTTTAACATTATTCCAAGTACTTGAACCTGAAGCATAAAATTTAACTTATTGGGGATTCCAGAGAAGGAAGGTGCTAGGAATCCATCCACCATTATAATGGACTGGACCTATAACCTGATGGTGTCTTTTTGAAGAAATGTGGTGTTGGGTCCTCTGTTTTTTAATCTCGAAATTTCATTGTAAGAAGTGTCTATCAAGATTCAAACAACTTTTTTTATGTCTTACCTTTCATGTATTTTCATACTTTGTAGTTTTACCTCAGTCGAATATAAATGGGGATTAATGTTTTTATTTATGCTCATATATGACTGTTATTGTTATTTAGTTTGATATTTTAGGTGTCTGTCTTTAGAGATTTTAGCATTTTGTTTTGTATGTGAAATAGTAAGTGAATATAAGCAATTTGAATTTTAGTGGTTTTGTTTCTCCAGTTTGTATTAATCACTTAAGAAATATTTTTAAGGAATTTATTTTAATATTTTCACATTTTAAAGAACCTTCGAACTGAGCCTTTCTGAAGTCAGTCTGGTGGCATTTATAATGAAGTACAAATTTATTACCATTTAGCTTTCTTCCCATGAAAGGATTATTCATCTCTTAAGCAATTCAGTTTGACAATTACATGAAAGTTTAATTCATTCATAACATGTCAACCGTGTTAGAAACTTAAGAATGTTGTTGGTTGCAGGTCGCTCGAGTCTTTTATTACCTTTGTGTCATTGCACTGCAGTATGTGGCTCCTCTGGTCATGCTGCTTCACACAACCCTGCTTTTGAAAACTCTAGGTAGGCATACCCTGACAACTGGGAAACTTGTTGCTTTACTTTCTACCTATAGTTAATAATGCTTTTTGTTACCTACAAAGAAATAATCCTCTTAAAATTGTTCTTCTCTTTAAAAATTTTAAGAGGAAACATACGAAATTTTAATCTGTGGAATTTGATTCATTGATTGATCATCTTGATTTTGAAAATTCAGGCCCATATCGTCTTATAATGTTAAAAGAATTGTTTGCTAAAGGTTAATTCTGAGTAACTGGAGTGAGCACTTTTCATCTTAATATTTTATGTTGTAAGAGAGTGATTTAAGATTTTGTTAGTGCATAACATTTAAATTATTGCAAGGTGCTTGTAAATTTATGAATTACAGAATGCTTTGGTGAGTTCTGCTTCAGATAACTTACGTTGATAGAGTAAAAGATTTCTCAGTGGCAGAACAAAGTTCTTCTGTAAGTCTGTTCACTAAGCAATCCAGCCCATCTGTGGTGTTACTCAAGAATCTATTGTTGTATTGATCATTTCTTTGCTTAGGTCAGGCAGTCTGCCAGTGTTGGGGTTTTAGAAGCCAAAGGAACTAAAAGCATTATTGGGTGGGCTTATAGATGCTTTAGTAGAACTGTGATAGATGTAAATGTCCTTCAGGAATCTATGGAACATAAAAGAGTAGCTCAGTTGTAAATTATGTGACTCATATTCTATCCAAAATAGGAAAGTATATGATAAAAATATTTCTGGAAGCTATTAATAATCTCTCACATTGACATCAGAGAGAGTTTCTGAGAAAGAATTTATTCTGATATTCTAGAGGTAGAAAAGATTCTCAGAAGTTACAGAGTCTGTCCCTGTCACTCCATTAGAGGTAGTTGATTCATGGATTATACAAGAAAAAAAACTGTTTTTGTTATTTTACCAGATTTTAGTGCAGTTAATTAAAAGTAAATTAGATTTTAGCTTTTATGTGCACCTTTACTGATAAGGTTAGATTATAATCTGGTCAAGTTAAGTGAATTTTCCCAAGGTGTGTAGAAAGATTATTATTTTACTTTATTTTCAACATTGAATAATTTGTTGTGCCACTAAACTTTTTGTTCTTAATTTCAAATATAAGTTAAATAATTTATTTATTTTTTCTAAATAAGGAGCTTTGGAATTACTTTTCACATTTTATTTGCGTCTTGAATTTTCTAGGTAATCATTCCTGGGGGATTTATCCAGAATCTATCACTACCTTGCCAGTGGATAATAGTCCACCCTCCAATTCTGTTTACTCTGAATTACCATCTGCTGATGGGAAGATGAAGGTAACTGTTACACAAATAACAGTGGCACTGAGCAGCTTAAAAAACATTTTCACTCCTCTGCTTTTTCGAGGACTTCTGTCTTTTCTGACCTGGTGGATTGCTGCTTGTCTCTTTTCTACAAGCCTTTTTGGGCTTTTCTATCACCAGTATCTCACTGTGGCGTGAATCTCAGTTAACAAAAAAGGATATCGAAGTCACTCTGAATTCAGATACTCGTACCTTGAAGGTCTGACAAAAACCAGAAGAAAGCAAATACAAAGGAAGGAAAACCATATCAGAATATCTTGTTTCAAATACTTCCTCTGTATTCTCAGGGTGGATTAATGGTATTAATATTTAAAATTATAGAATAGATTGTTAACTGCTATACTGTGGCGTTGGAATTTTAACTCCTTGTATTAATGGATGTGAGAGAGCTATCTACAAGTGTAATACTTCTGATGACCTTGGTTTACAGAAACCTCCATCAGTCTTTGAAACTTCTCATATGACTCCAGTTATTGATTGGTTGCTCTTAATGGTATTAAGGTACTGTTAATATTCATAATGGCTGCCTATAGAACAATCTTCAAACTGAGCCATGCTTTAGAGGAGGGAAAGGAGCTAAAGTCACTTCTGTTGGTACTATGTGAGTCACTCTTCAAACAGCAACAACAGCAAAATCCAACAGAAAAGAATAGCTACTGTATATTACAGTAAAGAAAGCTGCATAGTAATTTTAAATTTAATGGAGTTGTACATGCTTAATATCTACAAGTACTGCTGCTTGAGAGTAGCAAGAATATTGTTTTAAAATGCATTCTAGCCAACTTGAGGGATCTTTTAAAATAATTGGCTACATGAACATTTGCAGTCTTGCTATTAGGTTTGGACTGCCCATATTTTATTTTATTCTATGATCCTAAATATAGTTCTTTTTAATAGTCTAAAGATATTTATCAATATTGATCAAACTTTTAAAAAATTACTTTGTAATCCTGCTGACTACCTGTATGTATTGTACATATATATTATATATTAAATATATAATATATTGAGATTATAAAAGATGAAAATGTTGGGTTCTTATAATATTTTAAGTTGCTGAATGTATTTTAAAATGTGATTGAATGAGATGTATTTGTATCTAGAAATTTTCTTTCTGGAACGAGATTAAAATACATTTTGAAAATTCATCTGAGCAAGTGATTTATTTGTATTGCCTATGTGTGAGAATACTTCCGATTTTATAAATACTTAGGTGGTTGCTGCCAAATTAAAATTCTTTTTCTGTCATTTAAAAATAATTAGAACCTTTTGACAGATTTACCAGTATTATTTAAACCTATGTTAAATAGGACTTGTTTTAATTTGTAGTGTTTGTATTTTATTTTTTATTTATTTTATTTGTAGTGTTTTTACTTTATAGGGCAGAAATTAAAGTAATTCGAATGAAAAATTCAAATGAAATGGGGGAAAAAAGTAAATTTTGGGGATGCTTTTTTCCATAGGGAATGAATATAAGAGATAAACAGTTTTGTTGGGTTTTTTTTCCAAATGAATAGAATTTACTGGTAAATATTCTTTCATATAACTGTCTTGAGAGGCTATGTATTATGTTTCAGTGCTATTGTCACTATTGAAAGCAATTTTGAAACTCTTCTTTTGGAATTACTTTGAAGACTTGTGGTTCATATTCATTTGAATAATCTCAGTACAGCAAGTTCCTGTCTTTTGGTGTAGGTTAAATATTTTGAAAATAGATGATATTTTAAATAAGACTGAGTGATAAAGTAAATGCTTAAGTTGGATAAAACTCTTTGGTTGAAATGAATTGTGAATATAATATAGAATGATAGTCCATGTGTATTTCCAAAAGCAGCATTCCAAATGTATCTTGAGATATCAGCATCACTAAAATAAGTATCTTATAACAAGATTACAGTGAAGTATGACATTTATTTTGTTTATGAAAGTTCTTACATGTTGGAGTTGCAAAAAATCTCACCTGGTATTTATTACCATTCTTATTAAAAAGCTATACTGTGAAAGTTATAATTAAAGTTATTATTTTGATTTTCAGTGATTGTATAGTGGAGTAATATGGAGGGAAAGGAATAGAATTCATTATTGGATGGAATAACGTATTTTTGAAATACTGTTGATTGACTCTTTAAACTTGAATTCTCCCTAAGTATATTATGAACGTACACAAACTGCTTGTTAACTGAAGTGATGAGTTGGTTTAGGTTTTTTTAGCCTTTTAAAGCAAATTTTGAGAGAATGATAGTTACAACTACTAACTGGTTTATTTAAGCATGTTATGTTTGTACCAAGAATTGTGTTAAGTGCAAAAGGGTTTGTACTTTATGTAAACCAAGTAATATTTTTTAAACTGAGATATAATTGATATATAATGTTGTATTAGTTTTAGGTGTACAACATAATGATTTTTGATACATGTATATGTTGCAAAATGATTGCAAATAATATTTTTGAATACCCCAAATTAGGCCAGTAGAAATCTTTTGTTTTTTATATTGGGCTTTAGTCAGTATAAATGCTTCAGAAGTCAGTTATTTTTATTTTATATTTTTGCCAAGTCAACTAGGAACCTGTAGAATCTTGCTTTTACTATGATCTGTAGAATATTGCTTGACAGCTTGTTGGTTCCAGCCCTCCCCACCCCCGCCCATTGCACTATAAAAATTAGAGCTTATTCTCCTTCCTACTCCCATTGATTTGTCTGAAATGAAAAGCATATAATTTTATCTTAATACCACATGCATTTTGATGATCTTTGGTATTTTCCCCAGAATTTCAGTTGTTATGCATAAATGACCAGTGCATCCATGCAGTGTGGGCTCATTGTCTTACTGTTTCTAATATAAATATCATTGGTAAAATAGTGACATTTCTTCTTGAGTTTTGATTCAGAAGAGATATTCATCTATTAATGGAATTGATAGGTCCAGGAAGCAATAAGTAGAATTCATTATGAAATCTGTAATTGGAACTTCACTGGATAGATTTATTCTTTCAAATGAAAGATTAACTTCTCAGTATTGTAAAGCATGGGGTCTCAACATTCTCTGAATTCATACACACTTTCTGAGCCATCACATAATTGAAAATGGTCTGTCGTGGTATATGGCTCTATTCAGCAAAATAAAACTAAGTGATTTTTGAATGTGGATCATCCTTTGTCTTCACAGAGCTTTAGGTGGCTTAAAGAATCAGATTATGATCCTAGAGCTTGAACTCAGTGTCTCAAATAGTCATACAATCTCATCTTTTAATTCCCATTTGTCACGTTATGTCTATACCCTGAGTTTATAGATGAGCTGGTTATACGCCCTGAAAACTCTGACATGGGCATTAAGGATGATCAAAGAGCTAATGTCAACCTTTCCCTTCTTTTTTAAAATTTTCATTGGAGTATAGTTGATTTACAATGTTGTGTTAGTAACCTTTCCCTTCTTTAAAGTGGTAAACACTTTACTTATTTTGTACCTAAGAAAAAGGAAAACCAGATATAGCCTGTTCATATGATCCTATTTTGTTACCATTGAACTCCTTTTTAGCTACAGAAGATTACATTGGAAGGGCCTATCTTTAATGATTCAGAGAGTTTGTATTTTTCTATCCTATTGTTGTTTTTTTTGTTTTTTTCTTTTTTCCTTTTCCTTATAACTCCCTGTACGTAGCTACTCCCCTCCTTTTTCCCATTTGGCAAAAGGCTACCCATTTTATAAATGAAATAGCAGCACAATTTTCTGGCAAGAATGTTGATCTAAGAATCAGGAAGCATTTCTTCTCATCCCATTTCTTCCTGCAATTAGCTGTTTTTTTGCACTTACTAGGCATTAACTGATACTAATTAAACAAAACTGAATTACCATCACTATTGACCTCAGGTTTATCACATGTAAAATAAAATAAATAGTTTACATTAAATGTACGGCTATACATTTCCAAATCTGATATTTATTTCTGTTTATGTTAGCATGAGAAAAATGAATAGCTGTTTTTGGCTTCTGGAATGGTTACAGATCATGTTAGTTAGAGGACATTTATTTATTGTTAGTTGAGAATGACTTTACAAAGAACATTTCCTCCGGGAGTATTTTGGTTTGTACTCAATTATTTGTTTAATAAATATGTATTGAGTGCCTATAATATTCCAGAAACTGCCCTACATACAGCAGTAAACAACATATCAAAATCCCTGCTCTCCAGGAGCTTAGGGTCTAGTGGGCAAATGCAGGCACTAAACAATGATGAATATGAATCACATGTGGGATAGGTTAGATAGTGATAAGATCTAATAGGCAGGGGATGGGGGGGCATCAGGGAAGGGGGAAAATGAAGTTGGAGGGTAGGGATAAAATTTTAAATGGAGCATTGAGGGAAAGCCTCACTGAGAAGATGATTTCTGAATAATGTTTTGAAGAAAATGAGTACCATCATAGGGTTTCTTCTTATATCACTGTGGTTCGTTGGTCAGCAAAACACCCTGATTACTTGGACTTTGCTAAATGTGAGGTCACTAAAGAAATGTTTTAAGAAATGGACAATATTGTATATTCCCCTTTTCAGTTGGTGCATTGTATAGGAAGGATTATAGCCATTGAATTAAATGCTGCTTGTTTACTAATGAACTAAAATATGCAATAAGTATAATCTCTTGCGTCTCCTTTTTATAGTTTTTCTGTCGAGTGCTTTTTAACTTAATTTGGACATTTTTACATTTTATTTCAGTAGAACTTTTAAAGACTCAAAGGGTTGCAAAAGAGTTGAAGATATGTCCATTTGGCAGACAATATGATATGTATATGGCGGACAGATTTTACCCATAGTTCTTTATCTGTCAGATAATCTGTTACACAAATGTAATTATGCAAAGAGTAGCATAGCTGAGGATGAATTTGGATTAATAACATCTTATCAAAAATTTAAATATATATAGTGCACAGTTTGAATATATTAAGTACCCATTGCTGAAGTATTAAATATGAGGGAGATATATATTTCTAAAATAGTGCTCTATACAAAAATTAGCTTTAAAATCTATTTAGTTTGTTTGGAATGTATTTTCTTTCTGTAATTCTACAGTGAAACAATTTGTACTTATGAATAGGAAATTCCAAAAGACTAATAAACAACTGAAACTATGTTAGTAGGGCTACTTTGAATAAGTAGCAATGATAAGATATAGAAATTATTGTAATAGTGTTTTGTTTACCCTATATGTGTAAGCTCATTCTGTCTTTTCTATTTTTAACAATTCCTTAGAGCGTGAAATGTAATTTTTTTCCACGTATTTAAATTTCCATCATTATAGTCGATGGTCTGTGTACCTGTTTTGGATAAGTGGCTGATGTCTAAAGTTGATAGTCTGTCAACTTGATAGTCTGTCAACTTAATTGTCTGTTGAAACGGAATAGCTACATCAGAGAAAGAATTGAATTATAGAAAAAAAATTTTATTTAAAAAATTTTAATAACAATTTTTAAAATTTAATAGTAAAATCTTAAAAGAGCAACATTGCAACAGTGGGGAAAACAGTCATTTCAACTATTGGCACTAGAGTAATTGGGTATCCACATTTAGAAAAATGAACCTCAATCCCTATCTCATACTACACACAAAAATTAATTCAAGAGGGACCATATTTTTCATTGTAAAAGCTAAAACTATGAAGTTTTATAAGGAAGTTTTTAGAGGAAGTCATAAGAGAATAGTTTGATAATTCTAGGGGTAGGCAAAAGTTTCTTAGGACACAAACAGTTTTAACCAGAAAGTTTATTTTAATGCTGTTGGGGCTGGCCAAAAAGTTTGTTCGGGTTTTCTGTAAGATGTTAATGGAAAAACCGAAACAAATTTTTGGCCAGCCCAAATAAAATTTCAAAGAAATTAAAAGTTTCTGCTCATCAGAAAACCTGTTAAGAAAATAAACATGTCATAGTTTGATAAAATATTTGCAAAATGTGAGACAATGGACTAATGTTCAAGGTAAATGAAGAACGACTAAAAAAAACAAAACAAAGGATGGGCAAGAAATATAGATACTTCACAGTTAACAAAAAAGCACATGGAAAGTGCTTAATCTCTAGCAATTTTAATATGATAGTCCTTATTACAGTTTGCACTGAGTTCATTGAGGTTCTTAGATCACTAGGTTTTTATCTCAGGTCAAGTTAAAGACTGACTAAGTTTTCCATCCTGAGGAAAGAAGTAGAAACACAGTTGCGATGCACTGTTGGATTTTACAATAATTTTTTTGATAGCTTTTTCTGCAGAAGAAAGTGTTGAAAGAAAAGAGTGTTAGATCTTTAAAAGTTTGGATGGTTACATAAAATATTAATAGTACTACCTGGGTCAGCCACAAAAGGCTTTTCAATTATATGATCAGACATATGCAGTAAATTTGATAATAGTTTTCTTTGCCTTTTAAAGTATTGATCCTGCTTGAGAATATTAAAGTTCTTGGCAGAAGTAGTAGATTTCAGTTTTAGCATTTTAATGGAAGACCACTCTCTGGTCTTGTCACTTTACTTGAGAATTTGGAAGTATGGTGTTTGTACTTACTTAACTGGCTTGCAGAACAATAAAAATTTTTTTGTCTGTTATTTAAAAAAAGTTGAATTTGTCCCACAACTCATTGATACCCTGTTCGTTTTTTTCTAGTTCTTTTCCCCCCCCCCCCCGTTTCATTTTGGATAGTTTTTATTGCTATGTCTTGAAGTTCACTACTTTTTTTTTTCTTTTTTTTTTCAGTGTCTAATATGGTATTTAACTCATCCAGTGTATTTTTTATCTCTAGAGGTTCAATTTGGGTCATTTTTATTTTCTCCATGTCTCTCCTTAACATGTTTATACTGTACTTTCTTGAACATATAGAATATATTTATAACAGTTAACTCAGTGTCTGTGTCTACTAATGTCATCTTCTGTATCACTTTGGAACTTGTGCCTGTTGATTGATTTTTCTTCTCATTGTGGTTCATATTTTCTTGCTTGTTTGCATTCCTGAAAATCTTGGACTAGAAGCCAGACACTGAAATTTGCCTTGTTGGGTACTGGATATTTTTGTATTTCTTTAAATATTTCTGAGCTTTGTTCTGGTATGTGGCTAAGTTACTTGGAAACCTAGGAGACAGTTTTGACTCTTTGAGGCTTGCTTTTAAAATGAGAGCAGCTTTTAATTTAGTGTTAATTTTTACCCGTTACTGAGGAAATACTCTTCTGAGTATTCCACCAATGCCCCGTGTGTTGCAAAGTTTTCTCACTTTGGCTGGTGGGAACAGGAACTATCCCTACCCCTCTTTGAGTCCTAAGGATTTTTGTGCCTGTTCCTTTCTGGTGATTCTTCCCCCAACATTGCGTGATTTCCTCAAATGCATCTATTGATCAGAACTCAGCTGAAGATGTAAAGGAACTCTGCCAATCTCTAGAGCTCACTCTCTTTACAGCTCTCCTTTCTGATACTCTTCTATGATTTCTAGTTGCCTCACCGGGTTCTCACAACTCAGGGAGACAACTGGGCTCAGTTTAAGGTTTTGTTTTTTGGGGGTTTTTTGGGGGTTTTTGCCCCCCAGAGCTGTGGCTTGAACGCTTCAGTCAGTAAGCTGGAGTAGAATTCACCTCATAATTTTTTTTTCCCTCAGGAATCACTGTCCTGTGCTCCCTGTTCAGTATCTGAAAACTGTTGTTTCATGTATTTTGTTCAGTTTTTTAGTTCTGTAAAATTAAAAAGTGCATCTGCTCTCTATTAACTTCACCTTGGCTGGAAGTGAAAAGCCCCAGCTTCTAAGTTTTAGTCTTTTACTGGGGACTTTTTCTACCCCACCAAAAGTCTGTTCAGAGACAGCCTTCCATTCATATATTATTTTAAAAGATGTGTCACTTAACATCACTTGTCATTAGGGAAATGCTAATTAAAAAACCACGAGATACCAGAATGTATCCACTGAAATGATTAAAATTTAAAACTCTGACACCACTAAATGGTCACAAGAATATGAAGCAACTGGAACTTTCATATTGATACTTTGTGGTGCAGCCACATTGGAAATGATACAACCACTTTATAAAAAGTTCTGGCAGCGTTTTATAAAACTAAAAACACAGCTACCCAGCAGCCCAGCAATTCTACACTTAAGTGTTTACCCAAGAGAAATAAAAACACACTCACAAAAAAACTTGATAAGAAAATTCATAGCAGCTTTAATCATAATAGCCCCAACTAGAAACAGCCCAGGTATCCATCAATAGTAGAATAGATAAACACATTGGTATATTTGTAAAATGCAATACTACTCAGCAAAGTAATGAGTAGTAATACATGCAAAGTGATTTCCTTACAAAGACTACTGTATGGAAAGGGGAAAAAAGCTAACTTGTCAGTGGAGAAACCAGATAAACATCACCTTAGCCTAGTGATCAAGGTTAGCATCAACAATAAGTTAGTAGTATGTATCCTTAATGTGATGAGAATGGCATGTATACCTCTTGGCATTTCTTCCTAAAATCCCTAACATTAGTCTAATCATGAGAAGACCATCACAAAAATCCCAAATGAGGATTCTTCTGCAAAATACCTAACCATTATGTCTCAGAACTTTCAAGAATATCAAAACCAAGGAAATTTTGAGAAACTGTTAGAGCCAAGAGAAGACTAAAGAGACATAACGAATAAATGAAATGTGGTATCCTAGTTGGTATCCTGGAAAAGAAAAAGGACGTTAGGTAAAAACTAAGAAAATCTGAACAAAGTCTAGACTTTAGGTAATAACACTGTATGGTATTGATTCATTAATTGTGAGAAATGTACCATACTAATGTAAGTTGTTAATAATAGGAGCAACTGGTTATAAGGTATGTAGAGCTCTCTGTACTATCTTTGAAATGTTTCTGTAAATCTAAAATTGCTCTATAATTTAAATGTTTTAAAATACGTAAATATTAGACTCCAGTAATGCCAAGTGGGTAAGCACAGAGCTCGTAGTTGGGTTTCTGAATGTAATGGACGATGTAATCTGTTTTTCATGAAGCTAAGTTGATACAATTTAAAGGACTATTATTTATCTTAAGATTGTTTCTAGAGTTTGAGATGTTAAAATATCTTTTGCTTTGAAATGATACTGATAGCAGATTTGGTCTACTATTATACTACCACAATAAAAAGTTTATTATTCCCTGAAGTAAGAGTCTGAGAGCCATAGACTTTACCAGTTCAGTTCCTGAAAACTCTTACAGAAGTTTGCTCCTCCTCCTGAGTAGAGCAGCCAAAATACTATTGCTTTACGGTGTTTATCTTACATCTACCCCTACATATTTTTAAGAGTCTATATAGGTTTCTGATACTTTCTGGTGCTCTTGAGCAAAGGAAATAAAAGCAGAAGAACCAAATAAAAGCAAAGAGTTCCTGCAACCTCATCTGGCATCCAGCGGTGAAAGGAAATGCCAGGATCTTCCAAAGTTCAGAATCCAAGAAAAGAGCTCTTATCAACTCATCAGTGAGGTAGGAAATGAAGGCCCTAGAGAGTGTGGCATCTCGGGGCAATGGATTCAGAAGGTGAGTGGTAGAAAACTCTCCATAATGAAACCCCAAAAATGTTAATCATGGGTTTTTAGTCTGGGTTTTAGGAGTGAGCTGGGGTTTTTTCCTTCTTAGATTACAAGAGTTAGAAGTTCCACTGACTAATATTTTGAGGTTATCTGAAAATAATTTAAACCTCCATCAACTACTACAACTGCTATTACCTTGTGTGGCAATAGCAAATTAAAAAAGCAAGGAAAGATTTCAGGTGTTCTCATTGATAGTCATACCTCTATAAACTAAGTGTATGCTTTAGTGATGTGTATCCTTCAGTCAGATGTGCATTAGTTTACCCAGCAAACATTTAGTGGTTACTGTTTGCCACTGTAATGTGTGATGTGCAGGTAAATGTGAACAAGACACTCTTTGCCTTGAAGTGGCTCCTAATCTAGTTGAGAGACATGATTGCCATATAGGATGGTAAGTGCTTTGTTAAGGATTAATGTAAGTTTGGTTTTTAGGGAAAACTTCATGAAGGACAAAAGCTGCTTTGAAAGTTGGAGTTTGTGTGGCTAAATTGCTAAATATTAAGAAAATCAAGATGTTAAGAATTATCAATACTCTTAATGTTAAGAGCAATCAAGGCAGAAGCCTCAAACTTAGCAGTTGGCATAATATTGAAAGGAAAAGATATATTCTAGAATCACAGATGGGGATAACAATATGAAATGCTGTTTAAACTATTTTAGAAGTCTGGGAATATGAATTATCAATTTGCTTTGAGCAGAAATGCTTATAAATGAAGAGGAAAGAAGAGATGGTCTATCTCAGAATCCCTCTCCTAAAACTCCTTTTTTCCCCTAATTTATCAATTTTATTTATTTTATTTTTAAATTGAGGTAAATTGGCTTATAACATTATGTAAGTTTCATTTATACAACATTTTATTTCAACTTCTGTATATACTACAGCATGCTCATCACTGAAAGTTTAGTTTCCATCTGCCACCATACAGTGGACCCCCTTTAACCATTTCACTCTCCCCTGACACCCTTTCCCTGCTGGTAATCACTACTCTGTTCTCTGTATCTGTGTTTATTTTTGGTTTTTTTGGTTTGTTTATTTTTTATTATTAGTCCACATATGAGTGAATTAATACAGTGTTTGTCTTACTCTGTCTGACTTGTTTTACTTAGCACAATACCCTCAAGTTTCAGGCATGTTGTCACGAATGGCAAGATTTCATCTTTTCTTATGGTTGAGTAGTACCCCATATTTATATACCACATCTTCTTTATTCACCCATCAATGGGCACTTAGGCTTGTCCATATCTTGGCTGTTGTTAATAACACTGTGATGATCATAGGGGTGTATATATCTTTCAAATTAGTGTTTTTGTATTCTTTGGTTAAAAACCCAGAAGTGGAATAGCTGTATTATACGGTAGTTATAGTCTTAATTTCTTGAGGAATCTCCATACTGTTTTCCATAGTAGCTGCACCAATTTGCATTCCCACCAACAGTGTATGTTGGTTTCCTCTTCTCCACATCCTCTCCAACACTTGTTATTTCTTGCCTTTTTGATAATAGTCATTCTAACTGGTGTGAGGTGGTATATCTCCTTGTGGTTTTGATTTTCATTTCTCTGATGATGATGAACATCTTTTCATGTATGTGTTTGGCCATTTGTATGTCTTCTCTGGAAAAATGTCTCTTCAGATCCTCTGGCCATTTTTTAATTGGGTTGTTTGTTTCTTGTTGTTGAGTTGTATCAGTTCTGTATATATTTTGGATATTAAGCTCTTATCAGATACATGATTTGCAAATATCTTGTCATTCAGTAGGTTGTTTTTCACTTTGTTCATGGTTTCCTTTGCTGTGCCGAACCTTTTTAATTTGATGTAGTCCCATATGTTTATTTTTGCTTTTGTTTCCCTTGTCTGAGGAGACATATCCAAATAGATATTGCTGAGACTGATATCAAAGAGCGTACTGCCTACGTTTTAGTCTAGTATTTTTATGGTTTCAGGTCTTAGACCATTTTGAGTTAATTTTAGTGTGTTGTGTAAGATAGTGGTTTAGTTTCATTCTTTTTTATGTGGCTGTCCAGTTTTTCCATTACCATTTATTGAAGAGACTCTCCTTTCTCCATTGTATCTTCTTTGCTCCTTTGCCCTAAATTAATGGACTGTATATATGTGGGTTTATTTCTGGGCTCTCGATTTTGTTCCATTGATCTGTGTGTCCATCTTTCTGCCAATACCATGCTGTTTTGTTGAAATCAAGGAGTATGATACCTCCAGCTTTGTTCTTTTTTTTTTTTTCTCAGAAAAGGGGTCTTTCAGGGACTTCCCTAGTGGTCCCAGTGGTTAAGACTCCACACTTCCACTGCAGGGGGCGCAGGTTCCATCCCAGGTCGGGGAAGTAAGATTCCCCCGCATGCTGTGCCATGTAGCCAAAAAGAAAAAAAAAAAAAAGGGAAAGAAAAGGAGTCCTGTGGTTCCATATAAATTTTAGGATTTTTGGTTCTATTTCCATGAGAAAAGTCAATAAATCTCTTTATCTTTGTAGTTGCTAATGAGAAAGCAGAAAACACTAAATGTATAGGGCACACATTTGTCCAGAGACAAAGATAATGGAGCCTAGGTTTGGGATTCAGATTAGGGACAGTAGGGAAAGGGATGACTTCTGTCCTGCAGAGGAGAGAGGAGCAATCTAACAGCAGAGTGTCTTTCTACATTCATTGCCAAGGCAAAGGTCATGTAATGGTCTGAAATGAAGACAATTATTTTCTAATAGACAAAATGCAAGTTGTAGCAGCTTGTTTTCCTGTATTTCTTCCAAAGTTAACATTCTCTGCAAAATATGCAGTTGTTTAAGATGGTTGGCTCAAACTCAGACTTCCCCTTGTTACACTGTTCCTGAGGTTGGATGGTGTTGGAGTGTCTGGGACATCCATTAAAGGGGGAGCTGAATTACAGATACGTGTCCTTCAGGTTTAGTGGGGTATGTTTATGTGGCTTTCTGTCACTTCCATGTATAATTATTGCTGGCCATCAAAGTATAGGGCTGACTTCTAGAATATGCCTAACTCCCACTATGCTGACTCATCCAGCATCATGTCATGAGATGGGCCAGAGGTATGTCACCTAATAAAATTATTATGTGATTTTTCTGGATTTTTTGACATTTATGTTATTTTCAAGGTTGTAATAATTGTGATTTGATGTGATTTTTCATTCCCAGTAACTTCACTTTTTAACCTAATTTTTTATACATAATTATGTATTTTTCTTAAAGTCCCCCAAATTGTTTATGCTTCAGGATCCACAAAACCTGAATCTACCCATGTTAAATTCATCTATGGGACTTCAGCTCATTCACTCTTCTGTTATAGTAGTCAATCAATCAAACAACATTAATTTGTCTCTCTGCCTGTTAAAGCACAGAAGTACAAGAAGGTAACATTTTTATTTCACATTTACACATACAAATTTTTAAAAAGTAACTGCCTGGTTGAAGTAGTGTTTTCACCTACTTGAGTTTCAGTTATGTGTAGCCAATTATTCCAAAATGCTGCCTGACTGCCGTATAGTTCCTTCTTTGTTTAATACTGAGAGAGGATGAGAGGTGCAGGAATGGTTCTAGAGATGAGGGCACTTTGTCACCAAGGAGATTAACAGGTCAGAAGGAGGAGACTGAGTACTTAGAAAGCCAAGCCAAGCCATATCCCTAGTTATCGTCAGCGTGGTAGTTATAAATGGAAGCTGTGGACAAAGGAACCTTCCTCACTGGGCAGCTTTTAAAACTAGCTTCCCGGGACCCTAGAAGTTAGACTGGTTTTTAGGAAGCAGCCTCCAGAGACCACGTGGCATGAGGATAACCACTAAAATAATAATTCTGGTAAGCCTCTTGAGAGGTTTGGCAGCTTTCCTAGACTTGATTTTTCTCAGATGAGTGGCAGAATGGTTAAAATATTTGGCATGTGGAGGAAGCTCATTGGATGGGTGAAGGCTGAATGTAAGACTTTAGATTTAGTTGGGTGAGTTTTGAGGCCTATTTTGTAGGTAAGAATATGTAGGTGAAAGGACCTAGGGAAGGAAAGACACATTGATTCCAGTTCCAGCTATACCGCTTCATATGGCCCAGTTTCCTCTTCTGTATTATGAAGATAACAATACCTTCCATGCAGGGTTGTCACGAAAATAAAGTTGAAATAATCAGTGACTGACACATGATCTGAGGTACATGAATGACCTTGACAAGGGAGAGTGCTCAGCAAACTCCTTAAAATTTCATGCAAATGTTTCTGTGTGTGAACATTTTGAGGAGAAAGTAGTTCATAACTTTTGTCAAATTCTCATTTGACAGAAGGAGCTCATTTCTGTTTGAGAATGAGTTGCAAAGGGAAAAGTCTGAAATTCTCTAGAATAGTCATCAAAAAGAAAAGAGCTGGGACAGAAGAGAGTGAGGCTTATAGTGGAGAAAATAATCAAATTGACATTGATTAAAGTAATTCTATATTTGTACTGAGTACTCAGCACTATTCTTAGTTTGTAAATATATTTGGTTCTATGATGAAAAGAGTATAAAATATTTTCTTCTTTTTCATGCCATGATAACATGGCTGATATATTTTCAATGCAAGTAATTTAAAAGAGCATTAGAGTGGGAGTTTAAAAATTAAGGACATAGTCCTGGCCCTACAACTGATAAATGATATGAATTTGAGAAAGTCATTTGCCTCAGTTTCCCCAAGTATAAAATAGTATAGATAAACCACTCCCTAACAATAATGCTTAAAATTTGACTAATAAGTGAAAATATGTTGAATTCCTTTGAGGGCAGGAGCTATTTAAAATCAAGATGTTATAGCATATTTTTCTTTTAAAATTTAATCTACTCTTTACACATTATTATTGTTAAACAATAATCATATCTCAAATTCATTTTAATCATTTATTGAAGAGCTTAAATTATTGGTTTCTACACTTTAAAGTCCTTTGGTATTGATGGTGAACATTGTAAATAATCAGTTTCACTGCATGTCTGGTGATTTTTACACAGCTATATCATACCAGTGATACCTGTTGCCAAAGTCCAAAATTTTCATGCCCCACAGTACACATTTCACCCATCACCCAGCTAATCCTGTACATCATTATATTCTTAGCATAAAGATCACCTTCTTAGGGGGGACCTTCCTTCAGTCTCTACAGTTGAACAGCTTCCTCTCTTGCACTTATAATTACTTGTTGAACTCTTGCTTTCCCTGCCAGACTATAAGCACTAAGTGGCGGGAACTGAGGGTTTTTTTCCTGCTCCTGTATTATTCCTAGGACTTAGCAAATAGCCTGATTTATAACAAACCCTTCAAAAAAGAAAGATTATTATTACTGTTAGTTATTTTGAGACTCTTAAATTTACATCACAGTTTTGAGTACAGAACAAAGGGCATGTTTTGTTTTGTTTTGTTTTTAATTTGCTGAACTATTTCGTAGTAAATTGCTCATAAAATGCCCCCTCACTCACTAATACTTTAGTGTTTCTTTGCCAAAGACATTCTCCTGTATAATAATACAACCATCAAAATCAGGAATTTGATATTGATATGTGACTTCTATCTAAACTTTAGACCACAGTCAGTTTTGCCCCTTGTCCCAATGATGTCCTGTATGTAATCCAGTGCAGAATCATCCACTGAGTTTAGTTGTCATGCCCTTTAGTCTGAAATAGCTCCTTAATCTTTTCTGAGCTTTCATGGCCTTAACCATTTTGAAGATCATTTGCCAGTTAGGTTATATAAGGACCTTCAGTTTGGATTTGTCTGATGTTTCCTTATGAGTAAATTCAGGTTATTCAACTTTGGCAGGATTATGAGAAAAGTGGAGCCTTGCCTATCAGCTGACACATAGTTCCTGATGACTTTCTCTGTAATCCCTTAAGGTGATATCTACCACTGTAAAGATGTTTTTATCCTTTTGTAATTAATAAGTATTTTGTGGAGAGGTACCTTGAAACATTGTAAATATCCTGGTCCTCACCAAACTTATAATTCGTTAATTATTTAAATCATATGGACTCATGTTTATTAAGTGAGCCACTCATTATCTGTTACTTTTTTTTTTTTTTTGCGGTGCACGGGCCTCTCACTGTTGTGGCCTCTCCTGTTGTGGAGCACAGGCTCCGGATGCGCAGGCTCAGCGGCCATGGCTCACGGGCCCAGCCGCTCCATGGCATATGGGATCTTCCCGGACCGGGGCACAAACCCGCGTCCCCTGCATCGGCAGGCGGACTCTCAACCACTGCGCCACCAGGGAAGCCCTCTGTTACATATTTTGATACTCATTGTTCCAGATGTTGCCAGTGAAAGTTTCTTCAAGCTGGCTTCTCTGACCTTTGACACGTCCCCATCATTCTTTGAGCTCCCTTACACTCTGGCGCAGCAAGATATACCAGACTCATACTTTCCCTACTCTGGTATCAATCATTTCTCTAAGAAATCCTGGTTTATTTTGGTGGGGAATGGTATTTAGAAACCATGAGATGAGCATTTAGTTGTGTTTATTGCTTTTGGATTGTCGTCATTCCCAAGCCCTCTCAGTGGACAATGGATAGAGCTATGGAATATAGGAGTATGAGTGCGTGCACACACACAGACACGAAAACGTACATATACACAAATGCAATTATATTTATTTTCATTTATTTTTGATATATACTGACAATGGCAGAGCCCCCTCTTCCCAGCATGGATGTCTGTCTTGCTCAGCCCACCTAATGCTTCGCATTCAAGAAGAGGAGGGGATCAAAGATTACTTTTTAAATGTCTGAATAAAAACTAACTTAAGATGTTATTAACTTTTTTCTCACATTTCTCCAATCTCTTGATGCATTTTATCTTTTTCGAGACTAATCTGCATTTCTCTGGGTATGTGATAGAGTTCTGCTTCATTGGAAGAAGAATATAAGAGTCCATGCTTGATTTCTTTTATCCTAAGTTTTTGCATTTGTTTAGCTCAGTACCTTTGGCAGGAAATGCTTTATTGTAGGATTGTCCACACACTGCAAGATATTTGGTATCCCTGACTCCCCACTCACTATTGCCACTGAAGGTCCCCTGCTAAAAAGAAAAACTTGGGATAACTGAAGAGCAAAAAACAAAGAACTCCTATACGTTTCTAGCTGCCTCCTAGGAAGGCACCCTACCCGTAGTTGAGAACCCCTGGAGCTCTTTGCAACTTGTATAGTAGCTGTTTCCCACTACATTCTTAGGTTCACACTAATTCACATGAAAACTCACTTATACATGGAACAGTTTTACTACATCAGTCTGTTCTACTCAAGTGTGTTAGCCTTGTCAAATCAATGTTATTTTTTGATCCAAAAAAATTACATGCTTTTGGGTTGGTAAATGTTGGCTGTTGATTTTTTGGGGGGTTCGGAGGCCCAAATCCAAACGCTGCTTTGAAAAGGTTTTCTTCTGTTGTTGAAATGTCTCTTAAATTAATTGAAATATGTCAAGTCATAAATACAAAGCTGTCTGAAGCAACTGGGTTATTAGTTTAAATTAAGGCCCCAATACTGTATATATAATATGTGTTATTGGCTTGTTAGCTATATATTTTCATAGCAGTGGTAGATTACTTGGGTTTGGGCAAATCAACTTCTAGTTAAGAGCCAGAGCTATACTCAGCAGGCTTGTAAATAGAGAAGGTTTGAGGGCCCTCTTTCCTTGGTGGCCCAAGCCTGTCATACCTGCTGATGTGCTGAAGGCAGTACTCTTTCCCTGATTAGACAAGGAAGGGTCATGTTCTCTCAGGCTCCACAGGCTGTGGAACAAGTTCATCCCCCTTTCTTACCAGTGGTGTGAACACCAGCTGACCTGCAGTGGGAAGAAGCCAGACCCTTCATCTAGAGATCTGTTTCTTTCCCAGTGTGTCTTAGTTTGGGCTGCTATAACAGAATGCCATAGACTGGGTGGCCATATATAAACAACAGAAATTTATTTCTCATGGTTCTGGAGGCTGGTAGTCTGAGATCAGAATGCCCACATTGTGTTGCAAACAGCTGTCTTTGAGTTGTGTCCTAGCGCACACTTGGGAGGAAAGGGACAAGAGAGATCTCTGGGATCTTTTTTATAAGGGCACTAATCCCATTCATGAGGGTTCCACTCTCAGGACCTAATCACCACCTCCCGAAAGCCCCACCTCCTATCACATTGGGAGTTAGGATTTCTACATAAAATTGGGGAAGGACATAGTCCATTGCACACCAGGACTCAAAAGAATAAAAGCTTGCTTGTGTTTTGCCCTTATGAATTTGAGCTCTTGTTTAGATGAAAAAAAATCTGCTCCTAGTTCCACCAACTATATAAATAAAGGAAGGAAAAATAAGGTTCAACAAATGTTATGTTTGGGAAAAAAAAAAAAGGTCATCTTAGACTTGAGAGTAAGCTCTGTATAAAAACTTGGTGTGATTTAAAAAATTAGTTGGGTACATCTGCTCTGTTTTGGGTAGAACCCGTGGCAGAGATATTTACTGCTTCTCAAATATGTAAGTGCTCTCCCATACTTCCCAGCTCTCTCTGGCAGTTAGGCAGGGCCATGTGACTAGTTCTGCCAACTAGGGTGAGCTAGAGTAGTGAGCAGAAGTGATGTGTCACTGCAACCTCATATTTGTAAGGATATGTTCATTTTAATGCATGCTTTCAAGTGAACTAAATTTGAGTTGTGCTGAAACTGGACATAGAATGTTTCTAAGATAATTTCTAGCTGTCCCAGGAAATGGAAGACATTACACTAGTCTGGTGCAACACCTTCACTTAGAAAGTAATGTGTGGATTTACTTGGTTTGGTAGTGAACAAGTTTGAACCAGGGCTGATATAATCCATTATCTAGAAGGACGTAATCTGAATGGGATCAATTCAATAATTTAAAGACAAAAGCAAACTAGAAAATTGCGTCAACGTGAGTTTTAGTGTTCTTCAGTTGGTGGTTTAAGCCATAGGAAATTTATTTTAACTCAAAAAGAAACTCATACACTATAAAGTGCGTAATCCATTTCCTTTGTCATCCCACCTCTTACTTTCCCTGACAAATGGAGCATGTTATTTCAAGGGCATTCCCCAAAACTTGCATCAACAGTCTTCTTTGTACCTGTGAATTGCCTCTTTCTGTTCATTTAGGATCCTGGACAGATATAATTCTCTCTCTGTCTCTCTTTCTCCCCCCTTAGGGATCTTACCTAAAATTGAATATTTCTTAATCTGAGAACTTCTTAGAATTTTGATTACTTGGTGCTGTTGAAAAATGGAGATTTTTTACATTGTGTCCTTATGACCATTTTTTTTTTCTTTTGGCACTTGGTGAACAACGAAAACAAGGAGAAAAAACATAGAACAATTTCACACCTAAAATTGAAGGAGTTGATTACTGTCATTTTGATGATGTGCCTTTCATAAGCTTGCAATGGTTAAGAAAGACTTTATGGTTTGGAGCATGAGCACTTTAAAGTGATTCAAAATTATTGAAGAGCTACAAATTTTATAAAGTGCTTCAATTTGTTGCTGACTGCAGCTGCAGTGGAACAATTCGGCAGAGCTTTTAGTACTATGCACAGCCTCCAAATGCTCTCATAATCTTCCCAGGTGTAGCTCCTTTACACTTGGGGGCTCTGAGTGTTCCCCCCAGAGATACTGCATTGCTAACAGTAGCAGAGCCTCTGTTCTGGAGACTTGCATGCCACAAAAGAAGAGCTCACACATGGGTGTCATTTTGGCAGTGCTGCAAACTCCAGAGCAGCCTTCTGTTGTTTTATGGCTTTGCCAGAATTATAAACTGTTGGTCTAAAAATCTACTGGAATACTAGTGTCTGAATGGGTGTAGGTATATGTGGAGTGGAAAATAAGTGAGATAAGAGTGGGCAAGGTGGCTGAGACACTGAAAGATGAGAAGATGACCCTTTTAGTCCCTTTGAGACGCATGGAGACTAATGTTTAAATAGTTGGTACTTTTGAGAGAGTAACTTTGTAATAGCAGGTTTTAATGATACTTTTCTGCTTTGCCATTAGCTTACACTATTTTGCTGGACTTTGATTTACATGCTTAGAGCAACAGTAAGCCCTGCTTATGTAAAGTAGGAAAAATAGGCATAATCTTTGAAATTTAAAATGACCAGGTGCTTTAGATGTTGACTTGTAATGTGGGGTTCCGCTAAAGCACGTGTATAATTCTGCCTTTTAAAATGGATTTACACAGCTGAGATGTCCTGAAAAGTACATGACTTCTCCATGTGATGGCTGTAAATGGGACAACATTTAATTTCTTTAGAGCTAGAGTTGTATTGATAGAACTCAGCTAGTTCATTAAGGAGAAGGTAATCTTAAATCGGGACAAAACTAAATGCAGAGAAGTCAGTTCCAAGGCATAACCAGTTCAGCAGTGGGATGGGGGGAGGGTGGCCTTTAGTAGCTCTCTAGTATGTGAGTAGTCGGTAACATTAAGAGTGCTTGAAAAATCTTGGTTACCTCACATAGGTGATTCTTGCCAGAGCTGAGGTGAGAGTCCACATTTTCAAGACTTATCTCACCAGTATGCTTTTTACCACCACACTGTTGATCATTCATTTTATTTAAAAGCATAATGTACCCCTTTTAGGAGAGGACTTAACATGTTAGAATATAGCTTTTTTGAGATGTGCTTTCTCTTATCAGAAAATCAAAATTGATGGTGACTCCCAACTCTGCTCCAGATGGGCCCCAGATAATAAATACCGTTGCAAGTGTGCGCACCCACCCAGCTGAACGTCATAGTCTGTTGTGGGCAGTGCTTGGTTGAGGAATTTCAGCCAGATTCATTTAGTTCTGCCTGATCCACTCTGTTTTATATGATTAACGTGCAAGCACCTGGATATTTGTAAACAAATATTAAAATATCCAGGCATTCTGTTTTCATTAAGAAAATTTAAGAGCTACAAATTGAAACTGCCAAAACTTAGTAAAATAATCAGGAATGAGAGATTTTGTCCTTCTTTCAAAAGCAGACAAAAAACTATAAGGGACATTTGCATATTGAATTAGTAGTATATTTTAATTCAGCCCCAAAGCCAAGCAGATGTGATATGAAGCTCTTTAACCTTGCCTCAAGAATGCGGTTTTATATACCAAGATGATTATGTCTAAATGTCGATTCAGTAACTTTGATCTAAGAAAGAAAATCTGATCTGTATTCAGTGCTTCTTTATGAAACTATTACTTTTGAATTCTGTAAGTCAGGCTTTTGTTTTTTAAGTTAAATATATTGAATGACTACAAACATTTTATAAGCTAGATATTATTTTGACTTAAACCCTTTATTCCATGTAAAGCTCTTCCCTTCTTATTTCTACCTATCAAAATCCTATCCCTCATTTTCTGCTTGATATTGCAATCATCCTGGCTTAAAGCAATCTTTCCCTTCTTTGAATGCCTATTATTGCACTTGCTCAGGTTACCCCTATAACATATATCACACACTGCAGACTCTTATTCCTAATACATCGTAATACATCTAATTTCCCAAAACGGATTGTCAGTTTTAGGATCTCATCTGGACACATAGTTCATTCAGCGTTTACTTGATGCATGTTTATCAGTTGACCACAATGTGCAAGAGCTATGCTAGGCACTGGAGATGCACAAGTGAAAAATAGATGTGACCACAATCCCTGTGGAGCTGATCTGTAAAGTGAATAAGTGAATGAGGGTCAAAGAATGTGTGTCATTTGTAGTATCAAGTAAACTGCTGTGACCATTGTCATGGTACTGGAGTTACTTTTGAGGAAGGATCCAGTATTCTCTGTTTGTTGATAAGCAAACTTACATCTGTCTAGTAATGGAATGCCAACTGTTGGTGTGTATGCTTTTGCTACAAGTAGGATTTTCTAGTTTCTTTAAGTAGCTTTTGAAATATGTGTGGTATAACTAAATTTCAATAAATCCAACATTGTCTTTTCTAGGCTCTTAACACTAACATAGGACCCCCTAGAAATAAACACTTCATATCCATTTTATATTATGAAGCATAAATTTGAAAAAGAAAGAGTTATGTTTGGTCATTTAAATCATCAGAGATTGTGTCTTAGAACTAACTTTCTTTCCAATTTATACTGTAAATTAAACTCGGGTTCATGATTAAATAGAAACTGCCAATAAAAAGCAATAAATCAGGTGTAGTATGAAATAAGTATAAGCAATATAAAAAAGCTTTTAAATTTTTAAACATAAGCTTCTGACTCAGTATGGCAGTTTGACCCTCCTAAAACATTAATAAATTATAGAAAATCATCTTTAAAAGTATAAACTAAAGGACATAAGAGTCTAATAGCAAAAGAGAGATTTTGAAACGTTCTAGAATCTGAAAAACAGATGCAGGAGTGGCAACTGATGTACCAGGAAAGAAGCATCCACTAGCTAGAATATATGCTGAAGTGAATCAGGCAAAAACGGGGCCAGTCTGCCCTGTGGAACCCTGGAAGGCTCAGAACTCAGAAACTGCAGGTGTGAGGGGGGATGGAGGTGAGATGTGTGACTAAAAACAGGCATTTAATTGATTATATATACCATCAAAGCCCCCACCCCAGTGTATAGAGTACAGGAAATTATACCTTTCTCATGCAAATACAATGAAGAGCCTCCACAAGAGAAATTGTCAGAGTGCAGGCAGTGACACCCCAGAACAAGGCCTTTGAATTATGGCAAGAGTGTGTTCTTCAATAAAATGGCCAGCTGCCCAATCACATTTCATTTATTGAACTGCTAGTAAAAAGGATTCTACCAGTGTTCAGAGAGCTACCAGTGAGCCATTTTACTATTTCCTAGTAATAAACAGAAACAAGTATCTAATCATTTGAGAAAAGCCAGCAATATAAGTGACAAAGGCCAAGAAAACCAGTCATTTAAAAAAAAAGAGAAACAGGCAGGGAGATGGCAACATTCTGAAGGAAACAGATAATTCAGGAAGAACAGCCACAAAAAAACCCTTAAAAATTCTAATTCATACCACGGAAAGATTAGAAAACGTAATGCATCCATAAAAGAATAGGATGCTATGAAAAAGAAATTATAGATCAAGTTAGTGTTCTTGCTATTTAAAAATGTGATTATCAAGGCTTCCCTGGTGGCGCAGTGGTTAAGAATCCACCTGCCAATGCAGGGGACACGGGTTCAAGCCCTGGTCAGGGAAGATCCCACATGCCACAGAGCAACTAAGCCCGTGAGCCACAACTACTGAGCCTGTGCTCCAGAGCCCGCGAGCTACAACTCCTGAAGCCCGGCGCCTAGAGCCCGTGCTCTGCAACAAGAGAAACCACTGCAATGAGAAGCCCGTGCACTGCAACTAGAGAAAGCCCACGCACAGCAACGAAGACCCAACGCAGCCAAAAATAAATACATAAAATAAATAATAATAAAAATTTTTTAAAATTCTAAAAATGTGATTATCAGACTAAAAAAAAATCAATTGGTTGAATAATAAAATTAAGTAAATTTAATTTAAAAGAAAGTAAAACAAGTAGAAAAATAAATGGAAAAAATAATGAAAATGTGAGGGAGAAAGAATTAATCTCAAAAACCAACTCCCAACAAATAGGAATTTCAGAAACAGAAAAAGACAATTAGGGCTTCCCTGGTGGCGCAGCGGTTGAGAGTCCGCCTGCCGATGCAGGGGACACGGGTTCGTGCCCCGGTATGGGAAGATCCCACATGCCGTGGAGCGGCTGGGCCCGTGAGCCATGGCCGCTGGGCCTGCACGTCCGGAGCCTGTGCTCCGCAATGGGAGAGGCCACAACAATGAGAGGCCCGCGTACCGCAAAAAAAAAAAAAAAAAGAATGTTCATAAACTTAATTTTATGAATTAAAAAAGCAGAATGTAATGTCATCAATTTTGTTAAGGTAAATACGAAGAATGCTAATTGGGTGGTGAAAGATGGGAGGAGAGCTAAATTGTGAAATCAAAGGATATTGTCTGAGGTTGTATCAAGAAATACAGGTGAAAATGTATTATTTAGAATTTAAAAGGCAAGCAATGTAGAAACTAAAAAATAGTGATGAAACTATATTGGGAAAAGGTGTGGGATAGTAACCTATATTTGCATTTCCCAATGGTAGATGTATAAACATTTAACAATATGGTGGTAATCACTGGCAAAAGAACAACCAGAAAGAGCTTAAAATATTTAAAGTTATTCTTTATGAGGGGCTATAATGGCAGTAGAGAAAGTTAGTAGAGGAGACTGTGGCTTTTCATTTTAAGTCATTCTATACTATTTTTTAAAACCATGCATATGCTTTACTTTGATTAAAAATTTAAAATATTATGGGAATTCCCTGGTGGTCCAGTGGTGAGGACTCGGCACTTTCACTGCCAAGGGCCTGGGTTCAATCCCTGGTCAGGGAACTAAGATCCCACGAGCCCTGCCATATGGCAAAAAAATAAATAAAAAATAAAATAAGTAAGTATTGTATAATTAAATAAATATAATAAAAAAATAAATAAGGCGCAGAGAGAGCTCTTCTTGCAGGAAAATTAATGACCAGATTAAGAAGACTGTCTACTTTCCTTTCAAGCTCCTTCATGCCCTTGCACAAATCTTCCTTATATTTCAGGCCTCTTCCAGATGAGATATTCTTAACACTTCCAAGATAATACTTTTAGTAGGAGCCAGGGAGATTGTTTGCAAATTTATCTCTGACATACAAAGAACATAACTGTTTGGTTTCATGTTAAGTGTAACAGAAGATATTAAGTGTAACATTCTATGAAAATATCAGAATGTTAAAAAACATGGGATATTGTAGAAGTAGCTAGGGGAGCCTAACCTAACTGAATATTGTCATTTCAATTTTCAAAATAGAGCTGCAATTAGGATACAATTCAGTCTTTATGTCTACATAATAATAACTGACATTTATTATATACTCATATCAAGTACTTTGTATCCATTATGTTTATTCATTACAATTCCATGGGCTTAGTATTTTTAATGCCAATTTACAGTTGAAGAAGTGAGCCTCAGAGATAACTGAGCCCAAGGTCTCACAGTCAAAAAATGGGGAGTTAAGGATGTGAATCCAGGGTATTCCCTGGTGGTCCAATGGTTAGGACTCTGAACTTCCACTGCAGGGGGCATGGGTTCAGTCACTGGGGGTAACTAAGATCCCACATGCTGTGGGGAGGATGGGGGGTATAGGATGTGAACCCAGCTCACCTGACTCTCCAGTCCATGCTATGCTGCCTGTCTACCTACCTACCTACCTACCTACCTACCTACCTATCTACCTATTTGCCATTAGCAATATAAGTGTAATCTTTGGATTCTTGGAAGCAAGTACCTGCTCTTTTTCTGAGTATTTATTTAGTTCTCTTGTTTGTATATTTCTTTCAACAAATTATATGAGCATCAATTTAACACTGTTTTGTGTTAGGTACCATCTAATGGTTAAGAGCTCTGTCTCTGTAATCAAACTGCCTCTATTTGAATCTTGGCTCCAGCATAGACCAGTCGTCAGCATCATACGATGCTGAGCAGTAAGTTCCCCGCTCTGGGCTTCAATTTCCTCACCTGTAAAATGGTCATAATAGTCCATATCTCAGAGGTTTTCCTGGGAGATGGAATGAGATAATCCACACAAAGCGCTAAGAGCAGTGCCTGACACTATAACCTCCTGATCTTCCCAAGGAAGTTTAGATTTTACTTACCCCATTTCCATCAGTTGGAAGACTTAAAAAGAATTTTATGATAATGAAGAGCTTAACAATTTTATTTCAGATTTATGATACGTATTTAGTATCTTGTTGTGTTTGTTTTGTATTTTTCATGTAAGAGCACTTATAATAAATGACCCATTATAGGAATCACTAAAAAACTGCCACTTCTCCTATGGTTCCAAGTAGTCAAATAGACATTAGGTATCCTGTATTTTTTTTTTTTTTTTTTGGCTGCGTTGGGTCTTTGTTGCTGCACACGGGCTTTCTCTAGTTGCAGCCAGCGGGGGCTACTCTCTGTTGTGGTGCGTGGGCTTCTCATTGCGGTGGCTTCTCTTGTTGCAGAGCATGGGCTCTGGGCTTGCTGGCTTCAGTAGTTGTGGCACATGGGCTCAGTAGTTGTGGCACATGGGCTTAGTTGCTCTGCAGCATGAGGGATTTTCCCTGACCAGGGCTGAAACCCATGTCCCCTGCAATGGCAGGCAGATTCTTAACCACTGCGCCACCAGGGAAGTCCGTAGCCTGCATATTCATTCATTCATTTACTGATTCACTTATTCTCTGAGCCTTGTGCCAGGTATGCTGATGGAAATAAGGTGAAGACATACCAGCGTTCTACCTCTGTCAACAAAAGGGCAAGCAAAATATGGTGCCCAATTGGTATTTAATCTTCTGTCTTGTGTGAATATGGCTGTGGTAGGAATTAAGATAATGATGTCTGGAATTCTGAATGTGCCTCTGTTAAGTCACTTGTAATCTGTTAACATTTAGCAATTAAATGGTTGTGAACTAGTGCAGCAGATTGGTGCCAAAAATCCTGTCAATGAATAGGAGGATCTTAAGCAGCTTATTGAAATTTAAAAAAAAAAAAAAAAAAAGGTAAAGTTTCAAAAATGGTATTCAGCTTTTATTCTGTGATGAGGAGAAAAATGCCCGTGCTTTAATTGCAAACATGATTTCCTGAAGCATTCCAAGTTTTCCTTGGAGACTTTCAGGGCCAGAGATTGACTATCCCTGTGCCTGCTTGGAAAGAAAAGGGCTTGATAAAAGTGCTATGTCTGCTGGCACAGTTTAATCACTTAATACCTTGTTCCAATTGAAAACATAACCCAACCCCATTCAGATGATGGAGCACCTACACTTGATCTGTCTGTGGCTTGTGCAGTCACTGATATTTCCAAGGGAAGTGTTGTAATGGTTGACATAGAAATTAATTTCATAGACTTGGGGCCAAACTGAAAAAAAAAAAAATTTGTTGGTGTAATTTGCTGCTGATGAGCCCTGAAAATGTTGCTCAGACTAAATAAGCTCATGTCAGTCTGGAAAAATGGTCCTAAATGTGGACTGGATATTGGGAATAGAGGAGGGATGGGGGGAGAGGAGGAAAAGAGCTGAGAAAAAATTCTTTATTGTTGGACAAAAAGAAATTTCAAGGACAGTCTCAGAGACTGTCTGCATAGTTTCTCTGCATAGTTTCTGATTCTCATAATTGCTGAAATAAACTAGCTGTCTTCCAGAGAAAGTTGTAAAATTATCAAAGGTATTAATTCACTAACTTCAATAGCTGGAGGAAAAATTTAAGCTCTTTTTAGGGGCATACAGTTCTTATAGATAACACCATTCCTGACTTCTTCATTTCCACAACTAGATCAGGTGTTATTGTAGAACATTTGGTGCCCTTAAATTACTTTAAAAACCAACCCTTTCGTACATGCAAAGGAAGGCATATGCAAGGATTGCTGGGGTGGTTGTTGTGTTTTTGTTCATAAATGCTTCCAGTATAGATCACTTGTTCTTAAACTTTTTAGAATCATGAATCACTTTGGGAATTTAGTGAAAGTTATACCTCATTTACAGAAGTGTAGATATATGCATAAAGATACAAAATTCTTTATGATCCTTCCTGTACATTCATGGACCCTTAGACTGTTAGGGGTGATGGATCAGGTTAAAAGTTCTCTTAGACAGTTAAAACATAGAGTGTTACATAGAGTAGCAGTTTAAATATAGACTATTTGTATAAAATAGGAAAATATTTATTTTGATATTAATATTGTCCTATAATTTTATATAACTGCAAAATATATTGAAGTAAAATATTTCATAAACTCTACAGTTTTTGAACTGTAGATTATTTAGTTCAATCTCCCAAAATTAACAAAGCCAAGACCCAGTAAGGACAAAAGACTTCATTAAGTTCACCCAGCTAGTTTATAGCAGAGAAAATGCTATATTATATTTTATGCATATAAGTGTATGTGTGTACTAAACTTTCAAAGTGGTATATGAAAAGAGTAGATTTAAAGGACAAATTTAACTTTTTAAAGGGTACCATTACTTGTCAATAATATCTATTCTGATTTCTACCCTAACATATTAGGGCATTAGGTAGCAAAAGGAAGAATTAAATGAAGAAATGCTTGTAACTATATTTATCAAATCAGAAAACCTCATTAGCATAAATATTCTTAATATCTGTATATTTTAAAATGTCACCTATTTCTAATTCAATTATGTAGAAATAGAGTATATTTATTTTTTCAAAGAAATTTTCATGAAGCTTTAAATTCAAGAAAAAAATTTCATCATTACTTTCCAGAGAAGATTATTTGAAAATAGAAATAATTTCTGAATTATTAAATTGATCAATTTGCTAAAAATCAAATGGTTTCAGTTCATGAAACAGATACCAACAAGCAGAACAAATAGGAAATAAATTAGGTGCTATTATGAAGGATTTTAATATTGCAGTAGTTTCATAGCTGTGTATGAGAACCTTCTGTGAAGAATCGCCCGCGGGTGGAGAGGGGCCCTGGCGTCTGCCTCTGCTTTTGTGGTAGTTGGTCTGTGGCTCACACTCTGACAAACCCAGACATTGATCCTCAGCTTGTCCTGTTGAGGCATCGCTGCCTCCTCTGGAACTTCTATTGTTTTGGAAAACAGTGGCACCTCTAAGACAAGAACCGTCCGCATTTCACTCATGTTCTACCCTTAGAAGTTTTGGAAAGGGAATGTTGTTTTGACCTTAAGCTCCTTCCAGAAGACTGGGTTCTGAAGGGTGTTACTACCACGTGATTAATTCCCACTCTGGAGGCCTTCAGCCCTCTGGAGACAGCTGTTGTAGGCTCGTGAGTGCAGGGGCGACCTCCTGCCACTCTGGGCCCAGAGTTAGGCTCAGGGTGCTACTCCTCTCCGCCCCCCACACCCTGCCAGGGCTTTCAGGGTTCAGGTCCTAGACGTTTGGCTTTGAGCACAACTCGCTGCAGAGAACTAGGGCCCGCGTGGCCAAAGGTATAAAAAACTCCGGACCCGTTGCCTGCAGGAAGCACGGGGACTGGCCCTTCGCTTCCTGGAAGTTCTGACAGCTTCGCTTCGGTCCGTTTCCTGACCCGCTCTCTCTGGCTCTCTAAAGCTCTCTGGGGAGAGCTGGGGAGGATAAAACTGCCTCTCAAATCGAAGTTCTGGGAGGGCCAGGTTCGGCGGGGGTGGGGAAGAAGCGCGAGAGTCAGCCACTCCCGCACCTGCCCCTGATCCGGGACCCCCTCCTCCCGCGCAGGCCCGGTGGGAACGCGGGAAATGCGTGGGAAGTGGCACACCCTAGTTCTGCATTCTTGTGTCTGCTAGAGGACATTGCTTTGCGGTCTATTGTTTTGATTTACTTTTTTGATTTCTACTTTTCCTGTTCTGTTTGGAAACATGTACCTGTTTTATTTACCTTCTTTATCCCAACACACCCTCTTTGCCCTTTTTCTGCACCCCTAACGCCCAAGATGTACGCGTGTGTCAGCATCTATCCTGATTTGCCTCGAGTGACCACAGCGCACCGTCTCCGTCGGCCAGCCCTTGACCCCCGGGAGCCCTGGGGTCATATAGCTCGATTCCAGGAGTGGGGTCCCTCCGCTCTGGGCATTACTTCTGGGATTTTTCCGCTCACCACGGATTGGAAGTCAGAGAGCAACCACTACCAAGGGCGCTACAACAGCGAGGAGCCCGGGGAAAGTCTGGGCCAAGACCCAAGCAGATCCTCTCTTTTGGTCTCAGAAAGACTTTTTAGGAACCCTAGTCCCTTTTCTTCATCGGAGCTTTACATTTCGCTTCTGTTATGAATTTCCAAAAGGAAGGCAGGCGATGGGGGAGGGACCATGGAGGAAAAAAGAGCGAACAGGAGACACTGGAATTATATATTTATTTCATATAAAGAAATGATACATATGTAATTTTAGATTTTCTTACGAATTAGAGTGCTGAGGCTATAGAAAACCTATTTTTAACACCCCTTTCTCTCATAACGGCCTTGATTGCTTAAATTGCTTCTAATTGGGTGGCACACGTTACTGGAGACGAAGGACGCATAACAAGCAGCCCTCATTCTTTCGCAGATTTAGATAATGTCTCTGGATGAATATCTTTTCCAATCAGGATAAAACTAGAAAACTCTTAAACTGCCCACAGTTTTCCTAAGGGGTTTGTGCAATAGGGGAGAAATGTCCTGACCATCTCATGATCATGCAAATAGATGGCATTTTACAGAATACACAGCATAATAATGCAGTGCCAACGTTTTCCTCCGGGTTTGGCGTGGCACAAAGAGTAAGCATACTTTTCAGAAACAAAACAAAACAAAATAAAAAGAACAAAACTCAACCTTCTCCTTCTCTTATTTAGCATTTGTAAAAATTTTCAGCAAACTTCTTTAAAACAAAAGTACACCTTAGTTTCTCCCTCCCTCCGCCTTCCCCTTGCCAAAGCCCTGGGCGGCCCTGAGTGCCCCTGGCTCGGCGTGCCAGCCGCGACAGCAGCGAGCAAAGGTCATTACTGCGCAGGCGGGCGCTTTCAGCTTTTTGGGAGAGTCAGCGACTGGCAGATACCCAGGGCAAGGAATTCTTGGACCACTCAGAGGTGTATCCCCAACTTGAGTCCGCTGAGGGCTTAGGGTCCGAGGTGAAGCCTGGTTTGTCTAAGGTGCTCTCTGGCCACTGGTGGGTAGGGCGCCTCAGAGGTGAACAGACGTCTGGAGATGGTGAAGTTGAAATATGGTCAACCGAACAAATCTGACATGGAGACATACATCTCATTATCTCGCCAAGCTGCACTTTCACTTTTTGCATTACCCCCATACAAACAAACAAAATACATAAAAAAGTTATTTGAGGCCAGAGGAAATGTGCCCAGAGGAAGTAGTCCTTTCGCTGTCAACTTTAAAGGCACCGGATTTTCCTTGCAATTCTTTGTTTTTACGAAAAGAAAACCCCAGAATGGCGCGGAGAAGCTCCCTTAGGGCACTTTAAATTGTGTCACAGCAGGGTCCTGGATGAAGCCGGAACACTCCAGAGTAAGGGTACTTGTGGGTCCTTCAAAGGCAAGTCTACCCAGGTCACCTGCCTGGAGGGTAGGGCGTGAGCAGCGTCCCTGCCCCAGCGGGTTGCCTGCTCCTTTCCCGCTGAGCTCACACACAACTTTTCTTTTCCCTTTATGCATCAAAGTGAGAACACCTGGATTTTGGTTTAATCTAAGGTTTATGCTGCATTAAAGGCCCACTACTATACAACTTTACATTCTACATTGGCCCTCAGAGTGAGTTTATCAGCCCCATGAAGAAAGATTTGGGCAGTAAGAAATTCTCAACGGTGGCATTCCCGTTTGGTCCCTGCAAGAGGCATGTGCCTAAACCCTGGCCTTGGTTGGGTCACCAAACACTGTTGAAATTCCCTGGCTGTCTTTAGAAGGTTCTGGATTATACAAGTTGCCCCTCTACTAACCAGTTCCTCGATGGGTTTGAGGTACAGTGTAGAGGAAAACTTCCCAGATTGGAGGCACTGGCAACTCTAAAGGGTCAGGAAAATCCCTCCTATTTAGGAGTTGTCTTTTGGCGGCAGTTTAAAAACTGAGAGGCAACATCAAAACTTGTCCTTTAGAAAGGGTAGCTCTGGTGGTTCGAACCCGATATTTTGGCAGGCAAAGGAGCAATTTCCTGGAAACGAAATTGGCATTCATAGAGGGTCAGGTAAAGCCCAGCACCCCTGGCCACATTTTGGACCCCAGAAGGGCACTTCCCCGTCTCCAGCCTGTTTAGAAAGAGAAAGGAAAAGGAAGAGAGAGAGAGGGGAGAGCGCAAGAGAGAAAGGGAGAAGAGGGGATATTTAGCAAGTTAAGAGGTTAAATATTTGAACAGATTTGTAAATATATAGACAGCTCTTGTTATTTGGAATGTGTAATAATGCCTTTTGTGGTGCTGTCTGGCTGGGAGGCTGCGGAGAGGACAGCTCCCTAGCACTCTCCTCCCAGGGAAATCAACGGCAGAGCTCAGGAGCTCGCAAAACAAAAACAGGGGCTATCCTCCTTTGCGGAAAGGGGATTCTCCTATTCTGTCTTAAAAATAAGAAGGAAAGGAGAATAAAGGAAAAGCAGAATAAATGAAAATGTTTGATTTTTCTTAGGTATGATTTTTCAGGAGCATCCCAGAAAGCCATCTCAGGCTGAAGTAATTTCAAAGTATTGTTTAACCTGATGACATGCTCTAGCTCTGTTATCTATTGTGCATCCACTATTTCTTTGAACCCAACTCTCGTCTGACAAGCGTGTATGTGTGTGTGTGTATTTAGAAAACCTGGGTTCACTAATGGTGCTTCTGTGGCTGAGCAGGGTGGGTTTCTTACGTTTTTCTCGCGTTAGTGTTTTCTGGAAAACTGTACTGAGCGCTGTTGATGGCATCTGTCTTCTGCTTGTGCCCGTGGGCGGAGGACACAGGCTGTGGGTGTGTCCCGCCCACAGTTGCGCGGGCGTGTGCGTGCGCGCGCGCGTGTGTACACGCATTCTCTGGTGTGTGCCTCAAATGGAGCCTTTTTTTGTTGTTGCCTGTGTCTGCGTCCTGTGTATATTAGTATTATGCAAATGGAATCATTCCGCTTGAGTATTTTTTGGAGGGGGAGGGGATGAGCCATTTAAATTCTCATATTTTGTCGGCAGTCTTTCCACTGCATGTGAATTCACTTGGATGCCTTTTCTGAGGTCCGTGTCTGTGTGTGTGTGTGTGTGTGTGTGTGTGTGTGGTGTGCTGGTCAGTGGGTGTATGGGAGAGTGTGTACAACCTGTGAGCACCTTGTGAGTGATGTGCGTTCTCTCCTGTATGTCTCTGCCCCCCTCCATGTTTTGTGTTCTGAGGGTGATTATGTGCATATTTACATACGTGTGCCTATTCCCCTGCCTACATGAATTGTCTGTCTCTATAATCCACCCGTTTCATATATATTCTCTTATCTTTTGGCGAAGTGCCTTTTTTATTCCTTGAGGAATATTTATTGCTGTGATAGTCTGAAATGAAAAGTGGTCTCCCATGAAGGAGATGGAAGAGAAAGGAGTTTTCATCTTTCTTAATAGACGGGGCAGAGCCAGTTGACTGGATCACAGGATTTCTCTGCACTTTCTGCGTGTCTGTGTGTGTGGGGGGTGGGGACACGGATGGGCGGAGGGCTTGTGGGGAGGAGAGAAAAGGAGCCTTTAACTAGAACAAAGATGGGACATCTCGCCCCCTCGCGGCCAGGCTTCATATTGCGCAGACCTGGCCCTCTCCGGCTTTTCTGTAGCCAAATGAATCCTGTAATTTGTCCGTTAAACCATTCAGGAGCCGCCTCTCAGGCCCAACCTCCAGCCCACAGCCAATCACCAGGCTCCATGCAAATCACCTCTTCCGTTCTCCAAACCTGAGTCCACCTCAGCCGCTACTCTTGCCGCCCCGCCCCCGCCTCATTCTTCCCCTCTCCACCCCCTCCCTCCTCCGCTCCCGCCCAGAGCAGCTGCCGGGGAAGAGGGCCGTGCTGGGTGCCTCATGCATATGCAGATGATCTTCCTCCTCCCTCCATCTTCTCCTGCCCCCCAACGCCCTCCTCCCCCAACTCAGTCCCCTCCCCACCTCCCGCCCGCCCCTCCTCTGGTTTCCCTGCCTTGTCCCAGCGCCTAGACGGGCGGTTCTCAGAGCTCTGGTCCCGGGCAGCTGTTTCCCAGAAGGAGGCCTACGAGGGAAAGGGAGGAAAGCACTACCCTTGAAATCCTCTCGAAGGTCAAGTTTGAGACTTGCTGAGCCGGGGCGGGACGAAAGGCGTTGAAAATGCCTCTGCAGGGTCTGCAGGAAGGTTCTGCACGCAGACTGATTTTGAAATGCCTTTCTCCTCCTAAGCACCAGATTAATTTCTGTGAAACACACAATGTACTGGTTATATCCAAAGGCAGAATGATAGATGATTCTGTAAGTCCAGAGCTACAGTGCGTATTTGTCTTGTGCATCAAGGCTAAACAGCTCCTTAAACCGCAAAGAATTGGAGGTGAGATCAAACAGCATTAGAGCTGCTTAGTAGAATCAGGGAGAGTGAGAAGCGGGCGCGTGGAGGAGAGGGCTTGGGGGCGCAAGGCCTGCTGAGGTGTGCCATTTAAAGTCAGCGCCTCCAGTGACACAGCTGAGCGCTTAGAGCGCAAACAAGACCCATGAAAAGAAAAACCAAATCTTCGAAGAAAAAACAAGACCTGGGAGTAGTAGGTTGTTACTGTTTACTTACATCCAGACTCTGATTTACCCAGCCAGCCACCGGTAAAGGGTATTCAGGCTTTGAATACTGCTCTGAACTGACCTTGAGGCACATTGAAGGGAAAAGTGTCACTGGAGGAAATCGCGGTTCATGTAGTGCTTTGAGATCCTCTAATGCGAAAGCAGGATAATTGTGAAGTGACTTTGTTTCATAGATGTCTACTTCGACACGAATTTCTAGTGAAAACTGAGTCACTTCCCCCTCAAATCTAACACTGTGGAGAGGTAAGTACAGAGCACAAGATGAAATAATATCTTGTCAGCATTTATTCATTGAACACATTTTTACGGAGTGCTTATTCCATGCCAGGTACACAGCATCGTCTTACATGCAAAGCACATTATGTGCACCGTGATTCTCAGGTGTACTGGAAGTTAGGGAGAGGAACAGGAATTCTGGAAGTTTTCTGTCCTAGAGTTGCTCATGATCTTGCAGGGAGAAGAGATATAACAGATAAATGTGGTACAGTGTAACATGGACTGTGGAAACAACATAAATATCTGTCTGGACTACAATGAATTAATATACTGGCATATTCCTACAATGAAATACTCTACAACAGTTAAAAATGAACGGATTGTTTTGACAGCAATGTTGGATGAAAAAAACAAATTGCAAATGAAATGTGATATTTATGTAATGTTAATCTCTTTTAAAAAGCTCTGCAAACACAAAAGTTGTTGGTACATAACTACATCGTAAAAGTATAAAAACATGTCAGGGAAGGATGCATGCCAATTTCGGGATGGAGGTTACCCCTGGGGGGAGAGGGATCCTTTAACCATAGGGGTTTTTGCTCTATGAGTAATGTTTATTTCCCTTAAAAAAAAAAAAAAAAAGAATTAGAAGGATGAGGGGACATAGAGAAATATGGGAAGGCTTTTCAACAGGACTATTCAAAAGACAATTCTTGGGCTTCCCTGGTGGCGCAGTGGTTGAGAGTCCGCCTGCCGATGCAGGGGACGCGGGTTCGCGCCCCAGTCCGGGAAGATCCCACATGCCGCGGAACGGCTGGGCCCGTGAGCCATGGCCGCTGAGCCTGCGCGTCCGGAGCCTGTTGCTCCGCAACGGGAGAGGCCACAACAGTGAGAGGCCCGTGTACCGCCAAAAAAAAAAAAAGACAATTCTCTCTGAATACATGAAAAGTACTGAAGCTTTTACACATTTTATATAATTTAAAATTTTTTTATTTTTATACAATTTTTAAAGGTTACTTTCCATTTACAGTTATTACAAAATATTGGCTATATTCCCCATGTTGTACAATAGACATCCTTGAGCCTATCTTACACTCAATAGTTTTTACCTCCCACTCCCCCGTCCCTATATTGTCCCCCTTCTATGGTAACTACTAGTTTTTTCTCTTTATCTGTGAGTCTGCTTTTTCGTTATATTCACTAGTTTGTTATATTATTTTAGATTCCACATATGTGATGTCATACAGTATTTGTCGTTCTCTGTCTGACTTATTTCATTTAGCATAGTGCCCTCCAAGTCCATCCATGTTGCTGCAAATGGCAAAATTTTGTACTTTTTGATGGCTAAGTAGTATTCCATTGTATACATATATCACATCTTCTCAATCCACTCATCTGTTGATGGACACTTAGGTTGTTTCCATATCTTGGCTATTGTAAATAATGCTGCTCTGAACGTTGGGGTGCATGTATCTTTTTGAATTAGTGTTTTTTGTTTTTGTTTATTTATTTCAGATCTATACCCAGGTGTGGAATTGCTGGGTCATATGGTAGTTCTATTTTTAGTTTTTTGAGAAACCTCCATAATGTTTTCCATAGTGGCTGTACCAATTTACATTCCCATCAACAGTGTACAAGGGTTCCATTTTCTCCCCATCCTTGCCAACATTTGTTACTTCTGTTCTTTTTGATGATAGCCACTTTGACAGGAATGAGGTGATATCTCATGGTGTTCTTTTTTTGTTTTTGTTTTTTTAAAATTTTGGTCCCTGATGAAGTTTTAACTCCCAGACCTTTAAAAAAATAATTAATTAATTAATTAGTTTGTTTATTTATTTTTGGCTGTATTTGGTCTTCGTTGCTGTGCACAGGCTTTCTCTAGTTGCAGTGAACAGGGGCTACTCTTTGTTGTGGTGTGTGGGCTTCTCACTGTGGTGGCTTCTCCTGTTGCAGAGCATGGGCTCTAGGTGCATGGGCATCAGTAGTTGTGGCACACGGGCTTAGTTGTGCCACGGCATGTGGGATCTTCCTGGACCAGGGCTTGAACCTGTGTCCCCTGCATTGGCAGGTGGATTCTTAACCACTGTGCCACCAGTGAAGTCCCTCTCATGGTGGTTTTGATTTGCATTCCTTGATAATTAGTGATGTTGAGCATCTTTTCATGTGCCTGTTGATCATCTGCATTTCCTCTTTGGAAAAATGTCTCTATTCAATTCTTCTGCCCATTTTAAAATTGGGTTATTTGGTTTTTTGATGTTGAGTTGTATGACCTGTTTATATATGTTGGATATTAATCCCTTATTGGTCATATCATTTGCAAATGTTGTCTCCCATTCAGTAGGTTGTCTTATCGTTTTGTTAATGGTTTCCTTTGCTGTGCAAAACCTTTTAAGTTTGTTAGGTCCTGTTCGTTTATTTTTGCTTTTACTTTGTTTAGTTTAGGAGACAGATCCAAAAAAATATTGCTGTGATTGTCAAAGGGTGTTCTGCCTATGTTTTTCTCTAGGAGTTTTATAGTATCTGGTCTTGCATTTAGGTCTTTAATGCATTTTGAGTGTGTTTTTATATATGATATTAGAGAATATTCTAATTTCATTCTTTTACATGTACTTTAGCTGTCCAGTTTTCCCAGAACCACTTATTGAGCAGACTGCCTTTCCTCTGTTGTTTATTCTTCCTTCCTTTGTCATAGATTAATTGACCATAAGTGTGTGGGTGTATTTCTGGGCTTTTTATCCTGTTCCATTGATCTATGTGTCTGTTTTTGTCACAGTACCATGCTGATTTGATTACTGTAGCTTTGTAGTGTAGTCTGAAGTCAGGGAGTGTGATTCCTCCACCTCTGTTCTTCTTTCTTATGATTGTTTTGGCTATTCAGGGTCTTTTGTGTTTCCTTATTTTCAATCACTACAAGAAAAAACTGCAAAGAACACAAACACGTGGAGGCTAAACAATATGCTACTAAACAACCAATGGATCACTGAAGTAATCAAAGGGGAAATAAAAAAATACCTAGAGACAAATGATGACAAAAACACAATGATCCAAAACCTATGGGACACAGCAAAAGCAGTTCTAAGAGGGAAGTTTATAGTGATAAAAGCTTACCTCAGGACACAAGAAAAATATCAAATAAACAACCTAACCTCACAGCTAAAGAACTAGAGAAGGAAGAACAAACAAAACCCAAAGTTAGTAGAAGGAAAGAAATCATAAAGATCAGAGCAGAAAAAATGAAATAGAGACTAAAAATATATATATATATCAATGAAACTAAAGGCTGGTTCTTTGAAAAGATAAACAAAATTGATAAACCATTAGCCAGACTCATCAAGGAAAAAAAGGGAGAGGACCCAAATCAATAAAATCAGAAATGAAAAAGAAGTTACAACTGACACCACGGAAATACAAAGGATCATAAGAGACTACTACAAACAACTATATGCCAATAAAATGGACAATCTGGAAGAAATGGACAAATCCTTAGAAAGGTACAATCTTCCAAGACTGAACCAGGAAGAAATAGAAAATATTTCTTCTATTTTCCTCTATTTTATTACTTTTCTTCTATTTTATTACAGATCAATTACCAGTAATAAAATTGAATCAATAATTTAAAAACTCCCAATAAGCAAAAGTCCAGGACCATATGGCTTCACGAGTGAATTCTATCAAACATTTAATGAAGAGTTAACACCTACCCTTCTCAAACTATCTCAAAAAATTGCAGAGGAAGGAACACTTACAAACTCACTCTTTTTTTTCTTTAACTTCTAATTTTTTATTATTTTTTAACAACTTGATTCAAGTGTAATTGCTTTACAGTGGTGTGTTAGTTTCTGCTTTATAACAAAGTGAATCAGCTATACACATACGTATATCCTCATATCTCCTCCTGCTTGCATCCCTCCCACCCTCCCTACCCCACCCCTCTAGGTGGTCAAAAAGCACCGAGCTGATCTCCCTGTGCTATGTGGCTGCTTCCCACTAGCTATCTATTTTACATTTGGTAGTGTATATATATCCATGCCACGCTTTTACTTCGTTCCAGCTTACCCTTCCCCCTCCCTGTGTCCTCAAGACCATTCTCTACGTCTGCGTCTTTATTCCTGTCCTGCCCTACGTTCTTCAGAACCTTTTTTTTTTTTTTAGATTCCATATATATGTGTTAGCATATGGTATTTGTTCTTCTCTTTCTGACTTACTTCATTCTGTATGACAGACTCTAGGTCCATCCACCTCACTACAAATAACTCAATTTCGTTTCTTTTTATGGCTGAGTAATACTCCATTGTATATATGTGCCACATCTTCTTTAGCTATTCATCTGTGGATGGACACTTAGGTTGCTTCCATGTCCTGGCTATTGTAAATAGAGCTGCAGTGAACATTGTGCTACATGACACTTTTTGAATTATGGTTTTCTCAGGGTATATGCCCAATAGTGGGATTGCTGGGTTGTATGGTAGTCTATTTTTAGTTTTTTAAGGAACCTCCATGCTGTTCTCCATAGTGTCTGTATCAATTTACATTCCCACCAACAGTACAAGATGGTTCCCTTTTCTCCACACCCTCTCCAGCATTTCTTGTTTGTAGATTTTTTGATGATGGCCATTCAGACTGGTGTGAGGTGATACCTCACTGTAGTTTTGATCTGCATTTCTCTAATGATTAGTGATGTTGAGCATCCTTTCACGTGTTTGTTGGCAATCTGTATATCTTCTTAGGAGAAATGTCTATTTAGGTCTTCTGGACCAATCCAGTTTTGGATTGGTTTGTTTGTTTTTTTTGATATTGAGCTACATGAATTGCTTGTAAATCTTGGAGATTAAGTTGCTTCATTTGCAAATATATTCTCCCATTCTGAGGGTGGTCTTTTCGTCTTGTTTATGGTTTCTTTTGCTGTGCAAAAGCTTTGAAGTTTCATTAGGTCCCATTTGTTTATTTTTGCTTTTATTTCCATTTCTCTAGGAGGTGAGTTAAAAAGGATCTTGCTGTGATTTATGTCATAGAGTGTTCTGCCTATGTTTTCCTCTAAGAGTGTTATAGTGTCTGGCCTTACATTTAGGTCTTTAATCCATTTTGAGTTTATTTTTGTGTATGGTGTTAGGGAGTGTTCTAATTTCATTCTTTTACATGTAGCTGTCCAGTTTTCCCAGCACCACTTATTGAAGAGACTGTCCTTTCTCCATTGTATATTCTTGCCTCCTTTATCAAAAATAAGGTGACCATAGGTACGTGGGTTTATCTCTGGGCTTTCTATCCTATTCCATTGATCTATTTCTCTTTTTGTACCAGTACCATAGTGTCTTGATTACTGTAGCTTTGTAGTATAGTCTGAAGTCCAGGAGCCTGATTTCTCCAGCTCTGTTTTTCTTTCTGAAGATTGCTTTGGCTATTTGGGGTCTTTTGTGTTTCCATACAAATTGTGAAATTTCTTGTTCTAGTTCTGTGAAAAATGCCATTGGTAGTTTGATAGGGATTGCGTTGAATCTGTAGATTGCTTTGGGTAGTATAGTCATTTTCACAATGTTTATTCTTCCAATCCAAGAACATGGTATATCTCTCCATCTGTTTGTATCATCTTTAATTTATTTCATCAGTGCCTTACAGTTTTCTGCATACAGGTCTTTTGTCTCCTCAGGTAGCAAACTCACTCTTTAAGGCCAGCATCACCCTGATACCAAACCAGGCAAAGATATCACAAAAAAAGAAAATTACAGGCCAATATCACTGATGAACATAGATGCAAAAATCCTCAACAAAATACTAGCAAACTGAATCCAACAATACATTAAAAGGATCATACATCATGATCAAGTGGGATTTATCCCAGAGATGCAAGAATTTTTCAATATCCACAAATCAATCAATGTGATATACCACATTAACAAATAGAAGATTAAAAACCATATGATCATCTCAATAGATGCAGAAGAAACTTTTGATGAAATTCAGCATCCAGAAGTACGTCTCTCACTCCTTCTTGGGAGAGCACCAGGATCACAACTAACTGCTGGACAATCATCGACAGAAGGACACTGGAACTCACCAGAAAAGATACCCCACATCCAAGGACAAAGGAGAAGCCACAGTGAGATGGTAGGAGGGGTGCAATCACAGTAAAATCAAGTCCCATAACTGCTGGGTGGGTGACTCACAGACTGGAGAACACCTATACCACAGAAGTTCACCCACTGGGGTGAAGGTTCTGAGCCCCACGTCAGGCTTCCCAACCTGGGGGTCCGGCAATGGGAGGAGGAATTCCTAGAGAATCAGACTTGGAAGGCTACTGGGATTTGATTGCAGGACTTTGACAGAACTGGGGAAAACAGAGACTCCACTTTTGGAGGGCACACACAAAGTGGTGTGCACATCGGGACCCAGAGGAAGGAGACTCCCCAGGGGAGACTGAACCAGACCTACCTGCTAGAGTTGGGGGGTCTCTTGCACAGGCGGGGGGTGGCTGTGGCCCACTGTGGGGACAAGGACACTGGCAGCAGAAGTTCTGGGAAGTACTCCTTGGTGTGAGACCTCCCAGTGTCCACCATTAGCTCCACCAAAGAGCCCAGGTAGGCTCCAGTGTTGGGTTGCCTCAGGCCAAACAACCAACAGGGAACCCAGGGAACCCAACCACATCTATTAGCAGTCAAGTGGATTAAAGTTTTACTGAGCTCCGCCCACCAGAGCAGCAGTCAGCTCTACCCACGACCAGTCCCTCCCATCAGGAAACTTGCATAAGCCTCTTAGATAGCTTCATCCACCAGAGGCAGACAGCAGAAGCAAGGAGAACTACAATCCTGCAGGCTGTGGAACAAAAACCACATTCACAGAAAGATAATCAAGATGAAAGGGCAGAGGGCTATGTACCAGATGAAGGAACAAGATAAAACTCCTGAAAAACAACTAAATGAAGTGGAGATAGGCAACTTTCCAGAAAAAGAATTCAGAATAATGGTAGTGAGGATGATCCAGGACCTCGGAAAAAGAATGGAGGCAAAGATGGAGAAGATGCAAGAAATGTTTGACAAAGACCTAGAAGAATTAAGAACAAACAAACAGAGATGAACAATACAATAACTGAAATGAAAACTACACTGGAAGGAATCAATAGCAGAATAACTGAGGCAGAAGAACGGATAAGTGACCTGGAAGACAGAATGGTGGAATTCACTGCTGTGTAACAGACTAAAGAAAAAAGAATGAAAAGAAATGAAGACAGCCTAAGAGACCTCTGGGACAACATTAAATGCAACAACATTCGCATTATAGGGGTCCCAGAAGGAGAAGAGAGAGAGAAAGGACCAGAGAAAATATTTGACGAGATTACAGTCGAAAACTTCCCTAACATGGGAAAGGAAATAGCCACCCAAGTCCAGGAAGTGCAGAGAGTCTCATACAGGATAAACCCAAGGAGAAACACGCCGAGACACATAGTAATCAAATTGGCAAAAATTAGAGACAAAGAAAAATTATTAAAAGCAGCAAGGGAAAAATGACAAATAATATACAAGGGAACTCCCATAAGGTTAACAGCTGATTTCTCAACAGAAACTCTACAAGTCAGAAGGGAGTGGCATGATATACTTAAAGTGATGAAAGGGAAGCACCTACAACCAAGATTACTCCACCCGGCAAGGATCTCATTCGGATTTGATGGAGAAATCAAAAGCTTTACAGACAAGCAAAAGCTAAGAGAATTCAGCACCACCAAACCAGCTCTACAACAAATGCTAAAGGAATTGAACTAGAACAAAAAATCTTAAAATTTGTATGGAGACACAAAAGACCCCGAATAGCCAAAGCAGTCTTGAGGGAAAAAAATGGAGCTGGAGGAATCAGACTCCCTGACTTCAGACTACACTATAAAGCTACAGTAATCAAGACAATATGGTACTGGCACTAAAACAGAAACATAGATCAATGGAACAAGATAGAAAGCCCAGAGATAAACCCAGGCACCTATGGTCAACTAATCTATGACAAAGAGGCAAGTATATACAATGCAGAAAAGACAGTCTCTTCAATAAGTGGTGCTGGGAAAACTGGACAGCTACATGTAAAAGAATGAAAGTAGAACACTCCCTAACACCATACACAAAAATAAACTCAAAATGGATTAGAGACCTAAATGTAAGGCCAGACACTATAAAACTCTTAGAGGAAAACTTAGGAAGAACACTCTTTGATATAAATCACAGCAAGATCTTTTTTGATCTACCTCCTAGAATAATGGAAATAAAAACAAAAATAAATAAATGAGACCTAATGAAACTTCAAAGCTTTTACACAAAGGAAACCATAAACAAGACAAAAAGACAACCCTCAGAATAGGAGAAAATATTTGCAAATGAATCAACGGACAAAGGATTAATCTCCAAAATATATAAACAGCTCATGCAGCTCAATATTAAAAAAACAAACAACCCAATCCCAAAATGGGCAGAAGACCTAAATAGACATTTCTCCAAGGAAGACATACCTATGGCCAAGAAGCACATGAGAAGCTGCTCAACATCACTAATTATTAGAGAAATGCAAATCAAAATTACAATGAGGTATCACCTCACACCTGTTAGAATGGGAATCATCAGAAAATCTACAAACAAGAAATGTTGGAGAGGGTGTGGAGAAAAGGGAACCCTCTTGCACTGTTGGTGGGAATGTAAATTGATACAGACACTATGGAGAACAGTATGGAGGTTCCTTAAAAAGCTAAAAATAGAATTACCATATGACTCAGCAATCCACTACTGGCCATATACCCAGAGAAAACCATAATTCAAAAAGACACATGCATCCCAATGTTCATTGCAGCACTATTTACAATAGCCAGGTCATGAAAGCAACCTAAATGCCCATCAACAGATGAATGGATAAAGAAGATGTGGTACATATATACAATGGAATATTACTCAGCCATAAAAAGGAACGAAATTGGGTCATTTGTTGAGATGTGGATGGATCTAGAGACTGTCATACAGGGTGAAGTAAGTCAGAAAGAGAAAAACGAATATCATGTATTAACACATGTATGTGGAACCTAGAAAAATGGTACAGATGAGCCAGTTTTCAGGGCAGAATTTGAGACACAGATGCGGAGAACAAACATAGGGACACTGAATGGGGAAAACCACGGGGGTGTGGGGATGGTGGTGTGATGAATTGGCCGACTGGGATTGACATGTATACAGTGATGTGTATAAAATTGTTGACTAATAAGAACCTGCTGTATAAAAATATATGTATATATTATTCAAGTCAAAAAAAAAAAAACTAAGCTGAGTGAAAGAAGCCAGGCAAAAGCAAAGAGTTCATGCTGTATAATCCCATTTACATAAAATTCTAGAAAAAACAATCATATAGTGACAAAAAAAAAAAATCAGCATCCATTTATGATAAAAACTCTCCACAAAGCAGGAATAGAGGGAATACACCTCAACATAATAACGGCCATATATGACAAAGCCACAACTAACATTATACTCAATGGTGAAAAGTTGAAAGCATCTCCTTTAAGATCAGGAGCAAGACAAGTAAGTCCACTCTCACCACTCTTATTCATGTAGGTTTGGAAGTCCTAGCCACAGCAATCAAAGAAGAAAAAGAAATAAAAGGAATCCAAATTGGAAAGGATGAAGAAAAACTGTTACTGTTTGCAGATGACATGATACTATACATAGAAAATCTTAAAGACACCACCAGAAAACTACTAGAGCTCATCAATGAATTCAGTAAAATTGCAGGATAGAAAATTAATATACAGAACTCTGTTGCATTTCTATACACTAACAAAAATATATCGGAAAGAGAAATTAAGGAAACAATCCTGTTTACCATCGCATCAAAAAGAATAAAATACCTACGAATAAACCTCCCTAAGGAGGCAAAAGACCTGTACTCTGAAAACTATAAGATGCTGATGAAAGAAATTGAAGAATGCACAAACAGATGGAAAGATATACCATGTTCTTGGATTGGAAGAATCATGTTGTTAAAATGCCCATACTACCGAAGGCAATCTACGATTCAATGCAATCCATATCATTCAATGCTTCCCTGGTGGCGCAGTGGTTGAGAGTCCGCCTGCCGATGCAGGGGACACGGGTTTGTGCCCCGGTTCGGGAAGATCCCACATGCCGCGGAGTGGCTATGCCCGTAAGCCATGGCCGCTGAGCCTGCGCGTCCGGAGCCTGTGCTCCGCAACGGGAGAGGCCACAACAGTGAGAGGCCCGCGTACCACAGAAAACAAAACAAACAAAAGAAAAATGGTATTTTTCACAGAACTAGAACAAATAATTTTACAATTTGTACACTTTTCATATAATTTTAAATTTACATATAGGAAAATTCACTTTTGGGGGAGTTATAAAATTCTATGAGGTTTACAAATGCATAGAGTCCTGTAATCACCATTACTAGTAGGAAACAGAACACTTTCATCACCCCACTCCCCAAATTCCTTTGTGCTATCTTTTGCTTTTGTAGTCAACCTTTGCCCTTTGTAGTCAACTCCCTCATAAATTTAAACTCTGGAAACTACTGATGTGTTCTCCATCCCTATGGTTTTGCCTTTTCCAGAGCAGCATGTAAATGGAATCATACAGTAGGTGGCTTTTGTGTGTGTGTTCCTGGCTTTTTTCACTTAGCATAGTGAATTTGATCTTCATCTGTGTTGTTGGGTGTATCAAAAGTTTATTCCTTTTGACTGCTAAGCAGTATTTCATTGGACATAACACATTCATGTGGACATGCTATAGATTGTTTATCCTTTTACCCGTTGAAGGCTGTTTGAGTCGTTTTGGTATATTGTTTCTTGATTCCAGGGACTGGAACCACAGTTGTCCAGGGTGTTGTCACGAATAATGTGGATTGTTTGTAAATGGTTATTGTATTATATTGGTAAATGTGTTCAGTTATTTGCCCCCAGAGGCTAAATGTGTAACCTGATGTTAAATACTGTGTGGTATTAAACGAGATAAAACCTACTTAGCTAAATGTATAGAAGAACACACACATTCACAGTCATTTGGGAGTTGCCCTTCAACTAGTTTAGTTTTAGTGACTGCAATAGGAGAGACTAACTAGAGGTGCTGATGATCAGCATGTGTGAATTTACATGTGTGTAGCCGATTACCCAGATTTCTAACTCTTTGAGCATCTGTGTATTTCTGAGTATAGAACTATGACTTGTTTCTAAATATTTCCTCCATCCTTGTTGAAAGATTGCTCTTAGCTCTGCGAGGTCCAGGTGAGCTTTACTGGCAGGCTGAATTCCCACACATTGGATACAGGATGACTACTTGACACCACCAGTCTAGCGGTTCTAAACACTTGTGAGGATTCAGTCATTCCGGATCCGGATCTATACTGTCAACCCTCAAGTGTTTAGTTTCTTCTTGTTCGTCTCTTGCTTGGTATCGTGAAAAGCTGACAGCTGGACTGTACGAAATAGGTGCTGAGTTCAGGCACAGTGTGTGAGCCTGTGGGCAGATAGGCATATCTTAATGCATGCCTCAGAATTCCACAGTCAAATATCAATTGTTTGTGAATTACCTATGTAATGCCTTATTTATTTATTTAAAAAATTTCTAGCCCTCTCATGGCTATTTGAAAGCTGTCCTGTCAAGGGCAGCCGTGGCAGTAATAAGATGGGAAGGAGAGTGGTAAACAAACATTCAGAGACTGACTGCTTTCTGGGTGTGGTGTAGAGCAGAGAAGAGGACAATCTCAGCTGTAAAACGTGATAACAGCATTGCGATCGAAGGTTCGAAAGAGTGCTGTTTCTAACCCTAGTTCTCTTGCTAAAGCAAGCTGTTTTTCCAACTTAAAATTGTATCTAGTTGCTACCTATGAGACTTCGCATGTCATTTTTAGTTTCAGTTCTCATAATCAGCATCACCGTCTGGCAAATGACTCTAGAAACAAAAGTTCCATTTATGTAGTCAAACAAAAGAAATATTTAGTGAAGTAGGCACTCGGAATTTACTTTGGATAAATTCTTAAGTAAAGGTTATAGAGGTTATAAATCAAGGGGTGAAGATGCCACATTTTAGCTTTGTTAAGGCCCTGTGATACCTTGGGAAAAAGTATTTGTACCATAATTTTCTTATAAAAGGGCAAAAAAATAAACAGGTTACTCTTTATGATTTTAAGATTCCCCCAGCAAGAAGCACTTTATGAGCCATAGGCTTTGCTGTTACAGATTTCTTTCATGAATCATGCCAAATTGCATTGATGGAGGCCCCTACCATCTACATTTTCCTGCTTAAGTTAATTATAATACACCAAAGCTTCATGTTTTCTAGTGCACTTTGAAGATTTTGAGAAAGTGTCCATTTTCCCTAAATAAGCAAATTTACAGCCATTTATTCAAATAAGATAATTTAGAAGCATACACTCATGCCTTTTGTCATCACTGCTGCAATTGTATTTAGTAAACATGTCCAAGCTACGAGGTACTGGCCTATGAAGATTACCACTCCAGTGACTTACAGTAGTTTTCCCGTTAAGGGAAGATCGTCTTCATGCTTTGTGCTACAAATAAATTGGTGCTGCCTTAGTACCAAGACTGTTGTATCTAGTGAAAATGAAGCTCCTGATGGTAAAAAGAGAAAAGAAACACCTTTGAAATGACGACCAATTCTATGATTGTGGATTAAGCCAGTAAAGCTTTTTCTCTTCCAGGTCCTGTCTTTTAAAATGAGATTCTATTTAAGAGTGTTACAGTAGTATAATATAAATCAGTGGCTCTGGCTTTTTAAACTTTGGTTCTCTCTCCTATAAAGCAGCATAAGTGAGTGCCTTATCATAACGTTGGAATAATGACATCTCAAGGCCTGTGTGCTGCATTCACAAGCAAGGAAAGTCCCAGAACAGGGTTGACTCAGCAGTACCTGACCAGGCTGCTTAATGCACCAATGAATACCATTGCCCCTAGGAATTAAATACAGAGGTGCCTGGAGCTTGTGTAAAGTTCTCTGTGCTATTTGAAAAAGGAACTCAGAAAAGATAGGCTGATTTTTAATTTTAATGTTTTACTCGTCGGTTTAAGTACATTTATAGTTTGCTTTGCAAAATGTCAACAGACATCCCAAGTGGATAGCATTTTAAAAAGATTGAATTTCCTGTATTTACTCTAATATCATCTCAAAAATATGGTCATCAATGCCTACAGGTTCATTGGTTAAGACAACCCATTCAAATGATTATTACAAAAATCCAACAATACTTTTTGTCATTTTCCACATTGTCGCAAATTCTCATTGAATAGAATTCCAGCAAGAGAGATCTAAAGATTTCGTTCCAGTTCTGATGCATTTAGGAAGGGCTCCAAATGGAATTCAGATTACAAGGTGGCCAAAGGACATTCTGAGAAGGAATTATCTGTTACCTAATGGTATTAATGTTCATTTTGTATTACAAATAACGTTATACATTTGTATATTATACACTCAACAATCGACAAAATACTTTCCCATAAGTTATCTCATTTCATGTAAGTTATTTCACAGCAACTTCATAAGATAGGTTGGCGATGACAGTTGTTCTTATTTTATAGGAAAGGATACTGAGCTTCAGAAATATGGAAAATAGATCACTTTTTTATGGAGTGCTTTCTTTGTGTGAGGCAGTCTTCTAAGAACTTCACATTTTAATTCATTTGATCTAGATAGCAGCTGCAGGAAGTAGAAATTATTATTGTCGTTTCATTTTACAGATTGAACCACAGAGGTGCAGAGAGGTTAAGTAACCTCTGAAGCTACACAGTGAGTAAGTAGTGGAGTCAGATGAGAACTCATCTAGTCTAGTTCTAGACACAAGTGCTTAACCATCTCACCTCTCTGCCTAGCCAAGCTTTTGCAACTTGTCCCAGGAAACTTGGCCACCAGGTGTTGGATCCTTCATGGGTCTTCTCACTCCCATCAGAGTGCTTTTCCATTTTGCATTTGGTTGTAACTTACCTCATTATCTTTTGCTTTATAACACACTACATTTTACTTACTACCTTATGGACTTCTCATTTTCCCTGACTGGAATGTAAGCTTCCTTAGTGCAGGGAGAAGAAAATGATTCCTTTTATTATTCCCTACCTTGTCTGGAACTTCTAAGTTAAGAGGAAGCCAGCTAAAATGTATTGAATTGAATCAAAGTTATGGAACTCCTTGAACATTTTAGGCCTAAAAATTTACGAGTGGAATTTTGGTGACGTGAAAGTAATTGACAATGGGAAAGGGACAGTGATTAAACCAGGGAAAATGGGAAAGTGTTGATATGATAGGAAGACATGAGATAGTAACAATGTTTACACAGCCTTTACTATGGGCCTGACACTTTTCACATATCGGCCCATTTAATCCTTAGAACATTCTATTCTTATTATTGTTTTATGAATGGGAAGACTGAGGCACGGAGGTTGTATGACCAACCCATAAATACATGTGTCTGAGGGTGCGTTTGTATGTAAATGAGGGAGAAGGAAAGCAGTAGAGATTGTTTGGCCTCCCGGTCTCCCACACCAACAGCTCCCAAAGGTTTTCTGGGGAATATTTATTTGATTTCATCAGGTATTTCCTATCCTAGATGCCCTGGCCTACTGACTTTTTCTCCTCCTGTCCAGTCTCTATCTGGCACCACAATTATCTTTCTAAAATATGCATCTGATTCTTCTCTCCCTTACTTACAGGTTCTATGGCCTTCTGCATGACAGCCCTCTTTTACATTTTCATCATCATTTCTGCCTCCTTCTCCAGACTTTTTATTACCATTGTATTTTTAAATGCTTTTTTGTCCCTGGATGGACCATGTACTTGAATGTTCTTGTGACTTTACCCACGTCGTCCTCTCTACCTGGAATACTATTCCCTTACTTTTTACCTGTAGAATTACACTCATCCTATAGGGTAAAATTCAAATGTATTTTCTGATGAAGCCTTTTAATCCTACAGGTAGAATTAATATATCACTCCATTAAGATATACTTTAATTTAGTAAAAAATAATAATAGCTAACATCTACTGAATTCTCAAGTGCTACAATTTTATTATTGATGAAGAAAAACAAGAATCAGAGGCTCTACATAACTTGCCTAAGATCACTTGGGTAGTAAGTTTTCAGACAGATGTGTCTGAGCCCCAAACCCATGAACTTAACCACTTTGCTTTGCTCCATTGATAGCACATATCAGTTGCATGTTTATGTATCTCTTTCTTTTCACTAACATGAACCCCAGAAAAGTGGTTGTTTGCTTTGTATCCTTTCTGCCTAGCACAATGTCTGTAATAGAGAAAGAACTCTGTGCACACAGTTAAAGACTGAATGGATATGGCACATTTCCTAGGCCTTGGGCTACATTTCCCTCACCTGGCCCATCATATCCCACTCCACAGATCTGGATCATGCTATGTCACTGTTCTCCCATGTTACTTCTAAAGTGGCTCTTCACAGAATTGACCATCTTGACAGCTGTTGCCTGTGAGAATCTTTATTTAACATCCTTGGTAGGTATGGCCAGAAAATAATGGTATAGGTAGGATTTGCTCTCTAACACTTGGGTTGCAGGAACTGTTGTTCTGTTATATATTTCTGAGTTGAATTGGAATTGGCTTGCGTCTGATCTTTTTGATAGGCGTAAACATCAATATTGTCCCTTGGAGCACCTCTTTCCCTCTTCTGGTTTATCCAAGAGTTCTTTGGGTTTACAGAGTCTCCAAAGAAGATACCTGGCCACTCTGGGCCCAGAACCTCTGGGGCCAAGGCAGCATTGCTTCCTGTCACCACACTATGCTCCACAAAGCTCTGAGCTAGGACCATCCTTTGAATAAGGGGATTTCCCCCAGGATTCTGATCTTGGTGCCCATCCTTTGAGTTCATGCACCATCCAAGGACCCCCTGTAGATGTGCTCCCCATTCTCCCCCCTCCCCCACTGTATTCCCCATCTCAGAATCCACTGTCCCACATTCAACCTCTGAGGATTCACCCCCAGGTACCAGCAGTCTTCCCTTTCCCTGGCCCCAAACAAAGGATCTATTCCCCTCCTTTCTCTGACAATAGAGCTAATTTGTTAATAGAACAGTCCAGACCATAAAAATGCAAATGTCTGTTTAGATTTGGGAAATCTTATGGTATGTTCTTGCTAAAAGGCAACAGCAAAGCACCACTTAAGATTTTCATCAGGTCATCCTGTTAATCAGTTAGTCTTCAGTGGGGCGCCCAGTTTAAAACACAAAAATGCCAAAACTTACGCATAAGTGAGAGTTGCCCTTTTTAAAGGAGTCACTTGCTATACGTTTTTACAATTATGCTGCCATCATTCAAATATTTAAAAAATAATTCTTCTTCTGGTTTTCAGAGCCTGCAGCCCAATCTTTTTACTCCCAAAGAGAGCAAATATTTATATTTGAAAATGGTTTTGATTTTGGAAAGAGCCCAAAGTTATTTGGCTTGGTTTTATGAATAAAATCAGTGTGAAAAGTTGCCTTTGGTCCCAAAGAAGGTGAAACTATAAAGTAGTGACACTGATTTTGTGAGTCTTACCAAATTCCAAAAGGAATTTTCCAAATACAGTGTGAAGAATGGAATATCAGGGAAATAAGTATGGTGTTTCCAAATGTAACTATGGTAAGAATGACACAAATCTGAATACAAATACAAAGATTCTGGTATATTTGTGATTAACTATTCTCATTACAGTCTCTGAAGGTACAGCTTGCACATTATGTCCAAAATTCTTGCTGAAAACATCTCTCAGTAGACTGGTGCTTCTCAAATTCAGTGTGGACATGAATTCTCTAAGGTTAAAATGCAGATTCAAGAGCTCTGGCTGGGGCCTGGGACTAAGCATTTCTAAGCAGTTCCCACGTGGTGATCCAGGGACCTTTCTCTGAGTATCACTGCCCTAGACTCTCTAAACATCCCTGGTAAGCCAGTTAAATCTTGGTTTTCCTGGATATTGCTACTCACATTAAGCTACAATGTGTTGGTTTGTTCCTTAGCAAAATATTTGTTTGTGTTCACGTACTCGTGCACTTTGCCTCAGAACAGAGCATTTTCTGTGTACTTTTTCAGTGAAGAAGCAGCAATGACCCTATGCCATTTTCTTAGATTGGATGTTTTCTTTACCAAAACGTAATAGAAGTTTTTATGGAAAAAAGTAATTTAAATGTTTAACCTCACTAATTATTACATGGCAGATATTATCACATGAGAAAAAGCAAGGTCCATTTTGATATATTTAAAGCTGTTATTTCTGATTTGACAATTTTTGAAATTGATGCTACAAAAGTTCTCTTGCTAGCTAGCTAAAAACAAAATCCTATTTCACAGCTAAAATGTAAACAGCTAAGACGTAATTGGGGGACTAAATTTCTCAGCTACAAAAACACAGCTGTGAAACATAACTTTGGAGTTTAATAAAGCCAAATAGCTTTGCATGCTAATAATGGATATTACAAGTAAAGATGAGAATGACTTTATTAGGCTATTTCAGTGTTTAGATACTTTCACTAATGTTACCTGTTTAACTGAGAATGTTCTCAAGTTACCTACCATATACACACCTATTGAATGCCTGCTGTGTGTATTTCGCTAGGAACTAGTGATAACAGAGATGAATGTGACATTAAGTCATTCTTCAAGGGGTTATTTTTTATTACATAATATATCCTGTGTCAAGTAATTTTTTTGGTTAATTTTTTTCAGATTATAAAAATATTAGAAAATACAGAAAAAAATTATAAAAAGTAAAATATATGTTATTAAAGATCCAACCACTGTTAATATTTTTATCTTGTATTTTAAATTTCCATTGACTTAATTCCAAGTATTATTATTTCTCACATCTTGATGTACTTTATTATTATTATTTTATTTATTTATTTATTTATTTTGCTGTACGTGGGCCTCTCACTGCTGTGGCCTCTCCCGTTGCGGAGCACAGGCTCCGGACACGCAGGCTCAGTGGCCATGGCTCACAGGCCCAGCCGCTCCGCGGCACGTGGGATCCTCCCGGACCAGGGCACAAACCCACGTCCCCTGCATTGGCAGGTGGACTCCCAACCACTGTGCCACCAGGGAAGCCCTATTATTATTTTTTAACTGTGGAAGTAACTCTTATTGGCCAGTGTCTAGGTAAATTTCAGTTGAATTTTTATACCTGTGTTGGCCTGGGCTGAATTTTGGAAACCCATAACTGTATACATGATGTGTATATGTTTGTGTGTGTATTAAGATGGGGATTGGGGGTTTACTCTGGGATCAGCTCTTAATATTTGAAGGGCCCTTTAGACTGGAGTAGGGAGAAATAGCTGGAATTCCATCGAACTCTGTAGGTATTAGTAGGCCAAAGAACCTTTATGATATAACTGATAGCACTTATATCCCCAGAGTTACTCACGTGCACATTGTGTTTTGCTTCCTTAATTTTGTAATAAGATTTTTGGATTATGATAATTTTGGATTAGGGTAAGTGGTTCTTGCTAAAATCTGTTGCACATTTTTATCATCTGTAAAATAAGGTACGTGAACTAAGTATTCTCAATTTTCTTGAAGTCTTGAAATTTTGTTGCTGTTTTCTTTATTAATATCTTGCATGCAAATAGATCTATCCTGATAAATACCTTTATATACCTTTGATAATAATCTTTGAATCAATATAAACCTAAAGACTTATTGAAAATCTACAGTTTAGAATGAGAATCTATAACAGAGCTTGGTAAATGACTGCCTGCAGGCTAAATGTGGCCCACTGCCTATTTCTGTAAATAAAGTTTTATTAGAACACAGTCACATCTATTAATTTATGTATTGTCTATAGCTGCTTTCAAGCATCAGTAAGAGTTGAGTAGTTGTGATAGAGATAGTTTAGATAGCATCTAATAGCTAAACTGTCAAAGGAAAGATTTGTTGACCCCTGATCTAGGTTAATAATCTTTTGAATCAATAATCATGCTTTTCTTCAGGTACTTCGAGTGAGTATGAATAAGTATATCATAGTTTTGATAACGGGAGGTAGGGATATGGAAGCTATGCCTGAGTCACATAAACCAGCTTCTTTTTTTTTTTCAGGATTATACCTAAATAGAATTTACTTGGGCTTGATTTCCAGAGGTTAGCTAGATCTGCATCAGGTAAATATCACATCTTCTGTCATAAGAGAAACTAGGTTGTCAGTGTGACACCCTTTGAGCCTGGAAAGATTCATCTTGAATGACTCAGAAGCATTTTCTTTTCTTTTTTTAAACACTTATTTACTTATTTATTTATTTTTGGCTGTGTCAGGTCTTAGTTGCTGCATGCGAGCTCTTCATTGTGGCATGCAGGCTTCTTTCTAGTTGTGGCGTGCGGGTTTTCTCTCTCTAGTTGTGGTGCACAGGCTCCAGGGCGCATGGGCTCTAGTTGTGGCATGTGGGTTCCAGAGCGCGTGGGCTTTGTAATTTGCTGCATGCAGGCTCTCTAGTTGAGGCACACGGGCTCAGTAGTTGTGGCGTGGGCTTAGTTGCCCTGCGGCATGTGGGATCTTAGTTCCCTGACCAGGGACTGAACCCACGTCTCCTGCATTGGAAGGAAAATTCCTTACCACTGGACCACCAGGGAAGTCCCCAGGTAGGAGCATTTTCAATTAATGTGGAGACCTTCCAGTAAAAACCAGGCCAGAAAAGCCATGAGCTTTTACCATCATAAGGTTAAAGGTGTTATTTCACAAGGAATAAGGGTCAAAGGCAAGGCAATAGTTAATATGCACATTCCTTATGAAGAATAGAGAGGGCCTTGCTCAAGGAGACCACACCATGGAGTCTTTGGAAGAAAATGAACCCTCTCTGTGAGAAGGGGTGTAAACCTTCAAGTATTTAGGAAGGAAGTGAGTTGCGACATTATGGATGAAGAATGTCCTAACTGACCTTGAAATACCCAGCCTTTCCATAGACCACTGACTCAGAGGAAGCTTAAGCAGAAACAAATATCTCTGAATTCTCCAAAAAATCTGAGATGGCAGAGTCTGCCAAACAGAAGATGAGACCAGGCTGAGGATTTAGGTCTCCTGAGAGGAAGAGCTACATGTCCTGTGTGGAGAGGACCTAAAAAGAAGGTGGCTGAAGGAAACCCAAAGATGCTTGGGAGAAAGGTGAGAGAATGGGAGGGAGAGTGTCCACAGGAACACCCTCCAAAGGCCTAAATAGGGAGATGTTGCTCTACTCAGGTGCTACAAAAGGTCTAGATAAGTGTAGACTTTAATGACCTTGAAGTTTGGGATCCTGCGCTGCTCTGGGACACCCCTTAAGCCTTTGGTAAAAGAATGCTGAAATGTCCATCACAGTCTAGTTTGTGTCATTCTGGTGAAAGGGTTCTGGAATGAATATCAGTCTGAATCTGAGTGAGTATCAGTCTGCCCATTTCTAGACCACCAGCAAGGGCTACCCAGCCTGAGCAATCCTGTGGCCCCCTTCCTCTGTTTTCTCCCCTGGGTGGAAGTTAGACTCATCCTCTACTGGACAGAAAGGAGACTCCTGCTTTCTGTTCTGGAGAACCTTAAAACTGTTAACTTGATGGGAAATGATTAGGCATTTGAGATGATTGGAACTCGATTGAGTTCCAATAATTTTTTAAATTATTGGAAATAATTTTCAAGAGAAATGAAAGCATCTTGGGACTTCCCTGGCAGTCCAGTGGTTAAGACTCCACACTTCCAATGCAGGGGGTGCAGTTTCGATCCCTGGTTGGGGAACTAAGATCTCACATGTTGTGTGGTGTGACCAAAAAAATAAATAAATTTTAAAAATTAAAAAAAATTAAAAAAATTTTTAAAAGTTAAAAAAAGACAAATCAAAGCATCTTGTATCAGCAACAAATAGAAAAAATTAACTTTTCTTTTTATTTATTCCTTTAGCCTTTTTCTGGTCATCACGGCATTAATTACTCTGATACTATAAAGGAGAAGAGAAATGTACCAAATGCTTTTCAGCTAGAAAATATTTTAAAATTACTTTCTGGGATTTCCCTGGTGGCACAGTGGTTAAGAATCCGCCTGCCAATGCAACAGACACGGGCTCTAGCCTTGGTCCGGGAAGATCCCACATGCCGCAGAGAAACTAAGCCCGTGTGCCACAACTATTGAGCCTGTGCTCTAGAGCCCGTGAGCCACAACTACTGAGCCCACATGCCACAACTACTGAAGCCTGCACCTAGAGCCCGTGCTCTGCAACAAGAGCAGCCACCGCAATGAGAAGCCCGCACACGGCAACGAAGAGTAGCCCCTGCTCACTGCAACTAGAGAAAGCTCACATGCAGCAATGAAGACCCAACACAGCCAAAAATAAATAAATAAATAAAATTAAAAGAAAATTACTTTCTGAGGTTCAGATGATTTAGGGGAGAGGTAAAAACTGCAGTTTATTCAGGTACCTGGATTCCATTTTTCTTTTGGACCTCTCCCTGCCGGCTGGGCCAATGTAACTAAGGTGACAGCCTAAATGTAGGTACACACTACACACTGGTAGGATCTATACACTAGGCAACATTATATTGAAACATCTATGAGAATTATCCCAGTTAATAATGGCTTCTGGGGAAAGGTTGATAAGTCACTGACATGTTTTTATGTTTAGGTAGAAGTTGACACTCAATTAACTGATCAATTAAAAAATTGATTTAATGGAAATTAGTCAAACAAATATAATAAGATAAGTTATTAAGAAAGTATTAGGCTGAACCACATGAATTTGTTGACATTTAGACATCTTGAAATAAGAAAATGGCAATTTTGTATGTTTCAAGCTCATATATGGATGGTCTCTTGAACTTTTTCTGTTCTTTTCTTTTAATGTATTCTATTGAAGTTTTCCCAAGAGAAAAATGGTGTTTCTTTATCCATTCCTGGAAGAAGAATCCAGCATGGTATTTCTAAAGATCTTAGATGTCCTTACTTGCTTTCTCTTAATGTTTTCTTCTTTGTTTTTTAGATCCACTAATGCCCTAGAGCAGGTAGAGACAGAAGCTGATGTTTTGAGTTGAGTTTAAGTGGGGAAGAGCAGATTTTCCTGGTCCTAGAGGAGGCTGTCCCAGAATAAAGAGAAGGGTCATGGAGGCATGATATGTGAGAGAGAGGACCTGGGCCACCCTGCCACGCATGGCCCTATGAAGGGGCAGGACCTCTCATGCAGTGGTGAGAGGATACTTAGGTTCTGGAGTCTTAGGGAACCATGGAGAGAGGTCTCCATGCCCAGGCTTTGGAAACTGCTTTTGAATGAATGATATGGGCCTGTTGAACAGAATGCACTCAAGACTGGAGGTCTTTCCTCAAATTTTCCAGGCTATACTCTTATATGACCCTAGGAAGGACTCCTAAAACTAAAAAGATTTAGTTTGCAAGGCAGCTATGGTCACCACTATACCACAGATACATAAGATTTAGTTTGAATTTTCCCTTGACTTTAGCAGGTATGGGGTTCTATAAGTAGCCTTCTGAGACTAGTAATTCATGATCAGGTTGTATGAATACCATGAATAAAATGCAGGACCATAATGTGTTTGGCTGAATTTTTCACTGATTTTTCTTAATCATAGTTTTTATTCTACTATGTGGCTTACGTATGGTGAAACATTTTCTTAAGCCCCAACTGGCAGAGAATTTTTTTTTCCTTCCATATAGGAGAAGTAGTCTGGGAAATTGGCCAACATACTGACATTTCCTGGACATTTTTACTTTTTTGTTTTTACAACAATAGGCAGAATATTTATTATTGTTCTAATGTTTTAGGACATCCAAGAAATATAGCAATCATGTTGACTCAATTTCTCCATCTGGTTTTCTCCGAATGTGGTGGTACAGACACAGTTTATTGTTACCCCTATTCATTTTTCAAACTTTTATATTTTTAGAGGATGGCAGACCTTGTTTATTGTGATAAAAGGTGGTTCCATACGTGGATATGACTTAGGAGGACATCCTGAAGGAGTCTGGGCAAAGAGATGTCTCCCACTCCTTCCTTGAACTCCACATTAAGTGATTCATTTCCATGTGTTGAACATATTTTTTTCTTTTTCTTTGTCTTTTTTTTTTTTTTTGCTGCTGTTGTTCTCTCTTAACAACAGAGAGAATATTTTTTATCAGAATTCCTTATGCCTTATTCCTATTAATTGAATAGATTCAATCAATATAAAAAATGGTCAAGGCAGTCAGCCTAAGGAAAGAGGAAAGAAGACATAGAAAGGAGAAGAAGGAGAGCTATTTATCATGTTACTTTACTGTGTAAATGTTTCAGACACATATATTAGAGACCTCCTGGGTTTTCTGTCTTCAAAAGAAACTTAAAAATCATGCTAAAACCAATTTGCAAGTATGGCATGAGGTAATGGTGGGATATTGTTTTCCTGTTACTATATGAATTCTTTTATTGGAGTTTAAAGAGAGTTTTTCTTTGATTGTAAAGATGGGGAACCACATTTGGTATGAAATATCTCTAGGGTATTTATCAATAACTTAAAGGTGCTTAGTTACATCTTCCAATATTTGCATGATGAATATATTCACAGAATTCTGCTCTTAGATGATCTTTGACATTCTTGACTCCTAAAATTTTTTGTTGTTGTTTGTCCAACAATTTTCTTTTTTCCCTCCAGCTTTAGTGAGATGTAATTGACATATAACATTGTGAAAGTTTAAGGTGTACAACCTGTTGATTTGATACACTTATATTTTACAAAATGATTATCAACATTGTGTTAGCAAATACCTCCATCACATCACATAATTACCATTTCTTTTTTGTAATGAGAATATTTAAGATCTACTTTCTTAGCAGCTTTCCAGCATATTATACAGTATGGTTAACTATAGTCACCATGCTATAATTTGGATTTCCAGAACTTATTTATCTTTCAACTGGGAGTTTGTACCTTTTGACCAACATCTCCTCCATCCCTCAGCACCAGGTAACCACCATTCTGTTCCCTGTTTCTGTGGGTTCAGTTTTGTGGGTTTTTTTTAGATTTCACATACAAGAGAGATCATACAATATTTGTCTTTCTCTGCCTGACTTATTTTATTTAGCATAATGCCATCAAGGTCCATCCATGTTGTCACATACAGCAGGATTTCCTTCTTTCTCACAGCTGAATAATATGTTCAGCTATTTTCTAATTTCTCTCTTTCAGATTTCCTGGTCTCACATTAGTACACACTCAAATGCTTGTTTAAATCAGAAAATACACCACCATGTTCATTAAGTATTAATATAAAATGCTGTGTGAAGATGGCAAGTTTTCTTTTTTACTTGTGTAAATTTTTTTTTAGTCTGGTGGAAAATATACCAAAAATTTTTAGTTTTCTGCAATGAGAAGAATTTAGTTTAGCATCTCATTAATACTGGTTCCAGTCAGAAGTCTGCAGTTTCCTTAGATCAAATACATTCCTTTTTTTTTTTTAGCATGTTGAAATGTGTGTTTAGTGGAAATGTACCTCTTAATGTAAGCTGTGAAATATGTTTCCAAGTGAGCAACCATCTAAATTGTTTTCTCCCTATGAGATTATGAGCTCCTTCGAGGTAAGAACATGCTCTACTCATCTTCCTGGCTCCAGAGCCTAGCATAATGTCTAATGTACTTAAGGTTCATATTCCCTGACACGTTGAAACAATGACTTAGTGGTGATGTAACCAGAGTAAATAAGTACGATTAGGTCAGTAAATATGACATGGGTAGAAGAAAATACTCCATGAAAACTTTGTGATTTTTTATCCTTATATTAGACTATTAATGTGAAAATACTACATAAAAATATTATGTAGGTTTGGATATACTTGCTTAGATACTTGCAAGTATATCTGAATATATTTTCATTCCAATTTAGGAATAATTTTTAAGTTCAAACAGGCATAATACAATTGATTAAATACAATTTATTATAAAATGTCTTGGTCTTTCTTGACTTTTTTTATGCAGAACAAGAGTGATTTGTTGGGAAGATAGTTATTTTTAAAAATGTGAATATCTGACTCTCATAGCTTATCCTATACTATCTGGTATTGTACTGTTAGTTTTTATATGTATATATGTATCATATCTCCAACTAGACTGTAAATTTGTTGAGAGTGCCTGGGCTCTTAGTAGCTTTCATTCCCCACGTACGGTAAGGAGTCAATAACATTTATTAAATGTTAGTATTAGGTTCGTGATTCACTGAGTGGTTTTGTATATGACCTTTAGCATGTTTCCCCAAATATAATATTGGGAGAATAATATCTTTTCTACACTATTCATACAAAGTTTATATTTATGATTTGAGTCCTGTAAGAATGATTTTTTAATAATAAAAATTAAAATAAGAATAGGCATTTTAGCAATCTTACAACTAAATTTTTAACATGTGCATTTGAAAAGAATAAGGTACAGAGGCTTTAAAAATTTTTTTTAATTGAAATATAGTTAATTTACAATGTTAGTTTCAGGTGTACAACAAAGTGATTCAGTAATACATACATATATATTATATATATTTATATATAGTAGTGTGTATATTTTAATCTCAAACTCCTAATTTATCCTTCCCCATCCTCCCCTTTGGTAACCATAAGTTTGTTTTCTATGTCTGTGAGTCTATTTCTGTTTTATAAATAAGTTCTTTTGTATCTTTTTTCTTTTTTTAGATTCCACATATAAGCGATATCATATGATATTTGTCTTTCTCTGTCTGGCTTCCTTCACTTAGTTTGGTAATCTCTAGGTTCATCCATGTTGCTGCAGATGGCATTATTTCATTCTTTTTTATGTCTGAGTAATATTCTATTGTATACTTATACCACATCTTTATCCATTCATCTGTTGATGGACACTTAGGTTGCTTCCATGTCTTGGCTATTGTAAATAGTGCTACTATGAACATTGAGGTGCATGTATCTTTTCAAATTATGTTTTCTCCAGATATATGCCCAGTGGCTTTTGTTTTTTGACTGGCATTGGAATCCTGGTTGTGCTACCCCTTGGACCTTGGGAATAATGCATAAGTTCTCTGGACTCCTGTTTGCTCTCCTATAAATGGAATTTGTAGCTTTTTCCTTATTTTGTTGTTGGTTAAATTTGATAACACATGTAACTTTTAATGGTGCGCTCAGCACATGGAGGATATTCACCTACAAACATGAGCACTTTCCTCTACCCTGGCTTTCTGTCTTGTTCTCTTGGCAATCTGACTGATTTCATAGCCTCAATAAAATGGGTCTGCCTTCAGTCAGCATTTCTGCATAAGCTTCAGACCTTATAAATTTCGTCACCTTCCAGAGATCTATACCTGTGTATCCTTACTTTCACCTAAAACTTGACTTGACCAAAACCAAAGTTAACTTTTCAGCCCATTTTTCCCCCCTTCCAGAATTCCTTATTTATTACTAAAATCACCATTCAGTAATAATGAGTCCAAAGACTATGGGCTAAGATTTACTCACTTTCTTTTTCTTGTTATCTACATTTAGTTTGTGAAGTTTGGGAGAACTGATTTAGTATATCAGAGTAGAAAGCTAATTGTCTCCCCTGCCCCCAAACAGTGCCTAAAGGTGAGATCAATTGCTTGGTGAGGTCAGCAGCTTCCAAGTCTTGTCCTGGATCTGTCCACAGCCTCCAGGTCCAGGACTCTCTCCTCAGTCAGTACTGGGTAAACATTGACCACTCCTACTTTTACTACATTATACAATGTTGCCAATCAGTCTATGAGATTTTAATTTTACCTCATATATTTTTCTTGCATACATCCTATTACTTCCAGAACCATTGACACCATCTTGGTAATCATTACCTTTCACTAGCATCATTGTGGTGACCACTGGTATCAGGCTGCTTTGGCTAAAACTGAGAGAAAAACTAACAGAAAAAAAAGCCCCACAAAAAACAAATAAAACACCTAAACACAGCTTAAATGGTAGGACTTAATTTTCCTCCCATTTCAAGATCCTAAGTAGGAGGATCCAAGGTAGCTTTAATAGTTCAGCTATGTCAGGGTTCTGAGTTGGCATTCTGTGACTCCCTTGACTTCCCCTATGGTCACAATATGGCTGCAGCAGCTCCAGGCATCAGGTCCTCACACAAGAGCATTTAACAGCAGGAAGGGAGGGTGAGAATTTCTCCTCCTGTGTCTTTCTTATCAACAGAGAAAAGTTTTCTCAGATAACTCTTGGAAGACTTCCCTTGACATTTTATTAGCCAGCACTGAGTCAGTTTCCTCTGTTCTAGTGCAAGTGTAGCCAGGACGGTGAGTATCTGCTATTCTTAGTCTCTATATTTGTTAGTCAAAAAGAGGAAAATTGGGAAAGATCTCAGGTAGGTACTATTTAAATCCATCCTGCATTTCTGCCAAATGTGTTTCCTTGAGTACATTTCTAAAGAAAATGTCATTTCCCTGCACTTTTAAAAAAATTGGAGTATAGTTGATTTACAATATTGTGTTATTTTCAGGTGTACAGCAAAGTGATTCATATATATACATATATGTATTATATATATTATTTTTCAGATTCTTTTACATTATAGGTTATTATAGGGTACTGAATATAATTCCTTGTGCTATACAGTACATTTTTGTTGCTTATCATTCAGTAGCTTTTATTGCTAGCAAATACAATACAATCCAGCTCCTTTTCTTCCCCTTCCTACTTTACTTTCCTGTGGCTATCTAGTGAATCTGGAACAGACCCAGCTCATCCCTATGTTCACACCTTTTCTCATGACATTTCTTCCTCTTGGAATCTCTTCTCCACAATCTCCAGTTGATTGCTGACTTAGACATGAATGCTCAACTCCAAAGCTGCCTTCTCCATGAAGCCTTCTCAGCTTCCCTCCATCAACTGTGATTACTCTTTTCTCTCAACTTCCTCAGCAGCACTTTCTGCACACTGTAGAACCTGCCCACTCATGGATTTAACATTACGAATTTTGATTACTCACAAGACCCCAAAATGTCCAATTCAAAGGTATTTTAAACATTGCTGAGGTACAATCCAAATCTTATCCCTTGCAAAGCTGGGTGTGCAGTAGTGAATTTTCTCACTGGGAAGTGAGTCATGGGCTACCTAGTATCCAGACCCCAGCAAGGCTTCACTGTTCTTTCTTTGTTGTAATATAGGCAGTAAGTTTGGTGAACTTATTGAAAGCTGTGCTCCATTGTGGAAAATGGCTGTTAATTGAGAGATAAAACTTTAGATGAAAGCTGAAAAGGTAGTTAAATTTTGGTTTGAGTAGAGGAATGGGAAAGGAGTAATTCTCCAGAAAAATGTGACTGATGAGATAGTCAGGAGCCTGGGAAAATACTTGCACAGTTTGAGATTGTGCTATAGACGACTTCTTACCTGGTATTACAAATATTTATGTACAATACCCCTCAAAGGCTGTTAGATTTCAGAAGACAGGGAGCAAATGATATGATGTGGCATAGTGGCTCTGGAGACAGAAGAATTAAGATTAAGTTATAGGTCTATCAGCTCCCCAAGACCATGTGACCTTTGGGAAGACACTTGACAGTGTGAGTCTTTTGTTTCCCCATCTGTAAGGTGATGGTAAAAATATTACCTCACAGGGCACCTAGAACTATTAAATGAAATAATATCTGAAAAAGTGCCATGTAAACTGTAAAACATGATTAAATAATTACCAGTATTTATATTCCCATAATATCTATCATGAGAGCAGGCACTCAGAAAAGATTTGTTTAATGAATGAATGAGTGAATGAAAAGCTATCACAATGACCTAATTATAAGAATGAAAATATTTTTCTTTCCGTAATAGTGTCTGTGAGGTTCTAAGGCATTTTATTTGCTTGCATTACCAGAATGTGGAAATCAATAAAAATCATTACTGAGAATTAAATACCAGTATATTATATCAACCTTAATATGAAGCTAAATTTCGTCTATGAATACATTGGCTATTCATAAATTGCTGGGCCTACACTTCCTACGGCATTACTGGAGCCCTTCACATGCACCACAGCTTTGTAGTTCCTCTGGGACTATCCATTATTCCACGGATCCATTATCATCTATAATTCTCTTTAAAAACCTAATAAAATTGACTGTAAGAAGCCTGTGCTGTGTATTGACTTCAAACATAACCTTTTCCACATCTTTCTTGAGTGTTGAGATTTTTAAAGGATCTGTGATTATTGGAATGGTAGCTCACTTGTGCTTCAGATTTATACCTCTCCAAGGTAAGGAGTGAGGTGCTGCCATCCTGGCTGGAAGGGCGTTAGAGAGCATGGGAATCTATAACTAACTTTACACTGCCGCTGGGCCACCCAGACCTGATGTGCAGCAATGCCATGAGCTTGTCTGGTGGGCATTAAATGGTTTAGTTTTTCTATGACCAACTATAACAAGAGAATTATTTTCCTCTCTGAGAAGAATATGCGTTATTCCGGTAAAATAATTTGCAGGCCCCTGTGAATGTTGTCTTAAATTCCAAAAGATGCTTTGTAGATGTGATTGAGTTAAAGACCTTGTGATGGGGAAGTTATCCTGGATTATCTAAATGGGCCCTAAAAATAATCACAAGAGTCCTTATTACAAGGAGGGTAGAAGGTCAAAGGTGGAAGGCAATGTGACAGCAGAAGCAGGGAGAGAAAAGACCATGAGGCAGGGAGGACCATGAGGCAAAGAATGACTGCCTCTTGAAGCTGGAAAATGCAAGGAACAGATTCCCTCTTAGAGCCTCCAGAAGAAACTAGCCCTGCTGACACCTTGATTTTAGCCCCGTAAGACTTACCTGGGACTTCTAAATTTCAGAACTGTAAGAGAATCAATTTGTGTTGTTTTAAGCCACTGTGTTTGTGGTGATTTGTTACAGCAGCAATAGGAAACTAATACAGGCAGTCTGGCTTGAGTGGCTTGAGCCTGGGTGGTTGGTGGTGAAAGCATTCTCCCTCCACAATCCAGGGCATTCCAGCCAGCCTGGAAGCAGCTCTTTAATTCCCCTCACTGGCTTCAGCTCCCAGGTGTCTGGAGCCCATCTGGTGAAACCTGTCCTTCATCCTTCCTTCCAGTCTATCTCTTTACTCTTTTTCTTTTTTAGGTATTTAAAAAATATATTTATTTATTTGGCTGAGCCGGGTCTTAGTTGCAGCATGCGGTATCTTCGTTGCCACGTGCGGGATCTTTTAGTTGTGGCATGTGGGATCTTTAGCTGCTGCATGGGAACTCTTACTTGTGGCATGTGGGATCTAGTTCCCCCACCAGGGATCGAACCTGGGCCCCCTGCATTGGGAGCGTGGAGTCTTAGCCACTGGACCGCCAGGGAAATCCCTATCTCTTTACTCTTCAAATAAATTGTTTCATTCATTTTCTTTCTCGATAGATCTTGATGGCTTGTAAAACCTAGAACCAGCATCAATGGCAGGAGTTGTCCCTCTTCCTCAAATTCAGGTAGGGTTTAATTTTCAAATGTCTTTTGGAGAAGAATGGAAATGTTTCTATTTCATCCTTCTTATGCAGCAAAAGGAAGATAAACATGAAAACAAGAACACTCATGTTCTGCTACACAGTTATGTCCCAGAATTTCTTGGTATCCTTTCTTCCTTGTTTTATGGCAGAATTGGAATTACTACTAAGGTTGTATGCCCAAACCCCTCCTGGTATGTACTGTGAACTGACAATGAAAGAGAAATATTCCATACTGTGGGCAGAGTTCTGACAAATTATTGTCCACTGTAATTTCTTGTCTGGGCAAAAGTTAACCATGGTCCAGGTTTTATATTAGAAAAATATGTATAAAAAGTGATATCATGTCAAAATCAAGTATTATGTAAGAGTTGGAAAACATCTTATCCATCCAAAGCCATAATTTCCAAATAAAACTCCTTTCTGAGTTGCCAGCACATATGTCAGATGTAGGCCTATTTTGAATAATAGTGGCTGAGTTATTAAAACTCCATTAATCTAATTTGTTTAAATGGAAGTAGTACCTTATGTCTGGCTTAAACAGAATTTAAATGAAAAGGGAGAAGACATACTATTCAATATAATTAAGATGGCAGACCCTACTCATTTATGAAAAGAGAAGATGTAAAGTCAACAAAAGAAACCCTGTGGTATAGTGTTTGGCTTTGAAAATGCTAAATAAATGGAAAAATAATCTAATAGTAACAATAATAGATATCCGATATTTGTTCAGAATCTTCAAATGCAAAATTTTCTCTATCTACCTCCTTTTTTCTTATCAATGCACATCTCACTAAAATGCGTAAATGAGTCTCATTTTCTCTTCTAGACTGTGGCCTATGATGCTAACTCCTGGGAACCTTTAGTGTAACCTAAAGAAAACTGTCAATAACATACATACATCTAAATAGTGCCAATCTGAAACCTTATTACTGGAAGCCATAGGCTCTGGAATTATCCTTGTCAGATCTAAGAAAGCAACCAACTTTCCCAGCAGTCTCTTTTGTATCTCTGAACTTCTGTATCACTGCATTTTTGCAGTTGCATTTTGCAAAATTGCATATTGCTCCCTCCTCTCTTCAATTCTCTGTAGGGTCGGCATGACCTACAGTGTGACAAAATAAGCTAGTTGTTCAGTTGAGCCAGGTGTCCTTTGAGAAGCTAAGAAAAGGAATAACAGTGTCACAAAGTCATTAGTGTACCATATATTATAAGCCATAAATGACAGCTCTGAGTGAGACTATCCTGCTTGGGAGTCTGTCACTTGGTGCTGGAATCATCCCAAAGAAGGCGGGAACTGGCATCTCACCAAACATCTATGTTGTCAGGTAGAAAAGCCAGCACCCACGGGACTAGAAATTGGAGCAAGTATAAGAGAGTTGATTAAAAGTGGGAAGAGGAAGACATATATATATATAGTGCTTCTTTGATTCAGGAGATAAGATCCTTCACATAGTACCATTACTACTAGACTCTATTAAAAAGTTAAAATGTTGTGAACTGATGAAATTTTCTATAGGTGTTGGCCGGTATAACTGGAAACATCACAGGCATACCAAATCCTGCTCACCATATCTCCCAGTCTGTGAAAAGTAAATAAAGGTGGGGAAAAAAGCAAAAAAAAAGTAAACAGCAGGTTACCCATCTAATATTGAAGTTGGTTGATCCTGTCAGCTCCTGAAATCTTCCAGTCACTAAATTCTGTCTTCTGATCATTGCCAAATTGCCAAATATTTGTTAAGTGAGCCCTAGTTACCTTTCTCACTCAGAATTCAGATTGTATGTCTAGTGAGCCTCTGTAGCAATTTCTTGATAGCTTCTTATCTATTCTCTGCATATTATCCAGGCATGAACTCTTCCTCTCAGCTATTTCCTCTATCTTTAGCCAAATCTTTCCCCAAGAGTGATCCCTTTAGGCTGAACTTTTCCCTGGAGTCTGTGGCATAGGCTTAATGATGCTAAAAGATTGGGGTGGCAGTGAGTTTGAAAGAGAGAGTAGGTCCCAGAGGCTCTTGCTGGTTCTAAACTATCAAAGAGCTCTAGGGAGTCCTAATCTTGGGAGTATTCTTGCCTAAACTCTCAGAGTTATTTCTCTAGATGAAAATTTTGTGACTCTTAAATACTGTTTTATTTTATGAGAATCATGGGTAGGATACATCTCAAGTACTTTGTAAAATGGCTTCTTGGTTCCAGTTGCTTGGGTTGTATATCCGTCAGGACAGGTTGGGCTGTAGTAACAAACATCCACCAAATCTCAGTGGCTTGAATCAACAAAGGTTTATTTTTCACACATGCAACATGTGTATCATAGGTTGGCAAGGGGCTCTGCTTTTCAGAGTCATGAAGGGACCCAGATGACTGGAGCTCCATTATGACATGAGCTTCTAGCTTGCCTTAGGTCAAGAGAATGTGGTGAATTGTGTACCAGCTTGCAAAGCTTCCACCGGAAGTGACACACGTTAGTTGGTCGCATTCAACTGGCCAAAGCAAGTTCAGGTTATGTCTGCTTTGTGAATCAGAATGTTTGTGACTAACCCTAATGAGTCCTAGAGTTAGACTTTGCCTTTTTGTGTTACCAGGTCCTATGGGTTATGCTCTGTGATTTCCCCCCTATTTTTATGAAACTTGCCTATATCCTCTATTTCTTTCTCACAACTGCTCTTTCTGCTTCTTTTCTTTAAAGCACCCTGCTTTCTCATTAATGATATTGCTGTCCATGAAATTCCTCCCGGTTCAGCCTTCTCCTTTTCCTTTTTTTTAGCACTAATACAGGGGACAAAGAAAAGAGTCAAGGCTCTTTGTTCTCCATTGCCAATTCTAGGTTATTCTGGCTGTTGAAATTCAGCAATCTCTCCTCTTTCTGAGGGTCTGATACCTCCCTACCTCTATCCTAACTGCTATGGTACACTAAGCCCTGGGGTCCTTTTTTTCCTTAGGCACCCAATTTAACCTTGTCCATCACTATCATCACGTCGGTGACTCCACAGCCCCTTACCTCCTTCACGCCAACAATCCCCACCTCCACTCCATCCTTGGATCTCATCATCCATCTCCACGATGTCCAATTCTGAGTATCCTACCTCTTACCATCATGCATCAATTATTCTAAGTTTGTTATTCATACTGACCCTGATCTTCACTTTCATCACAACCCTGCCTCTGCTCTTTTTTCCTCTTCTCTGTTAGAGTCTTTCTGACTTCATTTCTTTCCTGATGTCCTGCTTTCCTTGGGCAGCCAACTCAGCAGTGCCTTTGCTTATCCCCTAAAATTCCCCACTGACCTTGAACTTGCAATTGCTTCCTCCATGGGCTGCAGTGCTGCTAGAGAAAGCTGTACTGATTGAGCCTGCCACAAATTCATGCTCCTTTACTTTAACCGAGCTGTCATTTCTGCTCAGCACTTCTTTTATTCATCTCTTGCTGACTCACTGCTCATCCCACACAGCAGTTTTTCCAAACATTTTTAACTCTCTTTAAGTTTCAAGCCCCGCTCCAGATATGGCCCCAAAATACCTTTCCAGTTTCATCTCTCACTTTTCCCCAAAAGCTCTTGCCTTGTGCTTTCTAAACTCTACACGTTTGCTCCTCCTTTTATACCATCCCCTGTTATCTCCAGCAAAAATGCCACCTAATTTCCACAGGCTTTTCTCCTCTGAGAGAGGTCTCGATTTGTTATGAACAGCAATGGGATTTTTATTACCTCTTACGGGGCTTAGCAAATATTGCCTTATACTAGGTACTTGTACATTTATACCATCTCCCCAGTTTTATTGTATGTTCCTTGAGAGTAGAAACCATGGTGGTTTGTATACATAGTGTTTATAGATAATATGTTGCCCTTTGTAGATAGACGATCAGTTGATGTTTGGTGAATGTATTGGAGAAATGAATGTTAGTCAGGTGGCTGGAAAATAGGTTTTTTCCTTTCTTTTCCAAAAGAAGTAAACATAATATTAAAGGTAAATTTTTTCATCTATTTTTACTGTTTAAATTTTAATGTAACTATTGCAGTTTTGGATGCTGGTGCTGATAGACTGAACATATTTGGAGAACAGTAAGAGTTATGTGAAAGAGTCCTAGTTCATGTTATGTGCTTGAATTCTGTAGTTTTCTTCGATGCTGGTTAATTAAGATCTATATTTCATTTCTTTTTATTTTTATTTATTTATTTAATATCTGAGTCAATAAAAACAATAGCTTATGCATAGAATTTTGTCTTACAGCAAGCGGCTTTAAGTTCTGATCTCCTGAAATACATTTGGTTTAAAAGTAGATACTACCTTTCTGGGATTTGCATGTAATACCTTATCACAGCCTGAGTATGGAATTGAGAAAGAAGACAAAAGATAGTCAGATGGAGTGCCCAGGTGTCCCCTTTATTATTGATGAAGCTGATGTTGGAGAATATGAACAACAGTGGGATTCCTATTATCATACTGCAGAATTAGACCTCTCAGCCAGCCATGGGCAGTGCCAGGTCCGAGAAGGCCTCCCCACATGGGGGCTGCTCCGTACCACTTCCAGAATGGAGGAGCAGAGCAGAACGCCAGCTTCCAGTGTTAGAGAAGGGCTACACATGTCTCTATCTCTCCCTATACCTGCAAACAGGTAGGTTTCCTACTGGATTAGAAAGCAAGGTGGAGCAAAAAGATATAAGTGCTTGGGGAAAAACACTTCCTCATGGAAACAAGAATGGGGTAAGAGCATTCCTATGTAATACTCCTGAACATGAAGATATGCTGTTTGCACCTATGAGATAACTTATGGTCATCAATGATGAGCACTTGAGTCATTTCTGTCCCTGTCTTGGGTGGTTCTTCTTTTTTAAAAAAATTTTATTGAAGTATAGTTGACTTACAATGTTGTGTTTAATTTCTGCTGTACAGTAAAGTGATTCAGTTTTGCACATCTATATTCTTTTTTTTTTTTTTTTTTTTCTTTTACGGTACACGGGCCTCTCACTGTTCTGGCCTCTCCCGTTGCGGAGCACAGGCTCTGGATGCGCAGGCTCAGCAGCCATGGCTCACGGGCCCAGCCGCTCCGTGGCATGTGGGACCCTCCCGGACTGGGGCGTGAACCCGTGTCCCCTGCCTTGGCAGGCGGACTGTCAACCACTGCGCCACCAGGGAAGCCCCTATATTCTTTTTCATATTCTTTTCCATTATGGTTTATCACAGGATATTGAGTATAGTTCCCTGTGCCATACAGTAGGACCTTGTTGTTTATCCATTCTGTATATAATACTGTAGTTTGCATCTGCTAATCCCAAACTCCCAGTCCATCCTTCCCCTCCTCTCCCCCCTTGGCAACCACAAGACTGTTCTCTATGTCTGTAAGTCTGTTTTTGTTTTGTAGATATGTTCATTTGTGTCGTATTTTAGATTCCACGTATAAGTGATATCATACAGTATTTGCCTTTCTCTGTCTGACTTAACTTCGCTTAGTACGATAATCTCTAGATCCATTCATGTTGCTGCAAACGGAATTATATCATTCTTTTTAAATGGCTGAATAATATTCTATGATACACACACACACACACACACACACACACACACACCACATCTTTATCCATTTATCTGTTGATGGACACTTAAGTTGCTTCCATGTCTTGGCTATAGTAAATAGTGCTGCTATGAGCATAGGGATGAATGTATCTTTTCGAATTATAGTTTTGTCTGGGTAAATGCCCAAGAGTGGGATTGCTGGATCATATGGCAACTCTATTTTTGGTTTTTTGAGGAACTTCCACACTGTCTTCTGTAGTGGCTGCACCAATTTACATTCTGGGTGGTACTTCTAATAGTAACCAGATAGTATAATTATTTTGCCACTTTTATTAGATACTCTTAAGACATTAAAATTAGGTGAAAAATAATTAGCTTCTTAGAAAAAAAACCAACTGATGTACATTATTACTTTGCCAGGCTCAACCACATAACGCACGGGAATAACAGTCCCTAATCTAAATAGCTAGATGAGCTATTATGTGGCGGCTGCAATGTCACCACACAACTGAATACTTTATTGATATGAGATTAATACAAATAGAAGGAATTTAGCCAGGACAAAACACATCCAGGCATTTTTTGGCCCATAGTTAAGTCCCTCCCTAAAACTTTTAAGGGTACATATGTATCATGTTTACTCTTGACAAAATCCCTTCTTATTTGCTATATTTACTATATTTTACTGTATCTTTCTTCTTATTTACTATATTTATTATTTGTATTGGCCCCATTAACTGATCAACCCAATTAAACAACCAATAGATTGAGGGAAAGAATTGGTTTGATGGCTCAGTTAATGGGTAAGTTGTTTCTCGAATTTACTGTTGCCTAGGCTTTACTCTTAATGCTTGTTTAATTAATCACGTTACTTTTTGGTTTACAGCACCTGATTTTACCATCCTCTTTCCTTCTTTTATGCTTTTAAATATTGCATCACAGATTGCTCCCCCATATTTGCTGAGACTTTGCTCCTGCCTGTCTACAGTTCTTCCATCCTGACAGTTCTTTCATTCCCTCATTTCCTCCTCCAACACTGTGCTTTGATCTTGTTGAGGTTCTCAAGCACTTGAACTTTCCTTCTGAGTCCTTTCACCCCACTGGTTCCTCAGTGTTTTCTGTTCTGTAGTGCACATGTGTTCTTTGTCTACTCAGTATTCCGTGAGGGGAACACTCCTACCCTAATTTCAGTTTATGGATTGGATAGTGATGATATCATCCTCTGATCCAGGGATGGGCATGTGACCCAGGCGTGGCCAATCATAGCACCCCATTTCTTTAGTCATAGTGATTAATTCAGGGGTGCACATGTCAAGCCATATTTTGTCGGCATTATTAGGGGAGAGAGATCCACTTTCTCTTGGGGTGTTATGTTGGTGAAACATAAGTCTGTTCCTGCTGTTGAAAATGTTGGCTACCACTTAGGGAGAACATGTTAAAGAATAAAGCCCACACAAACAGAGAAAATCAGAGCTTAGAGATAATTTTCAAGCAAATAAAATTAGATAAACCTAAAGGGACATTTATTTTTTCAATTTTCAGTTTCATAAGCCAGCAAATTCCTGTTTTTCTTCTTAAGCCAAATTGAGTCAGGGACCTCATACACTTCCTTTCTTCTTTAGTCTTGAGGCCATTGAATACAATTTTGGTCTTTTTTTTTTTTTTCTTTAGCCGTTTCTCTCATTTCTCTGACACAGATATTTTGCTCTCTTGTATGCTGTGGACTAGTCCAACCCACCTTCTTCGTGTCTAAATTTCTGAGTGCTGATAAAGAGTACCAGGAAACTACCGAAGTTGTTATAACTACAACCTGGTGACCTCCATCCTCAGGTGGGCCCTCAATACTGCCTGTTGATTCCTGACTACATGCCATGAGCTTTTCTAGGCACTTGAGGATATAGAAAAGAATGTCAGGTAAGATTGCTGCCATATGAAACATTCTGCTAAGGCAAACAGTCAAAAAGCAAGAAGGCAAATAAATGAACGATGTAATTTCAGGCAGTGATAAATATCATAAACAAAGAAAAATACAGATATAGGGCTAGAGAGTGACATAGGTGTTGGAGGTAACTTCATATACAATGGAAAGAAAAGTCTTTTTGAGAGCCCTTTGATAGATACTTGGATGAAATGAGGGAATCAGCCATGCAAGGTCCCTAGTAGGAACAAGAAGCCCAATGTCCTTAAAGCAGAGCCAAACATGGAGTGTCCCAATGATGAAAGTGGAAGGTTAGTGACTGGAGTGCAGGTAAAGTTGGAGGAAATGAGACAGATCAGAAAGGCAGCCATGGCCAGAACACACTGAGCCAACCATCTACTGGAATCTCTACTGGGGTGTGACATGACCACATTAAACAGAACATGTCTAAAACTGAGCTCCTTACATTTCCTCCTACTCACCAACATCTTGCTCTCTTTATTTCCTGTCTCAGCAAACTGGAACTACCATCTATATGGGCCCCAAGCCAGAACTGTCATGGTCATCCTCAACTCCTCCTTTTCCTTCATGCCTTTCATCTAATCATTCACCAATTCCTATCAACCCCATCTCTGAGATGTAGTCTAAATTTGCCCTCCAGCCTCTCTGACAGTGCCTTCATTCAGGCCCTTATCATTGTCTCTTGGGTAGTGCAATGACTTCTCTACCTCTGTACTTGTCCCCTTGCAGGTCATCCTTCATATCACTATGACTTTTCTCAATTATGGATTTGATTTTGTTACTTCATTACATAAAATTCTCTGAGTATTTCCCATTGCTTACTGTCCAAGATCGTTAGCATGGCCTGTATGGTCGCTCATAGTCTAGCCCCTGCCTCTTGCCCAGTTCCTTCTTCCTTCTCCATCTCTCACAGCTCCCCAGCTGCACTGAATGGTTCTTTGCTCTGTGCTCTCACACTTGCACCCTTCCTCTGGAATGCCTACTACAGCTTTTACCTTCTTGGATAATGCCTAACTATTTTGCAAGTCTCAACTCGAGGGTCTCTTCTTTTCTCTGCCTGTAGAACTCCATATCGAGCTGTGCCCTAGCAGTTTTTACATGGTTTTGCAACTGTGTGTCTGTTTTTTTGATTGCAACCTTCTTGATGGCAAATTATTTTTTGGGTGGGTCATTTCTTTTTTCTCTAGTGTATAGCATAGTATTAGATACAGTGGCTATCCAATAATTGTGAACAAACAATAACAATATAATCTTGGTGAAATTCTCCCTTTAGAAACACCTTGTAACCCAACTAGTTCAAGAATGTAATGCTTTTTAGGAAAGCAATTTAGACTTTTATTTTACCATTCTATCTGTTGATATTATATAAAAAGATTCACATGTATTTAAGGATGCACAGGCACACATTTATAGCCATATATCTCTTGGAAGTGCATCTATAACCTAGTTGTCTAACTTATTTAGGGCATTGTTTTCAAATTTATTTTTTTAATTAATAAAATCATACCCTTTGTGGTTATTATTACTCCATGGAGTGCAAGCACAAAATTTAAAACTTCAATTAAAATACATAAAACAAAATAGCATAACATATTTGATAAATCTCAGCTTAAAATGATGCCCGAATGGGGAAGGGCAATTTAAAAAGATACACACACACACACACACACACACACACACACACACACACACACACACACAGAAGAAGCTATGAAAAATAAAATGTCAATGATTTAAAAATAATCTTTTTTGTACCATAGAGAACAGATGCAGATTTATACTTTGCTCTTTATTTATTTTTAAAATATATTTATCTATTTATTTTCCTTATTTTTCTGGCTGCCTCAGATCTTAGCTGTGGCACACGGGATCTTTGTTGAGGCATGTGGGATCTTTTGTTACAGCACTTAGTCTCCTCATTGCAGCACTCAGGCTTCTCTCTAGTTGTGGTGCTTGGGCTTCTCTCTAGTTGTAACATGTGGGCTCCAGGGTGCGTGGTCACTGTAGTTTGCAGCATGTGGGCTCTCTTGTTGAGGTGCGTGAGCTCAATAGTTGTGTCATGTGGGCTCAGCTGCCCTGCAGCGTGTGGGATCCTAGTTCCCCGACCAGGGATTGAACCCATTTCCTCTGCATTGGAAGGCGGACTCTTCACCACTGGACCACTAGGGAAGTCCCTATAGTTTGCTTTTTTAAATTGTCATCTCTTTTTTTTCTTTTTTTTGCAGTACGCGGGCCTCTCACTGTTGTGGCCTCTCCTGTTGTGGAGCACAGGCTCCGGACATGCAGACTCAGTGGCCATGGCTCACGGGCCCAGCCACTCTGCGGCATGTGGGATCTTCCCGGACCGGGGCACGAACCCGTGTCCCCTGCATCAGCAGGCGGACTCTCAACCACTGTGCCACCAGGGAAGCCCCGTCATCTCTTATTCTGTGTACACTAATTCCTAATTGTGTAAGCAGTCAATATTCATACCATTATTGAAAAAACTGAGAGACTGAGTCACTATCTTCAAAGTATTTTTGATGTCAGGGACATTCCAATTACAATCGGAGGGTGCCAATAGAAACCTAAAGATTGAGAGCGAAATCCTTTATGAAGAGAAGTACATTCTTCTGTCAAGTAAGAATTCTAGTTACCTTGTAATCCTGACTGACTTTGTCTTTAATATTTTGAAATAATCAGAGATCTTTTGCCTCTTATTTGACTGTAAATTATGTTGTTATGGGCTTTTGGCTAAAAAATAGAAGTTGAGTGGAAAACATTTATCTAGCCAATGAGAAAAATCAAAGCAGTGAGGTGAGGAGATATAAAAACCAGTCTACACAATGGTAGGGATTGGTGACAGAAGGTTTTTATCTAAACATTTTATTATTTAAAAAATGTTTTTCAAATGCCTTGAAGGTTTTGTGAGCTTCTGGATAAAATTTCAGGTAGTTTTCCAACTCTCCAATGAAATAGACATTTATCAAGAGCCTGTTATGTGGAAGGCCCCATGGGAGATAGAAGGCTGAATAACGTACCTGCCTTCAAGGAGTTTATAACTCTGTTGGGGTAAAGAAAATATGTACATGGATAGAACACAGGCAGGTTAAACTTAGTGAATTGAATACAGATGTTTATCTTGTACTCTCCTGAAATAACACTATAATGAGAGTAAAGAAATTGAAAAAATATGAACTGAGAAGCGTAACCATAAAGGGAGAGGATACAACAACAGAGTAAACCATTTTTAGAAGATAGAAATGGATGGAAAAACTGGCAAAGGTGGAAAACTGTTTCTACGTGCCTACAGATGGTAACAGCAATGAAAACCAAGTCAGATTTTGCTACAGGACTCCAGAAAGTCTCTGAAATTGAAGACACTTGGTATCCTTGAAGACAGGAGTAAAGCATGGAATTGAAAACAGGAGGAATTGGTTGGAAATTTCTATAACAAGAAACTAGAACTCCTTGGTCCTCTTTGCCTCTCCAATGTTAAAAGGAAGCAGCAGTTTTTGAAAAAATTAAACTGGAAAGGCTAATGTGAATGGTGGGAGGGAAGATATTATATTGATAACAGGAAGACTGAATGAAAGTCTGTGTACAGATTGGTGAGACTTGCTGACCTCCTTGGGCTGCTTGGCTGTAAGAAGCAGCTTACAGGCAGGAGAGTGGAAAATTTCCTCTGGGGGTTCTGAAGTATCATAGAATGTCTGTCTATATTTGTTCATAGAGACTGATCTAAACCACTCATTTAAAGAGCCATGTCTCTAGCCAACAGGGAAACCCCACCAATTGCCAAATTCCACTTTACACAGTTTTCAAACAACTTTTTAATGTTTCACTCTTAAATGTGAATGGGCAACAACTCAGCAGATATCTGAGTATAGCCTCCAACAAGAAAGGCGAGGAAAGAGAGAGAGAGCGATCCAAAAAGAACTCAGAGGAAAATACAGATATGACAGGAAACAGAAGAAATGCAATCTTCCCCCACTCTCAAAGCCATTAACAAAATTCTCAGAAAGCTGAAAGAACATAACGTATCTGCAAATCAAGAACAAATTGTTTCATAAAAAACAATTGGAAAACAAAAAAAAATAACTCTTGGAAATTAAACTTAAGATAGCCAACCAAACAAACAAATCACCAAAAAAATCCCCAAAACAAATAAACCAAAAAAACTGGACAAAAAGTTTGGAAGTTAAACCCATTTTTCATAAAGTGGAAGAAAAAGACAAAGAAATGGACCAAAAGTGAGAAAAGATAAGAACATTAGAAAACGAAACCAGAAAGGCTAATGTCTTACTCATAAAATTTCCAGAAATAGAATAGGAAAAAATTGAACAAAAAAGTCATATGAGAAAATTTCCCAGAGCTAAAAGACATACATTTCCTTATTGAAAGAGCCCAGTGAGTGCTCAGAATAAGGGCTGACAAAGGATTCACACCCACACACATTGCTAGGAAATTTGGGGACAAGAAGAACATAAAGAAGCGTCTTTAAAAGGCAGGAGAGGAAAAGTAGTTCACATAGAAAGGATCAAGAATTATGACATCAAACTCTTAGTAGCAACAAAGGAAGCTTGGAATTCTATATCCATTCAAACTATAAATTAAAATTAAGTACCCAGCAGACCAAACACATTTTGCATACAAGATCTCAGAATATTGTTTCCAAAGCACTCATCTGTAGAAGCCACTTATGACTTGCTTTAACAAAATGAAGGCATAGCTAAAATAGAAAAAGACATGGGAAGTAGGACACATAGATTCCACACAGGAAAGAAGAGGAAGGAGTAACTGGGATGACAACAGAGTAGCAAGTCTACAGGACAGCCTAGAAAGGAGCAGAGGGATGGAGGGTTCTTGAAGAACTGGGACAAAGAGAATTGTTTTACTTTTTCTTTTTTCTTTTTATTGAGATATAGTTGATTTACAATATTATATTAGTTTTAGGTGTATAACAATGATTAAAATTTTTTATAGATTATACTCCATTTTAATTATAAAATTTGGCTATAGTTCATATTCTGTACAATATATCCTTGTAGCTTACCTATTTTATACATAGTAGTTTTACCTCTTAATCCTCTACCCCCATCTCACCCCTCCTCCCTTTCCTCTCCCACTAGTTTGTCCTCTACATCTGTGAGTCTGCTTCTTTATTGTTATATTCACTAGCCATGTTTTATTGTTTAGATTCCACATATAAGTGATATACAGTATTTGTTTTTCTCTGACTTATTTCACTAAGCATTATACCATCATTTCATCCATGTTGTTGCAAATGGCAAAATTTCATTCTTTCTATGGCTAATATTCCATTGTGTATATGTATACATACCACATCTTCTTAACTCTCTCATCTGTTGATGGACACTTAGGTTACTTCCATATCTTGGCTATTGTAAATAATGTTATGAATACTGGGGTGCATGTATCTTTTTGAATTAGTGTTTTCATTTTTTTCTGGATGTATACCCAGGAGAGGAATTGCTGGATTTTGTGGTAGTTCTAATTTTAGTTTTTTGAGTAATTTCCATACTGTTTTCTACACTAATTTACATTCCCACCAAGACTAAAATAGTACTGCTTTTCATTCTATGGTGGCATGATAAATTGACTTAACAATGTTCGGGTTCTTTCTTTTTTTAATTTGATAAAATACATTTGTAAACACAGTTCTTTGGATATTGAGGAAATAGAGATTCATTCTGCTTAGAAGGCAGTATTCATGGAGGAGAATGAAAGCTGAAGGATGAGCATGGTGGAGGCTGTCAATGTTTGACAATCACCATGTACTCCTCTGCATGGTGCAGGCTCCCTGGTGGTTAGAATGGACCCATGTGACTGGCTTATAGCCAATAGGATGTGAATAGAAGAGATGTAAGTCATTTCTAGGTCTGGCCCTTATCCTGCAGAAATAGGCTTGCAATATCCTGTGGCCATTTTTTCTCTAAAGTACTTGGAACAGTTTCTATCACACAGTAAGTTTTATGTTAAATGTTGGCTATTATTATTACCTCAAAAGTAGGGAAGCAAGGAATGGCATCCTAGGGGAATGAAACAGGATGATGAATTCTCTTTGAGGTATGGTGTGTGAAAACAGGAGTGGGATATAAAGATAGTTAGTGTATATAGTTAATGTATTTGTTTGGGCTTGATCAGGGAAGAAGACACAATAAGAGTGATAGGAAATACGGGGCATATTGCAGGGAGGTGACTACACACAATTTTGGGAGCTGGGGAAGGAGTCTATGGAAGGTTGTTACTCTGCTCCTGGGGGTGGGCCCATGGGTCAGCGGCAACTGGCAGTTGGGAAAAGAAGCTGGACGTAAAGAGGGAGAGAGCAAAGACAGATGCTGCATTAGAAGCTGCATCTACCACCACCTGTAACCTTGATGACATGAGTGCCCTGCCGAAGGCAAGAAGGTGATCCCAGCAGGTTTAGCGTCACTGTGTGTGAATGGCAATGGAGCCTGGTACCCTCTAGTGACTGGCTTTCAGAACATAATGACTCGTGTCTCACTTTTGGCTTCCAAATCCCATGAAACTTTCTCTTGTGGTCTACTCCCCCAGAATCACACAGGATATAGACTCTGGAAAATGTAGGTCCAGATTAGGGTCAAATTATAAAGGGACCTTAATGCCAAGCTGATGCATTTGGGCTTTCCTGGGTTGGCTATGGAGGGCTATTGAAAACTGACAACATTAATAGATTCAGAATTGAAAGCTGTAGGACCCTCAGCTAAGTTGCTTTTGAGGATGTTGATATGTTGTTAGACTTGATTTTATTCACTGTTTATTGCCCACCTACTGTGTATTTGTAAATCAATTTTGCCTCGTTTCATTACTTAGGAAGGCTCACTGCACTTGTGTTTTTTCCATTCAAAAAGAATAATCCTTATCACTAGTACATGTTGATAATTCCAAGGACAGAGAATGTTAGACACTGTGGATACGATTCAGTGTCATTGCCAGTAAAACAGTAATAATATCATCTGTTTTTAAAGTGCTTCAGGGCCTTTGGAGGAAAGGTATTACTGGAGGTAGGTATAAAGTTAAAAAGGAAATTCAAGATGAATGATGTTTATATGGTGTAGCTTAATAATGTGTTTCAGAGGGACAGGTGAACTGCAGTGTTTGAGAAAAATGAATGTTGCTACTTAATGGCAGAAGCTGTCCAAATTTAATCATTTTAAAGAGTAGTTCTCCTTTTTGGCAGTGCTGAAAACAGAGGTGTAGTGACTCTCCAAACAGAAAAAAAATTGCTCAAACTTGATCTTTACGGAGCTAGATACACTCTTCTCCATCTGTTGAAATTTTTTCATCCTTCAAGGTCCACATTTTCACCATTCTTTCCTTGAAGACTTCTCTGATGGCCTCATTCAGAAGGAATAGTTCCTTTCTTTAATTTTCATGGAAATTTGTATCAGATTTTGAAGAATTATTCTCATCACATACTGCTATCTTTACATTGAGATGTAGAGCAAAGGAAAGTATTAGAGAGATCTGGGTTAGAATCCTGGTTCTCTACTCACTGCCCGATCTAGGGCAAGGTACTTAACATCTCTTAGATTCCATTTCAATTTTTGTGAGTTTTGCAAAATTGCATTGAAGTACCAACCACAGAGTGAATGAATGCTAATCTCCCTCATTCTGCTTTTTCTTTCTTTAAATTTACTGCACCAGCTCCAACTGGTTTTAATCACTTTAAACGTTAAAGTATTATCTTAATCATTGTTAAAATAAATAACAAGTAAACTGATAAAAAGATCTTAATCATTGTTGACTCCCTCTTAGCATTTAGTCCAAGGTCATGTTGAATAAAGAACATGGAAGCGGATCTACTTTAGTTAGAGTTCCTACTGAATAGTGCTGCAGGGTATGGGGCAGATTCCTTGTCTGGAGTCTTGATACATACCTTCCAAGGCCACTTCTTGTTTCATCAGAGAATTAAAGCTACACATCTCAACGGGTCTTCTGTGGTGACATCCACTGCTGAAGGTTACACAAAATCAAAAGTACTTCTGGAAAGAACAGAAAGGAGCTTTTGAGGTTTCTCGATCCCTAGTTTTCACTAGGGCCCAGGGGATGCTTTCAGAAGTAGAGCGTGATGGAGTGTTGGCTCCCAGAAGTCCACCTTCCTGTCTTGAGCAGAATATCAAAGTGAAGACGGCCTTTCTGAGAGAGATTCCTCCCATGCTGGGCCCTACTGAAAGACCATTATTAACTCTACCAATTCACATCCAAGTGGCATCAATCATTTGGGTCACACAATGCCTGACTGTAAATTATGACATTATCTCTGAGTAGGAAGGTGATAATAATAATAATCACTTAAGGAAAAAAAAAGCTCTCGGCATGGCCCCAGCCGGCTAAGGAATTTAGCCAGATCTGTCATATTTGTTCTGAACATGAAAGGCTTGGCTGTTCCCTTGCAGGCCCATACATCACTGGGCCTGTCATGGGTTTCTGTAGGACCAGTTGACACAGCTCAGAACAGCAGCTGCTGGATGGCTTTGGGGAGCCTGACTCAAGAAACAGTTGCTGGGGTACAGGGACCACAGGCATTCTTCCAGAGACTGACATCCTGTCGTGCTGTCCTGCCACTGCCCTCAGTAAGTCACAACGAGGTGTAAACTGCTGTCACCGAGATGAAAGGCCCCCTTCCTCTGATCTCTCCACTACAAAATTACTTCAGTGCCGCACTGTATTTTATGTCAATACCTATTTTATTTTTCAAAATTGAAAAAGATATAAGTACATTGTTCCCTGAATTTCTGATGCTCTGGGTAACCTAGCAACCGAGTATGCCACATAGCACACAACAGAATATTATCATGCACTCCACTCAACTAACAAGCAAGCAGCACAGATTTCCCTTGCAGATGATTTAGGCTAAATTAACAGTTAATAGTTGTGATTAATATTAAAACTAATAATAACCTCCCTTTTTCATTTCTTAGAGCTAGATTTGTAGGGAATAATCCTTGGTTCTAATGGTACATTTGGGAGAGTGTTTTTCACTGAGTCTACCTCTTCCAAGCAATTTGCATGGGATTTAGGTAGCCAGCAGCATGCTGCAAAGCGATAATCACATGAAACAGGAGAATACATTCAGGACATTTGGAAACCATGCAAAATTTTCAAGTTCAAAATTGACTCGTGCTTTCCACCTCTGGGAAGATGCTGTCAACAAGGGGCTTATGTGCACTGATTGGGCTGTTTAGTCATGCTGACACTGCCCCTGACCTTCAGAGAAAGCTGTCAGGAAACCCTTTGGCAAGCAGTTCTAGGACAAGAATGAAGCCAGAACCGGAGTCAGGGTCAGGGAGAAGTTAAGGAGCTCTGACCTGAAAGAACACGGGCAAGGTCATGGCACAGAGCAAGCGTCTGCTGTAAAATGACAGAGGTTACAGGGAAGAGAAAAAAGAGTAAAATAGAAGTTGGACAGAACCAAGGAGGAAAAAAGAATGTCTCTTGGGACAAGGTGGTCGAGCCTAAAAAAGATGTACAGCCATGAAACAGGAGGTGGTGGGCTGTTTTTTGTTAACAGACCGGAAGTTCAAGAGTTGGTGGCTAGGTATCTAAAACGGACTTTTATGTCCACTTGCCCTTCATTCTAGATTTCCTTTTGAGTTGACCCACCTATTTGTGTTTTGTGAAAACCAGCTACTTAAACACACACACACACATACACATACACACATACATTTTCATTAATTGGCCCTTGTGAATAATTCACTATTCACTCTCCCTTCTTTCCCTTCTTTTAAAAGCAATCAGTTTAATTTGGTAGCTTCTTTCCTGAGCCACTGGAAATTTAAGAAGCCTTTGCTACTTTCTTAGAACTCAGACCTCAAAAAGAACCCTTGAAAAGTCCTGCTGTTTCTCTCCTTAACTAGTCACCTCAATCTGAAGAACTAAGGGCCTTTCATTTTGAGTACATCCTGCTGCTTTTTAATAATCTACGAGTGAATTAGGCATTTTTGCCTTCAGGTTACAGCTGTTGCAAATAATGTTTCCTTCCAACCATGGAGAAAATATTTTAATATCTTCTGGGACTCTGAACAACCTGTTATATGAAAAAAGTGCCCAGTGTCTAATCTAAATTGAATTAACTTCATTTGCAAATATCAATACAAAGCTGATTCTTGAAATACTGTTTTTTTCCTCAATTAGAATAAAAATTTAAGGGCACATCTTACTTATCAATTGGCCAAAGCAATTTTACCTATTTAGGAAGCATTTTGATATCGTAGTCAGGAACAGTCCTTCCTGTGTCTGGTTTCTAAGTGCTCACAGTTTGTTCCGATTAAGTAGCAAAAAATTTGGTTGCATTCCTTGCTACGGGGGAACTGACAGGATACTAAATATCGTTGCAGTGCAGCAAAGCATGGAGATGCTCCGAGGACAGCAGAGCTGAAAACATGAATACAATGCATAAGCTTTTGATGGGATGGCAGAAGGGCAATGGGAATCCGGGAATCAACAACAATCTGAAATTGTGCAGAATTTGGATTTGCTCAGTTTTAAGAAAAGTATTTTAGAAAGTAGAGCACTGGCATGATGATTTTTCCATGGAAGCATAGAAGAATCAGCTGCTTTAAAAAGGCCACATTAATGTATTTGTGCCCAAACACTTGTAAAAGCCAGACCACCCATGGGGAATGTGATCTTGTCAAAGCTGCGGAGGAGTGACCTGTGCATCCGAGGGTTTCTGTTGCTGAGGTGATGGGATGGGAGGCTGGGAGAGATGGCTGAATCTGAATTTGCAAGAGCCCTTCAGGACAGTGGCACAGAAAGGCTGCACCCCTCAGTGCATTAGAATCAGTCTGTTTATTGTTGCAGGTGTGGAATTTTAGGGAGGGTGTGACTTTAAGTGTGGGTCCAAAAAAGTTAACTTTTCTCTTCCCTATTCTAAAATGCTTTCTGTTAAAAGACCACTGATATATTGGAAAAATGTTAAGAGCAAAACTGAGAAATCCTAGGGCAGATTATGAAGACAATTGACTAAAATCTTCATGGATTCAGAGCACTGTAGCGAGAGTCAGGGATTGGGAAAATCACTGTCAGTGAGGAGACCATGGTCCTGTTTTCATCTGAAAATAGCCATGAACAGATGGACATCAATTTAAAAAAAGATTGAGTGGCTTTAAAATCAAATTTGAACTTGGTGAGTTTTATACTGTAAAATGCCAATACTACAAAAAAATACCAAATACTACAAAAAACATCCTTCAAAGTTCTATGTAGACAGACCAAAAAATGACCCTTATAGGTTTACCACAGGATGCTATAGGTAAGTGAACGCCCCCCTCGCCCATGGCAGTGGCCCTGTTGTCAGCCCAGGATGAGGGTGGCCCTGACCACATTGCAGTTTTATACCAAGAATTTGAGAATAGCTCTCAAATATAAGGGTGAAGTGGGCATCCTTCGCCCTCAGTGAATCTTAATGCTTGTCAGCGTTGTGCCCTCCTTCCCTCTTCCATAGATCCCTCTTATTCCAAGGAAGCAGTGTCCTTACAACTCTCATTAACTTTACTGTGTTGGAGTTGTCAATTCCGGCCTTAGTTGGGTATCTACATCTTAAAAGCAAACGCATGGAGCAGGTATCATTTAACCCAAAGAAATACAACGTTGGTGATGTCATTCTGGGCATCATCCCAGTGAAGGAGTCTTATTTTGATGGAGGACAAGTCCAGTATCCCTCAAATTATATCATGCCAGCAAACTGCCGAGAAGTATAACTGCACTCCATCTTTCAATTGAGTGCCGAAGGCCTTACAACACATTCAATGCTTCCAAGCTTTTTATTAGAACATTCAACTTAGTAAAAATCTATTGTTTCAGGTGTAGAATTTTGCCTATCTACACAATCTGCCTTGGTATATTTTAAAGTTAAGTTACTTGATAAAAGAAGATAACATTGTTAGAAACCATTGTAGTAAACATCTTGATAAAGACACGATGGGTACTATGTTATATCATTTTACTCTGATTAGAAGTCAATATAATATGCTTAGAAAAGTATTAGAAGGTATTAGAGGGTAATACAATATGCTGAAAAACTGCTTAAAATTGTACAATGTTTAAGCAGTATTCTTGATTAAAAATATGATTATGGTACGATTCAGAAAACAACCAATAAACAATCCAAAACCAAAACTAAACAAGTCCCTTCTGTGATTTCAAATTACGTATTATTATTAAGTATGTTAAACAATAATGTTCCTAATTTTCTTTTACCCATCTCCCCCATCCTTTCTTGGTTTCTTATTTCACTGTCCACCCCATTTTGGAATCTTTCAGACATATTCTGACAAAACAGGACAGCCATTCTTCTCCCGTAGAAGCAGCTCCCAGCTTGGGGGAGTGAGGTTAGTGGGCTGCAGGACCCTGTAGTTGGCAGCACCGCCAACTGTCCCCCGACGTGGGGTAGGCAGAGTGGGCATTTATGATAACTGTTGCTTGCAGCTTCCTAACAAATAAATTCTTTTGTCTTTTAGTGGCTCCCACAACAGCTTTCTTTTGCCACTTTGTGAGTGGTATGTCTTAAAATTCGAGTGAGGCCGTCCGCCTGGGTTTTACGTTGTATATGAAGATACATAGCAAATCAGGACTGCATAGACTTCATAAAGAAGATGTTCTGTTAGCGGAGAATTCGGAGCACTGAGAGAACGTGTGAACTGGGAGGGCCCACTACTCCATTTCTTAGGAGCCCAGGATGCCTGTCAAGGAGAGATGGTTGTTTCCACTTGTTCCTGAATAATTCAGTGCACTTCCTCCCAGCCCTTATTTCTTTGCAAGCATTTGGTGGACATCAAAAAAAAAACAAACAAAAACTTTCTGGAAAAGGTCTAAAATTTCTTTTTCATCAAGATAAAGATTCTGTGATATTATATTTTTTTCAAACCCCAAAAAGAAAAAACTTGAATAAGGAGGTTTGCAATTACATTTCCTACAGCCTCACCTAAGCCCTTTGCATTGAAGTATTTAAAATGTATGTAGAAAAAGATCATGACAATTGAGGAGGCATTTTTGTTTCAAAAAATAGAATGCCCATCCCTGAATTTAAACATGAACTTTTGTCCTAGTTTTCCATGTGTTTTTGAGTTGTAATGATCAAAGTGCCAACTATGAGGTAAATAGGTGGTACCAAGAAGTGACTAGTTTACACTGTTTAAATGTTTCTAGTTTCTTTCATTCAAGGAGTATGAAGCATCCCACAAACACTGGCACAAGCTGGAGATCTGACATCTACATTGGGAGGGTAGCTTTGGCCTCATTCTCTTGCACTGAACAGCTGGGAAATGGTATCTAGAGTGTGTGTGTGTGTGTGTGTATGTATGTACATTTATGTGGCTCTCTATTAAGAGATGCTTGTTAGTTAATATGTTTAAGTTTATGCAATTTTTCCTAATAGTTTCCAGTACCATGTGTACTTACCTAATTTGTAATCCTTGGAAATCTGTTTACTTCCCCAGGAATTGGAGATATAAGTATAGCTTTATTTCAAGGTGGATTTACTTAAAATAAAGACAACATCAAAAATGAAAAAAAAAAGAAGCAACAATAACAATAACAACAACAAAGGCCACTTCATCCCCAAATATATACTCACACATACACAAAAGAAACATTTACTAGTTGGGTCCATTAGTTCTAGTCACAAACTGCAGACAACTGATATATCAGAGGAATCTTCTGCTCTGGTCATCTCCCTGCAGGGTCATCTGCTTGGCAGTAGGACAATGCTAGACACATGCTAACAGGGTTAATTGCAGCCACACGTAGGTTTTCTTTTTGGTTGACAGGGCACTGCCTTAAAATTGATCTGCTCACTGTCGAGGGACTAATTCTGGACTTCCTTTCAGCCCCATCCTCACCCCGTGACAGACTGCTGCTACCTACAAGCTCTTGGACACACTTGCCTGGGTTTGCTGGAAGTGTGGGAACAGGCGCAGCGCTGGGTCAGAGGGCAGGGAGCCAATGTCGTTACATGCATGTCTCCGCTTTTGTGCTGGCTCTGGCTTCGTCCTACTTTATGCAGATTCCACCTCTGCGAGATCCAGATTGTGCCATATGGGATTCCTGTGTATTACTAGCGAGGACACATGCCTGTGGGAACTATTCTAATGAAGGACCAACCCAGGCACTGCTGCCTAAACAGTTGCTTTTCCCAGGAGAATTTTTACAAGGGGGGCTTAGGGGTGACGTCTGGGGGCAAAGACATTCTCAACGTCTGGGAAAAGAGTTGTGTGTCTGGTTCTTTACAGAGTGTACGTATGGAAATGGGAAGTTTTAGAAGAGAATTTTCTGAAGAAAAAAATTTACTTTGTTTTCTTTGTATTTCTTTCCTCTCCTTTTTTTCCCCCCTCCTTTCTGCCCTTTGTTCTTTTATTACCATTATTTTTGGTGTATGGTCTTGTGTATTTGCCTTTATCACTTCTGATGTTTGCTTTCCTTCCATCTAATTATGCTCAATTTTAAAATGTCATGCTTGGATTTTCTCTCCGATAGATTCTGTTGCTTATCTGTTACTTCAAGTCATATTTCCTTTGCTGATTCTGCATTCCTTTATCAGCCGTCATAGATTTTGAAGCTATATCTCTTCTTCTCTTCCTCCTATGTAATATAAGTTTGTATATTTCTAATCCTCGGCACTGATGCTCCTCCTTCTTCCTTTTTTCAAACCCTCTGTCATATGGTTTCATTTAATTATTTTTTATAGAATCATTCATTTTATAGTAACTAAATAAAAACAACACTCTTTTTGTCTTTCTTCTCTGTCTTCTATTCAATCTTCTTTCCATCCTTATCCCATTTTTAAAGCATTTCATCTTTTTATTAATCTTTTTATGAGATATAATTCTTGCTGTCTATTTCATGAGTGCATCCACCTCTAAATCCCAATTTCTCTATACTCACTTCTCTTTTTATAAATGTACTTCTCCTCTCTTTCTAGTTTTAAGTGAAGATTTTATTGATTGCAGATTTTGTTGTGATTTGTTTTAATAGTTGTCGTCCTCTGTATAATGCAACTACTTTTAAGACCTTGAGATTGAGTCTTGCTTAATTGAAGGAGTGCATCACTTGGAGTTAGATGATCTGGATGGAGCCTAACTCAATCTCTAGCTGTAGGTTCACTTATGTCACTTATTCATTACTTACTGAATGTATTAACCATGTTTCAGTGTCTGATCTGTGCCACCATAGTCCTAGGAAAATACCAGGACTGTTTTCTTGATGACAACGTTTCAAGTTGTCAATAGAAAAAAAGATCGAGAGCTGAGACCTACAAGGCTTTCTCCGGCTTATATTTTACAACTTCAATTGAATTGCTCAATGGCTCTTTCCAAATAACATTGGTCTTTCATAGAGACATATCCCTGGAGTTAGTCTCAGTTGTATTTATAGCTGGAGGTGAATTAACAAGTAGGTCTTTTCTTACCTGTGGATGATATGTTTTAACAGGTGCTGAGGAGCCTGTTGGCTTCCCCAAATACCTGTGCTGCTTATACCTGATACTCTATAGTTAGAAATTCATTCCTTTGGCTTAAGAAAGAGTTATGTGTTAAAATATAAATACTCCTGGGAGGGTAATATATTTAGTCATTAATACCTCATAAGATCTTTTCTCTTTCTAAAGGTTACATTTTGGTAACTTTAGGGGAAAAAAGTTAGAAACTGTAGGGAATTTTGTTTTTGTTTTTTTTGTGGTACGCGGGCCTCTCACTGTTGTGGCCTCTCCCATTGCAGAGCACAGGCTCCGGACGTGCAGGCTCAGCGGCCATGGCTCACGGGCCCAACCGCTCTGCGGCATGTGGGATCTTCCCGGACCGGGGCATGAACCCATGTCCCCTGCATCAGCAGGCGGACTCTCAACCACTGCGCCACCAGGGAAGCCCGGGGAAGTTTGATAGTACTAAAGATACAAGAAATTTGTGTTTTGCTTATTATCAGCCCTACTATGATAGCAACTACCTGCCATAGAATAAAACCTTTCATCATCTTTCATTGTCACAGTGTTTTAGGGTCCTGGCTTACATGTGTTGAACGAGAATAACTTTTAACAGGGCCTCCTTTCATTTTCAAAAATATCCTAATTTGATAATATACATGGTCATCTTACTTCTGTGTAGCATGGTAGGGCAGAGGAGATAAAGGAGAAACATTTAAGAACAATGTCATGTTTATTGCTTATAAAATTTTTTACTAATTTTATTATTTATTTCAAATTTTATTTTTATTTATTGCTTTGTTGATTGTGTATTATTTGCTATATTCTCCATTTCTTTTGATTGGTCTCTTTGATAATACTCATCATTGCTATTTCTTGGTATAATTTATCTACTTTGTTCACCTGTTCCTATTCTGACCTAAGAACAGACATAATCCTCCAGTTCTCTGATCTGATGCTCTGTGAAGGGCTGATGCATGGCCTTCTGATATACATATTTATATCTGTTAGGACCAGCTTGGGTGAAGCCTTTATTCTGGAAGTTCTCATGTTATAAAATCAATAGCAGGAGATTAAGGGTTAACTTTTGCTCCTGCTATTTACAGGCTGTATGACTTTGGATAAGTCATTTAACCTCCCTGAACCTTGATTTCCTCTTTGTTAAAGTGGGGATAATATTACTTACCTCTCAGGGATATTGTGAGAGTTAAATGTGATCATGTACATGAAGGGCCTGGCACAGAGAAGCCGAATGAAAATATATGACCCTTTTTCTTGCATGGTTTCAGTTGAGATAGGTTATTACTTTAAAGAGGTTGATCTATAAAAAGTGATAATATTATACTTTAGTTTACTAGTGCAAATATCCAGGTTCTTTAGAGGATCACCTTCCTGGTACCAATTTACTTCTGGTTTTCTTTTTCCAGAATAAAGTCCATCATTCCAGACATCATTTTAGGATATTCAGGAAATGTAGAAGCATTCTTTCAAGTTCCTTCAGGAGGCTAAGTTACCAAAGGTCAATTTCTGGTCAAAAGCATATATTTCTCTAGATTTTCAGGGAAAACACATTTCAGGGTCATAAACACAGACAGGCATCATTTCCATTATGTTCTCTAAAAAAAGAAAGAAAGAAACAGACTTGAGTCCCAAACAACCTTCCTGGATCTCTGTGAGTGCCCCGCGAAGCTCTCACAGCCTTTCAGGTTTGCAGTGGTCAGTGGTAGATTTTCAAACCTACAATAATCCCTTTGTTATCTCTCCCATTATCCTGACTGCACATCACTCCAATCATCTTCCACCAAGGATTCTGGAGAGAAAGAAAACCAAATGTTTTTCTGACTTTTTTTTTTTTCTTAAACCAACTAGCATTTAATATGGAGATTTAAAAATTTTCATTTGGACTCAGAACCCGAGTCAATATGACTATATGATTTAAGTTCAATTTAGATTTAAAAAAATAGGGAAATAGAAAAATAATTCACACTCTAGTTCAAGTTTGCTTCCTTTTATCATTTACTGAAACAGGTGGTTGAAGGCATTATTATAGTAAGATGGTTTTTAAAAGAATTTATGTTTAGGGTAGATCCAGAGTGGAACTATGAGTTTACAAGAATACCATGATTCAACATAGATCGGGTGACATTTGAAGAGGATTTGGGCAGGGCAGCCCCATCCTGTTCCTTGGCAGAAGAAAAAGAATTTATAGTGTAGAAGTGGGATTGCTTCCTCTTCCTTTCACTTATATTGCTACACTACCTACAAAGTTAGTCTGCATGCAACAGGACATTTCTTTAGCTGGTTTGGTGGTGGTTATCAGGCTAGATCCTGTAGTTTCAATTTAGTTGAAAGCCAGAGTAAAGTAGTTTTTTATCCCAGGAGCTTGCATGAAGGGGTACAGAGGATTAAGAGACTCATTATATACATCAGCCTGCACCAGTAACCTAAACTTGCACCATAAAGGTGATATTTGTGTTCATCCTTTCAAAAGAGGAGTCTAAGCCCTGATTTTCCATTGTCAGAGGTGATAAGCTACTATAGAGACTCAACTCAAAGAGCCACTAATCCCCATAAAAGGCCAGCAAATGAAGAAGAGAGGTTAAGGTCGTTGACTAGAAGCTACAGTGTTCTTTACTGATAGAAGGGATGTTGGCTAAAGAAAGTTCTTTTATTTTCAGAACTACTTTACTAGGGAAGAAAGCTGAACTTGCCGCTATAAAAAATAACCTCGTTTGAAACACAACTAAGCCAATTAAAGAGACGGCTTCATTTTTTTGGAGGAGTCCCCAAAGAATGAAGCATGCTTTGTGTAAAGAAAATAATGTCCTTATATGCCCAAGTTTTCCATGGTCATTTTCTTTTTTCATTTAGGTTTTGTTGAACTGCCATATGTGCGTGCACATGCCATGTGTTTATGCGTAAGAGGTACTTCTCTATTCAATAGAATAGGTGAGCTTCACTCACTGATTGTGATAGTTTATGCCTTAGTATATCTGCTTTGGCATTTTCCTGTATAGGAAGACTGAAATCATTTGAACAAGGTGAAACCTTTAAAATACTTCTCTTCTCTGAAAAGAAATGAAACTCTTCTGCTGTTTCCATGTATTGTTCCTTACTTCTAATATGTAATGCACATGAGAACCTTCTTGAATAGTGGCTTTTGTCAATCACGTGTTTGGAAGGGCCTAAGGAGCCACTGAGATGTCACTATTCTAGAAACACACTTTACAAAAAAAGTGTGACTTGTAGTTTCCCAGTGTTTGTTCTCTAAATTGCATTAGAGGATGAGGTAGATCATGAGAGGGTATAGAATGTAGATAAGAGATAACTTTAAAATGTTTAATCAGCAAGGCGTTGCCTAGGTGCAGAACACTTAGAGATTTTAAAAAATTCTCCATGTTCTTCATTATTAAAGACATTAGAGCATGATGGATGCCATTCACGCACCCTGTTATTGTAATGGCAATATGGATTGCTGAATCCCTTCTAGTCTAGTGCTTTTTGCCTTACTGCAAATATTCTATATTGGTTTTGATAGTGATTCTTGATGTATCCAATTCTGACCAGTAGGACAATTAAGTTATTGTTGGATTTAAGTCACATTAACATCTTTAGATCTGGGATAATAATGAAGTAGGAATCAAGCTGCATTTCAAGGATATTAGTTTTCTGTTGTTGCATAACAAATGACTACAAACTTAGCTGAGACAACATCCACTTTTTGGCTCATGGTTTTGTAGGTAAAACGTCTGGCACAGCAAGAATGGGTTTTCTGCTCAGGGTCTCACCAGCTTGAAATCAACACGTTTGTGGGCTTTGTTCTTTCAAGCTCACTTGGCTGTGGCAGAATTCAGTTCCTTGTGGTCACAGGACTGAAGATTCCATTTCCTTGCTGGCTATCAGCTGGGGGCTGCTTTCATCTTCTATGGCTACCCACATTCCTTGCCCTGTGTTTCCTTCTGTCTATAAACTAGCAATCGAGAAACTTCCTTGTGTCAAATCCATCTCACATTTTGAATCTCTCTTTTTTAGGAAAAGCCCTGTTCTTTTATAAGGGTTCACCTGATTAGGTCAGGTCTACTCAGGATTATCAACTGATTTGGGACTTAATTATAATTGCAAAAGCCCTTCAGAGCAGTACCTAGCTGGGGTATTGTTTGATTGACTAAACTGGTAGAGGGTGTGTGGACACCAGGGAGTAGAAATTTTGGGGGCCATCAGAGAATTCTGCCCACCTCACCAAGAATATTGTTCATCCAAATCCAAGTTAGTGGGGTTAATTAAAATTTTAAATTACAGAGATAGTCCAGTACTAACAAAAGAATTTGGCCTTTGCCTTGGTGATTAATACTGAAGCACTTAATGAACTACTTTATTTACTCTTACAGTTAACCCAAAAGAATCATGCCAGTTTGGTTGAACCTTTCTATTGATATAGACGTAAAACAAAATACAAATAAAGATATATACATATAGATATATACTTTACATTCCTGTAGGGGACAGACCTGACATACTAACTGTATAAACTGGTAAAGTGATCTGTTTAAATTAAGCAACATTTATCATTCATTTAGAATTAACTGTGTTTCAGGCACTATCTTCAATGACTGAGATCAAAATGGGGTGCTATATCTCAAGTTAATTTCTAAATCTAATTAAATTTTAATTAAAACTTCAAAGGAATTTTTAGGATGTTCCAATTTATATGCAAGGATAAGCAAGCAATAATAGTTAATTAAAAATGTATTACTAAAAGGGAGGAGTCCTCTAAATGATACTTAATAATTTGGCAAGACTATAATGATTAACAGAGTAGGTCAGCACAGGAATGTAGGCAGATCAATGGAACATAATTAAAACCCCAGAAAAATCAGAAACATACACACACACATATACATACACACACACACATAAGGTAGATATTTAAATTATTTTGGGCCAAGGAATAAGCTTAAGAGTGATCCCTAAGCAGAAGCCAACACAGAAAAAATTCATAGGTTTAATTCAATAGGAAACAAAATCGTCTGTGGATCAGAAAGCATCTTAAATAAAATAAAAGTATACATTATAAAATAAGAAAAAAAATATTTTCACATATATGTCAGAAAAGGGTTAATGGCACTACTGCATAATGAGCTTTTACAAATCAATAAGTAAAACAATTCAAGAAGAAGAGAAGCTAAAGGAATAAGTTCACAGTGAAGAAATAAAAATGACTTTCCTCAAAAAATACTCAGAATAATAATCAAAGATACTAAAATTAAAACAGTGAGATATCATTTTCACTTACAAAACTGGCAAAGATTTTTTTTTTAAAGTTTGTGTATTAAGTGCTGAAGAGAATATGGGAAAATGGGCACACAGGCCCTCTGGAAGCTGATCAATTTGTAGAAAAATCCTTAAAGTATGTATATGTACTCTTTAACCCAGATTTCAGTTTTTATTAATATGTCTTTTAAAATAGCTAAGAATAAATACAAAGACTTAACCATGATATTTATTGCACTATTACCTATAAAAATTAGATATAGTGTAAATGTCTAACAATAAATCATGATAATTTCATAATATAGACTATTATATAGTATCGTGTACTATTTTGTAAAAGAATATTTCATTCCCTGAGTGTTAATTATATATATAATTTTAAAATATCTTTTCCCTACTATATACAACCAACGTTCTCTCCCTCTGTCTCTCCCTTTGTCTCTCTCTGTATGTGTATATATATAAAATTTTATATCTATAGTTCCCCCAAATTAACAATTTGCCTCATATCCCAAATGTTAAAAATTTAATTGTCTCTGGATTATGAGATTATAGGTAATCTAAATTTTATTTTAGCCGATTTTTATTTTCTAAATTTTCTATGATAAACATGCTATTTTTAATGATCTATCCTACCCTTATTATAGATATTTTTATTACACACAAAAAATCGGCAATGAAACACAGAACAAAGAACACAGATTTTGGGATCTGTTGAACCTGCATTTGAATCCTGGCTCATGCCTCTTTGCTTATCCTTGGAATGATTGGGACTGGGTCAGTTGTCAGCCATGATCCAATCAACCACAGCCAGAGAAAGTAAGAACATGTGTTCAAAATACTGCTTCCAAAGGACTAGCTGTCAGTAGAGGTTGTAAGTGTTGTAGCTAGTCTCCCAGGTATGGATAACTGAACACAGAATTATAATACAATAGGATGTGGTAGGCTTCTGGATTGAATAAAGAACTATGGAATCATGGAGAAAGGGAAAGAAGACTCCTGAGAAAACGTCACTGAAAAGGTGACTTTTAAATAACCTTTCAAAACAGTATAATTCACCAGATGGAGAAGAGGAAGCTGGACAGGTAAGATGTATTAGAAGCAGAAGAGTCATCATGGAAGAAGCATGGAGGCATAAAAAATCTGTGTGCATTTGGAGGATAGTGGGAAGAATGGTTAGAGTGAGGAGTGAATGCGGAAAGAAAAGGCTAGAAAGGTAAGTGAGAGCTAGCTAGTTTCTAAGTCTGAATATTTAGAGCAGCCACTTTGCCATGTGTTTGTTATTGTGAAAATGATAGTATTTCAATTTAAAGGATTCCCTGTTGTCACCCAGGGATTCTCAGCCCTGGCAGCACTTTAGAATCACTTGGGAGCTCTTAAGAAGCAGGGCTGCCTGGGGACCCAACCTGGACCCAAAATCCAAATTTCTGAGGGTTGGGTTTGAGTATGTGTTAAAAGTTTCCCAGGTGAGTGAAGTGGCAATTGAAGAAGGTTAAAAGTCACTGTTACAAACTATGCTATTTGACCTGTCTCCTGTTTTCTGAATAGTCTCTAACTCCTTCTTTGGATTCAGCCTATTAAAAAATACACACCATGCTCTCTGGGCATTACTAGAAGATTAGCCTTGCCTACAATTTTCCAAGGCTATGGGGTCCACTGTATGACTTTTAGAGTTTGATAACTCATCTCTAACTTTAACAGTTTTTTTTTTTTTTTTTTTTTTTTTGTGGTACGCGGGCCTCTCACTGTTGTGGCCTCTCCTGTTGCGGAGCACAGGCTCCGGACGCACAGGCTCAGCGGCCATGGCTCACGGGCCCAGCCGCTCCGCGGCACGTGGGATCTTCCCGGACCGGGGCACGAACCTGTGTCCCCTGCATCGGCAGGCGGACTCTCAACCACTGCGCCACCAGGGAAGCCCTCTAACTTTAACAGTTTTATCACATTCCAGTTTCTTTATGATTTGCAACTCTCAAATCTCCATGATAAACTCACCAAGAAATTTCTACCATCATTTATCTTTTGTCCCAGAGTCATGCTACTGGGGCCTTACCAGACTCCCTCTATGGCAAGTCTCTGTTTTCTACTCTTAAATTCAACCCTGCAGCCATTTTCTGCCTTTCTTGGCTATGACCATTTTTAACGGATTCTTCTTTGGGAATTTTTACTTCTCACAAAAGTGGGTATAGCTTTCCTCTAATCTTATAGGGCGAAAATTTTCCAAAGATGATCTTTTACTCTTAGAACATTTATTTTTCCTTACAATTGTCAATATTCTTTTTTTTTTTTTTTTGAGGCTGACAACTCTAGGCTTTCTTTATTACAACATTATTTCTGAATATGGCAAACGTGGAAGAATAAAAACTTTAAAACTATGCTACTTTTTAAAGAGGGCACTCGTAGGACACAGATTATTTCATTTATAGTGAGGGTTAACCAGGCTGCCTGGGTTTTCTCATCTCTAATACCTCATAAGTGAATCAGGGGATTCATCAATGTAAAAGGCATCAACCATGGCCCCATAGTCCTAGAACTAATGAACACTTAATAAAGCCTAGCCCTCTCCAGCAAAGTCTGAATGGCACAGGCTAAAGAAACATGGACTTTCAATCCATCAATTTCTATCTCACCTTGACAGCAGTCATGAATGCCTTCCAGTGCCAAAGCAGGGCAGACTTGTAATTCAAAAAGACTAAGATTTTCAAACCTTGAAAAACCACTTTGGATTTATGGGCCAGAATTGAAATTTTATTGTTTCCCAAGCATAGAACTCTCAAAAAAAGGGCCATATGGGAGCCTACCTAACTTGCCTTCAGAGGAATGCAATAGACTGTAATGTTCTTTTATGGACCTCAAATGCACCAAACCAAACCTTTTCACCTTTGAGACTCATAATCTATAAATATTCAAGAATCACTGTTACCTCACTTTGCCTAAACATGAGTTTGTCATACTGACCTTCAGTGGAACAGATATTGAGGACAGTTTCTCTCATCCAGTTAATTACTTTCTGGTGTGTTCTGCTGCTTCAGATTTTGTCTGAAGAACCTAGTCTTCACTATGTTCTCAGCTTTTGGATTTCTATAGCCCTCATATCTTTCGTCATTTAATGTTATCTCCTGGTGTCTTCTGAAAAACAGAGTGATAATCTCTGAGAAACTAATTCTGTCTTTTGGATGGTGAAAAACCTGTACTTAACAGGGCTATTTTAAATTTTCCTATCAGCTGAAGACATGTTCTTGATTTTTTTGTGCAAACATGATTAGATGTTCAATTTATAACTTAATTTAGGAATACATTATATAATCTACACTTAAAGACTGTGATGGAACAAATACAGGTTTTCTAGAACTGAAGTGAAGTGGAACTAAAAATCTTTAGTAGTTTGGCCCACTGTTAGAAACAAAATTTTCCTACATGAGTGAAAATAGCAGTCCACCATGGATTGACACAACATGCCCAGGCAATCATTTAAGAGACCAAAAGCACTTTTTAAACATTTCTATCCACCAAAGACTTTTGTTAACATTGAAGGGGTGATTAAAATAAAAAGAAACAATTAAAAATTAATGATTATCATGTTTTCAATTATGCAAATTGGCTATGTAAAGGAACATGTATATTAAAGCATCAATGTGGGATGATTGTGATGTCAGAGCATCCAGAAACAGTCCAGGTCAGGTCTCCCCTTTCTCACAGAGACCAGACAGAGAGGGACTTGCTCAGGGTTCCACAGGAAGTCACTGAGAATGTACCTCCATTGTCTCAGCATTAGGGATGAAAATTGAATTGGGCACCTGTGTCCCACATCACCTTTGCTAAATGCTGAAATTTTTAATGTTTTTATATGGGGAACTAATATATAAATATAAAATTTATAAAGTGTTAACTATGGTTTTCACGTATATGAGAAAGTTAGATCTCATTATCCCTAGCTATAGTTTCTGAAGTGATTCTCACTGATGCTGTACACATCTTTTGAAATAGTATACTCTAATAAAAGCAATAATTTACATGATGTTGATGAAGAAGGCAACATGTAGCTAACATATGCATGTCTAGATCAGCGTTTTCAAATCATATCCATTGAGATGGCAGTGGTGGTCTGTGAAAAAATGGTTCTCTGATGAAATAAATTTGGAAAACTTGGCTTAGAGAAAGTTCAAGTTTCTTTCCCATAGGGCTACTTAGAGCCTGTATTAATCTAATGAGCCCTGTGAATCCCCCTGTTGAAGTATATGATGTAATATTGAAACGTGGGTAATCACTAGTCAAATCTATTTCACCTGCTTTCACAGCTTGTTTTAATTGTTGTTACAAAAGACTTCCACGTCCTCCAAGGTGCTCGCAGCCCCGAGTTGTTTCCCAGGAATTGGGAGTCAGCTGTGTCTAGTTTGAGCTAAGCTGGTTAAGACTGGATAGGACCACTGACCCCCCACCTGGGCATGCCTGAGTGTCCGCATGGTGACCTTTTGACAGTGCAGGACTGAAAACTCCACCCTTAGATCATACTAAGAGTCTCCACGTTTGAACATGCTGTAGCTTAGTTACATCTGAGCAAAACCACAATTACTGACTACCAATTACTGCACCTTTTTCCAATCACCTTTCCCCACGTCCGTCACGCCCTCCACGCCCCCCATGCCTCAGACCGCCCAGCCGCTTTATTTGTTAGCTCATAAATACCCCAGCCTCTTGCCTTCGGGGAGGTAGATCTAAGGTTTATTTTTCTGCCTTCTCGCTTGTTTGCTTTGCGGAAGAAACTGTTGCAGACCGCCGTATCTCAGCGTGCTGGCTTGCTGCGTGTTGGGCGAAACGAGTCTGGTTCGTAACAATATTTCCCAAGTATCTTTGCTAAAGATTTTTTTAATCTTTTTTTTTCCTCTAAATAACTGTTAACTGTTCTACCGGGATGCTTGTGTTTTGAGAAACACAGTTTAGCAATGTTCTAGAACTTCTCTTTCAGCTTTTCCTGTAACTTAATTCAAAATAATTACGTTGACATTTATGGTCTCAATTTAAAATTTGCTGGAGTTCTACTATGAGGGGGATCTAGTCCAGATGGGTTCTGTGACTTAATAGTTGGCTGTCTCTTCTCTCTACTCCCTTTCTCCAGGAAGTCTCTCTTGACATTCTGCTCTAACATCTCTTTCATTCTATTGATACTCACCATGGATATTCCCCTTATTTGAGTTGCGGGACCTCTTTCACTGGACTGCAAGCTCCTTGAGGTCAAGAACTCTGCTGTATTCTTTGCATTCCTATTTCCTAGCACAGGGCCTCCTGTTTATTAATTCAGCAGATTGTTTTTGATACCGCAAGACAAAGTCTTTCCAGAGCTTCTACAGTTTATTGGGGGAGAGAAAGAAGCAATGGCTGTAACATAGGGAAAACGTCGTGGAAGAAGATATGCAGGCTGTTCTCAGAGGAACACTCTAGGGAAAGTTACCTGAGGGAGTGATACCTATTTTGAGACCCTAAAAATGAAAAGGAGCTAGTGGAAAGGGGCATGTAGGGGACTATGGGTTGGAAGACTTAAAGGTTCTGCTTCCCCCAGGAATATATTATCACCTTACTTGTATGAAGCTGTTCTTCCTTTCATTGAAAGCAATTTCCTTTTAATTGTTAAAATTATTGAATCCATTTTTGAAGTTTGATGAAAGTTTTGGAGAAAGCCCCAAGAGGTTTACTTTCACAAATATTTTATTGCCCTCACATTCTTATTGCTATCGTTACAGGGATTCACTTCACATTTCTATCAATACTATATTTTTGGTATATTACTTTGTAAAATAATATTCACAACTGAAATTTTATGCATAAAAATAGTATAAAGCAGTGAAATATACCAGCATGTGTCTATTTTATAAGTATATTTTAAAAATACCTTTTTTTTTTTTTTTACTGACTTTATTTTTGAAATTTCATTTAATTAATTTTTTTTTTTTTTGCGGTACTCGGGCCTCTCACTGCCGCGGCCTCTCCCGCCGCGGAGCACAGGCTCCGGACGCGCAAGCCCAGCGCTCACGGCCCATGGGCCCATCCGCTCCGCGGCACGCGGGATCCTCCCGGACCGGGGCACGAACCCGCGTCCCCCTCATTGGCAGGCGGACCCCCAACCACTGCGCCACCAGAAAGCCCTTTTACTGAGTTTAATCATTACCATGATGCTCAACAAGTTTTCATAGCCTTTTTGTGCATATATTATCTCATTTGAAGTGATAAATTCACCACATTTTCAAATCACTATTAACTCCCTAAACAAGACTGGAATTGTCCCTTTCTAGGTAGCCCCAACTCCACAGATGCAGAAGAAACTGAGTCAGAAAGATGACAGTCTGGGCACAAAGTGGTATTATATAGGGCACTTAGCAATTTTGGGGTTACCAAACATTTATGCATTTTGTTATGTAAATTTGTTGGGTTTCTTTATTTTCTGGATAAGCACTTCATTCTAGAGAGCGTTGTAAATTGCTCTTGGTCATCTTACGTGAGAAATTACTTGTGTTTAGAGAAATAATAATTTATGCTTTACTTTACAGACTGCATACTGCTTAGGGTAGAAGGGCTGTGAGTTTTAGTTTTGACTCGCTGGCACCTCGATATTCATTTGCTGAGACAGTTCAAAACATTTAAGCTGTGTTGCTATTACTATTCTAATGTCATATGCAGGTGCAGACTGCTTGTACACACAGTGTCTGTCAGTGGTTGTGTTTTTTACGTTTTCTTAGCCTAGGTCCCAAAGTGTCCTTCAGTGTCTTGAAAGTGACTGCATGAGCAGCAGGTTAAGATTGATGTCAATCAGCTGCAGTTTTTCCTTAGTTCTAAGATAAGAATCTGTTGTTAACCAATGATTGTTTATAAAGGTAGCAGGAAGAAAGATGATCACGGGGTGGTTAATTCCTTGGAGATTAAAAATGACCAGATCAGGTGGTCAGAAGACAGTGCATTGAGTTTTAACTATCTTTGAATATATGAATACCTCTTTTCTCTAGAGATCATTCGTCTACTGAAACGAATTGAGGATGCAGCTAAATAGATAAATAGAAGAAATTAAAAATAGCTGTATGGAAGAATTTCTTTTCAGAGCAGAAACTCCATAGCCAATAAGAGTCTTACTGCACAATAATTGATGTTTATTATGACTCCAAGTCACCAAAATGATTACATCGGTGTAATCAGTTTAAGAAGGCAAGAAAGTATGAAGTACAATTCAGAAGGAGTTTAAAGAGTTAAGTCAACAAAAGTTTTGATGCTAAGATTCATTTGTGTGGAAAAAATTGTCCCCTTTCAATGCTAAAAATGAGGGGTCATTGTACTTTATAAAGTAGATGGGGTCTTTATATGGGTGTCGAGATTTCCCCCAGACACTTAAGTTTTTAAAAAGGATACTGCAGGGGACCCAAATTTGGAGGCTTTATTTTCTGATTAATCTTATGAAAGGAGAGAGAATAACTATGTTTAATCACTTGCCCTTTCATTTGTTCTATATTTCATGAAAACTTTGATGTGTCTCTGCCCTCTTCAGAGAGCCATTTACTGTGTATCCTGTCATGTTATATATTATAACAACCCCACATGGTTGTATGTAACACCATACAATATATATATGTGACAGCTAGTTGTAACTATGCCAGTGAAGATGATCAGATTCCATTATACATTTTAAAAAGTCTATATGACATTTACGTCATAGGCTACTTCCATGCTCATCTCTATGGCTAAGTTTTAAAATCATCTTTTTTTCTTCAAATTAACTGTTACATGGAAAAAATAATGCAAAGCAAAAATTTCTTTTACGGTGTTAAAGATACATTCTTTAAAACCTCAGATTTTTCCTATTAAACATTGGTCAATGCATAGATTCTAGGCCCTCTGAAACAAATTATTCATGAGCAAAAAGCAATGCTTCCCAAGCATGTTGTTTTAGAAAATTTGCAAGACATTTACAAAGCAAGTACAAATCTCATACTATTATCGGGAAGTAATATCAGAAAAAGACAAAGTAGGAAATATTATTGAACAAAATGAAAACTATCAAATAGGGAATAGAAGAAGTTAGACCTGGAAAAACAGAAAAATAGGAGAATTTTTAAAAGCTTTCAATTTTAATGACCTGGTAGCAGGGGAGAAAGTGAAGTCCCCTGTGATAATGATTTGCTGGTGTCCCGTGACTAACTACATCCAGCCTCTGAATTGCTGCATTTGGATCTGTGAAAAGACCTTAGCAGGAATTTTAAGGGACTAAATTCGTTGCAGTGACCATCAGTGTGAGCATTTCCAGGTGAAGCCCCTCTGTTTCTTTCAGGATTCTTGTCATGTCTTAGCAACTTTTTCACTTTTCCGTGTGTTCCATTAAAACAGCCTCACAATAAAGATTTTACCCAATTGCAGCAAAAAGACTTGAAACAGAGCTGAAGTATCTCAATCATTTTCTTTTGATGTCTCTTAGAAATTAACTAACTTAAAGCCACCTCATGATGTTACACTCTAAAATGGAGGAGACAAAATGTTTTACATTCCAAGCATGACCCAAATACACAATACAGAGATATCTGAGAGAAAAGACTTTTGCTGAACTCTCTAGAGAGTTATAATTGAGAAGAAAAACCCACCAAAACTAATCAATAAGTAAAGTCAAAAAAATAAGTAAAATTTTAAAAAATTTAAAAAAAACCCCTCAAACCAAAACACTCAAATACAAAATCTCAGTGGTTACCTAATTCATGTCATTTTTTTTTATGCTAAGGGAATGACTAGCTAATTAGGATTTTTGAATAAAACTGTAAGCCCCTTTTTTCTTTTTTTTTTTACTTTGCATCCTCTTAGGTATCTGCAAATACTCTTCGTGCCAGTTGCCTGAGAGAAAAATATAGACTAATTAAAATGCTAATCTTTAGTAAACACAAGTACTTGCATGAAAATTAAACACTAGGGCTGCTAATTTATGAATACGTGCTCACACATCAGGAACACTGCAACTAGTGTGGACTTCACAGTCTTGGGCTTAGCAGCCTCGTCTACATGTCAAATCCACTTCAGGGCTGAGAGTGTCTACCATTGAAATCACCCAGTATGCCTTCTCTCAAGAGCGTCTAAGGAGAAAAGAAAAGTGATGTGCACTTTGAGAAGATTATTTAAAGCCTGCAGATTCATTAGGGGAGAACTTAATTGTGATCGAATCTATAATCCTTTCAGTTCATCCCATAAATAATAACAGTCTGAACACTATTGAATCACATAGCCTCTTCTGCACAAACCTATAGAAGAGAGTCCTTAAAATTGAATAGATGGAACTGAATGGACCTGGGAATTGGGAACTGGAATTTGATGGACAGCCTTTCACCTCTAGGTTATTGACTTGTATCTGACCCAGGTGATGAAAAGTCGTTATTCTACAATGGCTGTTTTAGTAGTTTTCTGTGTAGGGAGCTGTTGGCTCCAGTCCATTCCTCAGTGGACAGGTGTCTGCTCGCATTCCCAACTCACCATTCCACTTGTCAGTCACATTTGAGGTCAAGGGCTAAATCGGAATTGGGACTGAAATACTTTCTCAAAAAGAACAGGCCTGCTTTTGTTGGTTGACTTGGTTGAAAAAACAAAAACTGCCATAGTCACTGTTCATGCTCTGCCTATTTTCTATGTATGAAGATTTTATTGTCTGGGGTTTCTATCATGAAAAATTATTAGGTTCTCAAATGTGCATGTATTTGTTACATACTGTAAAAAAAAAAAAAAGCCTAAATACACTCCCTGACCCGAGGGACATTAAAATTTAAATGTTTGTCTTAACTGCAACAGAGATACATCATGCCGAGAAAGCATTTGCATCTGACTTTTCACTGACACAGGAGAACTGTGATATAGATAGGCCCCAAATCCTGATAAAACTGTCAGGTGGAAGTTATCCGATAGCCAAATATTATATGCTATTTTGACTGGAAGAGCAGCACTTCTGAGGTGGGAGAAGACATGTAGGAAAGTATTTCATGCTTCTTGGGATTTACAAAGTGGAGATAAACTGCTCTAGTTTAAACCTGGTTAAAATACTTTTTTTCCTGTAATTTCCACCATTCTACAAATATGGATTTATATTTATTAGCATTTCTGGAAAAATTTAAGATCAGAAGACAGGACTCAGGTATTTTAACCCTGAACTCTTGGGAGGGTTTTCAACCACCAATACGTGATGCTGTTTTCTGCATAAATGAACTGTATATTTCAGACAAAGATGTGTTTTCGGTCAGAGTTCCACAGCTCTTGTTCACTTGCTTCTGTAGATTTTTGTCTCTATCTGCTTAAAAAGATCATAACTTATTTTCCATCCTGATGGAGTTTATTGCTAAATGTATTTCTAACTTATTAAAAGTGACTATTGAATGACAAACTTTAACAGCCATAATCGTCATGGGCTTCCTAGCTCATTTTTAAGCCTAAACCTCTCCTTATGATTACAAATTGCCGGTTAATTCATCATACTGTTTCCGAGAGTATACATACTGATGTATGTATGTATGCATGTATACATACATCCATATGTATACGGATGTATACATACTGATCCGAGAGCAAACATTATAACTATAGTTCTTAGAAACTGAAACAAAACAAAACAAAAAAAACCCAGGAGCCCAGAGGTCTGAAATTAAGGATTTTACCATTTCTTGAGAGAGATTTTCATACTTTTGGCCAGTTTTCTTGTGCTTTTGTATTTGTTTTCCTTAGGCCTATTGAGAAAATGATACATTTTTCTAAGTATTTGATAAAAAAAAAACAAGTGGCAGAATTCCCATGGGACCAGCTGCAGATAAACTTCAATTGGTATTTTCTCTATGCCCTCATGATATCTTAAGTGATTAGCAAATTTGAAGGATGAAATTTTGACTAGAATCTTGACAACACAGTTAATTTTTCTTTTTTTAAAAACAAGCTTTATATTAATGTTAATAACTACTTTTTGAAACATCAATGATAACATAAATATTTATTGAATGCCAATTAGGTGAGAACCAATGCAAACCAAGAGTCTTAGAAAAAATTTTAAAATTTCTTTCAAATTAGAACCAGTGCATGTAATTGAGATGATTTATATTACGTTCTCCTTCTCTAGTGAAATTTTAAGAATGGAATGAATATCCTTTTGTATGGGGAGCGATTTCTTGAAGCAAGGGGTGGACTATTGAATCTATAGTGATTCCTACTGGATTTGAAGGCCTGTGAAAACCCTGACACACCAAGAATCTTCTTATACCATGTCAACCATGTTAACTTCTTTATCCTCACTGCTGTTGTCTGTATTCAGTCTGATTAGTCCATACCTGCCTGATTTGGAAGGGTATAATTCTTATTGCTCTTCTGATACTTGTTAAATAATGCTTGCTGTGGTCAACACCGCTTCAGGTCTGCAATGCAGGTTATTGGCAATATAGTGTGAAATTTCTAGTGCCCATATCCTGTACCAGATCCTCTACCTGAAGATTTTCAGAAAAATAAGCAAATGGAAGCCATATTCCTCCAGTTTTACTTAAAAATCATCCTGGATCCCAGACGTAGCAACAGCGTGAGGTAAAAGTTTTGGGTGGGTGCTAGAGACAGTGTGTGGCAGCGCCTCTTTAGCATAAGTGATGCTTATTTAGGACGGTGGAGGCTGCAATGGAGGAGGACCTGTATTGGAGCCTATACCATCATCAGAGGTGTGGCACGTGTGTGTATGGGTGGCGTTTTAAACCCAGCTCTATTCAGTTAATCACATTTGTGGGAAAGAAGGCTTGTGGTGGCATTAGTAGGAGGTTTGTGGACAAGTTATTCATCCTGGCAATTATTGCAAATTAGAACTTTATTCAGGAAAGGATACCAATTTAAGAGTAGACGGAATACATTTACTATAGTTTATTCAGACCCTTATTGAATGGGGTACATTTTCTTAGAAGCAGCCATAGAGATAAATGCATCACATGACCCTCGGAACCGAACTGCTGAATGAAGATATTGGAGGACTGGAGCTATTCATTTCCACTTACGGAATCCAAATTGCCGAAAAGTCATGGGAAGGCAGGAAAGAGACTTGCTTTTCTAAAATGCTCCCTGGCATTTGTCTGCCTGCGTCATCCAATGCAGTAGCTCATTCTGCTGCCACCCGGAGTCCCATTCACTGGTTTGTTTAACCTCAAAGTGGGAAAGTAACTAACACAAATACATTCATTGTCCGTGCTCTAATAGAATTAAGATTCCCAATACCCTGCCTGCATTTGAATGAGGTTTGTTACACAGTAGCTTTTATGGTCACACCCTTTTCCCTTGATGGTTCTTAAGAATGGCAGAAGCGGGAGACCAGAAATTTTGTAAGCTCATAAATATGAAGCACACTGTTCAAATAACGCCAGGGTGGTGATACAAATGGACCAATGCCAGGAAGCTCAAAGTTAAAGCTAACAATTCATCCTTACACCACTATGAATAAGAAGGAAGGAGAAAGGGGCACTGTGTTGGTTCTAGTTGTGCTGCCAGCTCTGGGACAGCTCTGTCTAATGGGCCAGCGTGGCGCAGAGCTTTGAATTGTACACTGTTTACTCAGAAGACAGGAAATGGATCTATTCTCCAGAAGGGCCAACTCGATATTGGGGAATTACATAATATTGTTTATTTCACACTGCACGTTATCGACTTGAGCGATTGTAGGCGTTGGAATAAGCCTGTAGCTAGTATCCTGCCGCTCAGTGGCGGAGACCAGTACCGGGCATGGGAAACGGAAGCAGTCTCTCTGTGAATGTGTGGGCAAGACCAGTGCAGGTTTCATCAGCTTTTCTTCCAACCCTGCTGCTTAGTTGCTGTTGCCTTTCTATTTCCTCTGCCTGCAGTAATAGCAAGCAAAGTCTTGTAAACACTGTAGTGAAGCATATCAGAACATCAGGTTCTCTGCCATTCAGAAATGGACTCACTGCTCTGAAACAAAGTGCTGCATTTTTATGGAAAAAAATTTGTTTTGATACCTTGGAATTTGCCATTTGGTTACTCGGTGACAATCGTAGGGATCTGAATTTTGCTTTGTCTTTTGCCAAAGTGAAACTGGCAGCCAGTGTACTTCTAATGATTAGCCTGAATTACATAGTGGTTACAGAGAAGCAAATATTTGTCGTCTTTGTGGCTAAGGTGAGAGGAAGATAAACTTCTTTTAATTAGCAATTTTTGAAGAACACGTTTTCTAAAATACACTGTTTAGAAATAAGTTACATGTCATTTTCTGCTTGATGCGATTGTATTGAATTAGCCTTATTATGAATATATGTGTTTTACCTTCATACTCTTTAACTCCATATTTCATAAACTAAATTTCTTGTCATTCTTAATTGCATATGCTCTGCTTTACCTTGTTTTTGTTTCTTTTACAACGGATTTTAGTGCTGGCCCAGATTTCTGCATGCCTGAGGTAACCCATGATTGTAGGCCATGCCCCTTTGGCAACCACATTAGTTCTTTCAGGGCTCTGGATTCTCTTCAGGGCCAACTCAACCCGAGGCTTGCTGGAATCTTTGGGTATTCTCTACTCTAGGCTCACGGCTCCAAAGGCAGCACACATAAGTTTACCATGTTAGAAGTATATTCTTTTTCTTAGCAGGTTTTAAAATATAATACCACTACTGCTATTAATTCTACTAGTGTAGTACTATTACTGTGATCAAGTGAGGCCAAACAAAACAAAATGTTGGATGGAGTTTGGAGCAGAGGAAGATCTATTGCAGGGCCATGCAAGGAGAATGGGTGGCTCAACCCCCGCCCCCGCCAAAACCCTGAACTCTGTGAAGCGTTTCAGCAAAGCATTTTTAAAGGCAAGGTGAGGGAGGGACGTCCCAGGGTATACGATAAGCTCATGCACAATTCTCTGGTCGATGTTGAGGTAACAGGGCGGTTAACATTATTCATCTTTATGCGCTAGCAGGTCTGGGGGCTACAGGCTCAAGATCATCAAGTCGTTAATTTCTTCCATTTGGTGATGGTTCTTAGCAACTGAAAAACTCAGGAAATATGCATGTGATACTATTATCTAGGTACTTCAGAGAGGAGCCAAAGCAGAGCATCTGGGGGAGAGGTCTGTCCCAGGAAGGCCCCAAAGGGTCCTGCTGGATTAAATTACTAGCTAGTAATAGTTTACTCAGTTATCCCTCTGTGCTAGCGCTGTGCTAGGTGCTTTATGTGAATCCTTTAATCTTTACAAATAACTCTTACGGAGCAGGTGTTATTTCTAATCCCACTGCATGAGTTAGAAATGCTTACAGCTGCAAGTAACTGAGAGCTCAACTTATAAGTTAAATATTGCTGTTTATTTTTCTTACATTAAAAGAAAGTTTGGTGGTCGGCAGTTATGGATGATTATTCTGTGGCTCATTGATGTCAAGGCCAGTGTCTCTAGGATTCTCCAGGCCTTTCCCTCTAGTTCCAAGATGGTTGCCACAATTTAAGACATCTGTGCTCAAGGCAAGACGATAAAAGGTGGAGCCAGCTATCGCCATCCCTTTTACAGGAAAGTAAATGCTTCCCTCGTAACTCCCATCAGACTCATCATCTCTCTGTAGCCAAAATGACATCATATATATGACCAGCTCTGGCTGTTCAGGAGTCCGGTAACCAAGTCATTAGCTATTTGACCTACCAGAGATGAGGGAGAAAGGTGTCAGGAATGGAATTGGGTTAGGCAGACTAACTGCCGCTCCCACTTAGTGATCAGGAAAGTGGGGCACAGAGGGGCTTAGTGGATTTTAAAGGAGCTCATAAGTGGCAGATCCAGGGTATGAGCTCAGCCTGTTCCAGAGCCCGTATTCTTAATCATGAGGCTGCATTGTTTCCATTTCTTTTTCATTCAGTTTTTTTCCCCTATGGGGTCTGGATGACAAGAAGAGATGCGTAAATAAAATAGTTCCCATCAAATCTGAATCTAAGACAGCAAGGCTGTTCCAATATTTTAATTTATACAGTCCTCACTTGCCACCATATTGCTAAAGATGAAAATCTCTGAAGCATATTATCTAACTATTTAAACAGGCTATCATCTCATCCCTTTCATGTGTTGTTGAAGAATCTTACCACTTATGGACAAATACTGTTATTTTAAGAGCTTTAGTTCCTTTTACTTTTTTCCTGCAAACTGAGCATGCCCAAGTATGCATTGAACCTATAATTAAGACAGAGGCTGTCTTACTGTCAAGCAATTTTTTCTTTGCACCACAAACCCAGTAATATTTCTCTATTACAACTAATTGTCAGAGATATTAATATATTTTCTACTAATAAAAAATAGCATCAGAGCTTCGTCTCACTTTTCAGGTCCTATAGTTATGAATTTAACGGTTAGCTTTGTTATCTGACCAGAAGTTAGTTGTAATCAGACATTTTGGGGATATATCTGCATATCTTGCCAGATTATAAGGAAGATAGAAGATACACAAGGGTTAATTAATTAAAAATTAAAGCAACAGGGAATGGCTTTTTTCAGTTCTCACTGCCACCCTCTCCCCTTGCAGTTGCTTGTGAATGATGCAAGTATAATACCTAGCAATACCACATATATTATACACTGGTTTTATTTGGTTCATAATAAAGGTGATGCATTCCAATTCCAAAATGGATGAGACTTATAAAGTCTAAAAAAAAAGCCAACGACTTTACACCGTGAAGGTCCTAGAATATGTAAACATAACATACGTAAACTATCTTTGATTTGCGCCATAATGCTCCTTTGCTTTGAAATCCTAGCTGTATTACCAAACTGACAGTTTTAATGGAAAAAGTGGCTTTCAAAAGCTGCTGTTGAAAACACACTGCATAATTCTCTAAGTTGTGAATATTTTACTACCAACATACGCAGGGAAGCAGTGAAAACACACTGGCGTTTTGTTCACTGCAAACTGGGATGGAGGAAGTTCACTGGTGGTAAAACTGCATGTTTGTAGTATGAAGCAGATTCATGAATACTTCTGAACGTGCACTGTTGCGGAGGGCAACAACACTTTGTAGGGTCATTTGGAAGATGATGAACACCTATGCTTCCCTTTTGTAATTTGCTCATTCAGCAAACATTTATCAAAGGCCCACTATATTTCGGGCACTGTGCTAGGCTCAATACAAAGATGAACAGGGAAAAAACTTCAACCGTTTTAAAATGTCTCGCAGGGGTGTCTTCATGCAGAAGGCTCTGGGTGACTACTGCATACTCACTTGGTCAGACTACAACTCCTGGGCACCAGGTCATCAAGTGCATATTTCCTCGAGTCTCTTGCATTCTGTGGAAGGTGTATTTGGGCCAGGGCACAGTTGATAGCACCCTGTTTGATTGTGCACCAGGAGATGGACCCTGTTGTTCTGAGGCTATTCCTTTTCGTGAGGTGAATGTGAGAGTGGCCCATGGCGTGATGGTTGGGGGACTGGGAGGGAAGTATTTTCGGCTCAAGTGCTGAGGAGTCTGAGTGTCGGCGCTAGCTGTTCGGGGCAGTGATGAGAAATGCCAGCTTCCTGCAGCTGGAGATTTGGGACTCCTGGTTCTTTGGGAAGTGAAGTTGGGGTACGACTCTTCTTGCTGAAGGGAGGGATTGTTCCTGCTTCTTGCTAGGTCATTGATAGGCCACCTAGGATAAACCTTGGTTGGATCCTGGTTAAAAGAGAAAAAAATATATGTGATAATTTGAGTATAATTCAGGATATTTGAATATGGGCCGTATATTAGATGACACTGATTTAATTTTAAATTTCTCAGGCGTGATAAATTTCATAGGAGAGCGTTAAAATACTTAGGGGTAAGACATCACGATACAGGTAACTGATTTTGCCATTTTGGAGTATGTGTGTGTGCACATGGACTTCTGTGGAGAGACAGAGAGAATCGGATCCTGCAAAAGTGACAAACATAACAATTAGTGAACTTAAGTGAAACAAAGGAATGCTTATTGTACTTTTCTTAAAACTTTATAGCTTTGAACATTTTCAAAATTAAAAAGAAGTTGGGAATAAAAGGAATGCAGGAAGAGCACCAGGTTGTGACCTTTATCCCATTTCCCTTGTCTGACTGAACATTACTTAGGAATCCTTCCCTGACCTCTCAAATCCAGGTGAGGCACCCCTGCATGCCCCCATGTGTTCTTATCACCCAGTGTGGTAATTGCTTGTCAGTTTGTCTGCACATCTCTCCAGATTATAAGCTTTCTGAGAGCAAGGACTGTCAGGGGCTGTGAAGGTCTCATTTACGTGTTGTAGCTACAGTTTCTGGTACATAAACATCATTCAATAAATATTTGTTAAATGAAGGAATCCATGGAATCCACTAATGATGACAGTATATATGCCCTAATTAGGGAAATTTGCACAGAAATGGGCTAAGCTTGGCTCACTCTTGCAAAGGACAGAGTTGTGAAATTCAAGTGAGAGTTTAATTTCATAAACACATGTACCATTATGTTATAATTACAATTGCTTAGCTAAATGAAAATTTAGTTATTTTGACAAAGTACGTGATGAAGGTAATTAATACATTTTCTAAATATTCTCTCAGGCTAGGCACATTGGTCAGATTTCTGATATTTGATATTTAGAAATAGATGTAGAAATAGATATACTTAAGAGAAAAAGATGGTACAGTTGGGTTTGGCAAAAATCTGCCTTTCACTATTTCCCCAACCCCTCTCACTACTTTTTGGGACTGCCTCTTGTTTTGTTATACAAACTACATCAATACTTTGGATTTTTCCAACCTACTCATTTCCTGCTGTCTATTTCAGTGTTCTTTGACTTTTTGACAACAGAGCAGGTGTGAAAATAATGAAGAGTGTTATGAACTGAATTTACCCCCTGCCCTGCAATTTGTATGTTGAAGTCCTAAACTCTAGTGCCTTAGACTATGACTGTATTTGGAGATAGGACCTTTTAAAGAGTTTAAATGAGGTCATAAAGGTGGGGCCCTAATCCAATATGACTGGTGTCCTTAGAAGAAGAGGAACTGACACCAGAGATGTGCATGCACAGAACAAAGACCAGGTGAGGATACAGTAGGAAGGCAAGCACCTGAAAGCCAAGAGGGGCCTCAAGAGAAACCAAACCTGCTGACACTTTGATCTTGAACATCCAGCCTCCAGAACCATAAGAAAATAAATTTCTGTTGTTGAAGCCACCTTGTCTAATTTGTTATGGCAGTCCTAACAAATTAATTCAAGGGGAAAAGACTGAAATGAGTTGACATGCTTGTTAATATGTAAATTTTTATAAAATCTAGGCTAAATCCAATGGTTTATTCAGTGGTTTATGGTTCTGTCTTATCTGTAGTTTAATGTCTTCTGGTTTACTAGAATCTTGGAAGTGACCTAGCCCAAACCTTTAAAGATGCTGAGATTCCATTTTGGCATTTTTGGCAAGTGACCATTTAGCTTTTGCTGAGAGCAGCTCTAGTGTTGGGTAAGATTTAACTTCCAAGAAACTATCATTCTAGTGCTATTCGTCAGAAAACATTTTCTACATTGATCTGACATCCATGTGGCAGAGACCACTGGTTGTCTCACAATATCTGTTCTTCTTTTCCTTAAGTGGTAGAATTCTGATTATTAGCCAGATGCCTGGAGTAAATATATATTTCCTAGCCTCTCTTGCAGTTGAGTATACACATTACTCTGGTTAGTACAATATAAATGGGACTTGTACATACATTTCAGGAAATATTCTTAAATAGAGAGGAGCTGTAACCCTTTCTCACCCCCTTTTTTGTCTTTCCTGCTGGCTGGACATCATGCAGACTTGATGGCTAGAATTTGAATGACCATCTTAGACTTTGAATTAGAGCCACATGTTGAAGATGTCAAGAGCCTGGGTTTCTAATTGTGGAGTCTTCCAAAGACCTGAACGGTTTATTTCCTGATTTTTGTTTACTTGAGAGGAACAAAATTCTCTCTCCTCTAAGATAGGTTATATTTTTGGTTTTATGCCGTTTATAGCTAAACCTACGTCTAAGTGTTTAGCTAACTGCTCCTATGTAACTGTCAAATGTCCTTGATCTACTCTTCTGAATTACATAGTACATAACAAGTCTAATTCTATTTCCATGTGATGAATATAATACTTGAAGAATGTTATCCCATCCTCCCTAGGTCTGTAGATTCAACATAACTGATTCCTCAACTGTTCCTCATAAGACAACTCTCTGATCATCTTGATTACTCTCCTGGGGCCCTGATTTATTCAGACTTCTTTATTTCCATGAATCAAGAGTTATCTGCATTGTACGTATTTCATAGAATTAGGAATGCTACAAATCAGAAAATAATACCAGTGCTGAGTACAATAAAGGAGATACTTGGTAGTGAATGACCTGAAACTGCATTAGGAATAATTTCCATAACAGAACAGATGTTTCAATTTATTCTTAGTCTTTAAATCACAGATATCAGTTGTACTAATAGATGAATTAGTTTGTATAGTTTCTTACCCAATAATGTTTATCAATATCTGACAATTAGAATCACCAAAGAGGAGAGGGAATCTTCCGTTCTTGCTGGGTAGAAGTAGATGTGTTAACAGGTAATTTGTTTCTGACAGTTCTGCAGCTGGTCTTCTAGTTAACATGGTGAAAGGTAAGCTGCATGGCCAACTTGAGCAATTTGCTACAATCTGTAATGTGGAGAACATTTTTCAAAAGCTATCTTTTACCTTTGCATAAATGAGTTCTCATAGACTGAAACAAAAATGCCTTTGAAATGTGCACATCCTGAGTCTGGGTCAACTACCCAAGAGAATTTATAGAGGATTTAAGTTGTATACATAATACACTCCACTGGGTTTAAAGGAAGGAGAAGATGGAATTCTTGTCCTTGAGACATTCATGTGCAGTTACAGACTTTTTGATAATTGTCTTGGAAGATTTAACAGAAACCCAAAGAACTGAATAATCTCAGTGGTAAAATATAAACTATATTAGGACAGGGACAAGGTGTGTTTTGCCTGATACTACTTTATCCTGGTACCAAGCATAGTCTCTCTCACACTTTATATGCTCATGGTTTATTTTGTTATTTTATTATTTTATTTTACTTTATTTTAGTTCAGTTTCTTGTGCTTGAATGGTATAGGGATTTTAATGGTATAGGGATCATATTCTCCTGATTCAATGCCAAGGACACTAAACACTGGTAAAACTAAGTATGTATTTTGATCAGTGTCCATATAATGTAATGAACAAATGGAGGTTTAGCATTATTTAGTTGACCCAACTAAACTGGCAAGCTAGTCCAAATTGCTATTGATGTATTTGATCGTCTGAAAAGATATAAATAAATATATATTAAAACTCCACTTGTTTGAACTTGGTGTATATAAAGCCATAGACATGCTCTAAACTACCTTAGTGGTGTCTACTACAAAATGGAATTAGGAGATGTGTTTTTAAACCTCTTATTTTGAGAGTTTTTAGACTTATGGAAGAGTTGCAAAAATAAGATAAAGTTTCCGTATACCCATCACCCACCTTTCCCCTGATGTTGAAATACCAGAGCACAGTTGGAGAAGTGAAGAAATTAACATTTATACAATACTATTCACTAAATAAGAGAGTTGGTTTGGATTTTATTGGTTTTCCTACTAATGTTCTTTTTCTTCTGCAATCTAATCCAGAATCCCACATTGAATTTAGTTGTCTTATCACCTTAGTCTCCTCCAGTCTGTGATAGTTCCTCAGTTTTTCCTTGACTCTCATGACCTTGAGACTTTTGAAAAGTACTGGCCAGGTATTTTGGAGAATGTCCCTTAACTTCAGTTTGTGTGATGTTTTTTTTTCATGATTATATTGAGGTTATGCATTATTACCAGAAAGGTGATATATATCCTTTTCAGTGCATGATATGAGGGTACATTATGTAGATATGTTTTGTTACTGGTAATATTAATCTTGGTCACTTGGTTAAGGAGGTGTCTACCATGTTTCTCCACTGTAAAGTTATAATTTTTCTGTTTGTAATGAACAGATATTTATTTTTAGAGGGGTAGAACTTTGAAATTATGCAAATATTCTGTATTCCCTTAACTTTTACCCACTAATTTTAGCATTCATCAGTGGATCTTGCCTGCAGGAATTATTACTGTTGTGTTCTAATGGCTATTGTCCAGTTCCCTCATTCCTTGTACATTTATTAATTGTAAGTAAAGAGGAGTTGTTCCTTCAGCTCCACTTATTTATAAACTATTTTTGGGTAAATGTCTTAAATCAAGGGTACTTATTTTATTCTTTGGATTTGTAAGCCAATATTATTTACTTTGTCCAACTTGTGGATTTGGCCATTTGGGATGCTTTAATTTTGGCGCTTGTATCCTTTCCGTATCCTCCCATCCTTTCATTTAGTTATTTTTCAGTACCCCAAGATGCCTCAGGCTCATCTTGTATTTTATGTGCCTTTAGGCTTGGAATCAACTACTTTTCCAAGGAACCCTGGTTCTTTTTATTAGAAATGGTCCTTAGAAACCAAGGTCTGGATCCTAAGTGTGTTAATTCCTACTGGGATGTCACTGTTTCTTAGTGACTTCTTTCTGCTGAGGCTTTCTCAGAAGACAGAACTAGGAAATGTATGTATAGTTACTCATGCATACACACATCTATATTTTTGTATCTCTTTATCTGTATACAGTGTTAAAAAAAGAAAAATTGATACTGATATTCATACTGATGAATTCATACTGAACAAAACAGTTCATTTTGATCTTTCCCTGTTATTTATACCTTATTTCTCTTGACAGTGAGAAGCTTAGCTCTTAACACTACAAATACATTTACTTACTTGCTCAACCTTATTATTTATATAGTTTTAGGATTACTAACCCATATTCCTGTGAGAAAAAAAACGTATTATCTAGCGTACAGAAGTACAGTATTTGTGACAGTTCTTTTTAAAATTTCACCGTATCAGTCAAAACGCTGTTTTCCAGAGTTACTCAGGTCAGCCCCTTTATTCTCTCCACCTCCTTCAGTGTGATTATGGGATTGATTTGTTATACTACTAGATTGGTTCTCTCATATCTTAGTTGATTTAAAAAAATTATGTACAGAAAAATTCACCGTGGTATACAGTATTAAGAGCTTTGACAAATAGTTATGTGTGCAACACCGCACTTCTTAGTTTTATCACTCCTAAAATTCCTTTGTGCTACTCCTTTGTAGTCACTCCCCAAACGTCTGTTTTTACTTACCAGAAAACTAACTTTTTGAGAGTATACCTTTCTGCCCTCATTTTTTCATTCTAAGTACTTACAGTGATAAGTTGATGTTCAGTGAATGCTTGTTGAATAGTCTGTGCCCTAACAGCTAATATAGAATTGGCACTGAAAAAAATTCTAAGTGAATTGCTCGATGGGCATTTATATGACAAAGGTGACATGAAATGACACTTCTGTTTGGAGACTGAACCACTTAACTATTGTTGTTAACACACCACATCAAAACTCAGTGGCTTAAAACAATAAACATTTATTAGGCTTCGGACTCTGTGTGGATTGACTGGATAGTTCTTCTGGTCTGAGCCAAGCTTGACTGATCTTGGCTGGGCTCATTCATGTACTGTAGTTAGTTAGTTGGTCAGCTGGAGTCTGGCTGGTTTAGGTTGGCCATACGCACCTATCTGGCTAGGCTTGGCTGGGCTTGTTTCATATGTAGTGGCAGAGTTCCAAAAGAGTGAGTGAGTGAGCATGTGCAAGACTTCTTGAGCCATAGGCTCAGAACTCTACAGCCTCACTGCTCCTGGACTCTAGTGGCTAAGGCAAGGCACGAGGTAAACTCCGATTCAAGAGGTGGGACATAATGTCTGCTTCTAGATTGGAGGAACTTAAGTGTCAGATTGTCAAAGGCATGGATATAGGGAGGAGTGTTGAATTGCAGCCACTTTTGTCTATCACAGAATCTATGCAAATACATTTGTACACCTCTTAAATATTCTTGATGTAAATATTAAAGCCATCCTGCCCCCTACTGGTCACAATCTTGTATGTTAACTTTTTGTTTTTTTGATACTTCTCCCTACCCCAGCATGCTTTTAAAAAAAAATCTGATTCAGAAAAGCTGATGTGAGACTCAGAGACCAGAAATTGGCTTTTTCGAGGGATTCCTCAAGATAAGGAAAAGAATTTCCATTTGTTAGTCACACTTTCTCTTTGCTTACTCCATTATTTCTACCCCTTTTGTTGGTCTACAGTTCTTTAAATTCATAAACTCATTGAAGAGAGCCAATGAAATGATCACTGCACATTCATATGTGATAAAAGGAAACTTTCAGAAAATTGGGATCCTAGAACTGAACTATATGCTGAGAATTTAAAGATTTGATCTTATATCCTTCTTGGTCGGATGTTTTCTTCTTTATTTATAGGCTTAGCTACTTGTACACAATCAGTTTATGAAGATTATGTTATGCATGATAGTTATTTCTGGTGTTCCTCATAGTCTGTTTTCCTCAGTCACTCCATTCCAATCAAAGTTTTCCACAATATTTCCTGTGTTGTTTTCTCTTCATGGTCTTTACACCACTCCCGATGACAGTTTTCATTAGCGTGCAGTCAGTTTTGCTTTAATAGTTATTCTAAGCATTGAACAGTGATGGTGGATGTATCAGGGCTGACATGTTCCATCAATCTAGGATACTTGAAAAGGAATGGTTAAATTGATACCCTAAAGTTTGATTTTTCTTCAATCAATACTTTTTGTTGATTTAAGCAAACTGCTGGGTACAGATGTTTCAAAGTCCCCAGACAGCCTCTGGGAAAACTCAGCACATCTTGAATAAAAATGTGTTGGAGAAAAGAAAATGATACCCAGGGTCCAAACAGGTGCATCAGGCAATGCATTTAATGAAGTTGCTAAATTTTGATTGTGCAAAACGGGGCTTCAGTAGGAGGAAAAAAAAAAAAAACCCAAACCAGGAAAGATGATAACTACATATGTGGTTACAACAATTGCAATATATGCGTATTGCCGTCTTTAGGGAACAATGAATTATTCTAATAAGTCCTACATCTATTGTGGAGAAATTCTCTCTGTATTTAATAGTGTCAGTTTGGAGGCAAATGATATTAAAATGGCTGAACATTTGGGAATAAAAACAAAGATACACTACACTTAAAATCCTGAGACTTCCTTGGGGGCTCAGTGCTTAAGAATCTGCCTGCCAATGCAAGGGACACGGGTTCGATCCCTGGTCCGGCAAGATTCCACGTGCCGCGGAGCAACTAAGCCCGTGCACCACAACTACTGAGCCTGCACTCTAGAGCCCACGAGTCACAACTACTGAAGCCCACGCACCTAGAGCCCACACTCTGCAACAAGAGAAGTCACTGCAATGAGAAGTCTGTGCACTGCAAGGAAGAGTAGGCCCCGCTCACAACTAGAGAAAGCCCACAGGCAGCAATGAAGACCCAACGCAGCCAAAAATAAATAAATTTATTTTTATAAAACCCTCTTTAGTCATTTGCTGAAAAGATAATTCTTTCTTGTGATAAAACCACCCAGAAATTGTACCTTTAGGAAATGAAGGGGAAGAAGCAATTGAGGCAGCATGGTAGTTAGCCAGACCAGAGCAGGGAGTTTTCAGACTGGGCTCTAGGATCCCTAGGGTGTCAGGTCACAGGGCCTGGCATGTGGGGCTTACACTGGTGAGGCCCCATCCCCCATGACTCTCCCCATTCCTATCTACCATCACCATCCTCAACCTAGGAGGGTAATTATAATTAAATCTGTTTTGTACATTAGGTTTGTTTCAAAAAGTTCTTTAAAAAAGAGAGAAAACTGCCATTTTGGAACATCAAAAAAAAGGAGCTGAAGTTATAATAGGCCCTTAACCTACTGTGCCTATTTATTCCATGTTATAAAGGTGGATAAGGCCAGAAACATGGGACAATGTCAGGCATATGTAAATCAGAACATGACAGAAATGTGCATGTGTTTATAACACCTTTCATTCACATGTTTGAGTTGCCCCATCATTCAAAATAAGGGTGCATATATAAACGTGCACCGTAAATCAATGTGCATATCTTTCATTTCTACGTGATTCATTTGGTTCTTTAGAAAATATGCTGGATCTTATTTCAATGCTATCCTGTTCCCTGTCATATTTTTGATTCCATGATGTGTTTATTTTACATTCTGTGTAAGTTATGTATCCAATCATAATAATTATCTGGGAATTCCCTGGAGGTCCAGTGGTTAGGACTCCATACTTTCATTGCTAAGGGCACAGTTTCAATCCCTGATTAGGGAAGTAAGATGCCTCATGCTGCACTCTGTGGCCACAAAAAACAGAAATTAACACTCATAGGAGTCTAATTGTATTCTTTGGTGTTTCTGATGATCCTTTCTTGTGGTAAATTATTTCATCACATGCAGTTTTGGATTGTGAGATTATATTTGGCTGGGCTTTCTCTGGGAATCCAATAAGGCCTGGTTAACGTTGCAGTTGCTTTAAGTGTCCCAGTGTGCCAAGTCTACTGTAGACTAATTTTCAGTCTGGAGTTTCTGGACCACACACAGTAAGTATAAATTTGAACCTCAAATCTGTGTGAAGGAAGGTATGTAGCTACAAATTCACAGGAGAGATTTTTTTTTTTCCTGTTCACAGCCTAGGCTGAAATAGACAAATTCCTTCACTTTCTTTGTGGAAAGACTTTTCTCTCCTGGTCCACATTTTCACTAAGGGTGTAACCCTGCCAATGTCCAAATCTTATGCTGAGGTTCTCAATTCTCTCAACTTTGTAGGTCAAGGTCACACCTCCTATCCCTGGTGTATCTCTTATAGTACAAGAGCAGCAAACACTCTCAGAACTGTTGTAAATTCTGGTTTCCAACTTCTATGTTTTGAGCCCCTGAGGCCTTCTTTTTGTGTGTGTGTGTGAATTCGACTAAGGGTTTAGAAGGATATTTGTTATCATGTGTTTTGTACTGGAAAGCTTTTAGGATGTCTTGTGCCTAATATTTCCTTCAAGTGGAAATCAATCAAAATCCAATAGCACTATTTTAAAGATACTTAGAGAAAGCAGACATAGTATTGTACATTTAAAACTATATTAGAATCATAAAAAAATTGGACAACCATAAAGAAATCTTCAATCATTACCTCTTCTACACAGGAGCAGTTTGAGTTGTCTATACAGTCAATAGTTCAAAGTTCCCAGGGTGTTGAAATTGATACTGAAATAAAAAAAAAATAGGAACAACATAACAAAATATAACTAACTTTACATTTTTGAGGACATTCAACAAAAAAAACAGCTATCTCCTGACATCATTTCATAAAAGGAAGAATATTTTAATAGCAAAACTCAAGGAAGGAGGAAATCTCAAATCTAACACAGAGGCAAGAATATACAATGGAGAAAAGGCAGCCTCTTCAATAAGTGGTGCTGGGAAAACTGGACAGCTACATGGAAAAGAATGAAATTAGAACACTTCCTAATACCATACCCAAAAATAAACTCAAAATGGATTAAAGACCTAAATGTAAGGCCAGACACTATAAAACTCTTAGAGGAAAACATAGGCAGAACACTGACATAAATCACAGCAAGATCCTTTTTGACCCATCTCCTAGAGTAATGGAAATAAAAAACAAAAATGAACAAATGGGACCTAATGAAATGTAAAAGCTTTTGCATAGCAAAGGAAACCATAAACAAGATGAAAAGACAGCCCTCAGAATGGGAGAAAATACTTGCAAACGAAGCAACTGACAAAGGATTCATCTCCAAAATATACAAGCAGCTCATGCAGCCCAATATCAAAAAAACAAGCTGATCCAAAAATGGGTGGAAGATCTAAATAGACATTTCTCTGAAGAAGACATACAGATTGCCAACAGACACATGAAAAGATGCTCAACATCACTAATCATTAGAGAAATGCAAATCAAAACCACAATGAGGTATCACCTCACACGGGTCAGGATGGCCATCATCAAAATATCTAGAAACAATAAATGCTGGAGAGAGTGTGGAAAAAAGGGAACCCTCCTATATTGTTGGTGGGAATGTAAGTTGATACAGTCACTATGGAGAACAGTATGGAGGTTCCTTAAAAAACTAAAAATAGAACTACCATACGACCCTGGAATCCCACTATTGGGCATATACCCTGAGAAAACCATAACTCAAAAAGTCATGTACCGTAATGTTCATTGCAGCACTATTTACAATAGCCAGGACATGGAAGGAGCCTAAATGTCCATTGACAAATGAATGGATAAAGAAAATGTGGCACATATATACAATGGAATAGTACTCAGCCATAAAAGGGAACGAAATTGAGTCATTTGTAGTGAGGTGGATGGACCTAGAGTCTGTCATACAGAGTGAAGTAAGAAAGAGAAAAACAAATACCATGTGCTAACACATATATATGGAATCTAGAGAGATGATACTGATGGGCCTAGTGGCAAGGCAGGAATAAAGACTCAGATGTAGAGAACGGACTTGAGGACACAGTGGGTAAGGGGATGTTGGGACGTAGTGAGAGAGTAGCATTGACAACACTACCCTCTATAAAATAGATAGCTAGTGGGAAGCAGCCACATAGCGCAGGGAGATCAGCTTGGTGCTTTGTGACCACCTAGAGAGGTGGGATAGGGAGGGTGGGAGGGAGGCTTAAGAGAGAGAGGATATGGGGATATACGTATAGCTGATTCACTTTGTTGTACAGCAGAAACTAACGCACCATTATAAAGCAATTATACTCCAATAAAGAGGTATTAAAAAAAATCTCATGTATATAGTAGCATGCCATCTGTCTGTCTTTCTGTCTCTCTTTATCAAATGGATTAGCCCAAACTGTTTTCTCTATTTTCCAGTGGTGCAGTGGTGATGGGGATCCAAGTTGTTCATAGTCTTTTCTGCTGATGATATAGTAGAGCCTGTTCCAAACATTCTAACGAGGTAGTTCACTCAGGCACAAAATGTATTGTGGCTGCCTCTAGGATGTCCTGGAAGTGCAGATCATGCTAATCAGTTTCATTTGGCATCAGGTGATAGCTAGAAAGGAGCCCTAGAATTTATTGTTGGCTCCCAAGATTTATCTAGGTTTCTATGACTTAACCCAGATATTTATGCTTAGGTGATTTTGTCAAAAACACAAAGTGACCTTGTCACAAATCAGATAGCAGATCTTTTAACATTCTATTAGAGGCTCTGTGAAGTAGGGAAATTTGAGTTAACGTTTCAATACTTCATATGTTTCAAACAGGATAGTAAGATTTTTACATGTATATGTCATTTAATCATCAAATAACCTTGATGGTGCGTGAGTCTACTGTGTGGTAACACGGTAGGGTTTAAAACTTACTGTGCTAAGGAGTAGATGAAAGTGGGTGCTGGCTCTTGGCCAGTCAAACGTTCACTCAGTCCTTCCGCAGTGGACATTGTCAGACAGAGGCAGTGCTATACCCAGGGGTGAGTGAGCTCACAAGTGAAAGTAACTAGATGCCTGCAGAGTACAAGTCACAAAAAAGGAAGACAATTGTGGTGTCTGTTAGCTAACAGAAAACTGTTAGCTTTCTACAGAATTAATTCGCCCTTCTTGCTAAAGTTAGACATTTCCAAGCCTCCCACTTAGTTAGATATGACCGTGTGATTAAGTTTTCATCACTGGGACATAAACAGAAATGATGTATTGTTCTTGAGTCTTAAGGTGCTAGGCGTGCCTCCTGCAGACTTTCTTGCCCCTTTCATTGCCTGAGACCCTGACTTGGTGGCAACCCATCTTCAGCTATGCAGATGGTTCCGGTGATCTGGGGATGGCTGGGTAGCACAGTGGGAGGAATCCAGTATTCCAAATGATCACGTGGGGCAGAGCTGCCCCACTGACCATTGCTTTCCCAGATCTGTTAAATGACAAAAATGTGTCTATATTCTTTTTTGTGTCCTTCTGTAGTGGTAGTTTACACTCATCCTAAACTATTGTAAAAACAAACTGTACAATAGGTATCTTATATGATCTAAAGCAGATTATTGAAGCAGAATTATCATGAATTTAAAAGAAGCATGATACCTGAGGAGATTAGTGAAGAGAGTAACAAAATGAAATAAGAAGAAGAAAGGGTAACAAAGTGGAGATGTAGGTATCAAAGTGACTTGCTTTTTCACCTTTCTGCTTTCTCCGGAAGTCACATGTACCTTTTGAGTCATGAGTATCTCTCATCCATCCTCTTTCCTCCTTTCCCAACTTTTTGACATCTCATCTGCTGTCATTTTCCTCTCCTGTTTGTCCTGTGAGTTTTCTTTTATATTCCTCTGATGTCCTTTTAGGAGGAAATACAGATAAGGCAAATGTGCTTACATTCCATGTTTGATTGGAAGGCTCAGGTTCCTCTTATAGATCTTGTTTTTTGGATCATAAATGCATTTTACATGTTTGCATTTTCCATAGTGTAAACTGCTTTTATAAAACAAAATTTATAAACATCTGTTGGAAATTAGGGAAGGGTTAAGTAAACTATGGTTTCCACAGGTTGGAATATTACATGGTCATTAGAAATTATGTTTATTAAGGGTTTTTAATGACAAGAAAATATTCATGTTAATTTTAAAAACTTGTACAAAATTGTATATACATTATGTATCTCTAGTATGTATAACATAAAACATGCACAGGGTAAAGAGGAGTAGAAAATCTGGCAAACTACTTTGCTAAATCTAGGAGCTGAGGTTACCTTTCTTTAGTATTTTCTGATTTTCTTTCTCTTAAATGTTTACTGCTCTGCTAAACAAGCAAATATGAATCAATTGTTCATTGAATTTACTCCCAACTTTTAAAAGGCCTTCTTAGATGATTTGCCTCTATTAAAAGTTTGTGGATAAATCATATATTTCTCTTTGACCTGTACACCATCTGAAGCTCTGTGATATAGAGCAGAGGTTGGTAGGTTACAGCCTGCAGGCCAAATGTGGCTTTTTCCTGTTTTTTGTAAATAAAGTTTCATTGGGACCCAGCCACACACATTCCCTTACACGTTGTCCATGGCTGCTTTTATGCTATAATAGCAGAGTTGAGTAGTTGTGACAGAGATTATATGGCCTGCAAGACCTAAAATATTTACTCTCTGACTCTTTACAAAAAACTCTGCTAATCCCTAATGTAGTGGAAGGATTGCTTTGTCATGCCTTACACACGATGTATGCACCTGTTCCAAAGTAACTTGCTACAGGTCTTCTAAGATGAGCTGAACTTTCTCTCACAGTGCTACAATGGATTATTCTTAATAACTTGAAAAGCATTCAAATTATTCAATTCTTAATAATTTGAAAGCATGTCAATTTAAATCAATTCAGCAAATATTTAGAGAGGCCCCACTGTGAACTGAGATGTTATACTAACCATAATGGTGGGTGGGGTAATAGTGAAATAAAACAAAAATGAAAATTTCCTGGCCATAAAATTTTCACAGTCTCTAGTTCTGGGAGAATTGAAGTTCTGACTTTATCATTTAGGTTCCCAAAGGATTGACTCCTGGGTGATTTGTATTCTTTTAAAAATGGAAAGAATGGATTTAGATGCTGGACACCAACTTTTGTGCTGATAGAACTTTTGCTTGTGCATGTAGGCAGTGGTGTGCATATTGTCATCGACTGAACACTTTCTGAACACTCTGTCCCACTCTCTCCAAATAGGCCTCCTAATGACCTTTTAAGGGTATCTCCTTTCCGGCTGAAAGTTCCCACCAGTAGAAACCTGATGAGATATTACTGCTACAACGTTCCAGGACGGCAGAGACCCACCCGCCTTGCTCAGTTTTATTCCTTGTATCTAGTAATGTGACTTCTAAGGATAGATGGTGATTCAGTAATACTTCATTCACAAATAAATACATAAATGAGTGAAAGGATCTGGCTAGTCTTTTTCTTTTAGCATGTTACCACAATTTAGATGTAATTAAGGAGCTGATACTGGGCTGGCATAGAGGCCTTGCTTAAAAAAAAAAAGTCAATTAGGAGACAAATTTTCATATTTTTTCCCAAAGTGAATCTCTGTATAAAAACTGCTATGGTCAGCTTAATGTAATAATAATTACCATTAATTCTACTAATACTGGTATTTATATGGTGCTTAATGTTTCCCAACATGACAACTTAATTTGCTTTTATATTTTAATAAAAGACAAATAAATTGAACTCAGTTTATTTAACAGACATCTTAAAATATCTATCACATGAAATTCACCCTGATTTGCCGTGCTCAGAAATGCAAGTTTGGAAAAGATCTCAGACTTCTAATATCTTGGCTTATTTCCGCTAGGGAAAAGTCTAAGGCATCACTTTCCAGAATAAGCAAAAATTGTGGCTTTTTGAAGCAATCCCAACTTGTATTTTAGCAGGACTGCAAACACAGTCACCACATTAGGAGATAGTTTGTTTTACCCTGATTTCAAAGGATCTTGGTTTACTTTGTATTCCCAACTTGCAGTGTGGTCTAGAGCTGCTACTGTTGAGACTCTGCTGAAGTTCTTTTAACTAACCTCAGATTGTGCTTTAACCACTTTTCCACATTGCAGCTTAATTTGTACAACTGGCTGACCTAGATATGATGCTTGTCTATTTCTGCAAGAATCCCCCCTGTGTCAACACATATCTTAAAAAATAAACAATTTCTTCTGCTAGATAATAAAGACTTTTAGAACTGGAAGAGATCTCAGAAATTAACTCATTCAAGTCATTCCTAGTAATAGTGCCCTGATAGGGAATCACCTAGGTTGAGTATGATTTAAGTTTACAAATACTTGTGAACCTACTGTGTGCCAGATTCTTTGATGTACCTTCATCCCATTTATAAATCTAGTGATAGAAAATTCCTAACATCATAAGAGAGACTGTTTAATACTCTGGCAGCTCTGATTGTTAAAAACGTATACTCTAGGTTGTATATTAATATATTCTTCTTGCAAATCTCAGTCATTGACCTAGTTACAGTAAGCTGAATTCTTCTGCTAAATGGCAGACGTTCATACAGATGAAGACAGCTGTTACGTCACATGTGAATCTTGATTAATCCCAAACTCTGGGGCTCCCTAGAACAATTTGAAGACCAGTGTGGAATGGGTCTATTGAATTGCACATTTTCACTTTTTTCTTTGACACATTAAATGAATGTCTTTTTAGAAAAAGCCTTGATGATTTAAATGAAAAACATTTTGATATTCTGAAAGCAGTAATGCTCTTATCAAATATTCAGCTATTTTAAGCATCAATAAGCAGGTTTAGTAGCATGTAAACTAGAGATTATATCATTTATGTCGAATTCTACTTTATGACACTCTTTTATGATTGTTCCTCTGTGAAATCTAAGATAGGCCTTGAATTGTCCCTGACCCAAATGCTGTTCTCCTTTTCTTTTTTCTTTTAATTAAAAACATATGTTGGAAACCAAGTTTTCCATCATCATGCATACAAAGAATGATAAAATCTGATCACACTTAACTCTGGGGAAGAAAGGTAGGGTATTTAAATAGGGCAGGCAATTCCTCTTGCTCTTCCACAGTGAGTTTGTGTTAGGTGTGAGTTAGCTGCCTTCCCAGGGGCCACAGTGATCCCGTAGCTCTCATAGTGGGAGCCTCTCACTGCCCTGATTGTAATTTTAGTATTTAGATAGACATATTTTCCAAACGACATGACTCCTAAACACAAACCAAGTCCATCATCTGGTCCTTAACTGAGGAAAAACCACTGGAGTCAGTGCAAGGAAGGGAAGCACCAATGTTGCATTTAGATGTCACTGGACTCTACTTTGTCGTTAATTTGTGGGATTTTCCCCCCTAATTCTGACTGCATTTCCTCTTTGTTTTGACTTTAAAACGTATCCACAATAAGATAAGCTTTAGACTAAAGGCTAATAATTTTTTCTTCTTGAATAGTTAGGGAAGCATTTCGTAAAACACTTTATTGGGGGAAGAAACACTTTTAATAGAGATCCTAGAAAAGGATGTGACAAGCACTGTATTAGCTGTTGAGTAATTGTCAGCTAGACTGAGAAGTGGAAATTCAAGTATTAAAAGCCCATTCAAATCAGAGGAAGAGTTTTGACTTTAAGCTTCACATATATATAAGGATAACTGGACGTTTGGGCTTTTTCTACAAAGATGCAGAAATATATGGATTAGTGGAAATCTCAGCATGTTTCTCAGGAAGTTACTCTCCACCGGACTGGTCCTGGCAGATAGAGACTTCAAGCTGCAATATGCCAAAGTGCTTGCTCCAGGGAAGTTAGAAGGAAAATAATAAAAAGCAGACCTCTTTAATCTTTTAATGTCATTGCCTTTTGGGATTTGTGTGTCTCCTAGAACCTCTGAGTGCTTCTCTGAGTGGGAAATGGAGAGATGCAGTAGTCACTTTCCTTGTCATTTACAATTTTTTGCTTATAGGAATTTGAGACATGTGACTGACAAGGTGAATATATAGGATGGAGAAGAGAAGTGTTGTTGAGTGATGAGAACCAAATTGAGTGAATGTTAACTGTTCAACCTCAGGTGTGTTAACCTAGTGAATTTAAGTAAAAACACTTTTGGTTCTTTTTAATCCTCTAGCTACACAATAAGCACCAGATTTTAAAGCAAAATGGAATTTCTTTGTCTTAAATATACACATTAATGCAATAGAAAACTACTGACATTTTCTTGTTTTCATTTTTATGTAACAAATACTTAAACAGTGTTTACTAAATGCTAGACACTGTTCTAATCACTTGACAGATATTATTTCATTTAATTCTTATAACAACATTATGAGGTAGGTACTGTTATGCCCATTTTACAGATGGGGAAACTGATATATGGAGAAGTTAAGTATCTTGCCCAAGGTCATTTGTCTGGTAAGTGGCAAAGCCAGCCTAGCCTCTTCCATTTAACCCCAGAGTACCAAATAAATAATATTTTAAAATGTGTACTCTGATAAATAAATGGTTGAAGTACTGTTTTAGAGAAGAAAACAAAACACAAAAATCCTACCACTACAGACAACCAAAAAATAACTAACACATATTTAAGTGCATATCTGATTTCCCAGAATCACTAGGTTCTAGAAATGAGGCTTAGTGGTGAGCCCAGTAGCTGATACTGTAGCTACAGGTATGGGGTGGGAGATAAACTGGGTGGTAGAGATTATTAGTTATGGTAATCTAAGGACTTCATTTCTGATGCTTAGGTGAAGACAGCAGATTAGGATTTGGACCTAAACAAAGAGGTGAGTTAATCTCCACATAATGTTAGTATTCTTAAAAGTTTACAACTTCAGTGAAAATGGAAATAAAAAAATAATCTACCACTTTCTTTTGTCCTGGATTCTGGGTGGACTAAAAGAGCTCTTTTTAGAATGTGTAAACATGGCCTGTGCTTCATGCAGATGTGATGGTTAAACCCCCAAGATGAGAAATGAACAGGTCTAAATTATTCAGAACGCAGCAAAGAGAGTTACAGTTTGGAGGTTATAAAAGAAGAATGTATGGTAAAATGAGAAGATTCAACAGATCTAATAGGACTTCCTGAGGGAAAGAATGGAGACAATGGGGGAGAGCTTTCCAGTATTACAGTGAGTCCCAAGGGTGATAAATAAAACTTTTCTCATACCTAGATATATCAGTAAAACTGCAAAACACCAAAGACCAAGAGAGAAATCTTAAAAGCAACAATAGAGAAAAGAGGGATTATCTGTAAAAGAATTTAATCTAAAATGTAGACTTCTCAATAAGCTAGAAGGTAATGGAAAGTGTTCAAAGGGTGAAAGAAATTAACCATCAACCTAGAAATACATATCCAGCCAAACTCCTATACTACTCAGGAGTTAGAGGAAAATATATTTTCCAACAAACAAAAAGAGCATCTACTACAGCAAGAAGGAAAATTTAACCTAGGAGAGAGAACTAAGATGTAAGAAAGTTGAGAAAATAAATCTGTAAACTTGTCTATAAATCTAAACAGATATTGACTAAGTTAATAGATACTGAATACTGAAGTTATAAATCTAAACAGATATTGACTAAGTTAATAGATACTGAAGTTCACATAAAGTAGAAACAGAATGCTTAATTTATAAAGGGAAGAAAGAATAGAATTGAAGCATTTTGCATTCTGTATTTATTTGCTTTTCATATATCCTCTTTGGCTAAGTGTCTGCTCAAGTCTTTAGCACATTTAAAAATGTGTTCGAGTTTTCACGGTTCTTTATACATTCTTGGTACAAGTCCCTTTTCAGATATGTGGTTTACAGATACATTCTCACAGTCAGTAGCTTATAACAGTATTTTTGCACAGCAAAATTTTAAATTTTGATGAAGTCCAATTTATCAGTTTTTTCTTCTGTGGATTGAGCTTTTGGTGTCATATCTAACTCTTTTCCTAATGCCAGATCACTAAGATTTTCTCCTGTTTTTTCTTCTAAAAATTTTTGAATTTGACATTTAGATCTGTGATTAATTTTGAATTAGTTTTTGTATAAGATGTGTCATTTAGGTTGAGATTCATATTTTGGCATATAGCTGTCCAATTATTACAACACCACTTGTTTAAAGACTATCGTTTCTCCCTTGAGTTGCCCTTAAACTTGTTGTCAAAAATTAATGGGAAAAATTTTTGTGGGTCTATTTCCATATTCTCTGTTCTATTTCATTGATCTATATGTCTATCCCATCACCAGTACCAAACTGTCTTAATTACTGTAGTTTTATGGTAAGTCTTAAAATTGGGTACTGTGAGTCCAATTTCATTTTTTTCAATTTTGTTTTGACTGTTCTAATTCTTTTGCCTTTTCATGTACCTTTTACTATGTACTTGTCTATATATACTCAAAAAATGGAGAGAATTGACATATTTACTATGTTGAGTCTTCCAGTCAATGAATACTGTATGCCTTTATATTTATGTAGATTTCTTTCATCCATGCTTTGTAGCTTTCAGCATTGCTACATATCCTCCTCCTAATTCATATGTTGAAGTCCTAGTTCCCCAGTACCTCAGAATATGACTTTTATTTGAAGATAGACAATTTAGAGGTAATCAAGTTAAAATGAGGTCGTTAGGATGGACCTTACTCCAATATGACTGGTATCCTTATAAGAAGGAAAAATTTGGAGACAGCACAGAGAGAATGCCATATAAGATGAAAGCAGAGTGATGCAGAAATCAAGGAATGCCAGTGCTTCCAGGAAACCACTGGAAGCTAGAAGAGAGGCATGGAACAGATTTCTCCCTAACAGTCCTCACAAGGACTCAATCCTGCCCACACCTTGATGCTGGACTTCTAGCTCCAGAATTGTGAAACAATACACATCTGTTAAGCCACTTGGTTTGTGGTACTTTGTTATGTTAGCCCTAGAAAACTAATGCAAACACAAAATGTACATATTTTGTTAGATTTATACCTATGTATTTCAGTTTTTGAACTTTAAATTTCTTTCTAAAGTTCTAATTATTTCCCTGGTAAACTCAGAATATTGTGTTTGCATCATATTAAGACAGGAATTTCTCAAATATATTAGTGTTTGTGATATCTCAACTAAAGATGCTATTATTTAAAGAGAAACTACAAAATTCAAGTCAGTTCTCTGGGCCCTTATCACTACTTAATTTTTTCAGTTTTGTTATCTCTTTAATTTGCCAGATTAAATATCATTGCAGGCTATTTGGCAGCATCATTGCATATTTGTGAAGAAGTACTTTGAATCAGATTGTATCCTGACATCCCATGATTTATACTCCATGTATTTCTTGAAAGTAGAATTAAAACAAATACTAACTGAATTCTCCCACACAGGCCACCAGTCCTCCGAAAAATAATTTACATACCTTGTAAAATTAAGTCAGTTACATTTTCACTAAACCCATTTATTTTTCAAAAAGAAGGCATTTTAATGCCATGCCCATGAGGTCTCAGAGTTTTTCTTTAACTTCTTTTCTGCCCAGTGTCCTCACAACTACCACGATATGAAGCTAACACTGGCCTCATATTACATTTAAAAATCAAAGCACTTTCCAAATATTTCTCTAATCCATGCACATCTCTTCTTTGTAGCCAAGATATCTTCCTTGTTTGTTGTCTGGCCCTCCCTGATGGATTAGGATGCCTCCAGGGTATACCCCAGTGATAGCACCCTAGATTCCTGTGTATCATGGCCTGCCTGGATGTGCTTGGTGGTTCTCCTCTCCCAACCTATAAGTTCCACACTGGCAGGGACAAAGTCCACCTGCTCCCTGTGGCTGTCCTCAGCCCTAGCACAGTGCCTACTCACCATACACTTAGCCCTAGTGTATAGCAGCAGGTATGCCACGTATATCTATGCATTTAATGAATGAATGAAGAAAAACACCAACTGAATTAAAGAATTTTCTTTAAAAATTCAAATTTTATAATCATTTAATATAGACAATTATCTTTTTCTGGCATTTATTATCCATTTTGCTGGAAGGTTAAGAAGTCCGGTGTATCCAACTTTATAGACATAACCTAAATCAATAATACCTTACCAGCCAAATTTGCTTTTGAGACTTCATTCCGATCACATAATACTGGCCTCATTATTAACATCCACTGTTCAAATAAAATATAAGCAGCCTGAACTTTCTTAGTGAATTTAAACTTGAACATGCCAGGAGTTGCAAGGTCAAGGACTCTCCTTCCTTTACTGCAGGAAGCCTGACAGCCTGAACTACTAGTAAATAACCTGAGGCATGAGAAAGAAAGAGGTCTGTGATTTTTTTAGTTGCAACTCTGTGAGGTTGTCCCTGGGTGTTTTCACATATTGGTGAGAAGCCTACCAAGCAGATAGTGTTCACCTAGATAAGTGATCACAGTGATGATTCTAACATGTACAAGCAGAGTATTCCCATAAGTAGTTTGGTACAAAAGACAGTTTTGCATAATAGATGAAGTGCTGCCCTAAGGATCCAGCAAGTAGTTTTCTAATCTCAGCTTCTTCACTTGGGCAAATCATTCTAAGGACTCTTATTTTCATTTTTCCTCTTTACAATGGATCGAATGAGTCGAATACAGTGGGAATTAACTGCAGAGAGTTCCAGGACTCCTTAGATAGGAATAATACACTCTCCCAGAAAATGACGTTTGTACAGAAACAATAGTCCAGGTCAACTTTACTTAATGCGTATCTCCTAGGACATTAGCAGCAGGAAGGTTAGGACTCAACTTGGTGAAGCATTGAGCATAGTGGGCTTGTGTCCACCCAGCTGTGGCTTAGACAACTTAGACAACTAAGTTTTTCTGTCTTATCTGGATCTTTAGAATTGCCTAAACATAATCTGAGAGTGCTCAGGAAATGCTGATTTAAAATATTTCATGAGTGAGTCATTCATCATCACATATTCCTGCGAGGTAGGTAAGATACTGTCACCCTCACCTGCCTGTTCTTATTTGATAAATGCTAATTGATATTATATGACTTTCAAATGAATTATAAGAAGGTGGGTTTGTTACATCCCTTCTTATTAATTTCGGTTGAATAGTTCTGACTTTCACCCAACCCTGATGAATTGCTTGTATCTGATTGCCTTGTGTTTGCTTCACACCTCAACACTGTTGGGAATAATAGAAAGAAAAGCTGCCTTCCCTAAACAGGAAGAGCAAAGAAAAACCTAAGGGAGTCAGTATAAAAAAAAGATGAAAGAAGATTGAATATAATGGTAATACGGAGGCCCATAGGTCCTTTGATATCATAATAGCCCCCTAGAAATAAAAGTCTTCCTAAGGAGGAGTCTGAGTTATTATATATTTTCCATTAAAATATAGATTGATGAAAAATTTGGAGTTAGTATTTAATTTTAATTATCATCATTTAAAAATGAATGTGCACAAACATATACGGTGAAGCAACCTATCTTTGTACATGTGTGGATTGCTTTAATGACTAATAGACAATGTTTTAGGAAAAAAAGTCTTCTCACCTTCCAAATTTTTCCAGTATGTCAGTCATTTAACTCAAAACATTATTGGATTTGACAATTTAAAAATGTGATTTGTAGAGTAAATGACTTCATTCTCATTATGGTCATATGGCTTTAGTCTTTCAGGCTTTTTCCTGTTTTAGCAGTGAATCCATTGAAAATATGGGAAGAGTTGACAGTATAGAACAAATTCACCAGAATTTGTGATGAAGAAATTAATTGCAAGCTAGCCTACACTCTCTTTTGCTTGTGACTTGTGTTCAGGGACACTGATTATAGAGGGAAATGGAATTAACTTTTGTCTAATATTTCGTGGTTGTACTGTGGTCTTGGCCTTGTTAATGATTCTGCTCCCTAAACTGTTTTAAAAGAAAAGGAATAGTCATGTGACCAATGGGGACGGTTTTAGAGCACCTAGGGCTCTCTATATAGAATAACTTGGGAATTCAGATGGCCGGAAGTCTTGACATGAAATTTAGTTTGGAAGGCACTCTGAGAATCACTCTCAAAAAGCACTCTGTCAATCATTCTTTTCCACTGAGTCCACAACATTGTCTTACAGGAGCAGTGGAGGTACCTCTTAAATTTCTACTAAAAGACAAGTCAGTGACTTAAAAGTTCACACCAACAACGTCACTAACAACAAATTGTCCTGTAGAGGAAGGTAAAGTGAAAGCTGTGAGGAATGGAAGCAACATAGAAGAAGTCATCACAGCACCATTTTCTACAGCACCCTAAATTGTGGTAAAGACTTGATCATAGCTGTGTCTCAGTTTCTAGCCTCTGAGTCAAGTTAGTACCATCTGGTGTGATTTGAAATGACTCCAAAAGAGCTGGTGATGCCTCATGTTAAATTGTGAAAGACATTCTATTTAGCAGATATTATGTTTCTCTAAGTCAAGAAGGTTATTTTTTTTTCCCCGCTCATTTTGTCCTCTTCATTTCTGACATTAACTCAGAACATCTTTGTTCATCAGAAGATCTGCTTTATTCGTTCCAGCTTGCACTTTGAGCTTGGGATATAACAATCAAGCTCTATTCTCACAAAGGAGATTAGGCCAATATATTATGGATTATTCAGTCCATTGCTTTTTCAGGTGGAAGGGGTATTGCAGAAACACTGGAATTCTATTTCTAAGACTTTTATTTTATGCCTGCCCATAAGTTCCATTTCCAATCCTGTTCCTGGATTTTCAGTGAACAAGCAAAGGGAAGTAAAGAGCAGAGAGGGCAGATTATTGGTGTAAGCTTCTATCAGCACTTCTTCCTAAGTCCTACCTACCCAAGGGTAATGTATTAATAATTTCAAAAGACACTAAAAGACACAGAACGCTATTTTGTTCTAAGGGCCGGTCTTGCTGATGATAATGTGCTGATTGGATCTAGTCCAGAAAGGTGCCTTCCTTAGCCCTGTCCAACTCCAGGCAAGTCAAGGTACAGGTTGCTACTAGAGAACTCCAGTCAAAAACTTTAGGGAAGCCTCAGGGGAATTGGTTTAACAATCTCTAGTGGCTTTGTCTCTGGGCTCAGCAGCCTGGCTTTAGGAGTGCCCAATAGCATTAGAAAGGACAGTATTTAAAAAGGCAGGGGTGATATGTCCAGGAGTCCAATGGGGACACTGCATCTGAAGGGACCTAAAAAAAAGTTCCTAATTTAACTAAGACCCGAAGAATAAGAACCTAAGAAGGTGAAATAATTTGGTTTCTCCAGGGCACCACTGAGATCGGGAAATGGCACAGGGTTTTAGGGGGAGACCAAGAGTCTTTCCTGTTCACTTCAGTCTGGTTCCAAGTCTGTGGTGACTTTTTATGATGCTCCCTATACTTTATAGGAATTTTGGTTGAGGAAAAAGAAATGCGCAAACTCTTTTTCTACCTACATGTAGAGGGGTACATTGAGGCTCTGCCATTTTTTTTTCCATTTTAGCTAAAGCTTCTATGTGTGTGTTGACTACAGGGGGAAGTTGGCACCACCTGGGATTGTCCAGGTCACATTAGGAGAAAACAGATGAGAGAATGAAGAGAAATGAAGAGTAGCCAGAAATTAAGAAATGTTGACTTTTTTTTTTTTTTTTTTTTTTTTGCGGTACTCGGGTCTCTCACTGTTGTGGCCTCTCCCGTTGCGGAGCACAGGCTCCAAACGCGCAGGCTCAGTGGCCATGGCCCACGGGCCCAGCCGCTCCGCGGCATGTGGGATCCTCCCGGACCGGGACACAAACCCGTGTCCTCTGCATCGGCAGGCGGACTCTCAACCACTGCGCCACCAGGAAAGTCCCCTAAATGTTGACCTCTTATCCCAAATCTACCATTTCATAAAACAGTCTAAGCCGTTTCCCAGGTCAATTTTCTCATCTCTCATAGGGATATGCCACTTCTTATTCATGATTCTTTATGAGAACAGTGTGATATTTAATCAGTTGCTTATGAGGAAACATAATGAAGAATATGATGTAAAACACTTATTTTATTTATGTATCTTTAAGTGGAGAGTAATATGTTATTTAAAAAGTGGTTTTATAGAGTCCAGACCAGCTGCCAGAGTAGGCTAAGACCAAGTAATTTATCTCAGAATGTCCTGTCGCTTTGTTCTGGCACATCAATGGAAAAAAGTTCTGACATTCATTTTGATGAATAATTAGTTTAGGGGGAATCTCCTGGACAGATTGTAGTCTTGTATTGCAGAGTTGAAATTTAATGATTTCAACGCATTTGTCTTCAATGACAACATAAATCAGAGATGAATTACATCTAATCAGTAAAATGGGTTTAATACATGGCCTATAGGTTGTGGGAACCAATTAATATTTGTAAGCATATTATCTAAGTTCTAAAGTGAGTGGCATTATAGAGGTTGTATTATAGTAGATTGGGTTCAAGTTAAAAAACAGTTCTAACTTGTATAGTGCCTAGAGGAAGAGGAGAGTAGAAAGACAAAAAACAATTTTCAGCTGGCTAATACTTTCATCTTAAAATGTAACTTGGATATTATAAAGAAGAATAAAACACTTAGAAAACAATTAATAAAACTAGCATAGAAAAGACTTACAAAGAGTTTTTTTTTTTTATTCCCCCCTCCCTCTTCCAAAGGCTAACCTCCAAATAAAATTCTAGGTTGAAGTTTTACACTGTCTGCTGCAGACAATTGCCACTTTCCAAATACAGACTGCCAAGAACACAAAGAGCAAAGTTTAGTCAAAGTTCATTTTCAGGTCATCCACCCTGGACCCATCAATCTGGAAAACCTCTGGGTAACCTCTTCCATGTTTGTGGACTGGAGCGGGATCCTTTGCAACCTCATTAGAGCATGCAATAATTAATTTGTCTTAAATAGGAAATTAAACAGTCATGTACAGTGTAGAGAGGAGGTCAGAAAGTGGATCTTGAGGTGCATTCACAACCTCTATTTGGGAGTCCTCCCAGGACTGCAGGGAGGTGGGGCAGACTCAGAAGAGAAATACTTGTGTAGGACAAATGTTACAAAACCTCCATGACAAAAAGCGTCCATAATAGGCGAGAAATTTGACCTGAGAACAAATCGCGTGTGTTTAATGTTGCTCAGGCATGCCCGTCTTTCAGAAGACTTAGGGTGAGAACTTAGGCAGAGTTGACTTCACAAATTCAGTGTGTATTAACCCAGAAAACTCACCGTTGTCCTTGAACTTACTACGAATTGTATCCTAGACTTGTGTTCATGAACTAGAGATTCTGTCATGAGAAATGGGAGAAAAGGTCTAATGTGGAGTTCTAATGAGTCAATGTTATTTGTGAATTCATGGTGAATCAAATCATTGTCTTCCAAGACAGCATTTTGACATAATTAGAGAAGTTGAATGGATAGCATTAGCAACACACACAATTTTGAAAAATAAATAAAATGCTATTTATTTCTTAGCAATAGAAGAATGCAGGGTTTTTCCAATTACTGTTTCATCCAAAACCTGTGATATCTATCTATCTAGAATTTTACTATAATAAATTTCATTAGCTGAAAATTAATTTTTACATAATAAAATAGGAATTAAAAAACCATGACACTATATATTATAAGTGAGGATATGATCAGATTTATGAAGTCTTTTGGTCTCTATATTTTTTGATGAACTTAGTACAATTAAGTCTAATGGCAAATTACAGAGTTATTAAGTAAAACAGTTTCTCGTGTGTGATACAGAATAAAATGTAAATTATGAAATAAAGGTAAATACAGATAGTTGAAAGAGGAATTGTTCAAGGTTACAAGAGCTGGAAAGCAAAAGATTCTGAAAAATTAAAGTGTATTAATCAGGGAAGTCTGTGGTTACATAGCATCGTGAGAAAAAAATCAAATTATCTCCAAGTCCATTGAATATGTTGCCACAGATGTAAAAAGACACATCTTTGAATAGTAAAAATTCTGAACGTTAAATTACTGTTTGATTTTAGCTCTCTAGTTCTTCCACATTGTGCTCATTTTTAATGCTGCCACCTTAATCCCTTAAGTCTATCATTTAAATTTTTTCCCTGAAAATAAGCAATGGTCTTGTGATTTGGGGCTTTTTTTTTTGAAGTATAGCTGACCTACAGTGCTATGTTATTTCCAAGTGCATAACATAATGATTCAGTATTTCTATACATTACAAAATGATCATCATCATAAGTCTAGTTACCATCTGTCACCATACAAATTTATTACAATATTATTGACTATTGACTTTATTCCCTCATGCTGTACATTTCATCCCCATGACTATTATTTTGTAACTCTGTTTTGTGTTTGTTCGTTTGTTTTGTTTTTTAGGTTTCACATGTTAATGAAATCATTTGGTATTTGTCTTTCTCTGTCTGACTTATTTCACTTAGTATAATACTTAGGTCCATCTATGTTCTTGCAAATGGCGAGATTCCATTATTTTTATGGCTGAGTAATATTCCATTGCGTGTGTGTGTCTATACACACAGACACCACAACTTCTCTATCCATTTGTCTATCAGTGGACACTTAGGTTGCTTTCATATCTTGATTATTGTGAATAACACCACAATGAACATAGGGGTGCATATATCTTTTCAGATTAGTGTTTTGTTTTCTTTGGAAAAATAGATCTGGGTTTTTTTTAAACATCAGGTTCACTGAAGAAAAATTTACATAGGGTAAAATTCACTCTTTTAGGTATACAGCCCCATGAATTTTGATAAATATTTATAAATGTATAACTGCCTTCACAATCAGGGTATTAAACATTTCCACCATCCTGTAAAATTCCCTTATGCCTCTTTGAGGGAATCCCTTTTCCCTATCTCATGGCTACCACTGATATGATTATAATTCTTTTAGTTTTACCTTTCCAGAATATCATTTTTTTTTGTCTTCTTTCACTTAGCATAATAAAAGCTTTCATTTTGGGGGGTAAATACCTGTAAGTGGGATTCCTGAGTCATGTGGTAAATGTATGTTTAACTTTATAAGACTTTATATTAAACTGCTAATCTATTTCCCAAAGCGGCTTTACAATTTAGCATTCCCACTAGCAATGTTTGAGAGTTCCAATTGATCTGTATCTTTGTCCACACTTAGTAGTCAGTTTTTGAATTTTAGCAATTCTAATATATGCTAGTAGTAGCTCATCATGGTTTTAACTTGAATTTACCTAGTGATGTGGGTAAATTCATATCATATACATGGGATATGATGTTAAACTTTTCATTATTTTATTTGCCATTTGTATTTCTTCTTTAGTGAAGCCAAAATCTAACCAGTTGCTGAACAAGTGCCAGTAGCTGCTGACCTCCAAACTTCTTGTTTAATGAGGAAAATAAAACCTTATTTGTGTTGAGCCACTGGTAGTCATATTCTTTGTTGCATAAAACTGAATAAGCATTCCCAAAGTATACAATCTTCTTTTCAAATTAAGATTTTTATGTTCATATTCCTGTATGCTCTCTTTTTGTTAATGGCATAACAATTACCCCATCACCTAAGCCAGAAAATTAATCCAGTTTTTATTTTTACTGCTTTCTTATCTCCCAAGGCAACAATTCACATCTCCTGAAGGAACTACTGCAATAGCCCTTTCACTAGTCTTCATGCCACCAGTTTTCCCTCCATATTGATATTAGGTTTAGCACTTTAAAATACAAATATGATACTGAACTGATTAAAACCTTTGGTTTATCATTGCCTGTAAGAGAAGATCTGAAGGCCTTAGCATAGCATGCACAGGCTTTCACAACCATTCCTCCATCTATCTTCTCAGCTTGATCATATGCCTCTACACTTCTCTCCCCTCCCTCCCTCCCTCCCTCCCTCACGTGCTGTGCTGCTATGAAACAGAACGGTTCACCCCTTTCTCACAACTCAGGATCCTTGATTGTTCTGTTGGGAAAGGCCTCTCCCCTTTTTCTCATCTGGACACCTCTTATTCATCTTTCAAGGTCAATGGTACTTCTAGAACACACTTCTCAATTCTTCTAATAAGAGTTGCACATTTTCTTCCATCTGCTTCCATGAAACTTAATTCCTTCCTTTATTCTTGTACTTTCTCATATTTTTATGTGCTGGTTTTTCCTACAGTATGTTTGAAGTAGGTGATGAGTATGAATGCTACTCTGACATCTCTGAAACAAGTTCAATGTGATATTAAAAATATCTGTGATTTTAAAAAAAATGTTTACAGAGTGATAGTGACTGTAATATTACCATAGTTTATTTTATGCTTTCATAATTGAAGAGAATACTGAATTTGAGGGGTCAGTGGAAATATTCAAATTCACACCTGCTTTGTTAAGAATCCCTGTCATAGAGTGTAAAGAAGGGAATAAGGCAAGGATAGAATCCTTAGGCATTCTAATGTTTAAGAGCTAAGCAGAGGTGATGTAAAGGAGGCTGAGAAGAAGTAGTCAGAGAGGTTAGAAAGGGAATCAGGAGAGTGATTAATTAGGCCAAGGAGTGGGAGCACCCAAGTTTAAGGAAAGAAGCCAAGAGAAATTAGTATTGAAAAGTCTATAGGGTTTGATCAACAGAAACCTTTGCTTGAATGATTTCTGACTTTTATGGCAGCCATTAGCTTTATATAGGTTTGGGAGGAGTAAGTTATTTTTTTTCCTCTGGCTCATCACACCATCAGGTTTGGATTTGTAGAGCTTAGAGACCAAATTCTATAACACAAAAGATAACCTTGAGGACTTTTCTGGCCATAAAAATACCAGTCTCATAAAATGATTAAAAGTGATAATGTTCAGTCTATAAATTAATCAGGGGAAATGGGGACATAAATTTTAGCAACTTTGTGTCATTATGAGTTTGTGTAAAGGATTTTGTTGGAAGAAATAAAGACTTAAGACCACATGACACATGAACTATGTTTCCAGATAAGGAGATGGCTTGGGCGAATGACTCCTTGTTTAATCACCTGTTCTATTTTTTATGATTTAATATATGAATCTCTTTTACATGATTGCATTTTAGATTTGATTGATTTTGGTTTTTAATTGTTAAATATGGAATTGATTAGACTTAGTTTTATGAGAATATAATTGGATGTAAATTAGGCTTTGGTAAAATTTAAATCAAAAATATATTAGGCAAATTCCTTAATCTTTTTTTTTTTTTTGCCTCAGTTTCTTCATTTGTAAAATTAAAGCCTTGGACTCGATGACCTTGAAGGTCCTTATGAGGTCTAATAGTTAAAGACTACAGTTTTATGTAGAGGAAATAACTATGTAGTTAATCAAATCATTCATTTTTCAAGTGATTATTTTGGCTTCTGAGAGCTTATGAGAAATCCCTTCATTTATGACTATTTGTATTCATTATCTAGACATTGTCCTCATATAGATGGGGGGCTAGTAATCACATCAGTCCCAATATGGAAAATGTCTTTCTTTCCAGTACCCAAATTTTAAACATGAAGGATGGCAGCAGGCTTTAAGCAACCAGTGCTGTCTATCTGACTTACCTATATTGAATTACTGCAAAACCATATTAATTTTTAGAACTGCTTCAAATCTTGAGGAAATTTAATACCGTGGGGCCTACCAGGTTACACAGCCTGTGAAGCCAAGCTGCTTGCCTGCAGCTGGTGCAGTGCTGCAGAGTTGTTTGCTGTCCTTGGTCACAGTCAAAACTGGCTACATTCCACATCATTGAATCAATTGCTCAGAGTTTGGAATATGCTACCTCCAGAACCTGAAGAGGCATACCTGGTGTCATTCTTCTTTCTCTGCGGTGGGAATGCCAAGATGTAATAATTTGTGTGTTACTTTGGAGGGAATGTTCTGGCATACCCTAGACCATTCGACCCCTTCAAACTTCACTGCTGTGTGAAGTCCCTGAATCTTTAAGGTTTATCCTCCACTTTCTGGAACACATGTGTCTTAACCAAGGCCTCCACTTGCCATTTCTTGCTCATCTGGTCTGATCAACATGATGTCATCAATATCGTGGGCCAATGTGACATTTTGTGAAATGTCCAGATGATCCAGATGGTTCATTTGGACTATATTGTGACCTACCGTGCAGAGTTGGCATAGCCTTGTGCAAGATTAAATGTGTATGATTGTACATCTGACATGAATATGAACTACTTCTGATCCTCTTTCCTGATAGGAATAGAAAAGATCACATTTGCTAGATCAGTGGCTGCATAGTTTGTACCTGAGGCTATACTAATCTGCTGTAGTAAATATACCACATCTGGCGCAGTAGCTGCAATTGGTTAAGTTTGTGGTAGTCAAATGTCATGTACAGGAGCCATCTGGCCTTGTGGAATTCATTATGGATACCATGAATTTAAATGGAAAGTGATGGTGACCACTACCTCTGCGTTCTTTAGGTCTATAAGGGTGGTACTAATCTCTGCCACTACCACCAGGATGAAATATTTTTATCTGTGAAAGGGAAGTCTCATAGGTTTTCACTGGGCTTTTTCTACCATGATAGATTTTATCCTACATGCCAAGGACCAAATGTGGAGGTCCTACAGACCACCAAATATTTCCATTCCAATTATACCTCTGGAGACCCAGGGAATGACCACTATGGACCTAGTGGACCTACTGTAAGCCAAACTTGGACCAGGACTTTACTTAATATCTGGCTCCCATACATCTCCACTCCAACAGGGGCCATGATGACTCTTTGGGCCTCTGGTTAGCAATGTTAATTTGGACCTGTGCCTAACAGTCCTCAAAAAGTATGAGTGTTCCTCTTTTCCAACTTTATGATAATCTGAGTAAATGGCTATAGGTCCTTTTAATCAGGGACTACCATAAATGCTTGCTGTTCTTTTGCAAGGTTATTTCTCTTAGGGACCCGGCATCTCTTTTAGTCATTGGATTTTAGGTCTAAGACTGGTTCAGGTCTACAAACTGGGCTTTTTACTAGGGCAGCTGTCCTAAGCCTCTTGATTATCCATCCTTGATTTCTTTTTGTTGTATATATTAAGAAATATATCAATACTTGTTGGCTGCCCATGACTTTGCCTTAGGAATGCCATGTCCTTTGAACATCTCCATAGCCCCTTGTGAGTAATTACCCACTCATAATGATAATATCCCCCAACTTGCTTCTGATCATTCAGCATCATCACCACGTGGCCTCTCTTATCATCCCTATCATCCCTGCTGGCCTCTATCATCTCTATCACTTTCAGGGAGAGAAGTGCTATAGTAGCGTCTCTTACCTTAGCCCTGGCCTGCAGACAACAGCCACCACTGATCTTCTCAATGATTCCAGTGCTCCTCTAACCAGCTCGTTTCTTACCATGTTCTCTAAGCTGTCCCTAGAAGGTGGTGGGTTCTCCAGCCTTGTGTTTTCTCTCCACTCCAGAATCCCCATTTCCCTGAATCTGTTGATCCTTTCTTTCACATCTTCCATGGCAATCACAGCATTTCTACTTCACTTAGTGTGGATTACAGCCTTTTTAGAATCCAAGAGCCATCTAGGAGTATGTTTGCACTCTTACCTGGGTGCTTGCCAGGGTGTTAAATCCTGTATCATATGAGGATGCTTCCAAATCAACAGACTCACCTTTGTGAAAACTTATGCTCTACACCCTTTAGATCCTGCACTGTCAGGATCTAGTCCTACTCTCCTGGCTCCCACTGACATGTTTTTTGGCCCTGCAACTCCTTTAGCATATATATCCTTTTCTCTCTCAATAAGGCCCAGAACATCCTTGGCCAGGTTATGTCATGACTTGACCCTGACAATTGGTTTGGTAGCTAGAGAAGAAAGTGGGGGTAGATCTTGAGAGGAGCATGTGTTGTCTTTCAAAGCAGAGTCTCTGCATCATGTGTAAGGAAGGGTGGGCACTACTAGCATTAAACACAAACAAGTGGGCCACCGTGCAGGTCTGGAGAGTTCAGCAAAACCTAAGGATTTAAAATTGAGTGCTTAATCTTCCCATCCTGTGTTCCACGGTCCTATTCCTTTCTCATCAAGGTCCTGACCTTGGAATGGCAGACTTGTTGGGCTGAAAATTCAACATTTTCTGGAAATATACTACTTCATGATTACTGGGTCCAATAGTTAGCATTTCCTGCCCTTTGGCAGCAAAGATTAGAGCCCCTTTTATTTGCTTCCAAGAAGGCCTTCTTGCCTTCACACTTTTCCTTAAATGAACAGTTAATTATCCTTACCTTTTCATTATAACCTTTACTACTAAAGCCTCCAGGCTTCTAAAATACCTGAGATATTGCCCACACCAATGCATTCCCTTCTACCAGTTTGTCATTGGTGAAAGTTATAACATTGGAACAGTTACAGCATGCTAGGAGACATCAGGAATCTACTTAGCCCCAGTGACAGGGTCCTTATTGCCAGTTGGCCAAAGGATGATCCAACTCAAACGTTTTATCTTAGAGTCTGCTTCCTGGGATTATTCTTGGTACTAACTCTCTTAGATCAAATTCACTGGAAAAAAGACTCAACAGAGATATGTGTTCAGGAAGTTGACTGGGTCCAAGTGTTCTTGGATACAGTATATGTAAAGAGGTGTAAAGGAAGCAGGATTGGGCAAAAGGAGAGATTGATTTGTGATGAGTTGGGTTGGGCAAGAAGTGCGTTTGGGTTTTTCTATAAGACGTTAGGGAATGCACTTCTTGGCCAACCCAATAGTTGCAAGAAAGGCCTCAGCTGATTATGTGGGGAGCTCTGGAGCTGGGATGGTCATTCAGAGCTGTCCTAATTTGAGGCAGCAAGGCCAAGATTTTAACCAGATGCTAAATTAAGAGTATCTTTTAAAAAATATGTATATATTTATTTAGTTGCACTGGGTCTTAGTTGCAGCACATGGGCTCCTTAGTTGCAGCTTGTGGGCTTCTTAGTTGTGGCATGTGAACTCTTAGTTGTGGCATGCATTTGGGATCTAGTTCCCTGAGTAGGGATCGAACCCAGGCTCCCTGCTTTGGGAGCGCAGAGTCTTATTCACTGCGCCGCCACCAGGGAAGTATCTTTAAAGGTGAAGTGATATTTGGGCAGGTGGCTTTCTTCTGTCAAAGGCAATTTCCAGAAGAAAACTTAATTGCAAACAGTCAGTAGCCAACATCCTGGCTGATAGGGGTATAGATGTCATGGTCCTGGAGGGGGATCTTGGCAGCACACCACAGCATTCACTACAGATGTCATCAGAAGTGGTGCTTTAGCATTCTTGAAATTTTTCTCTGATTTGTGTCATTTTGTTTTAGTACTATTCTTAAAATTGAGTGTTCTCATTTGTAAAAATAAAGCTTCATCGAGAAACCAAAGCACATAAGCTTTCTAATCGTTTCTGTTTCTCTAATTTTTAAGTTAAATTTTCTCAAGATTTGAGGTAATTAGAGAAATTTATTTGATTTTGGAGTACTTTAAAAGAAGTCAGTAGAAAAGTCAGTGTCAGAAAACACTGGTTTCTTAGAGCCTACTATACTTGTTTAAAACAAGCCTACTATACTTGTTTAAAATTAAAAATGTGGGCTTCCCTTGTGGCACAGTGGTTGAGAATCTGCCTGCTAATGCAGGGGACACGGGTTCGTGCCCTGGTCTGGGAGGATCCCACATGCCGCAGAGCAACTAGGCCTGTGAGCCACAAGTACTGAGCCTGCGCGTCTGGAGCCTGTGCTCTCCAACAAGAGAGGCCGCGATAGTGAGAGGCCCGCACAACGCGATGAAGAGTAGCCCCCGCTTGCCACAACTAGAGGAAGCCCTCGTACAGAAACGAAGACCCAACACAGCAAAAATAAATAAACAAATTAATAATAATAATTAAAAAAAATAAGGTCTTAAAAAATTTATATTTATACAACCTCATCAACAATAAGATCGCCAACTGGGATGCAGAGAAGAAGGGCAGGAAAAAGAAGACAGCAAAAAGGATAGAAAAGATGACAAAGAGAAAGAGAAAGATAAGGAAAAGAGTGATGTAAAGGAAGAAGAGAAAAAGGAAAAAAAAATGTAGCTTTTTAATTTGTAAATTAAAATAAAGTAAAAAAAAAAAACAGGGACTGTTTACACCTTTAGCATAAACTGGTTTAATGCTCATTCAGTCTAGACTCCACTTCAAAGCACTTTGAAACCACATTACAGACTTCTGTTGCAGGCAACTTGGCTAAGTAGATAGATGTTCATAGAACACTTCTTAGGGAAGGACCTTTAAAGTACTGGATAAAACATAAACATATTTTCAAATGCATGGCTAATTTATGAAGGAAAATATTTGGAGACCAAAATGAGAAAGCATGTATCTAGAGATGTAAGCAACCACAGAATTGGGCATGTGCTGGGTGGGGTTGGGTATGTTATCTGCATTGCCCAGTGGCCTACATGGGTTTGTTCAGGCTGCACATGTGTGAAAAAGGTAACAAACCTGCAGACCTGCATCGGTAGCAAGACTACATCAGAGACCCTGCACAGTCTGCTCTGCTGGCGGAAGCCCCTAGGGCAAGCTCTTCTCAGCTTGCTCAGGCATGACTCTGACCCAGTCCACTGTGCTTGCCGCCCACAGAGGACGTGTATTCAGATCTCTGAATGTCACTAAGTGAGGAGCAGCTACCTTCTACCCTTCCCCCTAAGATCTCCCCTCACCGTATGCAAAAATCAATTCCAGACAGCTGGAGCATTTCATTATGAAAGGCAGGACTTCAATACTTTTAGAAGTAAATAGGTCAACTCTGTATAGGAATGGATTCTTAATCACTACATCAAAATAATAAAACATGAAGAAACAGTGATAAATATCATATTAATCACAAGATCCCCCCCCCCGAAAAATGAGGAAATGTCACCTCACAAACTGGGAGAAAATATTTGCAACACATATAACCAATAAAGGATAGTGTCCAGAACATGAAAACATCAAACCAATATGAAAAGACAATCTATTGGAGAAAAAGGTAAAAGACATTAACAGACATTTCACAGATGAGGAAAAATAAACAGCCAATAAACTTATGAAAATGTGTTCAACTTTATTAGTAATCAGGGATATGCCAACTTAAACCATAATGAAATACATTTTACACCCATTATATTGGTAAAATTTAAAGGTATTGTAATATCAAGTTTTGGTGAAGATGTGATAAACTGCACAGTCACTTTAGAAAACACCTTGGCATAATCTAATGAAGTTGAGCTACTTCATACACTTCTACAACGTATCAATTTTGAATATATAATTTATAGTATTTTATAAATCCTGGTGTGCTTGGATCAGTCTGATTTATATCACTTTTCCTGGGGTCATTTCTAATAACATCTCTTTGCTCTCCCCCAATTTTTTTAGTTTGATAAAATTTATGGTTATTCTATCATCATCCTTAAAAATATATGTAATGATATAAAAAATACGTGATTTACGTAATGAATGCCTATTATTGGGGATTAGGTTTTGGCAATTTTATTCGTTATACCATCTTTTTTTCCTTTTAAAAGTGTGCAGGCACTACAAGGCAATTAAATTCAACTTTAAGATTGGGTATACCATCGGTAGGGTACACGTGGTCCTCCCGTGGGGTCTGCTTAAGTCGGGATGACAGTTAGGAACCCCTGATAACAGTAGTACTTGATCACTAACACAGGGGAGCAGCTGACCCAACCATTCTACTTCTTATTCATCTCTTGGTGATCACATAAATCCTTTTCTGTTTTTCTCAACATCCTGAAACTATTTTTTTTACCTTGAGAGACATAAATTTTTTTCCAGATTTCCTTAGAAATATTTTCAAAGAGAATTATCCCTAAAGATCACTATCTCAACCTCTAAATCATTTAAAAACACTCTTCAGAATCTCCTGAAATTTTTCTACCTACTTCCTTACAAAAGTAATCCCGTTTTTCATGAAACAGCATTCTTGAAACAAGTGAACAAAAAACTGTAGTAGTCTTGTTACCTCTTATTATGTCTTTACATATTTTTAGTGTTGCAATGTTGTTCCTATATTTTTCACTATGAATGCACGTTTTTCAACCATCACCTGTATAGATTCTGCTCAGATATAACAGAGTTACCTGAAGAAATGCATTCTGAGTTAGTAAATTAAGGATTGACAATAATTCTAAATAGTGTCACCTGATAGTATTTTAGGGTGATGGCAACCAACCTGTCTTAATAATTCATAATGTGTTCAGCTCATCCAAGTAAACCTCATTTTAGCATGATGATATTTTACCTTTAGTAAACTCCTTCCATGGCTTTTTCCATCTTTCCATCCTCAAATACTTATTAAGCCTGCAATTTGCTAATAATAGAAAGATACAACATGTGCTAATGATATAAATGCAGTGTTTCTCAAAGTGCTTGATATGCTCTATTATACATTATCTCTCTTTTAGAAATCACATAATTTTCTCATGTCCTAAGATATTTTAGAAAATAGAAATCGTGGCTTTGGCTATATGACAGTAGTAGAATTGTATAGCATACAAACTATGTCAGTATATATTATCCTAGCAGTCTTTTTTTTTTTAAACATCTTTATTGGAGTATAATTGCTTTACAATGGTGTGTTAGTTTCTGCTTTATAACAAAGTGAATTAGTTATACATATACATATGTCCCCATATCTCTTCCCTCTTGCATTTCCCTCCCTCACACCCTCCTTATCCCACCCCTCTAGGTGGTCACAAAGCACCAAGCTAATATCCCTGTGCTATGCAGCTGCTTCCCACTAGCTATCTATTTTACATTTGGTAGTGTATATATGTCCATGCCACTGTCACACTTTGTCCCAGCTTACCATTGCCCCTCCCTGTAACTTCAAGTCCATTCTCTAGTGGGTCTGCGTCTTTATTCCCGTCTTGCCCCTGGGTGGTTCTGACCATTTTTTTTTCTTTTCTTTTTTCTTTTTTTAGATTCCAGATATATGTGTTAGCATATGGTATTTGTTTTTCCTCTTTCTGACTTACTTCACTCTGTATGACAGTCTCTAGGTCCATCTACCTCACTACAAATAACTCATTTTATGGCTGAGTAATATTCCATTGAATATATGTGCCACATCTTCTTTATCCATTCATCTGTCGATGGACACTTAGGTTGCTTCCATGTCCTGGCTATTGTAAATAGAGCTGCAATGAACATTTCAGTACATGACTCTTTTTGAATTATGATTTTCTCAGGGTATATGCCCAGTAGTGGGATTTCAGGGTGGTATGGTAGTTCTATTTTTAGTTTTTTAAGGAACCTCCATACTGTTCTCCATAGTGGCTGTATCAATTTACATTTCCACCAATAGTGCAAAAGGGTTCCCTTTTCTTCACACCCTTTCCAGCATTTATTGTTTGTAGTTTTTTTGATGATGGCCATTCTGACAGGTGTGAGATGATATCTCATTGTAGTTTTGATTTGCATTTCTCTAATGATTAATCATGTTGAGCATTCTTTCATGTGTTTGTTGGTAATCTGTATATCTTTGGAGAAATGTCTATTTAGGTCTTCTGCCCATTTTTGGATTGGATTGTTTGTTTCTTTAATGTTGAGCTGCATGAGCTGCTTATAAATTTTGGAGATTAATCCTTTGTCAGTTGCTTCATTTGCAAATATTTTCTCCCATTCTGAGGGTTGTCTTTTGGTCTTGGTTATGGTTTCCTTTGCTGTGCAAAAGCTTTTAAGTTTCATTAGCTCCCATTTATTTTTGTTTTTATTTCCATTTCTCTAGGAGGTGACTCAAAAAGGATCTTGCTGTGATTTATGTCAGAGTGTTCTGCTTATGTTTTCCTCTAAGAGTTTGATGAGGTCTGATCTTACATTTAGGTTTTTAATCCATTTTGAGCTTATTTTTGTGTATGGTGTTAGGGAGTGTTCTAATTTCATTCTTTTACATGTAGCCATCCAGTTTTCCCAGCACCACTTATTGAAAAGGCTGTCTTTTCTCCATTTTATATTCTTGCCTCCTTTATGAAAGATAAGGTGACCATATGCGTGTGGGTTTATCTCTGGGCTTTCTATCCTGTTCCATTGATCTATATTTCTGTTTTTGTGCCAGTAGCATACTGTCTTGATTACTGTAGCTTTGTAGTATAGTCTGAAGTCAGGGAGCCTGATTCCTCCAGCTCCGTTTTTCTTTCTCAAGATTGCTTTGGCTATTCAGAGGATTTTGTGTTTCCATAAAAATTGTGAAATTTTTTGTTCTAGCTCTGTGAATAATGCCAGTGGTAGTTTGATAGGGATTGCATTGAATCTGTAGATTGCTTTGGGTAGTAGAGTCATTTTCACAATGTTGATTCTTCCAATCCAAGAACACGGTATATCTCTCCATCTATTTGTATCATCTTTAATTTCTTTCATCAGTTTCTTATACTTTTCTGCATACAGGTTTTTTGTTTCCTTAGGTAGGTTTATTCCTAGATATTTTATTCTTTTCATTGCAATGGGAGTGTTTTCTTAATTTCACTTTCAGATTTTTCATCATTAGTGTGTAGGAATGCAAGATTTTTCTGTGCATTGATTTTGTATCCTGCTACTTTACCAAATTCATTGATTAGCTCTAATAGTTTTCTGGTAGCATCTTTAGGATTCTCTATGTACAGTATCATGTCATCTGCAAACAGTGACAACTTTACTTCTTCATTTCCGATTTCGATTCCTTTTATTTCTTTTTCTTCTCTGATTGCTGTGGCTAAAACTTCCAAATCTATGTTGAATAATAGTGGTAAGAGTGGGCAACCTTGTCTTTTTCCTGATCTTTGTGGAAATGGTTTCAGTTTTTCACATTGCTGACGATATTGGCTGTGGGTTTGTCATATATGGCCTTTATTATGTTGAGGAAAGTTCCCTCTATGCCTACTTTCTGGAGGGTTTTTATCATAAATCAGTGTTGAATTTTGTCAAAAGCTTTGTCTGCATCTACTGAGATGATCATATGGTTTTTCTCCTTCAGTTTGTTAATATGGTGTATCACATTGATTGATTTGCATATATTGAAGAATTCTTGCATTCCTGGGATAAACCCCACTTGATCATAGTGTATGATCGTTTTAATGTGCTGTTGGATTCTGTTTGCTAGTATTGAGAATTTTTTTTTTTTTTTTTTGCGGTACGCAGGCCTCTCACTGTGGTGGCCTCTCCCATTGCAGAGCACAGGCTCCGGACATGCAGGCTCAGCGGCCATGGCTCACGGGTCTAGCCACTCTGCGGCATGTGGGATCTTCCTGGGCTGGGGCACAAATCCGTGTCCCCTGCATTGGCAGGTGGACTCTCAACCACTGCGCCACCAGGGAAGCCCTGTTGAGGATTTTTGCGTCTATGTTCATCAGTGATGTTGACCTGTAGTTTTCTTTCTTTATGACATCTTTGGTTTTGGCATCAGAGTGATGGTGGCCTCGTAGAATGAGTTTGGGAGTGTTCCTCCCTCTGCTATAGTTTGAAAGAGTTTGAGAAGGATAGGTGTTAGCTCTTCTCTAAATGTTTGATAGAATTCACCTGTGAAGCCATCTGGTCCTGGGCTTTTGTTTGTTGGAAGATTGTTAATGACAATTTCAATTTCACTGCTTGTGATTGGTCTGTTCATATTTTTTATTTCTCCCTGGTTTAATCTCGGAGCATTGAGCATTTCTAAGAATTTGTCCATTTCTTCCGGGTTGTCCGTTTCATTGGCATATAGTTGCTTGTAGTAATCTCTCATGATCCTTTGTATTTCTGCAGTGTCAGTTGTTACTTCTCCTTTTTCATTTCTAATTCTATTGATTTGAGTCTCCTCCTTTTTTTCTTGATAAGTGTGGCTAATGGTTTATCAATTTTGTTTATCTTGTCAAAGAACCAGCTTTTAGTTTTATTGATCTTTGCTATCGTTTCCTTCATTTCTTTTTCATTTATTTCTGATCTGATTTTTATGATTTCTTTCCTTCTGCTAACTGTGGGGTTTTTTTGTTCTTCTTTCTCTAATCGCTTTAGGTGTAAGGTTAGGTTGTTTATTTGAGGTGTTTCTTGTTTCTTAAGGTAGGCTTGTATAGCTATAAACTTCCCCTTAGTACTGCTTTTGCTGCATCCCATAGGTTTTGGGTCGTTGTGTTTTCATTGTCATTTGTATCTAGGTATTTTTTGATTTCCTCTTTGATTTCTTCAGTGATCTCTTGGTTGTTAAGTAGTGTGTTGTTTAGCCTCCGTGTGTTTGTTTTCTTACATATTTTTTCCGGTAATTGATACCTAGTCTCATAGCTTTGTGGTCAGAAAAGATACTTGATATGATTTCAATTTTGTTAAATTTACCAAGGCTTGATTTGTGACCCAAGATATGATCTATCTTGGAGAATGTTCCATGAGCACTTGAGAAGAATGTGTATTCTGTTGTTTTTGGATGGAATGTCCTATAAATATGAATTAAGTCTATTTGTTTAATGTATCATTTAAAGCTTGTGTTTCCTTATTTATTTTCATTTTTGATGATCTATCCATTGGTGAAAGTGGGGTGTTAAAGTCTCCTACTATGATTGTGTTACTGTCGATTTCCCCTTTTATGGCTGTTAGTATTTGCCTTATGTATTGAGGTGCTCCTATGTTGGGTGCATAAATATTGACAGTTGTTATATCTTCTTCTTGACTGATCCCTTGATCATTATGTATTGTCCTTCTTGGTCTCTTGTAATAGTCTCTGTTTTAAAGTCTATTTTGTCTGATATGAGAATTGCTACTCCAGTTTTCTTTTGATTTCCATTTGCATGGAATATCTTTTTCCATCCCTTCACTTTCAGTCTGTATGTGTCCCTAGGTCTTAAGTGGGTCTCTTGTAGACAGCATATATATGGGTCTTGTTTTTGTATCCATTCAGCCAGTCTGTGTCTTTTTTTTTTTTTCTGTGGTACGCCGGCCTCTCACTGTTGTGGCCTCTTCCATTGTGGAGCACAGGCTCTGGACGCCCAGGCTCAGCGGCCATGGCTCATGGGCCTAGCCACTCCATGGCATGTGGAATCTTCCCAGACTGGGGCACGAACCCATGTCCCCTGCATCGGCAGGCAGACTCTCAACCACTGCACCACCAGGGAAACCCCAGTCTATGTCTTTTGGTTGGAGCATATAATCCATTTACATTAAGGTAATTATTGATATGTATGTTCCTATTACCTTTTTCTTAATTGTTTTGGGTTTATTATTGTAGGCCTTTTCCTTCTCTTGTGTTTCCTGCCTAGAGAAGTTCCTTTAGCATTTGTTGTAAACCTGGTTCGGTGGTGCTGAATTCTCTTAGCTTTTGCTTGTCTGTAAAGCTTTTAATTTCTCTGTCAAATCTGAATGAGATCCTTGCTGGGTAGAGTAATCTTGGTTGTAGGTTTTTCTCTTTCATCACTTTAAATATGTCCTGCCACTCCATTCTGGCTTGCAGAGCTTCTGCTGGAAGATGAGCTGTTAACCTTATGGGGATTCCTGTACGTGTTACTTGTTGTTTTTCCCTTGCTGCTTTTAATATTTGTTCTTTGTATTTAATTTTTGATAGTTTGATTAATATGTGTCTTGGCAAGTTTCTCCTTGGATTTATCCTGTAAGGGACTCTCTGTGCTCCCTGGACTTGATTAACTCTTTCCTTTCCCATATTAGGGAAGTTTTCAACTATAATCTCTTCAAATATTTTCTCAGACACTTTCTTTTTCTCTTCTTCTTCTGGGACCCCTATAATTCGAATGTTGGTGTGTTTAATGCTGTCCCAGAGGTCTCTGAGACTGTCCTCAATTCTTTTCATTCTTTTCTCTTTATTCTGCTCTGCAGTAGTTATTTCCACTATTTTATCTTCCAGGTCACTTATCCATTCTTCTACCTCAGTTATTTCTGCTATTGATCCCTTGTAGAGAATTTTTAATTTCATTTATTACATTGTTCATCTCTGTTTGTTTGCTCTTTAGTTCTTCTATGTCCTTGTTAAATGTTTCTTGCATTTTCTCTATTCTATTTCCAAGATTTTGGATCATATTTACTATCATTATTCTGAATTCTATTTCAGGTAGACTGCCTATTCCCTCTTCATTTGTTAGGTCTGGTGAGTTTTTATCTTGCTCCTTCATCTGCTGTGTGTTTCTCTGTCTTCTCATTTTGCTTAACTTACTGTGTTTGGGGTCTCCTTTTCACAGGCTGCAGGTTCCTATTTTCTGTAGTTTCTGGTGTCTGTCCCCAGTGGCTAAGTTTGTTTCAGTGGGTTGTGTAGGCTTCCTGGTGGAGGGGACTAGTGCCTGTGTTCTGGTGGATGAGGCTGGATCTTGTCTTTCTGGTGGGCAGGTCCACATCTGGTGGTATGTTTTGGGGTGTCTGTGGCCTTATTATGATTTTAGGCAGCCTCTGTGCTAATGGATGGGGTTGTTTTCCTGTTTTGCTAGTTGTTCAGCATAGGGTGTCCTGCACTGTAGCTTGCTGGTCTTTGAGTGGTGCTGGGTCTTGGCATTGAAATGGAGATCTCTGGGAGATTTTCACCATTTGATATTACGTGGAGCTGGGAGGTCTCTTGTCGACCAGTGTCCTAAACTTGGCTCTCCCACCTCAGTGGCACAGCCCTGACTCCTGGCTGGAGCACCAAGAGCCTGTCCTCCACATGGCTCACAATAAAAGGGAGAAAAAAAAGAAAGAAAGAAAGAAGAAGATAAAATAAAATAAAGTAATGTAAAGTAAAATAAAGTTATTAAAATAAAAAAAATTAAGAAAAAGAACTTTTTTAAAGTAATAATTAAAAAAAATGGACAGAGCCCTAGGACAAATGGTAAAAGCGAAGCTATACAGACAAAATCACACACAGAAGCATACACACTCACAAAAAGAGAAAAAGGGGAAAAAGTATATACATCATTGCTCCCAAAATCCATCTCCTCAATTTAGGATGATTTGTTGTCTATTCAGGTATTCCACAGATGCAGGGTACATCAAGTTGATTGTGGAGATTTAATCCGCTGCTCCTGAGGCTCCTGGGAGAGATTTCCCTTTCTCTTCTTTGTTCGCACAGCTCCCGGGGTTCAGCTGTGGATTTGGCCCCGCCTGTGCGTGTAGGTCGCTCGAGAGCGTATGTACTTCTCTCAGACAGGACGGGGTTAAAGGAGCCGCTGATTCGGGGACTCTGGCTCACTCAGGTCGGGGGGAGGGAGGGGTACAGATGCGGAGTGAGCCTGTGGCGGCAGAGGCCGGCGTGACGTTGCACCAGCCAGAGGCGCGCCGTGCGTTCTCCCGGGAAAGTTGTCCCTGGATCCCGGGACCCTGGCAGTGGCGGGCTGCACAGGCTCCCCGGAAGGGAGGTGTGGAGAGTGACATGTGCTCACACACAGGCTTCTTGGTGGCGGCAGCAGCAGCCTTAAAGTCTCATGCCTGTCTCTGGGGTCTGTGCTGATGGCCGCGGCTCACGCCCGTCTCTGGAGCTCCTTTAAGCGGCGCTTTTAATCTCCTCTCCTCGCGCACCAGGAAACAAAGAGGCAAGAAAAAGTCTCTTGCCTCTTTGGCAGCTCCAGACCTTTCCCTGGACTCCCTTCCTGCTAGCTGTGGGGCACTAGCCCCTTCAGGCTGTGTTCACGCAGCCAACCCCAATCCTCTCCCAGGGATCCGATCTCTGAAGCCCGAGCCTCAGCTCCCAGCCCCCCCCCCCCCGGCGGGTGAGCAGACAAGCCTCTCGGGCTGGTGAGTGCCGGTTGGCCCAGATCCTCTGTGCGGGAATCTCTCCGCCTTGTCCTCTGCACCCCTGTTGGTGTGCTCACCTCCGTGGCTCCAAAGCTTACCCGCTCCGCCACCCGCGGTCTCCGCCCACGAAGGGGCTTCCTAGTGTGTGGAAACCTTTCCTCCTTCACTGCTCCTTCCCACTGGTGCAGGTCCCGTCCCTATTTTTTTTTTTTTTTTAGAAGATGTTGGAGGTAGGAGTTTATTAATTAATTTATTTATTTTTGCTGTGTTGGGTCTTTGTTTCTGTGCGAGGGCTTTCTCTAGTTGTGGCAAGCGGGGGCCACTCTTCATCACGGTGCACAGGCCTCTCACTATCGCGGCCTCTCTTGTTGCGGAGCACAGGCTCCAGACGCGCAGGCTCAGTAGTTGTGGGTCACGGGCCTAGTTGCTCCGCGGCATGTGGGATCCTCCCAGACCAGGGCTCGAACCCATGTTCCCTGCATTAGCAGGCAGATTCTCAACCACTGCGCCACCAGGGAAACCCTGTCCCTATTCTTTGTCTCTGTTTTTCCTTTTTCCTTTTGCCCTACTCAGGTATGTGGGGAGTTTCTTGCCTTTTGGGAGGTCTGTGGTCTTCTGCCAGCATTCCGTAGGTGTTCTGTAGGAGTTGTTCCACATGTAGATGTATTTCTGATGTATTTGTGGAGAGGAAGGTGATCTCCGCGTCTTACTCTTCTGCCATGTTGAAACTCCTCCCCCATCCTAGCAGTTTTTAAAGCTCTAAGAGTGTTAGAACTATTATATCTCTATACTCTTTAATATTATGGTAGGAAGGTCAACTGAACTAAATCCAACTGACCAAATTGCATAGTTACATACAATTCTACCTTGAAATATAGAAATTCCATTTGTGTAAAAATATATTTAAATAAAATATATTTATTTAAAAAAATATATATATATATTTATTTTATATAAAACACTGCAGCTTAAAAGGATTCATAACCCAATGGCAGAGGCATTCCCAGGAAGGATCAGAATTGTTCAGTTCAGGAGGTCTTGGAGGCTTTTATTTTTGTTCGTTGGTTTGTTTTTGTTTGCAATTCCCATTTATTTTTGGCTTCTTGGAGAGTTATCTGAAAAACAGGAGAGGGAAATGTTAACTGGACAGGTCAGAGGAGTGGGCACGAGAAAGAAATATAGGGTTACCCAGAATGGCAGAAATCTAGGTGCCCCAGAGTGGAAAGAGCAGACATTCAACAAACAACAAATATTTATTGAGCACCTATCATATACCAGGCAGTGTTCTAGAAAACCCCCCCACCACCAAAAAGAAAAAACAAGATAGAGGCAGAAAACACAAATTCTGAGGGAGAAGAAAGGGGCAGTTGAGGAGGAAGGCTGATGGGACTGAGAAGCCTGCAGTCGTGGGGACTCGGCCTTAGGCCTCCTCTTCGGCCTCCTCACTGAAATCCTCCTTTTCTGCAGTGGCATCCTGGTACTGCTGGTACTCGGAGATAAGGTCGTTCATGTTGCTCTCAGCCTAGGTGAACTCCATCTCATCCATGCCCTCACCTGTGTACCAGTGGAGGAAGGCCTTCTGGAGGAATATGGCAGTGAACCCCTCTGAGATGCACTTAAACAGCTCCTAGATGGCCGTGCTGTGGCCAATGAAGGTGAGTGCCCTTATGAGGCCATGGGGTGGGATGTCGCAGATGGCCGTCTTGACATTGTTGGGGATCCATTCCATGAAGTAGCTGCTGTTCTTGTTCTGCATGTTGAGCATCTGCTCATGCACCTCCTTCATGGACATCCATCCACGGAAGACAGCAGCCACGGTGAGGTACGGGCCATGGCGGGGGTCACAGGCAGCCGTCATGTTCTTGGCATCTAAGACGTGCTGGGTGAGCTCGGGCACAGGGAGGGCCCGATACTGCTGGCTTCCATGGCTGGTTAGAGGGGCAAAGCCAGGAGGAAGATGTGGAGCCATGGGAAGGGCACCATGTTGACTACTAGCTTGTGGAGGTCAGCATTGAGCTGGCCAGGGAAGCAGAGGCAGGTGGTGACACCACTCATGGTGGCTGAGACGAGGTGGTTCAGGTCCCTGTAGGTTGGCATGGTCAGCTTGAGGTTGCAGAAACAGATGTCGTAAAGGACCTTGTTGTCAATGCAGTAAGTGTCATCAGTGTTCTCCACCAGCTCATGGACGTTGGTGTTGTAGTGCTCAACCACAGGGTCGGACACTGTGGGTGAGGGCACCACACTGAAGGTGTTCAGGATGTGGTCAGGATATTCTTTACAGGTCTTGCTGATGAGCAAGGTGCCCATTCCAGAGCCCATGCCCCCTCCCAGCGAGTGGGTCAGCTGGAAGCCCTGCTGGCAGTCACAGCTCTCGGCCTCCTTCCGAACCACATCCAGGACCGAGTCAGCCAGCTTGGCCCCCTCTGTATAGTGGCCCTTGGCCCAGTTGTTGCTTGCCTCCGACTGACTAAAAACAAAGTTGTCTGGTCTGAAGATCTGACCTAAAGGACCTGAGTGAACAGAGTCCATGGTCCCTGGTTCTAGATCCACCAAGATAGCACGAGGAACAAATTTGCCACCTGTGGCTTCACTGTAGTACACGGAGATGTGGTCCAGCTGCAGGTTGCTAGTCTCATGATAGGTGCTGGTGGGGTCAATGCCATGTTCATCACTGATCACCTTCCAGAACTTGGCACCGATTTGACTGCCACACTGACTGGCCTAGATGTGCACAAATTCCCTCACTGTTAAAATTTACTATAATCTTTTTGCTCACTTCAAAGTGTGTATGGGGCAAGAAAATGGTATGTAATTAGTTTTTCTCTGCTGCTGATCGCAGGCTGGAAGGATGGGATGGGTCCTGGAGGCTGGAACAGTGAGGTCCTAATGTGGCGGCAGGAAGGTTCTGAGAGAGCTTGGAGGCTTTTGCGTAAAGGCTATGATTTTATTGATAATTTTGCCTGTGTCATAACCTAAGAGGGTTAATATAGGGCTTTTAAAATTTTTAGGAAGCACAAAGATATACTTTATGTCTCACTGCAAAGATAATTTGTTTGGCAGCAATATTGATTACCACTTAAGTGAGAAACTAGGTTTGTTCCAAAAGGATTTCATAGCACAAGCTTGGGAATGTTCCCTCCTCCCCACTCCTTTTTTGTATGAAGAAAGAAAAAAAAATCATTCTCAAAGTCACTTCAAATGTAAGTTACCAGTTTAAAAATGATCAAGGAAAGAAGAAAACATGTTGAAGAGTACTGTGACTGTCTTGAATCACATTTCTAAGGGCATGACACCAGTGACATGATTGCTTACTTTTCGTGTTATTAGACTACGATGGGAAATAACCACTGAATTCTGACTGAGATAAGCCATCAAAAAGTTAAGTGTTTCCCATATCAAACTGTCAACTAAAGCATCTTATTTATCTCCTGCCTCTTCCTTTGGGAGACCAGATGTAGGTGAATGAGAGTGTGACATTGGAAGAGACTTGACCTGGTCTAACCTTTCAAGGCTGAGCAGTTTCACTTTTTCTGCTAATTACAAGACACCTTCAAATAATTTTTGCATCTTTTTTCCAGATTTATTGAGATACAATTGACATATAATATTGTGTAAGTTTAGGATGTACAACATAATGATTTGATATATGTATACATTGGGAAATGTTTCCCACTATCAGATTAGTTAACCCATCCATCAACTCACATAATTACAATTTTGTGTGTGTGTAGTGAGAGTGTTCAAGATCTACTCTCTTAGCAACTTTCAAGTATATAATACAGTATCGTTAACTACAGTCATCATGCTGTACCTTACATCCCTAGGATGTATTTGTCTTATAACTAGAAGTTTATGCACTTTGACTGTCTTCACTTGTTCTCAGCCTGCACCTCCAGCTCCAGAAACCACCATCTATTCTGTTTCTATAATTTTTTTTTTAGATTCCACATATAAGTTAGATCATATGATATTTGTCTTTCTCTGTCACTTATTTCACTTATTTCACAAATAATATCCCAAATTTGCTTCTATCATTCATTTTTTTTCTAATGAATACATGGATGTTGTGGGAATAGCATTCTAGATATTAATATATTAATATTTTTCTCTGATTCCTTTCCTATTCCATCAGCCTGTTTTGTTGGACACTGGGAGGTGACTAAAAGGGAACATTAGAAAAAATAAGAAAACCTGACAAGGAGGTGTTTACAATAAAGCCAAGGAATGTAGGGACAATCACAGTAGCAAAATTTAATTCTTAACACAATCAAGGAAAAATAATTCTGAAAATGGCAAATTTCTCCTTGCTGTAGATATGGCTCTCAGGAAGGATATACTGGGCACTTATGGCACGTAGAAGGGCTGAGTTTGGTATTGAAGTTTACTTGACTAGGTCATCTTTCTTTCTACCCAGGTATCTTTCAGTGAAAGGAGAGAATGGCTTTCAGGCCTCATGCTATTTCTTCCCATTCTATAATTTTTAGATTTAATCAGCATTTTCAACCTTCACCAAAAAGGAAACTCCATACTTAAATGGTCTTATTGGCAAATCCTACCAAATATAAAAAGAAAAAATGATGCTAATCTGACACAAAGTCTCCCAGAGAATAAAAAGACTAACTGCACTTCAATATGTTTATGAGGCCAGTATAACCTTAATGCCAAAACCTGAGAAGGTTGGTATAAGGCAAATATCAGGCCAATCTCATCCATGAACATTGCTAACATTGTTTTAGGATTTTGTTATCGAACTAAATCTGGCAATATATGAAAAGGATATTATATCATGATCAAATAGATTTTAACCCAGAAATCAAAGTTTGGTTTAACATTTGCAAGTCAATTAGTGTGATTTACCACATTAACAGGATAAAAGAGAAAAATAGATACAGAAAAATAATTTGATAAAGTTCAACATCTCTTCATGATAAAAAACTGCAGCAAACTAGGAGTAGAGGGAAACTTCCTTAATCTGGTTATGGACATCTGCAAAAAGCATACAGCAAGCATCATACTTAAAGCAGAACTGTTGAAAGCTTTCCTCTGGACTAGGAATGAGACAGGAAAACCTTACAGAAGTAAGGTTCTGTAGGCAAAGAAAAATTGAAAGCTACAAGGATTCAAAAGAAAGAAATGGAAATGTTGTTATTCTTATACAATGTAATTGCATACATTGAAAATCCCAAACAGTCTACATATCTGTAGTTAATAAGTTTAGCAAGTTTCGTGGGTACAAGTTCAACATATAAATTTTTATATAGTTCTATATAACAGAATAAAGTGGTGGCATTAAAAATATAAAACTCTTGGATATATATTTAATGAAAGATATGTAAGGCATCTACACACAAATCTGTAAAGCATTATTGATAGAAATTAAAGACATAAATCAATAGATGTGTGTACCGTGTTCACTGATTGGAGGATGCAGTATTGCACAGATGTCGGTTCTCCCCTAATTCATTTATAGATTTAAATCACAACCAAAACTTGGATGAGTTTTTCATTGTTATCGCTGTTAAAGTTAACAAGCTGATTCTAAAATTTATGTGGAAATGCAAAGGGCTAAGAATATCCAAAATACTCTTAAAGCAGAAGAAAAACATGGACAACTTGTACTACTGAATATCTGGGCTGAAAGCCAAAATAATTGGCAATAGATCAGTGGAACAGAACAGAGAATTTAGAACTAGACACACACAAACATGAACTCTTGATTTGTGATAAAAGTTGCAGTATAGAAGAGAAGTGGAAAGATGGTCTTTTCAATAGATGGAGCCAGGTCAGCTGGCTCTTCACATGGGAAAACAATGAAACTTGATCCCATAATTGCACCATAATTACATCCAGTTGGATAGTAGAGCTAAATATAAGTAGTAAACTAATAAAATGTCTAGAAGGTAACATAACACAAGATCTTCATGATCTTTCCATGTGGAAAGTTTTCTCAATAAGAGGCAAAAAGCATTAACCATAAATGAAAATATTAATAAATCAGACTACATTAAAGTTAAGAAATTGTAATCATCAGAAGACACTATTGAAGAAAGTGAAAGGTAAACCACATAGTATGAGAAGACATTTGCAATACATGCAGCTGACAAAAGTCTCATTCCCAAAATATAGAAGGAATTTCTAGAAATCAGGGAGAAAAAAAGACACAGACAATTCAATAGAAGAATGCATTCTTGAAAAGGTACTTCACAAAGACCATCTCCAAATGGTCAATAAACATATGAAAAGGTGTTCAACTTTAAGTCATCAGAAAAATGTAAATTAAATCCCCTCTGAGATATCACTACATATTCAATAAAATGGCTAAAATTTACAAAGACTTGATGCAGAGCGATTGGAACACTTTATACCCAACTGGTAAGAGTTAAAGTTGATAAAATGCACTTTAGGAAATTGCTTAACATTATCTACTAAAATTGTATGTATCCATAACTAATTACCTAATATCCAATTCTACTTCTAGCAATAAGACCAATAGATATTGACACAAAAATACATGTTTAAGAATGTTCAGGGTACCATTATTCAAAATAGCCACAAGCTGGGAACAACCAATGCTTGACAACAGTAAGAAGGGTAAACAAATTATGCATATTTATACACTCAAACACTACCCTGCAATAAACTCTCATGAACTTCAATTACATGTAACAACATGAATCGATTTCAAGAGAAGAGGACAGACCCACAAAAAATATATACTGTTGATTCCATTTATGTAAAGATTGAAAATAGGTAAACTAATGGTATTAGAAGTCAGGTTAGTAGTTACCCTTAGGGAGGAGGAGACGTGAGTGGACTTCTCTTCCTCGACCTTAGTGATGTTTACATAATTGTGTTTGCTTTGTGATAATACATGGATTGACGTGTGTATACATGTTACTCAGACTCTGAACCAATTCTCTCCAATGCCGCTGCTAACGCCTGGGTCCGAGCCACCACCATTACCATCATTTTTCACCTGACTTGCCGCAGTAGTTTCTTGATTTTTTTTTCTCTGCTTCTACTCTTGATCCACTTTAATGTGTTCTCAACACAGTAATCAGAATATTCTCTTTAAAAATAAGTCAAGTTATATCACTCTGCTGTTCAAAATCCTGCAATGGCTCCATGTTTCACACAGCGAAAAAGCTGAAGCCAAGTCCTTACCACCCGCCTGCGAGAACCTGCATTATATAGTCTGGTCCTCAGTTCCCTCTGTGTAGTCGTCTCCAACTCCTAACCCCCAGCTTGCCCAACTCCTCTGTCTCCCCACTATTCCATGTTGCCCACTCTGGCCTTTTTGCAGTCCCTTCCTCAGAGCCTTTGAAGTGTTGTTTCTCTAGTCTGGCGTGTTCTTTCTCGAGAGACCTGTGGGCTAACTCTCTCCCTCCAAGTCTCTCGCAGATGTGACATGTTACCCTTACTGCCCTGTTTAAAATGTTACCTTGTCCCAGCCCAGTTAGAGCTCCCAGTTCTCCTAACCCTGCCTTCATTCTTAGTTTTTACAACACGTATATCTCTCTAATGTACTATATTATCCTTTTATTTTTCATCCTTTTATTTTTCATCCTTATCATTAATTTTCTTTCCTTGCTAGAGATAGAACAACACATTTATTTTCTGTCACTTCCTTCAGGGACCCTTGTTTCATTCACTGATACATCTCAAGCAGTTAGAATACTGTAGGTGCTCAATAGATATTTGTGGAATGGATGAATGAGTGTATTGAATGTCTAACATGTGACAGGAATTCTACTAGGCGCTGGGGGTGTAACGATAAGCAAAACCAGAAACAGTTGCTGCTCTCATAGAGTGTTTGCCAATCTGAGAGACAGTTATCATATACCATAAACAAATGCTTGGTTACAAAGTGTAATTAGAGCTAAGCATGCCTTGAGAATGATCACTGAGGAATCATTCTTGGTCTGAAGGTGGATCAGGGAAGACTTCCAAGAGAAAGTGTTGTTTGAGCTGAGATATGACGAAGATGGGTAAGTGATTCTTGAGGTAAGGCCCAGGTCTGGACATTTTTAATAAAAGTCCCCAGATCTTTCTAATGTACAGGCAGCATGGAGAACCATTCTATACCGGGGCTTCTAAACCAACTATAATGTATGTACAGATCACTTGGGAATCTTGTTGAAGTTCAGAAGCTGCCTCAGAAGGTCAGGTGTGGGCGCTGAGATGCTGTAGTCCTGTCGCGCTCTTGGGCATGCAGACGACATATTGACAAGCAAGCCTCTAGCCTCTGGCCCTACAGCACCTTCTCATGACGATAGTGTTTTCTAAATTATCAGCTGATTGAGTCCTCTCTCTTTGCTTCCTCTCTATGGACTACACATCCTGAGAATCTAAATATTTCAGCTCAGCAATGTGCATGTTGTTCAGCCACGACCAGACGGGCTGGGTCCTCACAAAGGACAGGGATTGTGTTCAGGTCATCCTTGTGTCCTCTGCCTAATCCACTGTGGCCGTGATAAATGCTCAGTTAATTTCTATTGAACAGTACTGTGTCTGTCCAGGCAAGTCCTTTTCTTGACATGTTATATGTATAAAGGATGATTTAAATTATCCTTTGAAATGCACCATTCATTTTCACCTTGCCATGAATATAAATGACAACATTTATGTTTACAATATGCCTGGTCAAACACATGTTCATGAGAAAAAATAAACACAATAAATGTAAAAACACATCATAAATTATGGAATGTTATAGAATTTTGGATATTACCATTATTATTGTAATAATAGAAAATGTATATTTTAACATTATTTATAAACAACATTTATATTTTTAACTGAGCTTCACGGTATTTTTAAGAACTATGGGGAGAAGTTGAGTTCTTAAAAATAGGATACTATGGCAAGTTTATTAGATAAGAATATATAATTTTACCATGGAATGTATGGTTAATTATTTTCTTTTTCTTTTTTTTGAGATGTGTGCTAATTTTACAGGCTTGTCGCAAGCTTTTTAAAATTTATTTATTTATTTATTTTTGGCCGTGTTGAGTCTTCGTTGCTGCGCACCGGCTTTCTCTAGTTGCGGCGAGCAGGGGCTACTCTTCATTGCGGTGCGCAGGCTTCTCATTGCGGTGGCTTCTCTTGTTGCGGAGCGCGGGTTCTAGGCGCATGGGCTTCAGTAGTTGTGGCTTGCAGGCTCAGTAGTTGTGGCTTGTAGGCTCTAGAGTGCAGGCTCAGTAGTTATGGTGCACGGGCTTAGTTGCTCCGTGGCATGTGGGATCTTCCTGGACAGGGGCTCGAACCCGTGTCCTCTGCATTGGCACACGGATTCTTAACCACTGTGCCACCAGGGAAGTCCCAGTTGCAAGCTTTTAATAGCAGGGATTTTAATAACTAATTTTGAATTAGTAATTATTTAGCACCTATTATTGGGTCTTGAGTTCACAGGAATGTTAAAGATGCATGGTAATGGTTAGGAAAATGGTCAAGGGTATATCAGAACACTGATGTTTACCTTATGTGGAAGGGATAATGCTCCCATGAAAAATCTGGTCTATTTTGGCCAAAGCCTCATACACTGATTTTCTATTTAAATCATAAATCCAATGAACTGATACTGTAAAATTAAAACAACAGCAGATGTAACACTTATCAAGTGCTATTCTAGGCACTTCACAAGTATTAACTCATTTAAAAGGTAAGTATTATTATTAGCCCAATTTTACAAGCTAGACCCTGAGGCTCAGAGAGGCTAATATTGGAAGTTATGTCCCCCTAGGAGGAAAGCATGTTTGAGACACCACAATAAAATTTGAATATTTCAGAGAGCCATGGAATGGAGGGGAAAAAAAGCAGTTCTGGAATCTGACAGATTCACATGAGAATCCTGGTTCTGCCATGAATTCAGTGTAAATTCTTGGGCAAATCACTTAACCTTTCAGGACCACAGTTCTCTCATATACAAAATGGGATAAAATCATGTAGCATACTTATTTTCCTTATGCCTCTTCTACCCAACTAAGCTAGAAAGTGGGTATCAAGACCAACAGACTGAGACCTGTCATCATAATAGGTATCCTTCTAATGCCAACATTATCTAATTAGGCAACAATCTTGCCTCTCTCCCTTTCTTGCTACCTACCTGAGTAACTTACCATTCATTATATACCTGTTTCATGCCAAATGCTTTCCATACATACACTAAGCTTTTCTTTTTTAAAATTTCTTCTTTTTTCCCCCTGTTATTTTTCCCCAACAGTTCTGTGAAAGATGTATTGGCAACCCTAAATTACAGAGGAGGTAGGCAGGGGTCTGGTCTAGGTTGTCATTGCAAGTCATGCAGGAGTGCTTGGACTACATACTTTAAGTGGTAAAAAACTAGGACAATGTTAATTTCAGCATGGGAGGGACATGTTTGTTTATATGTTTCAGATATATCACTTGGGGGTTAGTAAGAAGAAGGGATTTGGAGACGGTGTTAATATTAAAGTTGGGATGGCTCATAGGAAGGCAACAACCACAACCACGGCTGCTGTTTATAAGATGTGTTAGCAACTGTGCCAAGCACTTTCCGTGTAGAGCCTCACAGCAACTCAATGAGGAAAACAGTATTTAACTCCATTTAACATATAATAAAATTGAAGCCCACAGACATCAAATAACTACACCTCCATACTTTTGAGTTGACATCCAAATTTTTCTTCACGTGATTAATAGATTCAAATACGTAGTTTCTTGCATATTGTAAAACAGTTAGTTTAAAATAAATATTTAATACCCATTATGCTGCATTTAAACAATATATGAATATGGATGAACTTCACAAACATGCTGAATAAAAGGCAACAGAAAAAAAGCACATACTATAAGATTTCATTTATATAAATTTCAAAAACAAGCACATCTTAGTTAGGATTTTGGAAATAAGGATAGTGGTTAACTTTGGGGTGTCAGGGTGGGGGAGTACCAGCTGTTTGGGGGGTGCTGGTAATGTTCTTATCTTAATCTGGCTGGGTGCTGTTTTATATAATCACTTTGTGAAAATTTACTGAACTACCCTTAAGATTTTTATACTGCTCTGAATATATGCTAAAGAGAAGCTATACCTAGATTAAAATTAAAGAAAAATCTCATGAATAATCTTCTCTTTACTTCCATTATTTCTTTACCTCTTTTTAAAAAATATATTTATTTATTTTTGGCTGCTTTGGGTCTTCTTTGCTGCGTGTGGGCTTTCTCTAGTTGCAGTGAGCGGGGGCTACTCTTCGTTGCAGTGCATGGACTTCTCATTGCCGTGGCTTCTCTTGTGGAGCACGGGCTTTGGGTGGAGCCTGTGGAGCACAGGCTTCAGTAGTTGTGGCACGTGGGCTCAGTAGTTGTGGCTCGCGGGCTCTAGAGCACAGGCTCAGCAGTTGTGGCACACAGGCTTAGTTACTCAGCAGCATGTGGGATCTTCCCGGAGCAGGGCTTGAACACGTGTTCCCTGCATTGGCAGACAGATTCTTAACCACTGTGCCACCAGGGAAGCTCTTCTTTACCTCTTTGAACCTATATTTCTTTTGCTTTAAATTTTTATTTTATATTGGAGTGTAGTTGATTAACAGTGTTGTGTTAGTTTCAGGTGTACACCAAAGTGATTACGTTTTACATACACATGTATCTATTCTTTTTCAAATTCTTCTCCCGTTTAGGTTATTACAGAGTATTGAACAGAGTTCCCTGTGCTATACAGTAGGTCCTTGTTGGTTATCTATTTTAAATATAGCAGTGTGTACATGTCAATCCCAAACTCCCAATCTTTCCCCCTCAGCCTTCCCCTCCGGTAACCATAAGTTCGTTCTCTAAGTCTGTGAGTCTGTTTCTGTTGTGTAAATAAGTTCATTTGTATCATTTTTTTAGATTCCTCATATGTGATATCATATGATATTTGTCTTTCTCTGCCTGACTTACTTAGTATGATAATCCATAGGTCCATCCATGTTGCTGCAAATGGCATTATTTCATTCTTTTTAATGGCTGAGTAATATTCCATTGTATATATGTACCACTTATATTTCTATTCAATTTTCCTCGTAGAATTTTATCCTAATTGAAATTAAAAATTTGATTATTTTGTAACTACAGTGCTCTAAGTCTTATTTTTTTCTTCAGGATTGAGTTATCCTTAAGATTATTTTTTTATTACTACACAATTGGTAATAAATATATTTTACATTTTGATATAAAATTATTAAACATTAGAAGTAAATGTTATTAGAAATGCATTTTAAAATCAGGTGGATAGCTTTTTCTTGGGGGTGAGTGCTTGGAATAAAAGATGGTTCAATATCAATTCTATTCCCACTGTGGTTGTGAGCATATGGAATGGATCAGAAGGCCTGAAAAGGAATGAATGGAATTTGTTTATTTTTCATAACAATTGCTCATAATTATTTGAATTCACTCTGAGTTGGATACCAAAAACCAAAGTAATATGTCACCAAAAATTAGTTTTAATAATCTGTCATAATGAAAAGATCTTCTTCGGGCTTCCCTGGTAGCGCAGTGGTTGAGAGTCCGCCTGCCAATTCAGGGGACACGGGGTTCGTGCCCTGGTCTGGGAAGATCCCACATGCCACGGAGCGGCTGGGCCCATGAGCCATGGCTGCTGACCCTGCGCGTCTGGAGCCTGTGCTCTGCAACAGGAGAGGCCACAACAGTGAGAGGCCTGTGTACAGCAAAAAAAAAAAAAAAAAAATCTTCAATTTTGTTGAGAGCCAAGAATTTGTAAAATAACCTTTATATTTATTCAGCTTCTGAATTTCTGGTCAGCATAACTAAAAGTTTCCCTGAGACTCATCAAGTAACTATTAATTGTACCTGTTTCTCCATCATTTAAAGGCACTTTTGAAAAATTACTGATGTATTCAAAAATTGTTGGGAACATTGAAACACTTAATTTAAATATACCTTTGCCAATACAGTAATTTTTTTGGTAAACTGCATTTATTGTATCACATGCTTTAAATATTTTTTCATCAAAACTTTGGAACTACATATTTAGCTCATTCAAATTATAGAATACATCTGTCACATAACCAAATAGGCAAGGCCAGTTTTCATTATCAAACCAATTGACTCGGTTAGGCTTACTTTCTCTCACACAAATCTGACCTCATTTATCAATTCAAATAAATGTGTTAGTACACATTGCCTGACATCTCACTTCTTCATGCTCATTTTCAGATAGACAAGTCATAGAGCCTTACTAAGAGTTTGTTGCCTAAATGAAGAAACTTTCTACTACTTTTAGTATTTCTTACCTGTACACTCTATGCTTTATTCTCTTAGGCTCTTCTTTGATAGTGATGCATTTTTTGGTAAATAGGTGAGTGATGGAAGAGATGAAGTCCTTAAACTCATTATCACTCTCTCTGCTGCACTGTGTAAAACATCAAAATCCATTACTTCCCTACAGAAGCCAAAGCCACCTATTTCTATACCACACTTGGCTTTTAACAGAAATAAGTGTAAGATAAAGAAAAACATGAGGCCTAGTAAAGATGAAGTCTTGGTTAAAGGAGGCTTTAGAACCCATATTTTTGAATTTTGTCTTTGTGGCCCTGGGTTTTTTTAATATCTCAAGGCATTGCAGGAGCGAGAGAGATTTTATTTACCTATCTACCTATGTATATATGTATGTGTTCGTGTATGTATCTGTTTATGTAGGAAAGGACAAATGAGAAACTGAGAAAAGTAATGTGGGAAAGGAGAACTGTCACGATGCCTTCCATCTAAAACCATTCTCAGATCAGTTTTGTAAAAGAACATATATGGAAGATGAGGGTCTGGAAACCATACTTAAAGCCATACCTGGTTGCGTGTCCTTCGGAAAATCATTATAAACTCTCAAGGATTCTTGTTTTCTTTGTGAAGAATGCTGATGCAGAATTACAGATTAGGAGGTCAACAGAGTCCAGAGTGGAACAAGGAAGGTGACTGAAGTGGCTCATGGAGCGGGCGGTTATGAATGTGAGTGTATTTGGAAGGGGACAGAGGCCTGGTTTGGGTCAGCGGTGGGTGGGGCTGGGGAGGCACTGATAGTATTCGGTAACTTGAAATTGACCCTATGATGGTAGAAAGCAGTAGATTGTTTGTGTGTGCGGAAAGTAGTAAGAGGTCTAACTTTTGCTAGAAAGAGCCTCATGTGAGTGAGGATGTGGTAATTGGATATAATGATCGATTTGTGGGGGAATAGGGTAAGAAATTTGAGGATCAGGAAGGGTATGGCAGGGATATTTCTGTCACTGGAGATTGTACTAGGACTAGGGGGATAGGAAAGGAAAACATTTTTGTTATATTCCTATTTATATCTAGCAGTATTACATACACAGTAAATACTCTGTTAATTGATTTAATTAACTAATTGTTATTTAAAATGCTTAAATTGTTTTTCTTAATTGATAAATACTTGTTAATTGATTTGCTGTATCATTTCATAAGCAACGTAATTAAGTTCTCTGTTAAAATCACTGACAACTCAGGAGTCGGAAATAGGGAAAGTGACTCTATTCATCACAAAACAAATTATTTGATTTATTAAAGAAATTAGAATTTGGAGAATATTTCATCCTGGGAAATTATAAGGTAGTCAAATAACCTCTATGTAGACTAAGTTACTTCAATTTCCACAATCAAGTTACCCAATAGTTGACTTTTGATAGTAGTTTTGATAATAGACTCTGTGTTAAACAGTATCTGAGAAACATCATTTCTATTACTCTGCATCTCTCTAAGGAGACCAATATTATGGAAAATAAACATGGAAGGAGGTTCTAAGAAAGAATGAAATTGTGTATATGCCTTAATTAAAGCGAGGTTTTCTCCTTCAGAATTCGTGATAACCTCTAAAAGTATTAGAGAAAATACACAAGAAAATATGAATGCAGTTATACACACCTTGGTAGTTCCCAAAGGAGAAAAAACTATTCTCATTAGCTAGCAAAGATAAGAATAGAAATAATGGTTTTAAATTTGAACAAGAGGAAATTTGAAAGAATGGAGAAAAATTTAGCAGTAAGATCAGCTTCGAACAATACCAATTTTTGGAAAACATGATGGGATCAAAATCATGTAAAACCTTAAGGTTGCAGCTTGTCAAACATCTATAGAAGAAGGATGCACCAGTGTCCTTAATACTCTCTAAAGGCACAAGTGAAGAAAACTGAACAGTGAGCAGAGGGACAGAGAGGGTTTACATCCCTGGTTCCAAGTGGCCTTCTTTCCTCCCCAGCATGAAAAGAGGAGTTGGAGGCTGTGTGTGTGCCTCATAGAAGGTGGGGACAGTCACTCCAGGTGTGGGGTAGCAGTCTGTGGTTGAGTCTGGGAGCTGAGCACAGGAATCCTATGTATCTTTTTCTCTCCCATTGGTGAGGGAACTCAGGGAACATGGAGACAGATTTTCTCTTTAGCACAAAAAGTTTTAAGGGGATAAAAGATACTCAGTCTTTCCTGGAAGAATAGGGTCAATAAATGGTCCAGTGAGAACCACCGCATTTCAGGGCACAAAAAAAGTCTAGGAGATAGATAATATCTCAATGGGACTTTTCTGTCCTTGATTTCATTAGGATAGGGACATTTTAAAAACGTAAAACCCTATGGTTCTCTGTCAGGCAGATACAGTCATCAACACTCTACATCCTTCCTCCAAAGAAAGCTCTGGTCACTCTTCAGGCTGCGTGGAACTTGGACCAGGCTAGGCTCTTTGGGATCTTTTAGCCTCTGCTCCACCCTTACTCCTGAGTGACTTGGGATCACTAACAACCCTCCTGCCTACAAAGGGTGGCAATTCTCCTCATTTCTGCAAAAACAAACAAAAACAATCCCAGTAGGACAAACCATTTCCATTTAAAAAAGAAAAAAATGACTGAGGACAGAGTCAAAGGAGTTGTGTTACATTTTATCTCTCTGAACTTCTGGGTCCTTCTTTAAAAAACCCAGACCTGAACAAGGTGATCTCAAAGATCCCTTCTAGTTTTCAGCTCTCAGCTATACATGAAAATATCTGGAAAATGGTAGAGTGCTTTTATTTTTGTAGGAGGAATAACCAGCATGGAAATCTTTCCATGGAAGTTAGGTTTGGAATTGTATTATGAATATTTGCAAGCTCTAGGTTGGCAAACTGGGGATTAGAGATGGAATAAAAAAGGCACTGTTTGAAAATGGGAAGAACAAAAGATTTGGGATGGAAGGTTATAGAAGCCAAGAACAGCAGGGGAGAGGGGAGGTAATTGATTCCTCCTCCTTCATCTCTGGCCTCCAACTCAATCAGACATCAAGTCCCTTTCATTCTTTTTCTTTCCATTAACTTTCCTGAACCGAAACTAGAGGGAGAAGGTTGTATTACAATTTGAAGTTGTACTAACCCATGCTCCAACATTACAATCCTCAGGCATTGCTTCAAATTAAGATAGCGTTAACTGAGGATGAGAAGATTTAGCTTTCACCCTCAGATGACTCCTTCAGGAGAGTCTCCTGTGTGCCCCTAGCTATTAAAGGAGATTAACGATACCTGTCCATTTTCACCTCAGCAAAGATGAATGGTATCTGTCCATTTTTTACCTCACCAAATTTGGAGAGAAATTCCAGATAAACATCAAAGGAAAATAGTGATCAATATGTTGATACATTTTCAATATTATAGATATTTCTCTTCATAAAATTATTTTTAATTATTAAAATAGGTTATGCATTTGAAGCAACAGGAATAAAACATGCTTTTGAAGTAAGGATGTCAACTCAGATGTGAGGAACACATATGTTGACACCAGAGTTAAAGGGACCCCACAGAAATGACAAATGATGAACAGAAAGCACTATTACGGCAGATCCTGACTTTTGAGAATGTGATCAGCCTGTCAGCACTAATGGTTTTCTGTGTTAGTAGCAAAAAGCTATGAGCGCCTCTATTTGGGATGGAGATCAGATGACATCTCAATATAAAAATAATGAAATGGTATCCTGTCGGACATAAAAAAATAATTCTGCAACTCTTTTTCCTTTCTTTTCTCATTTCGCAACAGAGATGTACACATTTGCATAATATGTGTATACGCGGGGATCCTGGTTCTTTTTCCTTCCATCCAATCCAATCCCAAAGAGGAGCCTTAACATCCCTAAGGGTTATTATGGCACCTAGAATGGTTATTAGAACTGAAGGATTTTTTTTAAGCATTCTGAGAATGGGGTAAGGGATCAGGATATAGAACATAACAAGGCCCCTGAATCAATTTGATGTTTTCCATATGCTTATTGTGCACTTGAAGCTTTGCTCAGAGGAATCTATTATGGCTATAATACCCCTTCTGGACATTTATTCTTTTGCTTAAAAATTCTTCCTCCTCACTTAGGTTTCTTGAATTTATCAAAGAGGAACACAGTTTTTTGGAAAGGTCCAGCAACACGATGTTTTCCTGACTCTCTGGATTTTTATTAATGGGTCTCATAAGCTGACAGACAGGAACTCAGAAGAATAATATCTTGATTTGCACAAGAAGTGTGCAACATGAGAGGAACCCCTTGCAAAGTTCCTTTTATTCCTTGGCAAAGATTGACCATGGTTACGGTTTCAAGGACAGTAAAAGAAAGTTAGAGGTGGCATCAATTCTTCCTGAGAGTGAGAAAGACATAAGACTTCAGCGATTCCACTGGTACACAAGAGTGTGTAATAATAGTAGTAATAAAATACTAATAAGAAATATGGGAAGTAAGAGTTACAACTGAGACCACTTATTGTTCTGGATGGCCTGTTAATCAACAGGAACCTTGGGCAAATCATGTGCTATGAACTGATGTCTGGATACGAGGAGGAAATTCTAGTTGACTAGGATCAGCTACTTTAACTGAGAGGGAATCAACTGATCCATGCAAAAAAAGCACTCTTACAAGCAAGAAATAGAAATCTAACATCAGTTTAGCCTGCATCACAAAATTTTTCTGTAGGCTTCTTGCCTATATGTTAGGTGTTGCAATAGCCAGAACCTATATCCAAAACTATTTGAGCTTAAGGCTAAAGTTTCAATTTGTAGTTTTCTGTTTTGTTTTGTTTTTCTGCACTCCATCAATTCAACACTTACACACCTGTAATGTCACAGACCTGACCGGGGAATCATTTCTATTTCCCCCCATTTCTCCTGTATGAATCAAGTTAAGACTGATTTTTTTCATTTCTCCACATGTGACACAGCCTCCCAAGGCAGAAGCATTGTGTGAGGAGAAAGAGGGTGAGAGAAAGTTCAGGCAGGTCTCTGAATGCTAGAAAGGCACTATTTCAGGTCTTAAAAGTATCTCCAGGGTTTCTTCATCTTCAGGTTGCATTAAGTCAAAGATTTTCATTAAAATTTTATATCTCAATGGATAAACTCCATATTAATCGCCTCTCTGGGTCATGTTCTTCCTGGCATTTCCCTTATTCCCAGTCATTTGACATTCCATCCTCAGGGTAGCATGACATACATGAGCTATCTCAGAATTTCTTGAATAAATATTCACTATAATCACTTCAAGGACGGCTATGGTAAGTCATTGGCACAAAGGGTTCATCTGAATTTTCTTGAGTTTCAAGAACTTTTTTCTTCGTGGCCCACATAACTGCAAGTTAGGCATTCATTTCCTTTCTGTTCTATTTAGCCACTGGGAAAATATGTATTGTTTTACCTCAGTGCTTTCATATGCAAAATGGGAATAATTATGCTTTTTCCTTGGCTCACTGGAAGGTTAAGAAGATTATTTTTTTTATTTAGAAAATACACATACTTCATGAGTGAAATATGCTTTGAGTAGGAATTATTGTTAGAATTATTGTCAATAAGGATTTAAATACACTCTTTGTCAAAAAGGATCCTAAAAGTTGGAATTCAAGCCAATAAATTAAAACAGTCTTGAGGGGATATGAACTTGAATGTCTGTCAATGACAATTGGATGCAGTGAGTAATCCAATTTCCTTCAGGAAATAGGTAACTGTGGCAGGGGTGAGAAGGAGGTATGAGGATGGAAGACTAATAAAGGGAGTATATAGATATTCATTAATTCCTTCAGGAAACAGTGGGAGGAAAAAGAGCAGTTGGAAGACATATTTACCAAGAGAGAAGAGAAAGGAACTGTATAAGGATAAAATAAGAAGAAAGCCCTGAGAAGTCAGAATCACTCTGAGAAATTGGCAAAACTCACAAAGGACAGACTTGGATGTTCAGGAAATGTCAACTGACTGACAGACACACAGGAGATTCAAGGAGATATCAAAGGGTTGGGGAGAAATAAAAAAGAGCCACCCCAATTATTCCATAATTAGAACTAAAGTTTTACTTAGGAGGGAAAAGATTGGTGGAAGAAGGAGAAAACTGGGAGAAACCACATAATTGTCCCTGATTCTATATCCCCAACTAAATCTAGAGAAGGGAGCTAAGGTGTTGCAGGGGGCTGGGGTGCTATCCAGAATGATGGCCTGGAAAGCCTGGACTCTGTTGTCTGGAAAGGGAGCCGGGGGGGGCAGGTTCATGATGGAAGTCACTAATGTCACACATGGCTTCTGTTGAGGAAATATTGGGCTGGCCAAAAAGTTCGTTTGGGTTTTTCTGTAAGATGTTATGGAAAAACCCAAACAAATGTTTTGACCAACCCATACAAACTTAGCCTCTGAGTCCCACCATGCTAACTGAAGGGAATTCCCCTTGAGGCCTGGAAGATGAGGGAAGGACACATTTAGCGAGCATAATAATCTGACAGGTGGTAACAACTAATATGTTCACAGAGTTAAAGAGATAAGTTGAATTCAGATGTAAAAGTTATTGTGCTTCATACACTTATATATTACAGTGAGATGAATTATTTTAAATTAAAATCGGTATAAAGTATTGGTTGACTGCTATTAATGTATTTTAATCTAAATTTTTTATTATCAAATAAAACACAGATCCAGAAAAACCACACCAAACCAATGTGTAGCTTAATGACTAGCTTCTGGTGAAAACCTTGTAACTGCATCTAGGTCAAGAACGAGAATTTTTTCAGCCACCCTCCCTGTATGTGCCTTATTCTAATCTTACCTCCTCCTTCCCCTAGAAGTAACGACTAGCCTGGCTTTTACATCCATCACTTCAGATATGGATTTTTGATTTTGATATTAAGGTGGGCAGACACTGCCCTTCATCAACATCTCCCTACCAGACCCAGACCCATAACCTGAATGGAGCAGGGCTATCACTAACTGTAGATATCCATGTCTTTATAACCCACGTAGGAAATTTGCAATTTTATGTCTCGCCATCTTTTGACATAAAATAATGAAATGGTCAATATTTCTCGTGCTAATACAAGTTTCATTCATGCACAACTCAATGTTCGTGCACCTGAAAAGGTAGGGCAGTTATGGAAGAGCGCATCGGTTCTCCCTCCCCTCTAGTGCGCGCCTTCTCCTGCCTGTGCACCCTGGGGGCAGAGGGTGGGTGATGGTTCGAGGGTGCTGGCTAGCATTCTACAGCTGAGGCCACTGCACGGTAGGAATTTAAGCTTATAGAGAAAGGCCTGAACTAATGTTATAATTTCAACTTATGCTTCATCACAGATAACACTCAGAGGCCAGTTGTCCAAGGTTAGTTTCAAATATAGGAGGTTCTTGAAATTCCTGCCTAGGCTTTGTTGACAAAGAAGTGTGCTGTACATGACAGCAGTGTGATATTCGTTTATTTATTCACCGTGAAGTTTTGAGTTCTCTTATTTTCCATGCAGCAAGTTGCAGAAATAGTCCTATTCTTCATGGAGCTAACAATCTGGGGCAGTCGTTTTTGTCTCTTGCTGCACATTAGAATCACCTTGGAAGTAACAACAACAACAAAAAAAACCCAATGAGTCTTCCCTGTTCCCCACGCCCAATACATGCACAAACACACAGAGATTCAGTTTTCTCTGGCTTGGAAATCAGTATTTTTTTAAAAGCTTCTGGAATTTTTAAGTGTGCACAGGAAATTGAGAACCATTGATTAAGAGGACAGATAAATACTGAATACATGTAGTCACAAGATGTTGACTGTCACAGTAAAGAAGCACACAGGGAACGATGCCAAGTTTGGAATATCATGGACAAACAGCTATCTAGAGTAGATGCAAATATTTTCAGATTTATAGAGTAAAAGCAGTAGTTTTGAAGGTTATTATTGCTTTTTAATTGAAGTTTCTAACATTAGGGTTACATCTGGTAATACAATTCACCTCATAATTACGTTGCCTGAGAAGATCAGTGGTAAAACAATTAGTGGGTGATAATGTACAAGTTTTCTCTCAGAACTCTCTGGATCAGGACATTCTGTAAAGCACTTGCTTCACTCAGATACATTAGAGCAGAAAAATGTAATGAAGCACTCTCCTACCAGGGGAAGGGAAGAAAGTTTCTTTCCCTATGCTGTAATTTCAAAACAAAACCACTGGATTGGAGTATAGAAAACTAAGCCCATTTGAATCTTTTGGAATGATCCTGTAGAAATTGATAATCACGGGTCATCAGAATAATCCCATGCCAACCACCCAATAACTGGGTGGAGGCTTCACATCTTCCAGTCAGTGGCAGGTTGCACGAGACCTTCACTTTCTAGACAGCATTCTCACACAGCCACGCCTGAGCACCACCTTAGCAGAGGTATTTTTAATAACAAAACACTTTCACACATTGTGGGTTCTCTACATTTTGAGTAGTAGCAGTAGAATTCCTTGTTTATTTGTAAATAATTGACTTTATCCTTAGCATCTAAATACAGTGTTACCAGTATATTCCAGGAGGCAAGGACATTAGAAAGGGGTACTTCAGAGCAGAAAGGCCCATTTGTTTTTGTAATTCCCATCAATGTAAAAAAGCATCATCCCCAAACAGATTTTTAAATAGTGACTCCTGGAACTTCAGTACATTATTCACAATTATGATCTGATGCAAAGATATCAAGATGGAAAAAATATATATAAGTTACAATTTAACCTCCTCTGACTATATCTTCAATTTAAATGGAGCTATTTGTGTGATCATATTTGCTAAAAACAATCAGAGCTTTCCCCTAACCGGGGGCATCTCTGGGTGGATATCATCAATATGGGAAGACTTCCAGCCTACAGTGGAAACTACTGAAAAATTAACCCAGACGCAACTACTGACAAGCGAGCGTTTCTGTGATAACGGGTGCCCTTTTGCGTAGGAAAAGAGACCTAAACTGACCCCACAGGGGCAAAGGTTGGGGGCAGACTGCTTAGCGTGTAGGTCTTTGAGAAGTCACAGAGCCCAGGTCCCTCAGGGAAGAAACTCCAGATCACTTGCTTTGTTACTCGTGCCTAAAGTGACTTCTGCTGACCTTCTGAAACTCAAGAGGACACAATTTTAGCCCAACATGGAAGTGTCCAGTATTTTGGCGTCGTTAAGAAATGTGCCCTACTGGTAAGATGGTGAAGCATTCTCTTTTAGCAATCACTAAGCACTCTTGCGTCTCCTGTTTCTAGATACACACAGCTACCCACTGCTATTTTAACCAGAGATTTACATACAATCAAAGATAGTCTTAGGTTCTTGTCCCATTCTCCTGAGAAAGGCTAGAAGGCTCTAAACGCCTGGGATTTGCATCCTTTGGCAAAACATAGAGATAAATGCTATTCGTTTTGTTAACTACGTATAGTTTCATCTTGGGGAGGTGCTCTTTGTGGCATCACAGTGAGAAACTGGCAGTGTCTACTTTCCTTAGGAGTAGAACGCTTTGCCTTGCTAAGAGGTTTATAATTACATGTTTGTGACCTCATCCCCGACAGCCTCGCCCCATGAATACAGATAGCATCTTACAAAAGCAGAGGCTGGGAACGACTCAGACAGACAGGGTAGGAGGAGAGGGAGGCCGGCCTGCTCAGTGCCCATCTCTTGGCGAGGCTCTGGGACAGCCAGTGGGGGAACTTGGCTGGCCAGGTTTCCAGAGTGGCCTTCGGCCTGAAACACTGACCTTCTGTTTCCTGGGCTGTGAAGCACCTTTGGGAAGAAGAAGAAATACTCAACCTATAGTTTGACATTTTATTTATATCACATCCCTTGTTGAATTGTTCTGAAGAACCCGAGGTGGCCGTGGCATTCCTTCTCTTTATGCACTTGGTTACAGTTTAAAATCTGAATAGCTGTTTATGCTGGAGGGCTGAACACCCAATCAGCAGTCTTTGAATTGAAGCTGTATTGTTCACTCATGGAAATGCCTGTTTCATCTGTCAGCTCTCTTTTATAGTGAGCCTAATAATTTATGCTTGCTAGAGATGTTTTCTGACCTGTGATTCCATTGCCAGTTAGGAAAGGGCTTGGCAGCATTCACACTTCCTTTCGTAATAAGGGGCCAGTAAGGTACAATTTAGTGAAATTGCTGCTCCAGTGCACTAATGGTACCCAGACCCAGACTGGGGGAGGGTGGACGGGCAGGGGTGAGGGATCCTATCCTTTAGAGAGGGCCACTAGACTCTGAAGAAAGATAGCCTGGAAAGGGGCCTCTTCAGGAGCTGCCTCCTTCCCTGGAGGTCTGTATGACCCGGTGATGCCCTGATGACTGAGAGGGTTAAAGCACCTGCAGAAGTGCCAGAGGGCACTACACACATGGGACTTCACACAGTGTCCACTAACAGATGGAATGGAGCATCTTCATCCAGGAAATTTGCAGCATCTCTTCAAATTTATCTTATTTTTAAAAAATACTGTGATCCTATTAGATAGGGTCACTCATTTCAAAAAAAAAAGAACAAAAAACTTGACAGTAAAAAGCCTTGGTGCCCTTCAAAAAAGAGGATCTATATGCACTTGAACTATGTATTCTTTATCTTATTGCTCTTGAAATCACATTATGTTAAGTGGGACTTCTTTAAATGGGCCACCCTGCATTATAATTATAGTCTTTTCATATATTTAATTTGCAAGTTATTGGCAGATCCGTCCTGAAAAGAACTTTTCTAATTGCAAATTAAATTATTCTCCAGGTGAAGTGTATCTTTTCTTTCTTTGATTCTCTCATAAAACTTGGTTTTTATTTCTCTCAGAGCATTTGTCTTATCCTCAGTAATAATCACTTGTGTACCTGTTTTATACTTTACCAGTTTTGGCAATTTCTTGAGGTCGGTGACTTAATCTTATTCATGTTGTATTTATTGCAGCCGCTATCTCAGTGCCTTCTTTCAGAAGAGACTTAATGAATATTGGTGAATTGGTTTCAAGAATATTTTTAACAAAACATCCGAATTGAAATAGAATCTATCCCAACATATTCTAATTAGTTTGAGAAACAGATCTGAATACACAATGACGTTGATGGGTGTGCTCAGAAAGCAGACCTTGCTTTAGACAGAAAGTTGAATACAGTGAGTAAGTAGCAATTGTAAATAAACCCTTCATAGAAGAAATGTAATGAGATTTTGAATTTCTTTTAATGTAAGTAAATATTTTGAATAAAATATTAAAAAAATTTATTCTTACCCACTTTTGGCTTTAATTGTTCTGGTAACAAAAATGCTGAAACACGACTGGAGTAGCTCACTTCCAAAGTCATCTAAGACAGTAATAACTGATGATGTTACAGCACTTCGAAGTTGACAAAGGGCTTTCATATTGAGGTAAGCAATCATAATTCCTTTCTATAGGTGACTTTGGAACGGTTCCCTGACTTGCTTGGGGTCATTCAGTGAGTGAAGCCCAGACCTAGAGGTGATCATGAGGCTCAGACAGTAAGACCCACCTCCTCTCAGTTAACGCCTGCTGCCTCGTTTGAGTCTCCCAAGTTATGTCTCCTTTTTAAAATAAATAAGCAGAAGATGGTATTTATCATCTTATTTAACTATAGATTTCTGCTTTACAGAAACAAAATTTTCAGAGTTAAAAGCAACTGCAAAACTTTTGACACAAAATTTTTCATTTTACAGTTAAGGAAAGAGAGACTTTATTATTTTTGTTTTTGTTCAGAGCAGCAGGTTATAGATTTATTAAATTTATTATATTCTAGTTGCTGAGCTAAGAGCTCTACAACATAGATATTATTTCTGTTCTACCAATAAAGAAACAATATGCAGAAGGAACCAGTAATTTTTCAAACATCACACCTAGAAAATGACAAAAATAGGTCAGCTATACCCAAAACCAAGTACAGCAATTCAAACTTATGCTATGACATGCATTAACGACAGTTACACAAACAGTTAGCAGCAGAATTAGGTATTTTGGTGAATTATAAGACTTCACCCCCAAAGCTTTTGCTAAGTAATCCATGAGAACTGCATGATTCTCCTTGTCCCTATCGTCAAATTTTTCTCTAGTTGAACCTTTTCTTGAACTTCTGTATAGCAGCAATGTATATAAGGATTTACGTACTTACTTTTTGATATTCAAAGTTTGACCTACAATATTTTGGACTTTGATCTGACAGTTTTCCTTCTTATTTTTAAATACCAAGTTCAAACGTCCATTTATATACTTAAACATGCTTAACGGAAAGTGAGAATGGAAACATGCTTAAAAAACTGATGCAACTGGAAAATGTCCAGAGGAGAGCCACTAATATGATAAAAGGGTTAAAGAGTGTTTTCTGAAAGCAGATAAACTAAAAGACAAGACTTGGCTTCAGTCTAGAAAGATGAAGACTCTGAGCCTGGGCAACATCCTTTTTTTTTTTTTTTTTTTCTTTATTACATTTTTATTTACAGAATTTTGTTCGCATAGCTTAAGTTGTTTTTTTTAAATCTTTATTGGAGTATAATTGTTTCACAATACTGTGTTAGTTTCTGTTGTACAATAAAGTGGATCGGCCATATGTATACATATGTCCCCATATCCCTTCCCTCCTGAGCCTCCCTCCCACCCTCCCTATCCCACCCCTCTAGGTCATCGCAAAGCACTGAGCTGATCTCCCTGTGCTATGCGGCTGCTTCCCACTAGCTAACTCTTTTACATTTGGTAGTGTATATATGTCGATGTTACTCTCACTTCACCCCAGCCTCCCCCTCCCACCCCGTGTCCTCATGTCCATTCTCTACATCTGCATCTTTATTCCTGCCCTGCAACTAGGTTCATCAGTACCATTTTTTTTTTTTTAGATTCCATATATATGCGTTAGCATACGGTATTTGTTTTTCTCTTTCTGACTTACTTCACTCTGTATGACAGCCTCTAGGTCCATCCACCTCACTACAAATAACTCAATTTCGTTTCTTTTTATGGCTGAGTAATATCCCATTGTATATATGCGCCACATCTTCTTTATCCATTCATCTGTTGATGGACATTTAGGTTGGTTCCATGTACTAGTTATTGTAAATAGTGCTGCAGTGAACACTGTGGTACATGTCTCTTTTTGAATTTTGGTTTTCTCAGGGTATATGCCCAGTAGTGGGATTGCTGGGTCGTATGGTAGTTCTATTTTCCGTTTTTTAGGGAACCTCCATACTGTTTTCCATAGTGGTTGTATCAATTTATATTCCCACCAACAGTGCAGGAGGGTTCCCTCTTCACCACACCCTTTCCAGCATTTATTGTTTCTAGATTTTTTTGATAATGGACATTCTGACCAGTGTGAGGTGATACCTCATTGTAGTTTTTTTTCATAAATTTATTGATTTATTTTATTTTTGGCCATGTTGGGTCTTCTTTGCTGCACACAGGCTTTCTCTAGTTGTGGCGAGTGAGCAGGGGCTGCTCTTCATTGTGGTGCGCGGGCTTCTCATTGCGGTGGATTCTCTTGTTTCAAAGCACGGACTCTAGGCCCGCGGGCTTCAGCAGTTGTGGCTCGCGGGCTCTAGAGCACAGGCTCAGTAGTTGTGGCCCACGGGCTTAGTTGCTCCGCGGCATGTGGGATCTTCCCGGACCAGGGATCGAAAAATGACCCCTTCACTGGCAGGCAGATTCTTAACCACTGTGCCACCAGGGAAGCCCCCTCATTGTAGTTTTGATTTTCATTTCTCTAATAACTAGTGATGTTGAACATCTATTCATGTGCCTCTTGGCCATCTGTATGTCTTCTTTGGTGAAATGTCTATTTAGGTCTTTTACCCATTTTTTAACTGGATTGTTTGTTTGATATTGAGCTCCATGAGCTGTTTGTATATTTTGGAGATTAATCCTTTGTTGTTTCATTTGCAAATATTTTCTCCCATTTTGAGGGTTGTCTTTTTGTCTTGTTTATGGTTTCCTTTGCTGTGCAAAAGCTTTTAAGTCCCATTTGCTTATTTTTGTTTTTATTTCCATTACTCTAGGAGGTGGGTCAAAAAAGATCTTGCTGCAATTTATGTCAAAGAGTGTTCTGCCTATGTTTTCCTCTAAGAGTTTTATAGTGTCCAGTTTTCCCAGCATCACTTATTGAAGAGGCTGTCTTTTCTTCATTGTATATTCTTGCTTCCTTTGTCATAGATTAGGTGACCATAGGTGCATGGGTTTATCTCTGGGCTTTCTATCCTGCACCACTGATCTATATTTCTGTTTTTGTGCCAATACCATACTGTCTTGTTACTGTAGCTTTGTAGTATGGTCTGAAGTCAGGGAGCCTGATTCCTCCAGCTCCATTTTTCTTTTTCAGGATTGCTTTGACTATTCGGGGTCTTTTGTGTTTCCATACGAATTGTAAAATTTTTTGCTCTAATTCTAGGAAGAATGCCATTGGTAGTTTGATAGGGATTGCATTGAATCTGTAGATTGCTTTGGGTAGTATATAGTCATTTTCACAATATTGATTCTTCCAATCCAAGAACATGGTATATTTCTCCATCTGTTTATGTTATCTTTGATTTCTTTCATCAGTGTCTTATAGTTTTCTGAGTACAAGTCTTTCGCCTCCTTAGGCAGGATTATTCCTAGGTATTTTATTCTTTTTGTTGCAATGGTAAATGGGAGTGTTTCCTTAATTTCTCTTTCTGATTTTTCCTTGTCAGTGTATAAGGAACGCCAGAGATTTCTGTGCATTAATGTTGTATCCTGCAACCTTATCACATTCATTGATAGTTCTAGTAGTTTTCTGGCATCTTTAGGATTTTCTATGTATAGTATCATGTCATCTGCAACCAGTGACAGTTTTACTTCCTTTTTTCTAATTTGTATTCTTTTTATTTCTTTTTCTTCTCTGATTGCCATAGTTAGGACTTCTAAACCTATCAAAGTCAGTAGAAGGAAAGAAATCATAAAGATCAGAGCAGAATTAAATGAAATAGAAATGAAGAAAACAATAGCAAAGATCAATAAAACTAAAACTAAAAGCTGGTTCTTTGAAAAGATAAACAAAATTGATAAACCCTTAGCCAGACTCATCAAGAAAAAAAGGGAGAGGATGCAAATCAATAAAATTAGAAATGAAAAAGGAGAAATCACAACTGACCCTGCAGAAATACAAAGAATTATAAGAGACTACTACAAACAACTGTATGCCAATAAAGTGGACAACCACAAAGAAACACACAAATTCTTAGAAAGGTACAATTTTCCAAGATGGAACCAGGAAGAATTAGAAAATATAAATAGACCTATCACAAGTAATGAAATTGAAAACATAATTAAAAATCTCCCAACAAACAAAAGTCCAGGACAAGATGGCTTCACAGGTGAATTCCATCAAACATTCAGAGAACAGCTAACACTGATCCTTCTCAAACTCTTCCAAAAGATTGCAGAGGGAGAAACACTCCCAAATTCATTCAGCATCCTGCTTAAAGTTTAAAAATTGTTGTATAATATTTCTACAGCAAACATGGATATGTTCCCCAAACCCCAGCAGTCTCCCTGGGGGATATTTCTTTTAGACTTTATATATAACTTTTATCTGCTTTCCACAGCATACCCCCTACTCCATGATCATTGCCAACACTGTGTCTATGCATATCTCCCTCTAACTGATTGTATGTTTTCTGAAGCCTCCTCGCTCGCCTTTGTATTTCTGGCTGTTCTTACATAGTGCCATTCACTAGGTGAATCCTTAATAAATATTTATTTAATTGAACTGAACTGTAAATTTCATATAAACGTGAAGCATGGTTTTATGAGGTGGCTGATATATTTATGAATCTTGTTACCCCAAGTAGTGATGATAGGCTTAAATTCCCAGCAGATTCAAGAAATCTTTAGATAGGTCAAGTCCTGGCACACCTATAGTTCATTGTTAAGGAATTAGTCATATTTGCAGAAATAAATTACTTATGAAAGTGTGAACTTGAATGACAATATGTCCTTCCAAATGATGAATTGGCATATTGGGCTGGATGAGCCTTGGTCTAACTTAATATGACATTATCTTTACAGGTTGAATTAAATGTGTGTGAGGAATTCATCTATCAATTTCTTTCAGACATCCTGCCAGGTTATAGTTATTATGAAATACTACCATAATTGTCATTCTTGCTGATATTACTTTGATTACCTCAGTAGTTTGGCTTTTTGGTCAGATGAAAACTCTGAGAAAGCCAATGTGTTAACACACTTTAACTCAGTGTTCACAGTGGGAATGAAGGATTCTGTTTCTCCTTCCTATCCAGTGTCACACTGTTCCTCAACTGACTTTCTGACCATGATCTCCAGGCCTCCTAAGAGATCCCCACCTAAGCCACTGCCATAGCTGGATCAGAATTGTGTCTCAGAGAAAGCTTGTGGATAGCATCAGATTATGACTTGTAATAGTGGAAAGTTCTTGTTACCTATCCCCACCATTTTTTTTTTCCTTTTCTCTCACCCTCTCAGTCTCCTGTAGAGATATAAGCACCATGGCTACAAATAAAACAATTTGGCTTTTTGTAACAGATGGTGAGCTCCATCTGGTGTAAACACATAGAGGGATGCCCTTGGTGTTAGTGAGAAATGTGGGAAGCAGAGAGGAGCTCCTCTTCATAAGCCACATGCCCTGTCATGAGCTTCTCATTAGGTATCAGCATTGGCAGCCACTTAGGCCCTCAAACTTAGGCATGGCCTTGGAAGAGATTAGGGCTGTTTATGAACCACAACTCTGCTGTTGAAAAGTAGCCACTGGTTCACATATACATTGCGCAAATAATTCTCTTAGATTGACTTTAAAGCACAATCCCAGTTGGAGTATTTGCACAGAATAAAGCTATGGCCCAGTACCAAGTAGATAGTAGATACTCGTTATAGAATGAATACATCAAAGATAACCAAAGCATAGCCTGCTTGTGTCCAGGTGAGCAGGGTAATGGTAGAGGGTATCACTAATATGGTTTTTTCCTTCACATCTAAAAGGTAAGGGTGGAGGTTGAGGGCAGAGGTGAGTTGGGCATAACTAAGTCTTCAAGGATGAGGGGGAGAATTCCCCTTGCTTTCACTTTTTTTCCCTACCCAACAACTATGTTAGATAAGACAGGGGAAGCTAAGTTTAGCATAGCTTCTATACAGCTTCTATAATTTGTGAGACTCTGAAGAAAGTAGTTGAGTGTGTGGTACTTTCCTAGTTGAAAAGGTATTTTATAAATCCTAACCATTAATATTTTTATCATGCTGTTGCTATTATTCTTGTTTCCACAAGCTAGGCCATGTGCCATGCTTTTCTGTGGGAAAGATATCACTTCTCCATAAACAGAATCTTTTGGCTATCCCGCTTTGGTTAGCTGTTTGATGAAAAGATTAAAGTGTAAAGCTGTATCTGAGACCTATTCTGTAGCCTGTGTATATTTACAGAAATTCCTTGAAAAGTAAATAAAAAGAACTACACGAATAAAATGGCAAAGACATGTGAGATCCAAAGCAACTACTTATTTGAAAGGAGGAAAAAGACAGTCTTGTGTCGTTACAATTAAACCGAGTACTCCAGTTCATTTACTATTTTCGGTGAATTTTAATTGAGTTGTGTCTCATTTTTATAAATGTTGTCAATCTTCATTTTCTCTGTCTCCCATGCATCAACTTAAACACGTACGCACACGCAGATCTACATACCAACGTGTTTTGGGAGAACGCTGTCTTATAGATACGCCCTAGCACCAACTTACATATAATGACACATAGTGCTATAAGCACTAAAACATCCAACCTAGAGAGAACACCCATAAGACTAAAAAAAAAAATAAAAGCCGTCTTTTAGCATATTTATTTTATAGACACAAAAGCTCAGCTTGTAATCAGTTTTGATAACTTTAGATGTCTGTTTCCCTGATGTAATGACTAGATGGAGGCGATAACAATACTTCATTATGCTATTCAAAGTGTATGGCAGGATTCAGTCAGAGCTAGACTCAAAACCTGGCCCACAGCTGAAAGCAGAGATGATGCATTAATCCACAGCAGCACACTCTCCCCCATGGCCCCCCTCAGCATTCAGCCACTAATAATGGATATCATTTTTCTTCATAAAACTAGTGGTACTTGAATCAAGCACATGACAGTTAAGGTTTGTTTAGTCTTTCAAGCAGGTGATTACAGGATTGAACTTCCCAAGTGAGAAGCCGATGGAATACAAATAGTTAAGAGCACACTTGAAGGGGGCAAAATTGTCCAGCCCCATCTGTCAAACTGTGGGTATGACATCATCAGATATTCTGCACTTGTTTGCAGCTATTCAGGCCGGCCCGCCCCGCAGTCTCCGCTTTGTGTTCCAGTTTCCTTTACAGGGCCAGCGGGCTGGAAAATTACCACATGCTGTCACAGTTAGCTCAGCCAGGTCTTGTTATCATTGTTTCCAAGGAATCCATTCATTCCGTTATTTTACATATTGGGCAGACGTCCTGCCACTGAGGCTTGGGCTGCAGTAACTTGAAGGGCCAAACGTTAATGGGCCTCTATTGTTGGTAGAATGGCAGTGCAATACGTGGGAAAAAATACCCAGACAGCTCCCTGACACTGGTTTAGGACCTCTAGACTTAGGGGGTAGCCTGTGAAGATCTTTTATGTAAACAAGCCTTCAATAAACAATGAATATCTCCTGTGTCAATATTCATAACCCATCAATAAAAAAAAATATAAATCTTCAACTAGAAAGAAGCCCAAATGTATTATGGATGATGGAGCTTTTCCTTAAAGTAATCTATAGAATGTGGGCAAGTCTCCTACTAAACACTGCTAATTTATGGGGGGTGGGGTGGGGAGGGCAGCACTGTTGGGGCTTTGAGGAAAGAAAGGCATTTGATCTGGGGCTGGCAGTATTCTCATTGCAATAGATAATACAGTGTGTAAGTTTTGCAGCTTCTACCACTATTAGACAGAAATAAAGACAAGGGCCTGGGTGACACGTTACATCTTCACCATAATGGCAATTTAAAGAAAGTTAATGAAAACATTAGAAAAGTTGTTTAGGATAACATTAACTTGAGGATGGATCCTGTTATCTTGATTAATTAGAGCATAGGTAAGTATGAAGTTCCTAGCGCCGAAAAAACCCTAGCAATATAGAAATAGGAAGATACATTCTTTATGGAAGATAGCCAGTAGAACTGTGGTTCTTGTTATTGCTTCTTTTTTTTTTTTTTTTTTTTTTTTTTTATGCGTTACGCGGGCCTCTCACTGTTGTGGCCTCTCCCGTTGCGGAGGACAGGCTCCGGACGCGCAGGCTCAGCGGCCATGGCTCACGGGCCCAGCCGCTCCGCGGCATGTGGGATCTTCCCAGACCGGGGCACGAACCCGTGTCCCCTGCATCGGCAGGCGGACTCTCAACCACTGCGCCACCAGGGAAGCCCATTGCTTCTTTTTAAAAATGGGAAACATTTAGTTTTTTGTTTCAAGATAAATCTGAACTTTTGACCACATAGTGTATTGGAAATGGATCACAAAACGGTATGGATGTTTCCATTTTTAGTACTAGCCTTGGAAACTTCTTCCACCTGATTTTCTTTGCCTTGGACAAGAGAAGACTTGTTAACAAGACCTGGATACTCCAACTCATCCCATACTGGGACAGATATGGTAATTAGTTAGGTTCATTGGCATTTAGAAAAGCTTGAATTGCAGTCTTATCATTTTAAACATTTACATGATTAGTTCAGCTGTAATTTAAGCTCATTTGTTTTATTGATTCTCTGTAGAGCTCCAAATGACACTGTAGAAGTTTACCTCAAAATGGTTCTTATCCTAAATCATTTTTGAAGAATTGGACCATGGTGTTGAGCCCTTGGAGCAGGAGGAAAGGGAAAGAGTTGGGAATAGACTGGTTCTGACAAACTGTCCACACCATACTTAAGATAAAATATACAGCATTTAAAAAGTTGCCCTATCTGAAAGCCAGTTTTGTCACTTTGTCTTTCTTATAAAACATATTCTAAATGTATTCTAATTTCAACTAAGATGATTTTGTGTCTGGCAGCTAATTTCAAATGCTCCCCCTTTTTAGATGATATTAAGAGCCAATTGAGATAAATCCATTTTTCTGTAAAAGTAATATATGTCAGGACTAGATTTCCTAAGTCAAGCTCTTCTAGCAATCATAATCATTTTTTAAACCATCGATAATGCCATCTTTGAGCAAAAAGTTTCTCCAGTGTATAAAACGTTAAGAAATTAAAGATGATACAAACAGATGGAGAACATACCATGTTCTTGGATTGGAAGAATCAGCATTGTGAAAATGACTATACTATGCAAAACAATCTACAGATTCAATGCAATCCCTATCAAACTATGAATGACATTTTTCACAGAACTAGAACAAAATATTTCACAATTTGCATGGAAACATAAAAGACCTGGAATAGCCAAAGCAATCTTGAAAAAGAAAAACGGAACTGGAGGAATCAGGCTCCTGGACTTCAGACTATACTACAAAGCTACAGTAATCAAGACAGTATGGTACTGGCACAAAAACAGAAATATAGATCAATGGAACTGGATAGAAAGCCCAGAGATAAACCCACACACATATGGTCACCTTATCTTTGATAAATGAGGCAAGAATGTACAATGGATAAAAGACAATCTCTTCTGTAAGTGGTGCTGGGAAAACTGGACAGCTACATGTAAAAGAATGAAATTAGAACACTCTCTAAGACCATACACAAAAATAAACTCAAAATGGATTAAAGACCTAAATGTAAGGCCAGGCACTATAAAACTCAGAGGTAAACATAGAACGTTCTATGACATACATCACGTCAAGATCCTTTTCGACCTACCTCCTAGAGAAATGGAAATAAAAACAAAAATAAACAAATGGGACCTAATGAAACTTCAAAGCTTTTGCACCGCAAAAGAAACCATAAACAAGACAAAAAGACAACCCTCAGAATGGAAGAAAATATTTGCAAATGAAGCAACTGACAAAGGATTAATCTCTAAAATATACAAGCAGCTCATTCAGCTCAATATCAAAAAAATGAACAATCCAATCCAAAAATGGGCAGAAGACCTAAATAGACATTTCTCCAAAGAAGATATACAGATTGCCAACAAACACATGAAAGGATGCTCAACATCACTAATCATTAGAGAAATGCAGATCAAAACTACAATGAGGCATCACCTCATACTGGTCAGAATGGCCATCATTAAAAAATCTACAAACAGTAAAGGCTGGAGAGGGTGTGGAGAAAAGGGAAACCTCTTGCACTGTTGGTGGGAATGTAAATTGATACAGTCACTATGGAGAGCAGTATGGAGGTTCCTTAAAAAACTAAAAATAGAACTACCATATGACCCAGAAATCCCACTACTGGGCATATACCGTGAGAAAACCATAATTCAAAAAGAGTCATGCACCACAATGTTCATTGCAGCACTATTTACAATAGCCAGGACATGGAAGCAACCTAAGTGTCCATTGACAGATGAATGGATAAAGAAGATATGGCACATATATACAATGGAATATTACTCAGCCAAAAAAGAAACGAAATTGAGTTATTTGTAGTGAGGTGGATGGACCTAGAGGCTGGCATACAGAGTGAAGTAAGTCAGAAAGAGAAAAACAAATACCGTATGCTAACACATATATATGGAATCTTAAAAAAAAAAGGTGGTTTTGAAGAACCTAGGGGCAGGACAGGAATAAAGATGCAGACATAGAGAATGGACTTGAGACACAGGGAGGGGGAAGGGTAAGCTGGGACGAAGTAGGAGAGTGGCGGGGACATATATACACTACCAAATGTAAAACAGATAGCTAGTGGGAAGCAGCCGCATAGCACAGGAAGATCAGCTCAGTGCTTTGTGATCACCTAGAGAGGTGGGATAGGGAGAGTGGGAGGGAGACCCAAGAGGGAGGGGATATGGGGATATATATATACACGTACAACTGATTCACTTTGTTATACAACAGAAACTAACACAGCATTGTAAAGCAATTATACTCCAATAAAGATGTTAAAAAAACATTGCCCATTAAGAAAAAAGATAAATATTAAAATGTGGCAGTCTTCATTTAAATACAGTATTTTAGGGAATCTTATAGAACTTTTAAATTAGTATTCTTAAAAGAGTAAATAACATCCTTTACAATCAATTATTCTATTCTTCCAACATTTCTTTCATTTCTCAACTTGATTCTTATGGCAGGTTTCTGCAACATAAAAACAAGTTTTCGTAAAGAAGTCTGTTTTGACTCCAAAGTTACATTGCAGACATTACTTCTAAGATCCCAAAGTATCATCTTTATGCCCAGATTGAAAGTAAGTTTAGATTTAACCCCTAATTATTTAATAAAGCAGACTACTGAATGATTCATTATCACATTTAATAAGCACAACACATTAAAAAACAGTTTTTCAGTAAGAGCTAAAAAACTGTTAACTTAAGCAACACCCTCCATTTATTATCTCATAGTATATATCAAACTGTATTGTTTAGCAATTATTGTTTAACAATAGTAACTCTCAGATGAAAGCAAATTATGAAAAGACATATTCCTAATAGTGGCTTTTCTTACCAAAAAAAGGCAAAAGCTAAATCAGTGCAGCTACCTCCTGTATTGAAAAACAATGACAATAAAACTCAGCTCTTCTAATCAATATTCATAATTGTTTAGAATGGATTAAAAAATTCATGCAAAAATTCATGTAACATATTGCCTACCCGAGAGAAATATTTTCCATTTATGAATCCAGTCCAGCAGTGATATCCTTGTGCCCAGTTTCTCCTTCTCTGTCACCACCTGGTTCCTATAAAGAAAATGTCCCCGAGAAATCATACCAAAGTAACTTAAACTTTTTTGTTTCCAGATGGGCCTTCAGATCATATTAGAAACTTTTTATAATATTAACAGTTTTCTTTCATCTTATATTAGAATCATATAATTTTAGAATTTGAGTTGCCTAATAAGATATGACCATGCAATCATTTCATCAATTTTCATATCATATTAGTGAAAACAAATAGTAATATAATAGGATACTAATGTGAAAAACCCTAATAGAACATGACAAAATTTTTCATTTTTTATTTATGCATTCTTGTTCTTTTCCATTTCAACATTTTCTACTTCAGTTTATGGGAAAGTAACATGGCCTTGCATGTTTCTGAATATCAATTAAATAATATTGTAATGCAACAGTAATGCAAAAGTTAACTGCTATCATCTTGCTATAGGACCAGTATACTTCTCTGAGTCATCAAGTCTTTGAATGAAAATGCTTTCATTTGGTTTTGTTATTTATTTCAGTGAAGTTTAGAAACTGAACTATTTGCAAAAAGAAAATAAGAAACTTTGTATTTGAGTATGAAGATGCAACGAATTAAAGAAATAATGCAATTATTTACATAATTTACAGACTTTCCCCCACTTCAAGTATCCAGGTAATAGAGATAAAGGTGAGCTTTTGCCTTGAATTATATAGGCAATTGCCTTCATTTTATACTCAGATTCTCTTTTATCGCATGGGGTACGTTCATCCGAAAAGTCTTTCCTGAAACCCAGTTCATTTGAGCAGGGCTGCTAGCAATGCCCAATGAAGAAACAAACTGGAAGGAAATAGTCAGATTCTCATCCTGAGAATCTACCAATAGAAATGAAGGGTGTTTTGTTTTGTTTTGGGTTTTTTTGATCCATCTTATTGGTATCAAGAAGAATTGCACTGAGATTAAACACAACATCCTCTCAGGTGCAAAAAGATCTTGTCCTAATGGTAAAATACTTTGATCTTTTTCAAAATTGCTTTGCATAGTAAAGATATCAGCAGTACACAATAGGCACAGTTAAAAGAAAAGAGAAAAAATTCCACCGTGTTTGGCAGAAAACACGACCCTTCCATAGCCCACTCCACTTCACTTGTATATGTGTTGATCTGTGAAATCAAACAGGACAAATTTTGGCCACATAAGTGCCTAGAACTTTTCTTTCCTACCATATACCACATTATCACGGAGTAGAGACATAGCTTTCACATTTTGATAAACAGAATTTACTTAAGGTCAAAATTACCTTTGAAAACTTCTATGGGAAGGCACCACATTGGAGGATATATTCATTTATCCTGTCTTTAATAAATCCAGCATAACCCATTTGTCTTCTAGGCTGCTATTAATTCAGTAGCAGATAAGAGGAAGGCAGTGTCTTGTGTTAGTGGTCAAAGCTTCAAAACACTCAGATTATCCCATGGTGAGATGTTCACATTATGTATGGCAGGTGATAACTGAGATTTCATCTTTCCTAGATCATGTTTACCTCAGGACATATCAGTGAGAATAATAGTGGGTAGAGTTTAAATTCTTTACGTTTCTCTCTCTCTTTTCCCCTCTGCCCACTCTTCCTTTTCCTTTTCTTTTTTCTATTTTTTCTGGTCTGAATGAATATAGATAACAGAGACAAAGTTAAGTATGTCTATGACTGTCTCCACTGTAATTACTTGTATAATTTTCTGTCTCCCCTGATAATATGGATTCCATGAGCAGTGGGACCAGATTTGTCTTGCTCACTGTTGTGTTCTTGGCATCTAGTTCAGTGCCTGCCATGACACAGGCACTTGGGAAATATTTGTTTAGTAAATGAATGAACTGCTCAACCAATTTCATCCTGGTAGACTCATAAACACTTGACTTAAAAGCAGAAACTGAAGTTATTTCACACCACGGGTGGAAGCAATATGGGATACTCTTGGAGCCATTGCTAGTGGAGGTCCAGTGGGGTACAGGGCAGCCACACTTCAATTCTGACACTGGGAGAAGTTGGGCTGGGAAACAAGTTGGCTGACTCTTTTACAGGGCAAGTTTGGAATTGTTGGAATTATGGTGGGAAATTCCCTGGGACATGGCTTATGGCAAAGAGTACTCAATGTATTTCCACACAGTCCTCACTGCTCATACACTCCAAGGTGCTACTTTATTAAACTCTATTTTTTCCTGCCAAATATTGCTGGAATACGGTAGAAAGGGAATTGTAAGACCAGCTCTCCAACAGATTAATTGAGTGTATGACACATTTCTCCTTTTCAAACAGTTTTCACGGGAATATAGTTTGATAAGATGCTCTATAAGGTGATAAGACATCACTGGTAACATGTTGCTTTTTTACCCATTTAGGTTAGATAATTCATCCCCAAATGTATGGTCTCCATTATAGGACATGACCTTGCATAGGCTCCATGACTTATGCATGTTTAGAATCACCAGTGAAATATTGCTAAATGGCCTTTTTTTTTTTTTTTCTGTGATGGGCTTTAAGCCATGACCATAGACACATTGTAGAAATGTAAAATATGAGAAATCTTGGGCTCATCAATATGCAAATCTTTTAAACAGCACATGAATGATTTACATGTAATAACACTTGGTTTCCTAGAGAAAATAATTTTGTTTTCCTTCAGTGATGGCAGTACCTCTCAGGAAATAGGCAACACAGTAGCAGGCTTAATGTTCCCCTTTTCACATTCAGGGAAGAGCTATATTAATCTGCCCCTGTCTCCACCTTGTCCCCGGTGTGGAGTCCTAGAGCCACATTTCTACACACATCTTGACTGTGACAGCTCTGGGAAACTCCACATTATGCACCAGTGCTCTGTGCCTCCTGAAATGATCTTGGCGAATTGGGTGGCGAAAAGGGGGTGGTGATACAAGAAGCCAGAAAGGCTTGTGGCGGAATTTCTCCATTTTGCTGGAGCATCGTGAAAAACAAAATACCTGATCAGAGCAATCATGGACAGAGAGTTGTAGCTGTGTGTGGGGAGGACGTAATGCTCTCTCAAAACATCAAGTGAATGGGAGGCAGGAAAATGAGGTAATTAGAAGGGTAAATACAAATTAGGTTGGGTTTAATTTTAGCTCTCTCTCATTTCACACAGGTATGATTTTGGGCAAGGTACTTGCCCTAATTCTTAAATTCTTCATCTGTAAAATGGGGATAATAATGATAATTGCCTTTTAAGATTATTGAGAAAATGAAATGAGATAATGCATCTGAAGGGCTTAGGAAGTTCCTGGATCCGTAATGTGTTGTTTTTATTAAGATGCTGGAAGCCTGCTTTAGACCGCCCCTTATTTTTCTCTCAGAGAAAAGGTAGTTTTATATATGATACTGCACATCTGAACACAACATTTCTTAATTAGTCCCAGGGGATATATTTTGGTACTTATTTATTCTAAGAATGGAAATTTTAAAATTGTTTCTGAACTATCTTTTAAGATAATATTTCAAATATCATACACATTTTGTGTTTTCTTAATTTTCAGTTTTAAATATTGTTCAGTTGTCATTCAAACCATTAAGATTTTAAAAAAATGTACACCAATTACTTAGCTAAGTCAGATCTTTTCAGGAATAAAATAGGGTGTAAATGAATAAATAAGATTATTCAAGATGAAATGCAGATGGCTGCATTTTTATGGAAAGTATTCTATTTGATAATTTGAAGAAAATTAAAGGAATGTGTGTCACTTACATTTTGTATCCTTAGCAATGCATTTTTGGATGTTTATTCCTTAAACACTGTGCCCATAATATTATTCAATCTTTCTTTTTTACATATATCTTTAAAAGTCTTTTTTATTTTAGAAAAATTATTTTCCCTTCTGATTTTTTCTTGTGTATCTTTTCTCAAAAGTGTTAATCCAATTAACACAGTCTTCCTAGTCAGATCATTTAGAGTTAAAGAAATCAAATGAATTACCTGATACTCTATAAGTAGCTCCACATATGTTTCCTTATTATTACCAAGGTCTTGCCAAATTAAGTGATCTGTTAAAAGAAACACAGTTTGGGCTTCCCTGGTGGCGCAGTGGTTGAGAGTCCGCCTGCCGATGCAGGGGACACGGGTTCGTGCCCCGGTCTGGGAAGATCTTACATGCCGTGGAGCGGCTGGGCCCGTGAGCGATGGCCGCTGAGCCTGCGCATCCGGAGCGTGTGCTCCGCAGCGGGAGAGGCCACAACAGTGAGAGGCCTGCGTACCGCAAAAAAAAAAAGGAAACACAGTTTGTTTCTGGCTAAGTAAGAGCCAGGACTAGGACCCAGATCCCTGCCTCTTTCTCTACTGTTTGTATTATCCACCTCCATTCTCTTAGGTAACAGAATTCTTGGAGGCACGTGCATGGCAGGAATGCAGTATTCACGGCAGACCCACAGGGGGCCATGTCAAGATTATTTTTTGAAGCTGCCCATCTCTTAGCAGGGTGCTTTAGGTAGAGGACGACTTGGGTTGTAGCATCTCTTTAGGTTATAGCAGAGTTCTTAAGTTTCTATTGTGATATTTTTATGTTGATATTATAAAAAATTGGATTCTATAATACTCATAATGTACTTAAAATTTTTAATTTTCATTATAATATTACCTGGTAAAATGATCTGACACACCACTGCTCTACTGCCCCTCCTCCACAAACTGGTCACCAATAGTTTGTTCTTTATATCTGTGAGTCTGCTTCTTTTCTGTTATATTCACTAGCTTGTACTTTTTTAGATTCCACATATAAGTGGTATCATACAGTATTTGTCTTTCTCTGACATTTCATTTAGCATAATGCCCTCCAAGTCCATCCATGTTGCTGCAAATGGCAAAAATTTAATTCTTTTTTATGGCTGAGTAGAATTCCATTGTGGTATGTATGTGTGTGTGTGTATATGTGTATATATATATATATATATATATATGCCACATATTCTTTATCCATTCATCTGTTGATGGACACTTAGGTTACTTCCATGTCTTGGCAATTGTAAATAATGCTGTTATGAACGTTGGGGTGCATGTATCTTTCTGAATGTGTTTTCGTGTTGTTCAGATATATACCCAGGAGTGGAATTGCTGGGTCATATGGTAGTTTTATTTTTAGATTTTTGAGAAACCTTCATATTGTCTTCCACAATGGCTGCACCAATTTACATTCCCACCAACAGTGAACAAGGGTTGCCTTTTCTATGTGATTTTCATGAACTCAAACTCTCTAAACAACTGCTTTAGAGGACTCCAATGACCTGTCATAATCTATCCACTGTCCTTGTGGCTGACTCACAAATTGGATAGAGTTGAAGAGAAATTTGGATAAATTTGCCTCTCTTCTGATAGAAAACAACAGGCTTCTCCCCTCTGGAGGAATTATGTTTCCTGTTTTGGAGGACAGCGTTGAGGAAGATATGAGCAATGCTTAGTGGAGTGGAGTGGGATCTTCATATTTTAAGTTTGGTTCAGCTTCTGACTGGGCCATTTGCTTGCTGATGGAACTTGGATTTTGGGACCACCTCACAATTCCTTGCAAAGTCCTTTTTTTGTTTGCAGCTTCTGGGCATGACCCATGCAGGTCTATGAAGATCTGTTTTTGCTCCATTCTCTGAATATTCAATAGCTCTATGGTTCTGAGGAATCGGAAGATATTTTAAACCTACAAACTACTGTTGGCATCTTCTGTAAATTGCTGTCATTCCTTTAGGTGGTAATGCTGTTATATTCATAAATGTATATATTATAGCCTAGTTTTTGGTGGCTTTCTTTAAAATGATGCAACATTTGGCCACCACAAATATTCTTTTCCTATATATTTCACATCATCTTTAAAGCCTTCAAATCCCTTTGTTCTTAGTTGTCTCCTGTAACACAGTGAATGGGATTCTTTCATTATCTTGTGTAACAGGCTTTGGTGGGTACCACAGGCATAGCAATTCTACTTTTCTCCAGAGAACTTATTTTCCTTTTCCCTATGGTAGTTGTCTTTAAAAATTATTCTTACCTATTTTCTTGGAAATAACACAACTTTTTAATACCGTGAGTGAATTTGTAATTTATAAATTTTAACTCCATTTTACAAATTTCATACAAAAAGTAACAATCCTGTGATTTGTGAAAGAAATGTCAGTAGATGTACGTATTTTTCCTGTTTAATTGGGGAAACTAAAGAAATCTCTTGAATGGTTCCTACTTCTATGTTGTTGTTTCTGACTTAGAGTGGCGATTGCTTCTCATTTGTGTTCTCAGGAGTGTTATTCTCCATTTAAACCTTTCACAGTGCTTTTGCTGTAGTCCTTGGAGATAGAGCTCTCTTAGTAGGGTGTGTGTGTGCGCGTGTGTGCGCGCACGCGCGTGTTTTTCTACCTGAGCTTTTTTTCTGTTGAACATTTTAATGATTTTTGTAATTGATTAAAAGCCTGTATTGTCTTCGGGTCAACTGTTGCATTTTCCTCTTAATTCAATGTAAGGCATTTTTATGATTTAGGCTCTGGATATATTTGTCCTCTTGGCACAAATTCCCAATATAGAATGTACCATAAGAGTTTTATTTCTGATGCTGGGAAAAATTCCTCTGCAGATGATCAGATTAGGATGCATTCTATCTAGGCTTGATTTTTTGTTTGCTGTTTGTTATTTTGATTATTTCTCATGTATGCATTAAAATAACACTAGACTTTGTGTATACGTAAACATATACATATTTAAATGTACTTTTTAAATATAATTTTAACTGCCAATAATTCTTCATGTTTGAATAATTATAACAGGAACTAGCCAGTGTCACATATTAAGATAATGTAAGTGTTATGTTCTCTAGACTTCATCTGCTCGCAGAGGTCTGGAAAAGCTAACAGAACAACTGAAAATTGCCACTTCCAGAACCTCAACAGACAGAGATGCTTCACTCCAAAATCTAAGCATGACTATTTTCGGTGACTAACCTAGATCCCTACACTTCATCCACATGTACATGGCATTAAGCAGTTACTTTTCCTTGAAGGATTACTACAAGGATATCTAAAACTTTGCAGGGATACAAACAACATATGAGAACTTTTTAGAAGCACCCAGGATACTCTTTTCACATTGCAGCATTTTGTTAAGGAACATTTAGATGAGAATTTTGAAAAGTCACAAAAAAAAAAAAAACACAAAGCCTTCAAAGGATCCATCAAGGTTTTCCTTATAACCTTGGCAGGCAGGGAAGGGGGCTGAAAGTTGCAGTTTGATTGATACAGAGGTGTGCCCCATCTGTTGAATGAAAGGAAGGTACTACTCATTAATTTTGAGTCTTGGGGTATATTCCTGTAATGTTCTCTGTAATGTTCTCTGAAATCAGAGCTCTAATGATTTATTTACAGTCTTTTTGGTCACTCTTGTCTCTCCCAAGTAAACAGCTGAGTAAGTACTGCCTCATTCACCTCCCTGATAAAATGTTAATTCCCCGGTTTAGGAGATCACTGTAATGAAGAAGCAGGATGTAATGACCTTATGTTGTAGGTGGATTCTTTCTGCCAAACTACCAGTTTGAATTCTTCTTGATCTTTATTATAGCTTTTGTTGCTGGGGATCATGAACCTCAACGGAATGCCTGGAATGCATTGTAGACTTTAGAAATACAGTCCGGCCTCAAATTTTTCATTTCTGCTTATTACTGAGGAAGTAGTTTGGAACCGTTTCCATGCAGTTCCCAACTCTCTGGGAAAAATATGTAGTTGTTTTGGGGTTTCTGTATTAGCTTCTGTGTCTTTTTATTTTTGTAACTTTGTTCATGAACTGCAAACATTTCTGTATCACATTGTCATGATTTTGCTCATAGGGCATTTGCTCATTATTAATTAGGAAGGCATTTTATGGAGATAAACTGATTTCCTTGACAGTTGGGAGAACCACATAGCTTTGGTAGGGGTAATTTTCAACACTTGAGTATTTGTAAGTTCTGTTCAAAATTGAGGAGGCATCCAAAACTTCTAGGAAGAAAATCTAGGAAAATATCTGCTTTTCTAACTATTGGTTAATATAGCAGAAATGAAACTTCAAAAAGCTATGGAATTCCTCCTCTAAAGGGAGAAAAATCTCTGAACGAATGGATTATTTTGTTCTAGGCTGTTTTCCTGTTCAAATTTGAAAAAGAAAATTGTGAATTAAAAAAAAATAGATGTACAGAAAACCTGTCTGTTTGACAAGACCAGTCCAAGGCAAATCTATGAATTAGGGATTTAAAAAAAATTGGCAACATCTCTGTCTCTCTTTAAGAGCTTTTTTCCTTTGTGGCAATGTGCTTCTCCTCCGATTGTCTTCTAGACAAACTCATCTCATGGTTTTACTTTCTAATTTTGTCCCTCTTCCTTTTGAAACTTACTGGTGTATATCCCTTTGCCTCTCAGCCAAAAAAAGATAAAGTTTTATCAGCAATAATGGTTTAGTGTACTAACTCTATCAAAATTTTATACTTTTATGGGAATTTTTGGAAGTAGTTATTCTTTTTTTTTTTTTTTTTTCTTTCGGTACGTGGGCCTCCCATTGTTGTGGCCTCTCCCGTTGCGGAGCACAGGCTCCGGACGCGCAGGCTCAGCAGCCATGGCTCGTGGGCCCAGCCGCTCTGCGGCATGTGGGATCCTCCCAGACCGGGGCATGAACCCGTGTCCCCTGCATCAGCAGGCGGACTCCCAACCACTGCGCCACCAGGGAAGCCCGGAGGTAGTTATTCTTAAAATTAAATCAGAGAAATTAAAATGTGATGGAGGAATTAGAAGTACCAAGCAATATATTTTGGTACAGACAGAATTTTTGCAAGCAACCTTCAAATTATATCTACTTACTTTTGTATAATAACTATTCTGCTAATATTGAACACATTGAATTCATATAACAGAAATGGTTCACTTGTTATTTGAAAATGGAATTCATTAATTATTAGAGTGGTTTATGTTTCTAAAGTGATTTTATATGCATTTTGTCATGTGATTATCTCAATAACCATATGAGGAGTAGCACACAGTTTCATCTTTTTACAAATGAGAGGACTGAGCCTCAGAGAGGTTAACAAATTTGCTAAGGGGGCTAACCACTGTGTGGTAAAAATAGAAGAGCAGCGAAGTCTCTGGACTCCTGGCCTGGTAATTGTTCCATCATTTTGTTAAGAGACCTAAGTGATTGAAATTCATCTAATAGCCTTTCCTTTATCCGGTACGTATACATTAAGCACCTGCAATATGCTTTGACCCATAGGAGACACCAAGAGGTGGAGACACGACCTTGATCCGAAGGAGATCCCTGTCTAGTTGGGAAGGTTAAAACATCTAAACACATTACTGTAATGCAACGCATAGGAAGTAAAAAGTGCTATAATTAAGGAAGACAAAATGCTGAGTGATCTAGAGACTCCTGTAGCTGGGAAGGGAACATTTTCTTCTTCATGCTGGAGTGTGCCCTTGAGCATGGCTTTTTAAAATGTCTCAGATATGGACACACAGAGGTGAAAGAGGAAGAGAGGACAAAAAAACAGAGGACTGAGAGCCCAGGGACATAGAGGGAAAAGAGTAAATGATAAAGAATTTGTCTGCATTTTGTCTGCTTTATATCAATGTGCCCTCCTTCTCTGGAAACACTGCCCTAATATTTCTTTGAGCCCCCACTTCTCACCAACTCTAAACTTATGGGGGAGGTGCGGGAGATTGATCAGGTCACTCCAAAGAGGACCACGGTAGTCAGGCCTGGCCAGTCAGAGTTACAGTGGTCTGGGAATAGGCATGTTATCTAGGACTTTTGAGAAAAAACATACTTTCTCTTTCTGCTGAGGTTGCTCAGGTAGTAGAATATAACTGGTGGGCTTCTTTGCTACCTGATGGAGAAAGCCTTATGCTGGGAGAATTCTCCACGTGTCTCTCACACTTCTGCATGTCTTGTGGACAAAGTACCGATTACTCTTTTTTCCATATTAGTTTATTCCACTATAATTTTACCTTGTTCCACTATATTTTTAAATATGTTTGCTTAGTAAACAGCCTTGAAAAGAGAGAGCTAGAGATCCAGAGCAAAGGAAAGGAATGCTTAGTGCCCACTATATTCATGTTCCTGTCACTGCACAACGTACTGTCTGTGCAGGCACCTACCTGGGCCTGTCTGTGTCACCCCTGTGGGATCTAGGGATAAGGGGATTCATGGAAATATGCTGATGTTTGTGCTGCTGGCTGTGTCATGAGTAATTAAGCCCTTTGGCTCCGGTTCAGGAGTCTCAGGTCTTCTTTTAGTATCATGTAACAGAGGTAGGTTTACTCATTAGCTTACAAGAAGGGTAAAATCTCAGACTCTTCTCATTATCTGATGCTTCAGTTATCCAACTTAGAGGTTTCTAGAAAGATATGTAGAGAGAGAAGTTTATGATAATATTTTTTAAACATCTAGATCAAATCGTGCTGGAATCCAGATATCTCTATACTTAGTTACATGAACAAACCATTTCCTTTCTTGCTTTAGCTTTCTTAAGCTTCTGTCACTTGCAACCAAAGAATCCTGATTAATCTTGGTATATGAGAACTATCTAATAATTTATTTTAACCAAAGTGTAAGGTACAGGAATGGGATTACTGAAAGATTAAATTAGAAATGGATTTCTAGAATAGGATTTGACTTGGAAAGAATTGAAAGAATGAGATTTTCCTATTAGACTGCAACATTTCGCACACATTTAATTCTTGAATATCAATATAGTAATTTTGTTCTAGTGTGTTCTATGCACATACTCAAATAATGAAAAATACATGTAGGTCTTTGATTATCATTAACTTTGAGAAGACTAGAAACATATATTATTTACCCATAAGTAAATTCAAATCAAGTGACCTACCTGGAGCTCCACTGTGGTCTGAGAGTAAACCATAGTTTATATGATTGCCTTTAGAGATTCCATGTCTTCTTTTCTGGCACATTTCTCTTCATAATATATCATCAGGCAAATTTTAAAAAAGATGCACGTTAATTACATAAAGTTACATAAAATTTGATATATGCATTTTAAATAAAATAATAGTCTAAAAACTTGAGGGGGGGTTTAATTTTTTAAGTAAGGGACAAATATATGTGATATTATGAAAGGAGCATTAAGTGTGGAGTAATTCTACCTGCATTTTTACTGAAATCCTGGGTAAGACATAAATTCTCGAAGTCTTAGATTGCTTATGTGTAAGTTAGAATAATTAATCCTATCTTTACAGAATGACTGAGGATGAAGTGAACTATATTGTATGTGAAGATGTTTAGCAAGTACTTGGAAGACAGATAGGAGGTACTTTATAATATTTCCTTTTCCTTATGTGAGGGGCAAATATAAGAGGTGTTTTTGAAGTACTCGAATAATGAAGTGACTTTTAAAATAATAAATTTTTATCTTTGGAATAAATTCTGAAATTCTTCAGATAAGTTCATCTGAAAGACTAATACATGAAATATGAAAAACAGAAGTGGTGGGGGCTTGCCTGCTTTCCCAAGTAGTAAAACATAGTACAGAATAAAAGTAATTAGAAGTGTGTAATATGTACATAAGAATCAACACAGATCAGTGGAAGAGACTAGATAATCTTAAAACAAATGCTAATATGTAAACTAACTTATAAAAATAAACAAATAGGACAGAAATATAATTCAACAAATGTTAGAAAAATGGGCTCTTTGGGGAGAAAATCAAATAATTTTATTTATCATTACTGATAAATTTAATTTATCATTAATTTTCATTTGGACCTAGGAAAAAATTTTAAAATGTCAAGGAATTTTTAAGCATAAAAACAATGGGAAAACTGTAAAAGTAACTATTTAGTAATTGGACCGTATGTAAATAAAATATGTATGTCAAAATATAAATTAAAAGAACCGGGAAAATATTTGCAAAAAATATGACAAAAGTAAAGTGTTCTTGCAAATTATTTAAAAATAACAACCAAGTGGAAAAATGAATAAAGGTTATGTACAGCCATGTAATCAAGAAAGAAAAACAAAGGGCTTAGAAACATATGGAAAAAAATTAAAGACATACTAATAAAATGAATTATTTTCATGATTACTAGGAACTTTATAGTGTTCTGGATTGCTTACAGGTGAGCAAACTGATCCAAATGTTCTGTATACAAATTTGTTAATGTATATTTAGAAACTTAAAAGTTCATGTCTATCATATCCCTAATTCCAAATCTAAATCTAATTCTACCCATAGCCATAACCACAATTTCCGACTCTACTTTCAGCAAACTAGTAAAATAAAAAATCAGTAATTCTCATCCAATTAAATATATGCTTATCATAGCTTGATTTATAATAGAAAAGCAGGCAATGAAAAGAATATAAAAGTAATGAAATAGTTAAATATTACATACATGTGTAAAAAATTTCATCCCTCCAATTAAGAATTCAGGTTTCGAGTCATCTGGGGAAACGTACATGATATAATATTAAATGAAATACGAAAGCGAATGTCACACAGACAAGAAAACAACTGATACCCATTATGACCAAAAAGAATATGCACTTATAAAAGAAGGAAAGGAAAGGCACCCAAAATGAGATCGTGCTTATTTCAAAATGATAACATTACAGGTGGTTTTTATTTTACATTTTATACTTTTGTTTGTTTACCAGATCTTTTTTTTTTTAATAATGTGACATGTTTCTATAGAAAGAAAAAATCAATGTCTTAAAAATAAAGTACTCAAGTAAGAAACAAACATTCTTCTCATGGATGAAATCAGCTGATCTATAAAACTTTGTACTACTCAAATTTCATAGTACCTAAGGTAAGAAAAATTAATTCAATTTTATGGTACAAAGGTTCAAAAATGAAATGCACACTATATGCTTGTGCTATGAATATTTCTAATACTGGAACCACCAACAGAGAGTACACTATTTTGCATATTTTAGCTCTTTTCTCTTAGCATTACATGACCTTATGCTTGATTTGCATAATTTAAATGACTCCTTTGAGTGGCATGTAGTTGCATAATTATTCTTTTAATTACTGTTATTAACCTGTTTGTGTGATAGCAGATAATTTGAATAGATCATTTTCATCTTTCAAATTTTGCAGTTTCATATGCAATATAGATAGATTATATCAAAATGGCAAAATTATAGGAATAGACATAAAGAGAACTGTAGAATAATCTTTAGGATCATAGCTTTGTCTTTTTCCTAAATAAGCACAAAGAAGAATCTACATTATCTGTATAAAAGCATCAAAAGTTAATATTTAACTGTTATATTTTCTATAATTATGGCAAGCCATCCACAACAAAAATATGGAATGCACATTCAATTCTTGATTCTGTTGAATAACACCATTTTCTTCTTATCTTTTGAAAGAATTTTCCTTATATAATAAGCCTGAGAAGAAAATCATATATTGGTAAAGTATATATGCTCAATTCTAGGTAACTATATAAAAATAATATTCAAAGTCAGGTAAATTTTGATACTATTTTTGTTTTCTTGAGTTGTCTAAAAACAAAATAATTTGTTACTTGCAAGTATCCTTAAAATTTAAATTATTTAGCAACCATTCCCACTCTTAGATTTATTAATGCAAATAATAAAGCTCAGAATTATAAGGCATGTCAGATCCTTTAAATTTTCTTATTTATCTTCCAAATAGGTAAGGCATAAGGATTGTGGAGGTAAGGCAGATGTCTGATACCCCATGAGGCATGGAGCAGGGTTTTGTAACTTGGGAGCAGAAGGGCCTGGACAGCTTAGGCTGAGATGTTACAGCTGTCACCTCTTCCTATGATTAGCCAACATTTCTTTAAAATTCCCTACACTTTACCATAAGGAAGCATCTGATGGGCCATGATTGAAGTCGATTTTGTTTTGTTTTCTTTGTGTATACGTATATGTCAGGTGTTACAAAGACAATCAAGAAATAGAAGTCAGGGTCCTGTCCCTGTTTGCAAAGAGCTTGCACTTCCATCAGGGGAGGCTCATCATTGTGCATGCCTCGTGTCCCGAGATAGCAACAGAGCCAAGTCCTGTGCTTTTGAGCATCAAAATGTGTGGTATAAACAATAGGTCCCAAAAAACAAGTCACTGCAAGAAGATACTAGCTCAGTAGGAGAACTGAAAGCAGATGGAGGGGTTTTCATTAAGGCGAAAGGACCAGGACCAATAGGCATCCCGAGTCAAGGTACAGAAGTGAGAACAGAGTTAGAATCAATTACACTAAACAGTTTAATTATCTACTTGAGCCAGAAAATCTTCCTAGAGGGGTATCCCTTTCTCTCTTGCATCTTAATTCCATTAAATTACCAAACCTGTTAATTCTATCTCTTTACTATCTCTTTTACCTATACTCTCACACCATGTCATCCTTAGAGCTCTCGCCTTAATTTAGTACCCCATTAGCACTCAGCTCCGCTATGATAATAGTCTTTTAACTGACCTCCTTGCTTACTGTTTCAGATCCCCATAAATCCATCCTACTTTCTGCTGTTAATATGAGCATTCTAAACTGTAAATCATGACCATGTTAATCCCATGCTTAAAACCCCGATCTCCTCACATTAGTTCGAATGTTGAAGTATATGAGATTGCTGATTTTGGACTGGTTTTGACCCATAAAAAGAGTAATTTTATAATAGAACTACTTAAAACCTGTATCAGGAGATTTTGGGCTGCAAGTAACAGAATATCCAACTAAAAATGGCTTAAAAATGAAAACATTAATTGTCTCATATAGAGAATACTTACATATCCTTCAAGGTGTGCTTCATACCCTGCTTTTTTCAACACTTTCTTCTCATTTTTCCTTTCCCTAGGTAGAGTGAACATGTACCCTTTCTATCAAGAGCAATTATTATTAAAAGTTATTATTCAACCTATCCTAACGTTTAGTGCCTTCCTCTCATAATAACCTCAAGTTCTTTGAGGAGCCGTGTCTGATTCATCTCCATATTGCCAGAGCCTTGCACAGTGTCTTGTGGATTAATAGAATGAATAAATAGCTAGATGGATGAACAAATCAATTGACTAAATAGGATGGAGTTAGATCTTATACCATAGTTGTATGGATGCAATACAATTTTCCTCATTACTTGCCCCACACCTTAGGTTATGATTGGAGATTCTCAGAACAACACATCCTTTCTCTAGATTGCTCCAAATGAGTATGTAATAACTGAGGTTGCTGAAACAACTACCTTCTTGTTTTCTGTTCTGACAATATAGGTACAAATTAATACCAACATTATGATATTGATTGTGTAACTTGCCATCCAGAAGTAATCAGTGCAAATCAGTGCTCTCAAAAAACATTACTTTACTCCCATCCCATATAAATATTGCAACCATGTATATTTATAATTGTACTCAAATGATGCTGTTTAAAATGAACTTGGATTATTTTAGTGCTAAAGTTTAGCAAAATATTTACTAATGTTTCCAGAAAAATACTTTTGAAATTGCTAGCTAATATTCCCTGCAATATTTGTTAATAAAGAAGTGAGACTTGCTTCATTCAAAAGATGCTTATCTAAAGACATATATTGTATGTTACAGAAAATTGTCATTATTACTACATCTTAAATTTTATGTTGAAAGCCTTATGTGATAGAGTAAAACAATGATGAACTGAATTTTCAGAGCACACATTAAATATCAAAGGAAATAGTCACACAGATTCTCAACCTTACTGAGGTCATAAGGTTATATAATGTATTTGCTTTCCATAAAATATTTTATAGTACATGCCAAATGATGTTGATTTTCCAGTTTAGTAGAATAACATGTTTGTTATCTTTGAACAGTTCTAAGCATCATATAAAACATTGTATTATAGATCCCCAAGAGGTTTTGCTGAAGTTCTCATAGCTTATACTTAAAAGAAAGTTCCCTAGTCAGAATTACATATAATAGAGTAAATTTATGATTCCTAAAATAGATTGCTATTTCTAACACTCAGGGAAACATAGTGGAGTCAGAGGTGTCTGGCCTTACTTATTAATTCCACCTCTCCAACTCCCTCTTTGAGCTTCATACTTTATTTTCCCAGTTGAGAATTTTGCAGAGGTGAGTGCTGAAAAGAATATAACTAAGTCTTGCATTATATAATAGAACACACAGTTAGAAATTTTATGTGGGCTACAAAAACCCAGTAAATCTCAAAGTACAGAAAGTTAACACTAGGATGAACACGGTGTTCCACGGTGACTTCTTATAAAGTGGAAGGATGTGTGTGTGTGTGTGTGTGCGTGCATGCGCACGCACCCTCACATATGTTCACTATTGTAAGCAAAAGTACCAACCTGCAATTCCACTATAAAAGATGGCCCAACATCTCAGTGGGAAATGACCCTAAACCATCTTCTTACAGCTTTATACCACGAGATTGTTGAGGTCATTAATATGTCTACTTTGCTATTTGATTCCCATGCCACCTTGCTTTCCAGATAATCTGTTATTTCTCGTCTTCCTCTACAACAAGTGTTCTTAATGTGAGGTCTATGAACACATGTGTTTCAGATGATCTGTAAATCTCTTGAAAATTATAGTTAAAATTTGGGGTATATTTCTGACTGTGAATTTGGTTGAAGTGAGTCCATGATTTTCATTGGATTTTCAGTGAGGCTGGTGGCATAATTTATGACATCTATTTTATTCATGGACTTCCTGTCATTTCCTTTCTAACACAACAATAGTAGTACTACCACAGTCACTAATGGAATTTGCATAGCACTTGACAACTTACAATATTCTTAAATTACTCTTTCATGTCCATACTTTTATTTGAAACTCATGACTTTGCTCAGGGGAAGGAAGGTCTTTTTTGTTTTTTTTAAATAAAATTTATTTATTTATTTTTGGCTGCGTTGGGTCTTCATTTCTGCGTGCGGGCTTTCTCTAGTTGCGGCAAGTGGGGGCTACTCTTCATTGCGCTGGATGGGCTTCTCATTGCGGTGACTTCTCTTGTTGCGAAGCATGGGCTCTAGGCACGTGGGCCTCAGTAGTTGTGGCATGCTGGCTCAGTAGTTGTGGCTCACGGGCTCTAGAGCACAAGCTCAGTAGTTGTGGTACACGGGCTTAGTTGCTCCACGGCATGTGGGATCTTCCTGGACAAGGGCTCGAACCCATGTCCCTTGCATTGGCAGGCAGATTCTTAACCACTGTGCCACCAGAGAAGTCCCAGCAGGTCTTTTTATATCCATTTTACAGTTGAGGAAAAGAGACTCAGAGAGATTAAGGACCATCCAGCTAGGTATATGGCAGAGCAGAGCTGGGACCAGGGCCCAAGTGTCTTGATTCTTGGTCTGAAAGGAAAGAGTTGGCTCTTTGCATGGCCAAGCCATTTAGCACCTACTTAGGACGTTTCCTTCTTTGGGCTACATTTTTTCCTCTTTAATATTGCCTTCGATACTGTAGAAAAAGGTTGGGTGCGTTTTAACCAAACTACTTCTATTTCCAAACGGAGGACTGCTGCATAACGTGATTTTGCCGTGGAGCCTTGAATCTCTTTCAGTACATTTAGAAGCAAAATAATTCACTGATTTAAAACATAAGACAGAAAGTCAGTAGTTCAATGAGCTAAATGTGTCTCTGGTTTAGATTTGTTGAACAAAACATTTAACCTTTCTTTCTCAATTAATCTGTGGAATGGAGTTAAAACATTATCTTGTACCTGTAAAGCAACAGTTAATAAATCATTGAACACTTAGAGATTTACACATACTACGTAAATAAAAATGTTGAACAGGTCAGTGTTTCCTGGGCTAAATTAATAAAAAAAAAATCTTGTGAGTATAAGATTGAATGTGTAATTCATTTCCTGATTAGACTGTTTATAAAAGAAACCCACATTTCTTTTTCTGCATTTCTGGTTGATTATTTCTCCCACTAAATTTACTGTCTCATCAAAGTAGTGTTTGTTCATTTGCAGAATCATTTAGCATGTATTGGACTATGGGGACCTGAGATGGAACTTTTCCCATTTAAGAAAATAGCCACTCTGTATTTAGATTCCTGTAGGGGACACTTTAGGAGAGTGATGTTGTTATATCATGCCTACAAATACCTCATATGGGTTTGGAGTCTCTGATATATCTGCTCATTCAAGATAGAGGCACTTAGCAATTCAACAAGATGTAAGTTGGCTAATAAAACAAAGCCAGTATTCTCCGGGGGGTTGAACAACACTTCCTGTGTTTGACTGGCTGCCCTGAAGTTGTTTTAAGCCCAGCACTGCTGGTGATGTTTCCCCTGGTGCACTGAAGAGCTCATGCCATGTCAAAGGGCATTGACCTTTTCACTCATAGAACAAAAAAGACTGGAAACAAATTATGCTCTGAGCATTGGTCAAAGGATAACAAAAAAAAAAAAAAAAAAAAAAAAAAAAGAAGAAGAAGAAGAAAAAATAAGTGCTTGACCCCAAAACAAGTGATAAACACAAATTCTAACCTTTTGAGCATTGTCTTTAGAGTATTAGGCTCTTTAACCAACCAACTTCTCTTTAAAGTATGATATGAGAATTTGCTTCAATTTACTCTGAAACCACCCACCTCCACCCTCTTGGCTTTCTTTGCAGAACACGATGTACCAGCGACTGTTGTCTCTACTCCCCCTGTCCAACTGCATCTATTCCAATTTATGAGCTGTCCACCACGGAGCTGAGGCTTCCAGAGAGAGTGACTCATCTGCAAGTTGCGCTCGTGGTTTCTAAGAGTATATTTAGTGTGAAGAGCTGGAGGATACAGCATATCCAAACACATGCTAGGGTACAGAATTTGAGTGGGAGGAAGAGGATGGGGCTAAAATAGAACTTAGAACTGTAATAAGCCAAAGAATTGGAGGCCTGGCTTAGCCTTTTCAGCTATGTAGCTTCAGCAACACCTACAGTTCCCTGCCAAGAATGGCATACCATACCAATGCAGTGGAAATGAGGCCTCCCCGGTGGTTTCCCATGGAAAAGTCATGTAAAAACATAGGTAGTGTAAAAAGTAATCAAAAATAAAAAGAGCAAATGATGCTGGGCTTCACTATTATTTCAATCTGACGGAAAAGTAATTTCTCCTTATATTAGTGAAATTAGACAACATTTGTCCAGGAGCTACTTGTGCAGATAACTGTGTTGGGTGGGTTGATCACAGTCCTTAGGAACTTGTTTAGGCTGGATCTTCCATAGTAAACCCAAGTTGAATTTGAGGCTATTTCAGGGACTGCACTCTTCTTTCTCCCAACCGTTCAAGGTCAGTGTTGGAGACCCAGTTCCGATCTGACGTTTAGAGTGTTCATCAGTTCATTGGTTTCTGCCCCTGAGTCAGTGTTTGAAAGCAGTGATCACAAAAGCTCAGAATCAGGGGTCCAGGTTCCCACACACTCCAAAGTGTGAGCAAAGTGGCTTTCTTTTCCTTAAACTAACACCTCCCTCAGGGTCTTTAACCGCATGTCTTTCTTCTTTCCTTACTTTATGGCTCTTTATTTATTTGTGTATCTCTTGTTCTGTGGCTATCCCTCATTTTCTTGCCTATCAGACTCTCTTTTTTCCTTCTATCTTCTTTTTATTCAGTGTTTCCACTCCCGTTTTTCCCATTTTCATCTATTTTTCTAAACTGATCATGACATTGAACTAAAGATTATGTTTAAATAACTTACAAATCTCTGCAGAAGTTTTCATATTTTCTCTTCTTTAATAAACTGTAATCAATAAAACCAAAGTCTTTTATTGCTTTCTTAAAAAAAAAACACTTGTCATTGTTTCTTTGTATGAACCCTTAATTTTTTTCTCTCTTAGTAACACTTGATAGGAAAAGGAAAAAATTTCCTCAGTCCTAATATGATAACAAAATGGATTTTAGGAGCAAAGCAGCTCAAGTTGCCCAAGTAACCAGGAAAAACTTGTTTTTAGCCAGTTGCTTTGAAAATGATTTTCCTTTTATTATCCCCCAAACTGATTCATGGATAGAGATAGTTTTTATTTTCTTTATGGACAAGGCTAACAGGCTTCAGTAATTTTAATTGCAATTTCAATCATACTTTATATAAAACTCTTGTATTTCATTTTTCATATCTTGTTGGTCTACTGTATAATCAATTATATTAAAGTTAAATATCAACTGTAGTCTATAAATATATGGGGAAAATCATCAATCTATCTGATAACCACATAAATATAAATTAAGAGTTAGATACCTTCCTTTATTTTTCTCCCAGTCATGTAAGCAAGGGGAAAAATTTTATGCCCCCAATGCTTGCAATGGTTCTACGAAATTCAGAATTCAGTTTATACATTGCTAGCAGGGGTACAAATTGGTTCTCTCTCTCTGTGTCCATATGTGTGTATATATATAAAAATACATTAAATATTACATATATATACACACACCTACATAAATGCACATGTCATAAGAATACATATATATTTTCTCTGTAAGAACATACATTTGGAGGAACATTGTACCAAAGCCTTGCAAGCTTTAAAAATTTTGAAAGGTAACATCATTAAATTACTTTGCACTCCAAGGTCAAAATTATATTGGAACATTTGACCTCTTTTGATGACCATTATTTATATTGTTATAGTGAAAAGTTGCTCCCCAATTCCACCAAGTAAAAAATATTGTTTTCTAAATATATTTAAAAAATTTTTAAATTGTATTCTTGTAGCCTTATTCATATAAAAAAGAAGAAAGAAAAGATATTTTGCAGAGTTTGATACTACAATAAAGAAAGGGAAAAAAAGTGAAATGCAACACAGAATTCTTATTCCTATTACAAAACTTAATTTTATTTCTAAAAATTCTACCTCACTTTTCTCTTTGGGCAACATTTAAAATTTGAGGCTTATACATAATACAGACAAAAAAACATACCTGAACAATTGTGATTATGAGTATTGCATTAACAACTACTGCTGTTCTATCAAAACTGTGAACAGAGAATGGGTATTAATTAATGGGAGACATTACCAGGCAGGAAAAGTTGGGAGAGTATTCAATAAGCTGTCAAAACAGGAGATGAATTCTATAGAAAGGGTGTTCACATATCTGACAAAAATCGATCCTCAAACTTTGCTTTTCCATTTTTGCTTAGAAACAACATTACCCAGACTCTCACCTACTAATCTTTCAGTAGCTTAGCATAATGGTGTTTACAGCATGAAAATGAAATTTATTTTAGTACCTTTGAGATCAACAAAGCCACTGTGAATTGTGGCACTAAAGGGGTATACAGGTGTGCATTTAGATCCCTGCTGGAAACTATCTTATATTGTCTTGTAGGATTAAAGCCTTCAGAAAGATAGAGCAGGGTTTGGGAAATACATTGTGTCAAATATTCCAGTTAAAGGCCATAGAAAACTTCAGAAAATAAACTGGTTTTTAAATTGAGTTTTGAATATATAAAGTTTATTTTAATATGTGTATTTTAAATACCTGTGGGAAAAACAGATAGCACAGTGACATGTAAACCATAAATAAAATGTCTGAGGTCAGTAAATTAGTCATAAGTATTTTCAATGAACATTGTGAGGGATTACTTTGAAGAAAAGGTACAACATTTAAATAGACAAATACCCTGATTTTCTAAACTACTTGTCTCACAATGAAATACAGCCTAAGGAGAACTACCATCTCTGCAATTTGGACATCTGACACAGTGTTATTATTCCGGGCAAAGGCCTATGAAGGCCTATGATCTGATGGACACTTAAAGGTAGATTCATCAAAAATGTCTTTCTCCTTCTCTTGACTCCATACCTGAAATTCCAACATTTGTTATTTTTTGATGTTAAGATAATGTACAATTACTTGTGAAATACTTGTCAAAATACTAGAACAGGCTATAAGAGTAAATTACAAAAGAGAAAATACAAATGACCAATAAATCTATGAAAAGATGCTCTGCCTCCCTAATAACTGTAACATATACTTTGCTGGCAAAAATCACTGAGCCAATGTTTGCAACAGCGAAAAACTGAGTACAGTCTAAATGTCCGTCAATAGGTTAAAGTAAATTATATCCATATTATGAACTACTCTCCTGCTGCTAGAATGAGATTTAGATTCTATTTATCGACACAGAAAAGTGTCTGGAATATAATTGAGTTAAAAAAATCAGACTGCATAAGAGCCTGAGTAAATTCATACCATTTCTATAAAATTGTATACCTATGCCTATAAATATCTATAGATGTGTATATATCTAGTCATCTCAGGATAACTGGTCGGCTGAGTTCTTTTTGGCCTTTTTGATACTGTTCAAAGTTTTAAAATTACATAATTAAAAAAAATAATGTATGCTATTCATAAATATCTTAACATGCTTTAAAAAAATGAGTTAGCTGGTAAATGTCATGGATGGACCTAGTTAAAGTTCAACAGATCATTTTTTCATTTACTGCTGTCCTAGCATGCATCAATACTCTATTAGGCCTTTAGAAAAAAGCAAGACTAAGATATAGTCTGTTCCCACTTTCCAGGGGCCCACAGTTTAATGGATGAGATATCCTTATAAACGAATCATTATAAATCCATAAAATATGGATGCATATAATAATATAAAAATGAAAGGAAGAGAAAGGATATTGGAGAGAGAATAACAGCCTATGATTGTGGGGTAGAAGTTAAAGGTTAGGGAGCTTGGACAGAGGGTAATGCCTAGGCAAGTTTTAAAAAAAAGCGGGTGGAAAATTGTCAGGATGTCGGGGAAGCAGGTAGTGTGAGAGGGAGAAGGAGAAGAGAGAACAGAGCATGGGAGGGCATTATGCTTTGGTAAAGCGACGAAGGTGAGAACCTACAGGGCTCAGTGTAGTTGAAAATGAGGCTGGACAGGTGGGCTGGAGAGACACACAAAGTGTTTCCCAGGATTAGATATTGGTTTTAATCCCCTTTTCTAGGACCTGATCTAATCACTGGAAATGGTTGTAATTTTAATCAATTGTGTCAGGGTTTTACAATTTAGACTTTATGGGGACGTCCACACATTATTTTTTTCTTTATGAACAGACAGCTGATGTCTGAATTCACCAGTTCAACTGGCTTTTCCACTGGCTCTGCTCTTGGTAGGTTTTGACTGATAAACTAGTAACATAAACAGTAACTGAGATCTACAACAATGTTCTTGTAGACACTCGGTTAGCTGTGCATGTGTAGTGGCTTTGCACGCTTGCAAACTGTCATTTAGTTGGAGCAGCTATCAGCCAAGTTGGGCAGAGGAGAGGGCAGCCTGCCCTCTGTACCATAATTCTTCATTATTAAGTAACAGATCCTTGTTCTTCTCATGCAATGTTATTGAAACACATATCAAAGTAAGGAGCTGCTTAGAACTTCCTTTAAAGTGGAAATTAGAAGACTGGCCTATAGTGAAGATACTTGAAAAGTACTAGTGGAAAGAAAATTAGGCCAAGGTGCAACTAACTTCAGAAACGAATCAGTTTCTAAATGCTTTTAGACACAGTCTCTCTCTGCACATAGACATGATTCAGCAGCTTTCTTCTCTAGGTCTATCAACAACTTTGAACTGATCTTGGCTTCACTGGCCAGGATTCTTGGAGCAGGCCTTTGACAGGGATTGTGAATTGTACCACCTGAAAACATGGTCCTGCAACTCAGACAAAACTCCACTAGACTTAACACCTGACACTTGGAAACCCTTTTCATCTATGGCCTATGCAGAAGATTTCACAATCTGCAGTCCCATATTAAGGAACAACTGATTGAAAAATGTGCAAAGCACTCGGCAATATACTTAACAATAATACTTAATAATAATAATATTCTGGAGTCTCTAGAAGTGAGAGGCCAGTACTGTACATTAGAAATTTGTTGCAATACCCAACCAACGCAGCAATTAAAAGTTTATGGTAAACTGTGTGTTTTAATATTCATTGAGATGATTGTCATATATGTGGATATCAGGAAACACAAGGAATTTACTTTTCTTTTAAAATATAAAAACGAAAGATACATAAACAGAACACAATAATTAGCAGGCTGTTCAACTCTTTGACTCTTAAAATTTATTATAAACAGAGAATAATTTAGATCCATTTATTTAGTTATTCCCAGCGGGGGAGGTCTGGATTGGGAGTGAAGCTCTAGGTTTTGGCCCTAACTTGGCCCTAACTTCGGCCTACTAGCTTCAGACCCAGGCAGCCTGGGTTCAAGTCTCCCTCCTGACTTAGTTGTGTGCCCTTGGGCAAGACATATGGCCTCCCTTAGCTGTATCTGTTACACGGAGGTAATAGTAGCTTCTACTTTATGGGGCTGCATGAAGAAAAATACATTCCAAGCGTTGACACATAGTAAGTATTCTAGAGCTGTTAGATACTTTGATTCTTATTTACAAGCGCTATCCCCTTGGGCAGAACTGAAATCATTTACCATCTGCTAGGCCCAATTCTTTTTAAAATATGGAGACTAGACAAGAAGAAAAAAGGTAATAAATGAATATTGACAAAAAAGTTCAATGCCCAAACCTATTTGGTAAGTCCTTCAAGCTGAAGCCCTTTTCTGGGGGCTCACAATCTCTATCAACAACATCTCTGGAAGGCTCAGAGAAACCCTTCAGTAAAGAATCTCATATATTTTTTTAACCTAACATTTTAAACTTTGTTTAATATGAAACTTATATTTTTTAGAACACCTGTTACTATCTCTTAGAACAGTTTGAGATGTACTTGATTAGACATTTTCCATGGTCTCATTCTGGTCTGTGAATGCATCTTTTAAAAAATTAAATTTTTTATTTGGAAATAATTTCAGACTTTCAGGGAAAAAAATGCAAGAATAGAAGTAGTTCAAAGAATACTCATAAAATTTTTGCCCAGAATTCATGTAAGTGAACATTTGCCACATTTGTTTTATTATTTGCTCTATCAATCCATCTATCTATCTATCACCTCCCTATGAATAAAATTGTTTTTGAAACCATTTGAGGGTAAGTTATACACCACATGGCTCTTTATCCCTAAATACCTCAGCGTGTATTTCCTAATAGGGACAGTCTCTCACATTCTATGGTGCAATGATCAACTTCAGTAAATTTAACATTGATACAGTACTTTAATATATCGTCCAATTTCCAATTTTTAAAATTGATCCCATAATGTCCTTGATAGTATGTTGCCCTCCAGTAGAGGATGTAGGTCAGATAATGCATTTACTTATCATGTCTCTTTAGTCTCCTTTAATCTGTAACATTTTTGCCGACTTTCATTGCCTTTAATGACATTGATATTTCCCTTCTTTTTAAAGTAGAATATTTCTCGGCTTGGGTTTATCTGACGATTTCTTCATGAAACTTCAGATTCAGTTTATTCATTCTTGTCCAGAAGACTCCCCATGTAATGTTGTGTCCATCTCAGAGTATCACACCTGGAGATTCATGGTGCCATTTATTTTTCATTGTGATAGTAATTTTATTCACTTGGTCAAAGTGTTACTGATTTCTCCACTGTATAATTGTTATTTTTTCTTCCTTACCGTTAATAATCAGTCTGTGGGGACATAATATAAGGCCATGTGAATATCTTGCTCCTTGTTAAAATTCCCCTTTGGATTTAGCATCTACTGATAATTTTTGCCTGACCAATCTTTTCTATAATGGTTACAATGCTGATTTTCCAACTTCAGCACTCTTTTCACACGTATGAGTTGGTAATTTACATTCAACCTTACGCAAAAGCCTTCCTTTTTATCTCTTTATTTTTAAATTACTAATACGGACTCATGAATTCCTATTTATTCAATAGTTTTTAAATTCACTATTATTTTTAATGATTTTAGTCAACAAATTGTCACAGATCTGGTCTGGAAAAGCCCCTTCAAATAGACTTCTTTGTTCTTGTGACATAGCCCATCATTTTTTGACACTTTCTGGCACAACAAAATATTCTCGGTTCATTTTGTATGTTCTCTGCTCCACTCCTGGAATAAGCTACTTCTCTGAAGAGTTCTGGTTTTAGAGATACTAGGTGTACTCATTGCTTTCTGTGTGTCATTATTTCTTGGCCCTAAAAAAAGGAACTTCTTAGTATCCAAACATCATGACATTAGATAGAGAGATGGATAGATAGATAGATAGATAGATAGGCATAATTTCTTGGCTAACTCTAAAATTAAAAACTGGCAATGGTATTACAAAATTTAGTGGTCATCTGGTCTGACTTTTAATTGATGCAAGAATCTGATCCACAAATATAATAAACCTCTATAATGGATTTCATATCACCAAATCTTATAGAAATTTTTCATTTGTATTTTAGTTCTTGTGATAAATGTATAAAAATTTCCTGTTGGGAGCTTCCCTGGTGGTGCAGTAGTTAATAATCTGCCTGCCAATGCAGGGGACACGGGTTTGAGCCCTGGTCTAGGAAGATCCCACATGCCGCAGAGCAACAAAGCCCATGCGCCACAACTACTGAGCCTGCACTCTGAAGCCCGCGAGCCTCAACTACTGAGTCCAAGTGCCACAACTACTGAGCCTGTGCTCTAGAGCTTGCATGTCACAACTACTGAGCCTGTGTGCCACAACTACTGAGCCTGTGTGCCGCAACTACTGAAGCCTACGTGCCTAGAGCCCGTGCTCTGTGACAAGAGAAGCCACTGCAATAAGAAGCCCGCACACTGCAGCAAAGACCCAACGCAACCAAAAATAAAAATTAAATAAATAAATAAATAAAAATTTCCTGTTGATATCTTCTCCCTGTATGCATTCTATTTCCCTCACTTTCCTCAGGCTATTAAGATGTCCTAAACCAATTAGTGAGTACAAAATCTCAATATATTTCTTAGGACTTTGCACAAAGCATAAATCAATTTGATGTAGGCTAACAATAACAAAAAATTATGAAATTTACCATAAAGATAGAGGAATGTCTTGTAAAACAGAAGGGCAGCAGTATACTCACATATCATGAAAAGCTGTGATCCAGAGACTGTTAGGACACTCTCATTTTGGCTTCTTTTTAAAAGTGTGTTTCATTCTTCTATCTTAAAGTCCAGCCTTCTCTCTTTCTACAAACAAGGCTCTCACAATCCCTGAATTTATAGATTATGGTTTTTGCAACATGTAGAAATAATCTAATCTCTAAATCTTCATTTCATAATTAGGGTAAGAGCATCTGAGTTGTTGGCCCTAGGTCAGGTGTCCACCGCTACTGAATCAGCCACAGTCAAGGAATATAAGCATAGCTGCCATTGGGCTTGTTTCTGTGAATTGTAGAAAGTTGTTTTAAGATAAAGCAGTGGTCCTTGTGAATTGGGCAGAATACCACAAAAAAGGGGTTACTATGTTCACTCATATGTCATATTCAATATGGAATCTTCCTAAAAATATAAACTAAAGGAAGCATGCCAGGGTGAGGATTTTCACTGGAAAGGGAAGACATAACTATCCTCAATATATGAAAAACTTTTTCCTTAACTAGGGTAAAGGAGTATAAAAGAGCCATGGAGTATGTAAATAAGCTCTCAGAACCCCTTTCAGAATGTGTATGTAGATTAACAATGGGAGGTGAACAACAGGAGGACCAGTGAATTTTATTTTGCTTTTTCCTCACTTACTATTGGTAAGACATTGCATTTTGTAAACTTTACAGTGTTAAATGCATTATTATCATAACCATTAGGGTGACCTGGCACGTGGGCATCACTGACATTTTACTTACTAGTGAACTCTTTTGGGTCCCTTAAAGGGGTCAGCACCAGAGTTGCTGGCGGTCAGAGAGTTCTTATGGGATCAACCTTGTACACAGTGGAAGCAGATGATCTCAGAAAGCGTGGTCACCACTCAGTCTACTGGAGAACGAGGGGCCAGCAGGAGGTAATAAAAGTATTTGTTTTTATGTGTGTAGCCCTTTAAATTATATGGAACCCTTTCATACATCTTATTTTATTGGATTTTCATTTAAAAAAAAATCCAACTGGTGAAATGTGACAGCATTGGCTTTATCAACTCCATTTTACAGTTGTGAAAACTGAAGCTTGGAGAAGCTGTGCCAAGAGCACAGAACAGGTAGTTGAACCATGATTCACATGTGGGTCCCGTGACTCTCCTGCACTTTGGCCAGTCCCACAGTACTCGAAAGCAACAAGCAAGAGTTCATATCCTGACTTTGTGTTTGGTTAGAACAGGCCTGGTGCTGAGATAGGGGGCTGGCTGACAATTACACAGCACATGAACAAATAGGAACATGCTGGATTTTGATTCTAGATGCCCAAGTAAAAGGAAAACTCCCAGACTTTCTCAATGGGTAAAGACTTGGCCCAACATCTGAAGGTTAAAAATACAGTTTGGCTTTATAAGATCACATATTTGCTGTTTTTTATTTGTACAAAATGGATATTTCATTTTTCACTACATCCGCTTTGAAATTTAGAATAGGTTAAATGAAAAAAAAAATCAAAGTCGAATTTGGTGTAAAGTCAGAACAAGAATGCAGGAAGAGCTTGAAATTATTGAGTAGATTTTCACCAAGGAGCCTTTCCTAATGAGAGGATTATGTACTGAACCCTGCATGAGTGAAAACAAGGTCATAAAGATGCTCCAGGCATGGTGCCCCTTGCTGAATTTGTACCCTGGCTGTGTCACTGGTTTTTCCCTCTTGCTCAAACACGCGGTTTCCCAGGCGGGGAAAGGCATCTTCCCTTCTTTGACGCCCTTGGCACTCTCTTTTGTACAGGTTGTGTTTATAACAGGCACTTAGCAACCTGTTTTCCACCCCATGTTTTTCAACCACCGCTGTGTGCTTCTTACGCTGATTTTGACTTTCATCTTTGAAGCCTACCCATACTGTTTGCTGGATTTTAAAGGCTGGTGTGGCTGGATGACAGTCCCCAGAAAGATGTGCACTACTTTCAAGCTTATACGCCACAGCTTTGACATGCCATTGGTTTGTCAGACCCAGACCGGTGTGACTTCCAGCTCAAAGTCCTTCAATTTTTCAAGTGGAAGGAAGCTGGAAAATGGTACCTGGGGAATTGTACATTATGATTAAAATCCCTGCACCAACTTCCCTCATATCAAACGAGAAGGGAAAGAAGACAGGTGCGATCTTACACAAACACACACTTTAAAAAAAAAATCCAAAGAAAAGTTCTACTAGCTGCCAAGACATGTAAAATCCCAAGTATCTGCCGGCAGTCTATGGGACCACAATGTTTAGAATTGTCCAGATCCCTCAAACACATTAAAATTAAGAGGCCACGTCTCAATCAAATGCAACTTACTTCTTGCTAGTTTAGGTCTAAGTGCTGGATCTGCTTTGTTGCATCCACACTCTGTGATGTTGTTGAATGAGTCAGGAGACCTCTAGCAGTTCAGCAGCAGGGTGGGGAAGAAAGTCTTTTTCAGTGTAATGGCCGTATTTTAGTTAACATGTTGTCCGTCTTTAATGACTAGCTGTGTAACAGCTGGTTTTGATGTAATTTCTTTTGAGACCACTAGATTACAAGCAGTTTATTGCATTCTTCCTCTCAGACTGCTCCCTGGATACACCCTAAAGTCAAAAGGTTAAAGGTCTAAAGCCATAATCTAAAGGATTTGTCATCATTTAACAGGTCACTTGTTGCTATGTACTATGCAAACTGAAAAATTTTTAGTGAGTCTGCCATTCTAATACATATATAGATATAGATATATAAGTATACACATATATGTTAGTATATATGTATACAATTTTTTATTTCAACAAAAATAAATTGAGACTATCCAGTTGGAGACAAAGTCTTAGATATCAAAGAATATGCTTTCAGTGCGTATGTACACATAAGTCTTCATAAGGGTGTTAAGAATATGTTAACTTAATTAATTTAAGTTTCACTGAAAGGATCTGAAATTGAGAAATTAACTTCTGCAGAAACATGGTAAGCTGACACCGGATCTTTGAAAGCGCTGTAGGTAACACATCCAGAACTAAAAGTGAGAGAGACAAAGGAATGGGGTCAGACAACTCAGGGAGGTGCTAAAGGTCACGGAGCCCTATTGTTGGTTCATTGCAGATTTGTAGCTTTTCAATCTGTCAGAGTCTGGCAGTCCAGCTATGCTGTACCAGCCAAGGGCCGTCTTTTGTTTAAGGAAGGAGTCATTCTTTGAAGACTGAACTTGGTAAAACAGGAACAGAAAAACCAGAAGAGAATGTATGAAACAGAAGCCTTTTTCCTTCCAGACATCAAGGGTGGGTTTGAGGGATTTTGCAGACTGTGTGTACCTATGCAGAACTCTGATAGAAATAGAGCTGATTTCCATTGTTTTATTTATGCCAGTTTAGAATGTCTCTCTTTTTAGCATTAAAAAATTCGTGTTTTTATATTCTCACAAAATGCTGTAAATAAAATTTTGGAAATGTTCTTAGACAGTTAGGAGTCTTTTGAACTCATGGCTCATGAGTTCAGCATCACCACTCTGGACACTGCCTCAAGATGGTGACACATTGTGTCAGTTCTGTCAAAGCCATTTCCTGTGTATCTGTTGCCCTCTAGGGACTCCAGCATGAAAAGAAACATCCCGTGTGGCCATTTGGCAGGAATCATTATGTCATTGGTTTTTCCCCCATCATTCATTCAAATTTAATCTCAATTTTTATTCTTGTAAACTTGTATTTAGTACTTCAGTGACCTGAGTAAAATTAATTTAAAAAAATCAATTTCAATTACCCTTCCAAACTCTAGATATATGGCAGGTATTACAACTTGATAATTCAGATTATTTTCTACTTGGTTCTCTGAGTTTGACAGAAATAGAAAAATAGCAGAACTTTTAAATCACTCTATCTACTTCGAAATTTTGGAATCCTCATTTTCATTGTAGGCAACAATCTGCTTCTAGTAGTCCTCTATAAAGGTAATATGGTAACATGGATGATTGCCTGAGAAGCAATTATGGGACAGGAAAAGAATGGACTATAGTAGTTGCAACATCAAAAAAATTTCTGCATTTAAAAATTATATTTTGCTAGAGTTCAGGTAAACTTATATGAGAAACGTATTTAGTTGAAAGTCACATTCATGTTTAACTTATTGTTTCTTCACAGAAAAAGGAGCAGCCCGTATTAGCTGGGCATGTTTTAGACCATGCTAGCATGTCTTCCTTGGGCACAGCTGACTACATGTGTGCCTCTAAAGACAGTAATCAGTAGGCCAGACAGCTGCCTATGAGGTAGCCCAGGGTGGAATAGGATTCTGAAATGGAAAATACCTAGACCAATCAGATGCTCACTTTTAGAGACATTTGGGAAGTATGGAGAGTATCAGACAGTTGGCAGCTGGTCATAAGGATCATGATGCCAAATTGCATGAGCTAGAGTGACAATAAAGGAGAAGCTATGAGGTAGAGAAAGATGCAGAGTAAATTCAGATGGTAAGAGGGAGAGAAGAGAACACAGAAAAATAACCAAAGACCAAGAGAGAACTATGTTATGCTAGTGGTCAGCACTAGGGTAAAATTCTGTGGAATCTGGTGGCCATGATCCCTACAACTGATACAAATTCAGAATGAAGTTCTAGTCCAGCCTCCTTGAGAGCAGTTCCTTGCTAGTTCCATTCTTATTACTTGGGGTAACTTAATTGTACCTAAAACAGCCAGACTCCATTCCATTTAATAAAATTCCTATGGTGAAAGTATGAAAAAATCTCTTCTAGTTAATCAAGCAAAGAAAGGTTTTCTCTAGTATATTGCTCATGTGAAAATTGCTTTGTATGCAGATGTTTAGACTAAAATTGTCTTTAGTCAGTGTTTGTGAGCCTAGGTAAAGGGAGGGTGTTACAAAAGCAGACATTACTCTTTGCTATCACCTATTACACCTTTGCTATTACTTTTTGCTCTCTCTTCAGTACAGGTAATTTAATTTCTTGGAGGCTGTTTACTCAATGGTATTAAGGAAAACAGTTGTAGAGAGGTTAAAAAAAAACATGTTATGTGTGAAATTATCTCTTTTAAGTGAAAGAAATTACCCAAATAGAAAGGATTGTTACTTTGTTTCTGAGTTAACACTACCTAGCAGTGCAACCCTAAACTCTTTACTTCACCTCTTGGAACTGTAGTTGTTTTACCCTTACTAATTCTTTGTTTTATTGATCTCAGTTTCTGAGAAAGTTTCCTTAATTCTCCCATTGCTATTATAAATTTGTGAATTTCTCCTCAGTATTCTATTGAGTTTTACATTATATGTTTTGATGCTATATTGTTAAAGCACATGGAAATTCAGGATTGTTAAATCTTATGAGTAAATGTGTTTTTCATTATATGATAACTGTCTACATTCTTAATCCTACTTTTTAGTTGAGGTCTATTTTGTCTAGTGTGTATATTGTGACATCAGGTTTCTTAGATTAGTATTTACCTGGAGTACACTCTTTTCCAACCCTTTTTCTGTTCTTTACTTTCAAACTTTCTGTGCTACATGGAAGATAGTATAGCATTGTGGTTAAGAACATGACCTCCAGAGCAAGACTGACTCTTATTTATAGCTGTGTACCTTGGGCTAGTTACTCAGTCTCTCTGTGCTTCCATTTCTTCATCTGAAATATGGGAATAATAATAGTACTTACTTCTACATTCAGTTTTCTCTTCTAGTAGGTTGGATGTTTACATTCTGATTTTTTTTTGGATAGCTTTAAAATAATTTAAATATATGCTAGATTTAATAAAGTCTATAATTAATATTTTTTTCCATTTTTACCAACAGGACCTTTGAATGTTTCTGATTATCCATTGTCCTATCTTCCATGCTATTATTGCCCATTACTGTCTCTAAACCTGTAAATATACATTATATTAATTTCTTTTATAGGCAATGCTTTTTCAGCCATATATTCATGTTTCCCAATATTTTGCTCATATTGCTTCCTTCTGGTTTTATTTCCCACTTAAAATAGCTTATAGTAATTAGAATCTAGAAATAGTAACTTCTCTCAGTTTTTAAATAGGAAATAGAATTATTTTTCCCTCTTGAATGATAGTTTTAGATTAGCACCTATTTTCTCTTGCTCTTTAAAGATATTATTCCATTGTCTTCTAGCATTTATCATAATTGATGAGAAGTCTATTCTCAGTCTTTTGTACCTAATCCTTTTTCTTCTAATTGCTTTTAAAATTTTCTCTGTCTTGGATGTTCTAAGTTTCATATATATATATA